>NC_092337.1:119662500-120359166 GCF_046630445.1 Rutidosis leptorrhynchoides
CGTTCTAGCAAAAACGGTGGTCTATACCGACCATTCTGCTCTTAGATACCTATTTTCAAAACAAGATGCTAAACCAAGATTAATCCGTTGGATCTTACTCTTACAAGAGTTTGATATTGAAATCCGAGATAAAAAAGGAGCAGAAAATCTCGCCGCTGATCATCTTTCTCGTCTTGAAAATCCCGAATTAGAAGTTCTGAATGAATCGGCCATACAAGACAACTTTCCTGATGAATATCTATTGAAGATAGATTATAAAGAAATCCCATGGTTTGCAGACTATGCAAACTACTTAGTTTGTGGATTCCTTGAAAAAGGATTATCGTACCAAAAACGGAAGAAATTCTTCAGTGATATAAAACACTATTTCTGGGAAGATCCACATCTGTTTAAAAGTTGTCCCGATGGAATAATACGCCGATGTGTATTTGGAGATGAAGCTAGTAAAATTTTAAATCATTGTCACACAGGACCAACAGGAGGGCATTATGGGCCTCAACTAACAGCAAGAAAAGTTTACGAAGCTGGATTCTATTGGCCTACAATTTACAAAGACGCACACCTTCTTTGCAAATCCTGTGATGCATGTCAAAGGGCCGGAAGAATAAGTCAACGTGATGAAATGCCACAAAATGTAATCCAAGTATGTGAAGTATTTGACATTTGGGGTATTGACTTTATGGGTCCATTTCCAAAATCTCATAATAATCTATATATACTCGTAGCCATTGATTATGTATCTAAATGGGCGGAAGCACAAGCTCTCCCAACTAACGATGCACGAGTTGTAGTCAACTTTTTAAAACGTCTTTTTGCAAGGTTTGGAACACCGAAAGCTTTAATAAGTGATCGGGGTACTCATTTCTGTAATAATCAACTTGAGAAAGTTCTTAAAAGATATGGAGTAACTCATAAAATCTCCACCGCATATCATCCACAAACAAGTGGACAAGTTGAAAATACAAACCGAGCTTTAAAACGTATTCTAGAGAAAACCGTAGGATCAAATCCGAAGGAATGGTCCATTAAATTGGAGGATGCACTCTGGGCTTTTAGAACAGCCTACAAAACTCCAATTGGAACCACACCTTTTAGACTTGTTTATGGAAAAGCATGTCATCTTCCAGTAGAAATTGAACACAAAGCATTTTGGGCTTTGAAGACATGTAATCTTGATTTACAAGAAGCCGGACGTCTACGATTAAGTCAACTAAACGAATTAGAAGAATTAAGACATGAAGCATACGAAAATTCGTTAATCTATAAAGAAAGAACGAAGAAATGGCATGATAAAAGAATCAGAAGTTCAAAAGAATTTAAAGAAGGAGATAGAGTTCTTCTTTTCAATTCACGATTCAAGCTATTTCCTGGAAAATTAAAATCAAGATGGTCTGGACCATTCATAGTCAAAAGAGTTTTCCCATACGGAACGATAGAATTAATAAATTCAAATGGGATTGAATTTAAAGTTAATGGTCACAGAGTTAAACATTACATACATGGTCCGATGGAAGTCGACAACGAAGTTAATCACAATTTCGACACCACAGCTAACTAAGTGTGGGGAGAATCAAGTCTTTAAAGGATAATATGTATTTCTGTTAGAGTTAGATTGTCTGTTTTCGTGTAGTTCTCGAAAATGGAACACGTATGGTCTTTCCCTAGCAGACCCTAAAGAACTAGTCTTCTCCCCCCATTCTGAATTTTTATTTTTTTTAGGTTTTTACGAAATGAAGACTGCCTGTGAACTAAACCATGGTCTAATGCTACATGCTTTGATCACTAAAAGAAATAATGACATACTACCGAGTGAATTAGTATCAGTAATCAGAGAAAGAATGGACGGAGTTAGAAAAGGATCCAGATGCGAAGATAATAAGTTACAATTTGGTAAAGGAAAATCAAAATCCGCAGCGAAAAGAAGAGCACGACACCTAGAAAAATGTCACAAATGCGGAAAATGGTCACATGGAGGTAAATGTTCAAATAATCAAACCTATTCAAATACCGAATTTGTTACTTTATGCAGAGACGGACCGTTCATGTGTTTAGAAGAAAAGACAATGAATGCTCGAGGTTACGCCTATGCAGCCATGGAAAACCAATTAAACCGACTATCTTATGAATATAATAGATCATATAACTAAGAAATCTATTTCACAGGTATGTCTGTACAGTTTTTATTTTTATTTTTATTTTTAACCTTTTGATAATAAACGCTAATTTGTTCGCTAAAAAGTATTAAATTGGTATTAAATAAAATTAGGTTTGGCGACCGAAATTATTGATATCGTTCAAAAATTTATTACATCACTGCGAAATTTAACGTTTATTCTTAAGGTATAAATATCTTTAATCAATCAACGCAAAATATTTCAAAAATTCGTCATGAGTTAAATTAGGTCTTGGAACCGAAATTACTTTACCGAAAAGAGGGGCGCATATTTTTGATAATATTTGATTGATTAAAGTGGGATAAAAAGACAAAAAGATTTTTTTTTATTTTATTTTTTACCATGTTTTTTTTAAAATTAATATTTTAATCTTAAATTAATATTGTAAACTTTGTAAAAACAATATATTTAAAATTGTAAATATTTGAAAAATTAATATAAGTTTGGTATGAATTTATAAATTTTTAAATTAAGTTTGGTGTGAATTTTTAATTTTTAAAATATTAATTTTTAATTTTATGCATTTTAAATTTTGAGTTTGGTGTGAATTTTTAATTTTAATTTTGAATTTTATATTTAAGTTGTGTGAATTTAAAAAAAATTTACTTTATCTCATTAAGTTAAAAATATGATTTTTAAAATTCGTCGTAAGTTGAAGACTAGGTCTTTGAACCGAAATTGCTTTACCCGAGGGAGGGACGAGAACTTTTATTATCATTATTTTCAATCTTATTGATTTAAAGTATGCCAAAAACATTAAAAAAACCCAAAAATCTTAGCTTTTAAAACAATCGCTACAAAAAGACAAATTTTAAAATTTTGTCGAGGAACGGACTAGGACATCGATCCGAAACGACCTCGTCCTAAATAACAAGGGAAACAAAATTTTAAAATTAATTTCTTAATTGTTTTATAAGTTAAAGATTATAAAAAAAAAAAAAAAAAAAAAAAAAAAAAAAAAAAAAAAAAAAAAAAAAATAACTCCGCGACTCGCGGAGTTTTAAGTTAAAACCTCCGCGACTCGCGGAGGGACAAAATTACAGAAAAAAAATATAAGGAGCTGCTCGATCAGTTTGCTCCCACCACCAAAAACACAGAAATATACAGCTCGAAAAAACCCCCGAAAAACCCACGAAAATCATCCCAAAAACTCGATTTTTCACCGTTAATCTTCAAATTTTTCACTACAATCATGTTAAGAAGGATGATATCTAGGAACTACTCAAGAAAACAGGTACAATTACACCCCAAATCACCTTTAAATCCGAATTTTAGTGTGTTCTTGAGCATATTTTCATAATTTGAATTTTGTTAATTTTTAGTGTAATTAGTGTTAAATTGTTAGTATATTATGCATGTATAACCTAGATTGATGCTTGTTAACATGATTTGAAGCCAAAAACTTCAAAATCTTTAGAATCTAGGGTTTGTGTTCTTGAGCAATTTGGGGCTTTTTGATATAAACAGGTTATGGCCGATTTTTGTCATGAATTGTTGCTAAATTGAGTAGTGTAACATGTCTAGGTAGTTAAATGATCCAAACTTTGAGCCTAAACATGATTTTGAGAATTAAAGTGGACTTTTTCAAGTCCAAAATTCATGAACTTGATTTTTGAAAGATAATGCCATTTGAGACTTGTTTATTTGCTAGTAATGATTATTTTGACATGTTATTTGAGTTGAATGCTTATAAACTTGGCGAAAATTTTCGTATATGCTTATTTGAAAAAGTGTAGATTTGATAAAAATGTGAAAATAAGCTTAAGTTTGATGTAAATTGATAATGTCATTGTAATTATTTTGATTGATGATTTTGCTGACACTAATGCATATTTGGATGCACAAAATTTGTGTTTGATGTGTTTTGCAGAATGAAAGGGGTGAATCTTCATCCCAAGCCCGCCATGCTCCTGCTGAGAACTTGGAACAACAGGAGGTAGATAACTACTACAGGCAGGATGTACCTCATCCAGTCATGACCTTTTCAGATATGCATTTGGAACAGTTGCACCCGAACCTGCGATTTGACAGACTTTGGATAGATTATCCAAAATATCAACGGGGTTTGCATACTCTTCACTCAAAGGTTGTTGAGGTACCGAGGGTCATAGAATGGGGACCCTTGGAAGCTGTAGAATTGGCCGGGCCAATTAGGGAATTACTGGTACAGAGGTATGGTAATTCTTATTTTAATGACTGGATATGTTTATTCACCATACGCAGACCTGTATATAAAGTATGGTGTGAAGAGTTGTTATGTAGTATAGAGTTGAATGATCGGGTAGCTAGTTTAACTGATCGTTCTTTTATTAGATTTTTGTTAGGCGGTTCGATGCGCCACATGTCTTTACTAGACATGGCTCAGGCTTTACGTATATATACGCCTGAGGAGTTAGCGTCTGCCGATTGTAGAAGATTGATACTAAACGGTAGGAAAATAGATGAAAATTTTGATACACACGGTGTGTGGAGTCAAATGACAAGCCATCACCGTTTTAAAGGGGGAAACTACTCTTATTTGGATATAGATAGAGCCGAATTAAGAGTAATACATAGGTTTTTAGCTAACTCGATTACACAAAGGGGTAAAAACAAAGAAAAGGTAAATGAACAAGATTTGTTTTACCATATGTGTATTCGAGACCCACACAGCGCTGTAAGTATACCATATTGTGTGGGTTATTATTTATCAGCTATGGTTCGAGGGATGCGTCCACATAGCATAATAGGAGGTGGTATTTTTATTACTTTGATTGGTGAATATCTCGGTGTGGATATAAGTCGGGGGGGATTATTAGTAGAAGAGCCGGAACCCCGCGACACTATAGGATTAAATGTATACCATGGTGCGAAAGTGTTGAAGCGGCGAAATAACGCCGCAGTACGATACAATGGTAGACATCCACAGGTAGAGAGAAACCAGGAACAAGGTAATGTAGGAGGGGGGAACCAGATGCAAGAAATGCAAAGGTTTATAGCTTCTCAGGAATACGAAAATGCTAGACAGAGAGCATTTGAAGATTGGCAAGTTCATCAGAACCAGATCATAGCGCATTGCCAACACATAGGTAGAAACTATATTCCTACACCGAAACCCGTCTTCCCTCCTTGGTCGATAGAGATGCAGCCACCATATCCTACGTATGACCCTGCCGAGGCATTCTATAGCACTTATGGTTATGCGTGGAACCCCTATTGGTACCAATATCATCCTTAGTTTACTTATTTTTATTTTTATTTTGTAATTTGTAATTATTGATATGTTTAATATTTTTTGTTAATATTGTAATCATTTTTATAATTATCTAACTTTTATTCTTAGATTTTAATAATTTTTGAATGTGGGGTAATAAACCAAACTTCAAAAATATGTATATATGTTTGCAGTTTATCTTATGTACACAACAGGGTAAAACAACGCATTTTCAAAGACTGGCATTAAGTTCAGCAAAAGCAACAAATTTTGACGACAATGATGCAAAATGTATGTGAAATAACAACAAGACGGAATGAACAAATGACGTGCACCATTTATCATTCAGCAAACAAACGCCAATATATTTGGAAACTTTGGTAAAAATTTAATCATTTTCACACAAATCACCCTCAATAATTTAAATTGTTACTGATTTCTTGCAAATGAGGGCATTGCAAGATCTTAAGTGTGGGAAGGGATTAAATTCTTTCGGATTTTAAAATTTTTATATTAAACACTTGGTTACCATTAAAAATACTAGTAAAGCAGTAGTTGTATTAGAATCTAGTGCTCTCTGATAAAAAGAACAGCCCTAGTCTTATATACTGACTACCCAATTCTAGTAAAATTTTTCGAAATTTTCAATTAAATGAATTAAAATCATGTTTATACATATTTATGAACGATAAAACTAGGTTTTAACACCGAAATTATTGTTACCTCGGAAAGGACATAAATTGAGAAACAAACTAAAATGTTAAAATTCATTTAAAATGGAATAGAGGACGATAAAAAGAAAAATAAAAAGCCAAGTGTGGGAAAATTTACCAAGTTATTTTAAACATATGCCACATATATTTGTAACAAATAACTGAAAATACTTTTGCTTTGAACTAAACTAAACTGTTTTACCCAATGAAAGAAAAGAAGAGATGGATCTACACGATGAATCAATTCCATCATTAAAAGGAAGTAAAGTCTTCCGAAAAAGACACGCGCTTCTTGATTTAGGTCATGAAGTTGTCGTTCAGACCAGCTGTAGGTTGACGAAAAATCTAGAAAAGTCATCACTAAAATCAGCAGGAAATCCACGGACCTCAGCATAAAACAGGGTCGCCAAGTGGTCAGATTTATCCTAACCATGAGAAGGATTTATCTCGTACAATGGGGAGGCACCGTGCAAATTAGCTGGATAAGACTAATGAATCAGATCCCCAGAAAGGATAATCTCCTTAAAGATCAAAAATCAGCTTTTAAGCCTGATATTACTCAATCCTTGAGATTGACCTTAAAGATTGAGAATTACAAACTCATGGAATTCAATGATATCTAAACTCGAGCTTAAACGAGAAAATATTTTGATCAAAATTACAAACCGATTTGTTTTCTGAAAACCCTATTTTCAATGCGTTCATTACCATTGAACGTAAAATCCTAGGAATTCACCTGGAATTCATTAGGTCACCTGAACTAAATCGGGTGTCAACCGTAAGAACGGTGGTTGCATAACATGGTCAAAGACAGGACTTTGTGCCAGACCGACAAATTATAAGGGTGAGCTTTACTATTGCTCCTACCAAGGATAGTAATTGCGTCCGACACGTTATAGATCATAATCAAAAGCATGTCACGGGACATTGCCTTTAACAGTTGCTTGTTCAACGCTTTCCTTTACAACCGGACGGTAGTTTGCCGAAAGGTAATATACGGAACAAGTAAACTGGACGTGTTGCTTTCCAAATACAAGGTTAGCAAGTGGGTGACACAAAACCGCAAGTTTTGAGCTAAAATTTTCAAATCTGAAACCCACCAAACCCACAAAAATATTTTGCAAACACCGGTAAAGGGTTATTCCGGAAAACTTATCTAGGGTAAAAACTAGATTTAATTTTCAAAAGATAAAATGTTTTCATAAAGATCCAATTTCCTTAATGGATCTAAATTTTTATAGTCATGTGGGACTGTAAACCATATCGTTACTACCATTGTTTATACCGCCGTATAGAAATCACTGATGTACAAAGTGTGAAGAATAAAGAAGTGATTCTAGTATTTCAAGACAATATTGCTTGAGGACAAGCAACGCTCAAGTGTGGGAATATTTGATAATGCTAAAAACGAACATATATTTCATAGCATTATTCCTCAAGAAAGACAAGCTTTTAGTTGCAATTGTTCTATTTACAAGAGATATTCGTTTAAATAATAAAAGGTGAAGACAAAAGACAGATTCGACGATTTGAAGACGCAAACGACCAAAAAGCTCAAAAGAACAAAAGACAATCAAAAAGGTTCCAATTATTGATAAGAAACGTCTCAAAATCACAAGAGTACAAGATTCAAAACGCAAAGTACAAGATATTAAATTGTACGCGAGGACGTTCGAAAATCCGGAACCGGGACTAGAGTCAACTCTTAACACTCGACGCAACGGACTAAAAATTACAAGTTAACTATGTATATAAATATAATATAATATATAATTAATTATATTAATTATATATATATTATATATATATAATTAAAACCGTCGGCAGCAGGAAACTCCAAGGGTGTAAAATGAAAATACCTCTCCGCGACTCGCGGAGTTTGAAGGGCTTTTTGCCGCGAGTCGCGGAGCCCCAAAATTCATTCCTGGCTATAAATCAACCCGAATTCTGATCAAAATTATCATCATATTTTTCTTCTCTTCATACGAAGTAATATATTTATATTTATAATTTATATTTTAATTTTAATTATAATTCTAATAATAAGGGTATGTTAGCGAATGTTGTAAGGGTGTAAGTCGAAATTCTGTCCGTGTAACGCTACGCTATTTTTAATCATTGTAAGTTATGTTCAACCTTTTTATATTAATGTCTCGTAGCTAAGTTATTATTATGCTTATTTAAAACGAAGTAATCATGATGTTGGGCTAATTACTAAAATTGGGTAATTGGGCTTTGTACCATAATTGGGGTTTGGACAAAAGAACGACACTTGTGGAAACTAGACTATGGGCTATTAATGGGCTTTATATTTGTTTAACTAAATGAAAGTTTGTTAATGTTAATATAAAGATTTACAATTGGGCGTCCCTATAATTTACCATATACACTCGATCGGACACGATGGGCGGGGTATTTATTTGTACGAATAATCGTTCATTTAACCGGATACGGGAATGGATTAATAGCCACTAGAATAATTAAAACAGGGGTGAAATTACATTCAAGGGTAATTGGTGTAATTGTTAACAAAGTAGTAAAACCTTGGTTTACACGCAGTCGATAACCTGGTGTATTCATTAAACAAAGTATTAAAACCTTGTTACAATTCGAATCCCCAATTAGTTGGAATATTTATCTTCGGGTATAATAATAATTTGACAAGGACACTTGCAATTTATATTTATGACTGATGGACTGTTATGGACAAAAACCAGACGGACATATTGAATAATCCAGGACAAAGGACAATTAACCCATGGGCATAAAACTAAAATCAACACGTCAAACATCATGATTACGGAAGTTTAAATAAGCATAATTCTTTTATTTCATATTTTATTTCCTTTATTTTATATTTAATTGCACTTCTAATTATCGCATTTTATTTATTGTTATTTCATTTTATCGCACTTTTAATTATCGTACTTTTTAATTATCGCAATTTAATTTTTATCGCATTTTTATTATTCGCAATTTCATTATCGTTATTTACTTTACGCTTTAATTTAAAGTCTTGTATTTATTTTATATTTTACATTAGGTTTTAACTGCGACTAAAGTTTTAAATCGACAAACCGGTCATTAAACGGTAAAAACCCCCCTTTATAATAATAATATTACCTATATATATATTTGTATTTTTATAAAAGTAAACTAATATAGCGTTGAGCTTTGTTTAAAGATTTCCCTGTGGAACGAACCGGACTTACTAAAAACTACACTACTGTACGATTAGGTACACTGCCTATAAGTGTTGTAGCAAGGTTTAAGTATATCCATTCTATAAATAAATAAATATCTTGTGTAAAATTGTATCGTATTTAATAGTATTTTCCTAGTAAAATATAAGCTATTTTGTATACACCTCGTTCGACATCACATAGTTTTTAATTTACTAACCCAAAACAGCCCGCGGTGTTACTACGACGGCGTAAATTCGGTTTTACGGTGTTTTTCGTGTTTCCAGGTTTTAAATCATTAAGTTAGCATATCATATAGATATAGAACATGTGTTTAGTTGATTTTAAAAGTCAAGTTAGAAGGATTAACTTTTGTTTGCGAACAAGTTTAGAATTAACTAAACTATGTTCTAGTGATTACAAGTTTAAACCTTCGAATAAGATAGCTTTATATGTATGAATCGAATGATGTTATGAACATCATTACTACCTTAAGTTCCTTGGATAAACCTACTGGAAAAGAGAAAATTGGATCTAGCTTCAACGGATCCTTGGATGGCTCGAAGTTCTTGAAGCAGAATCATGACACGAAAACAAGTTCAAGTAAGATCATCACTTGAAATAAGATTGTTATAGTTATAGAAATTGAACCAAAGTATGAATATGATTATTACCTTGTATTAGAATGATAACCTACTGTAAGAAACAAAGATTTCTTGAGGTTGGATGATCACCTTACAAGATTGGAAGTGAGCTAGCAAACTTGAAAGTATTCTTGATTTTATGTAACTAGAACTTGTAGAATATATGAAGAACACTTAGAACTTGAAGATAAAACTTGAGAGAGATCAATTAGATGAAGAAAATTGAAGAATGAAAGTGTTTGTAGGTGTTTTTGGTCGTTGGTGTATGGATTAGATATAAATGATATGTAATTTTGTTTTCATGTAAATAAGTCATGAATGATTACTCATATTTTTGTAATTTTATGAGATATTTCATGCTAGTTGCCAAATGATGGTTCCCACATGTGTTAGGTGACTCACATGGGCTGCTAAGAGCTGATCATTGGAGTGTATATACCAATAGTACATACATCTAAAAGCTGTGTATTGTACGAGTACGAATACGGGTGCATACGAGTAGAATTGTTGATGAAACTGAACGAGGATGTAATTGTAAGCATTTTTGTTAAGTAGAAGTATTTTGATAAGTGTATTGAAGTCTTTCAAAAGTGTATAAATACATATTAAAACACTACATGTATATACATTTTAACTGAGTCGTTAAGTCATCGTTAGTCGTTACATGTAAGTGTTGTTTTGAAACTTTTAGGTTAACGATCTTGTTAAATGTTGTTAACCCAATGTTTATAATATCAAATGAGATTTTAAATTATTATATTATCATGATATTATCATGTATGAATATCTCTTAATATGATATATATACATTAAATGTCTTTACAACGATAATCGTTACATATATGTCTCGTTTAAAAATCATTAAGTTAGTAGTCTTGTTTTTACATATGTAGTTCATTGTTAATATACTTAATGATATGTTTACTTATCATAGTATCATGTTAACTATATATATATCCATATATATGTCATCATATAGTTTTTACAAGTTTTAACGTTCGTGAATCACCGGTCAACTTGGGTGGTCAATTGTCTATATGAAACATATTTCAATTAATCAAGTCTTAACAAGTTTGATTGCTTAACACGTTGGAAACATTTAATCATGTAAATATCAATCTCAATTAATATATATAAACATGGAAAAGTTCGGGTCACTACAACTGCTTACATTTACTGCTATGTGAACTTCCCGTATGCTCCTCCTATTTTCTTGCTACTGCATGCTACCATCTGCCATTGATTGCATGTTACTTTTGTTTGATACTGTTAATATTGACATGCTATGTACTGCTAGGATGCTGTAGTGCCTGATTACGTTTTTAAATTTAAGTTTTGTTTGATACTGTTAATTTTGTTTGATACTGTTAATATTGCCATGCTATGTACTGCTAGGATGATGTTTGATACTATTAATATTTCTATTTTAGTTTTTAAATTTAAGTTTTTATTTATTTTATATAAATACTTTATATAAATATAAAACAGAAAATTAAAAAAATTAAAAAAAAGAATACGGCCCGACACTGTAGCAGCCCATCTAAACAGACCTGGAAACCGAAGCCATGCGACCGCATGAAAATCCTATACATAATCCATGCGATCACATGGATTGATTTGACAGCCCCGGTACCTCAGTTTGCAGATTAGGGTTAAGATTTTATTTATTATTAATATTAATTAATTATAATTAGGTTTTAATTAGTTAATTAGTTTTTAATATTTAGTTTTAGTTTTAATTAATTTGTAATATTTAGTTTAAATTAGTTTTATTAATTATATAAATTAATACTTTTATAAAATAATAATATAAAAATAATATTTTTATAAAAAATTGTATTTTTATAACTTTAGTTTTATTTTTATATTTTTGTATCTTTTTATTAGTTTAATTCGTAATTTGTATTTTTCGTTCGTAATTAGTTTTAAGTGCATTATTTTGCCGTAGTTATTTTTATTTCTAGATTTTTAGGCTTTGCCGTAAAATCCCTTAAATGCTTTTTCTTTAGATTAAGATTTAGGAGCTTTAAAATTTTACGACGTCGCTTATCGCTTTAGTTTTAAATAAATTTTAGTACCTTTTTAAGTTATTGCCGTATTAGATATAGAATTCCTTTTAAGCTTTAATACCTTTAGACGTAAGTTTTAATTTTTAGTTTTTAGACTTTTGAGTTTCGACGCTTTACTTTCTTTTTATTATTTTTGGACGCTTATTTTTCGATGTTTTCCGACTCGCTCTTTTTCTTTCTTATTTCTCGACGCTTTAGTTTTTAGGACATAGAATTTTCTATTTCTTCTCTAAAATTTCTTTAAACTTCGACAAAAAATTATTTTAAGTGGTTAAATTGATAGACATCCAAAATTTTCTGGTTCGTAGTAATAGTTGGATTTGTTAGTGGCGAGTTGTGGGCTTCCGATTTAAAGGGTCCTGGCTACCTGCTGCATCTATTAGCTATTCGAAACGTGGGCAAAATTAGAAAAGTCTATTAATTTGATAACTAATATAATTTTTATCTTTTACAACTATTAGGATATTCAGTGAATGCACCGAGCAAAACGTTCACCACCTTTTATACGTTCACCACATGTAACTCGATCAAGACATCTAGCCAATATTATTGCCGTTGATTTTTCTTTAGAATCATCATCCAGTCGACTAAGTACTCCAATTCAAATTTCCGATAATCCATTTTTTGAACCCGACCTCACAATTGAGAATCCGAAGGATATTCAGGGACAATTCAGAGATCCTGAACCATTAATCATTGCTCCTGAACCACAAATTACTCATCCAGAGATTGTCGAGGAAGAAACCATTAAATCAGAATCCTCTAGTGATTCGGATTCAACAAATTCAATCATGGAAAATCTGCAACCTCTAAGTATGGAAGACCGAATGAGAGCTAAACGCACTGGCCAAGGTCACGCAATTACTCAACCAGACATTAATGCGCCAGATTATGAAATCAAAGGACAAATCCTACACATGGTAACTAATCAATGAAAATTTAGTGGTGCGCCGAAGGAAGATCCAAACGAACATCTTCGTACCTTTAATAGGATCTGTACTTTATTTAAAATAAGAGAAGTTGAGGATGAACAGATCTATCTCATGTTATTTCCCTGGACTTTAAAGGGAGAAGCCAAAGATTGATTAGAATCGTTACCTGAAGGGGCGGTTGATACATGGGACGTTTTAGTTGAAAATTTTCTTAAACAATTCTTTCCGGCATCTAAAGCCGTGAGACTTCAAGGAGAAATTGTTACGTTCACACAAAAGCCAAATGAAACTCTATATGAAGCGTGGAAAAGATTTGGAAAATTGTTGAGAGGATGTCCGCAGCATGGTTTAGACACTTATCAAATAGTACAAATATTCTATCAAGGATGCGACATCACTACAAGAAAAGATATCAACATAGCAGCTGGTGGTTCCATTATGAAGAAAACCGTAACTGAAGCTTACAAAATTATTGATAACACTGCTTCCCACTCACATGAGTGGCATCAAGAAAAAGATATCGTTAGATCATCTAAAGCAGCTAGAGCCAATTCTAGCCATGACTTTGATTCCATTTCCGCAAAGATAGATGCTGTCGAGAGACGAATAGAAAAGATGACTAAAGATATTCACTCTATACGAATTAGTTGTGAGCAGTGTGGAGGACCACATTTGACAAAAGATTGTCTCAGTATTGAATAAACAATGGAACAAAGAGAGAATATTTCATATATAAACCGAAGGCCAGAAAATAATTATCAAAATAATTATCAACCGCCAAGACCAATCTACAATCAAAACCAGAATTATAACCGAAATGTTCCATACAATACCCAACAAGGTCCTAGCAATCAACAAGTATCCAATAATACTTACAATCAGCAAAGACCTATTTTTCAAAGGAAACCACCACAAACCGATGATAAAAAGCCAAATTTAGAAGATATGATGTCGAAGCTAGTTGAATCTCAAACTCAATTTTTCACATCTCAGAAACAAACCAATGAACAAAATGCTCAAGCATTTAGAAATCAACAAGCTTCTATTCAAAATTTGGAACAAGAAGTAAGTAACCTAGCAAGGTTGATCGGTGAAAGAAAATCGGGAAGTCTACCTAGCGATACAAATGCTAACCCCCGAAATGAAACAGCTAAAGCCATTACCGCAAGAAGTGATATTACACTTAAACCACCTGAAATACCTGAAATTTCTAATGACTCTATTCCTACTCCACAAGAACCACAATCTGAACAAGATAAGGAAACAGAACCGGTAGTTGAAAAGGTTAATGAAGATAACACAGTTAAGGCTAAACCTTATGTTAAACCATATCAACCACCACTTCCTTACCCAAGTAAAATGAGAAAAGAAAGACTTGAAGCCGAGAAATCCAAATTCTTGGATATGTTTAAACAAATAAATGTAAATCTTCCTTTCATTGATGTGATTTCAGGCATGCCTAGATATGCTAAATTTCTGAAAGATCTAATCACAAATAGAAAGAAAATGGAAGAACTATCGGCTGTTATAATGAATGCTAATTGTTTTGTCGTACTGTTTAATAAAATACCAGAGAAACTCTCTGATCCAGGAAGTTTCACAATTCCATGTTTTCTGAGTAGTCTTAGTTCAATAGAAGCATTGGCAGACTTAGGTGCTAGTATAAATTTAATGCCGTATTCACTATACGCTAAACTAGACATCGGAGAATTGAAACCAACACGAATAAGTATACAACTAGCAGATCGATCAGTAAAATATCCTAGAGGAATAATGGAGAACATGCTAGTTAAAGTTGGTACTTTAGTATTTCCAGTAGATTTTGTTATTTTGGACATGGAAGAAGATTCTCGAGTTCCTCTAATATTAGGAAGGCCATTCTTAAACACGGCTAAAGCAATAATAGACGTGTTCGGTAAGAAACTGACCCTAAGTATAGAGGACGAGAGTGTTACCTTTTCTGTTGATAGAGCCATGCAACAACCGCAATCTGCAGATGATACATGTTATTATATTCAAACTATAGATTCACATGCAGAATTGTTAGAAGAATTTTCAGAATTACAAGGAATAGGAGAATGTTCTTTAGGAGAAGGAACTGAACCAATTGATGAAGCTGAAATGTTAGCCGCACTCATGGCTAATGAATATGAACCAACAACAGAAGAAATTCAAATGCTAAAAGAGGAAGACAGATATCGATACAAATCATCGATAGAAGAACCACCGACATTAGAGTTAAAGTCACTTCCAAATCATTTGGAATATGCTTATTTACATGGTGAATCTGAATTACCTGTAATAATATCATCTTCTCTTACGGAAAATGAAAAATCTCGACTCATTTCTGTGCTAAAAGCTCATAAACCATCTATTGCATGGAAAATTCATGACATTAAAGGAATAAATCCTTCGTATTGCACACATAAAATCCTTATGGAAGAAGGTCATAAAACGTATGTGCAACGCCAAAGAAGACTAAATCCTAATATGTAAGATGTTGTTAAGAAAGAAATTATTAAACTACTAGATGCAGGTTTAATTTATCCAATCTCTGATAGTCCATGGGTAAGCCCAGTTCAATGTGTACCTAAGAAGGGTGGCATGACTGTCATTACAAGTGAAAAAAATGAGCTTATTCCTACAAGGACTGTAACATGATGGCGTGTTTGTATTGATTATAGAAAATTAAATGACGCCACCAGAAAAGATCACTTTCCCTTACCTTTCATTGATCAAATGTTGGAAAGATTAGCCGAAAATAGTTACTATTGTTTTCTTGACGGTCTTTCCGGATATTTTTAAATTCCAATAGCACCCGAGGACCAAGAGAAAACCACGTTCACGTGCCCTTATGGTACTTTTGCTTACAAACGCATGCCATTTGGACTTTGCAACGCCCCTGCAACCTTTCAAAGATGCATGATGGTAATTTTTCACGACATGATAGAAGAATGCATGGAAGTTTTCATGGACGACTTTTCAGTCTTCGGTGATACTTTTGAAACATGTCTAGTTAATCTTGAACGAATGCTTATTAGATACGAACAATCAAATCTAGTTCTTAATTGGGAGAAATGCCATTTCATGGTTAAAGAAGGCATCGTTCTTGGTCATAAAATTTCAAAGGAAGGAATTGAAGTGGATAGAGTTAAAGTAGATGTAATTGCTAAACTTCTACATCCCACCAATGTTAGAGGAGTTAGGAGTTTTCTAGGGCATGCCGGTTTTTACTGACGTTTCATAAAAGATTTTTCAAAAATTGCCACTCCTATGAATAAACTCCTAGAAAAGGATGCTCCATTCATCTTTTCAGATGAATGCATCAAATCTTTTAATATTCTTAAAGAAAAACACACTAATGCGCCGATCATGATAACTCCAAATTGGAATATACCATTTGAACTCATGTGCGATGCAAGTGATTTTGCAATGGGAGCCGTTTTAGAACAAAGGATTGAAAAACGATTTCAACCTATTTATTATGCTAGTAAGACGTTACAAGGAGCACAAACGAACTACACAACTACTGAAAAAGAACTCCTTGCTATTGTCTTTACTTTTGACAAATTTAGTTCATATCTCTTTCTAGCTAAAACGGTGGTCTATACCGACCATTCTGCTCTTAGATACCTATTTTCGAAACAAGATGCCAAACCACGATTAATCCGTTGGATCTTACTCTTACAAGAATTCGATATTGAAATCCGAGACAAAAAGGGAGCAGAAAATCTCGCCGCTGATCATCTTTCTCGTCTTGGAAATCCTGAATTAGAAGTTCTAAATGAATCGGCCATACAAGATAACTTTCCTGATGAATATCTATTAAAGATAGATTATAATGAAATTCCATGGTTTGCAAACTATGCAAACTACTTAGTATGTGGATTCCTTGAAAAAGGGTTGTCGTATCAAAAACGAAAGAAATTCTTTAGTGATATAAAACACTATTTATGGAAAGATCCACATTTGTTTAAAAGTTGTCCCGATGGAATAATGCGTCGATGTGTATTCGGAGATGAAGCCAGTCAAATCTTAAACCATTGTCACACAGGACCAACAGGAGGGCATTATGGGCCTCAACTTAAAGCAAGAAAAGTTTATGATACTGGATTCTATTGGCCTTCAATTTTCAAAGACGCACACCTTCTTTACAAATCCTGTGATGCATGTCAAAGGGCCGGAAAAATAAGTCAACGTGAGGAAATGCCACAAAATGTCATTCAACTATGTGAAGTATTTGACATTTGGGGTATTGACTTTATGGGTCCATTTCCAAAATCTCATAATAATCTCTACATTCTCGTTGCCATTGATTATGTATCTAAATGGGCGGAAGCACAAGCTCTCCCAACTAACGTTGCACGAGTTGTAGTCAACTTTTTAAAACGTCTTTTTGCTAGGTTCAGAACACCGAAAGCTTTAATAAGTGATCGGGGTACTCATTTTTGTAATAATCAACTTGAGAAAGTTCTCAAAAGATATGGAGTAACTCATAAAATCTCAACCACTTATCATCCACAAACAAGTGGACAAGTTGAAAATACCAACCAAGCATTAAAACGTATTCTAGAGAAAACCGTAGGATCAAATCCGAAGGAATGGTCCATGAAATTGGAGGATTCACTCTGGGCTTTTAGAACAGCCTACAAAAATCCAATTGGAACCACACCTTTTAAACTCGTTTACGAAAAAGCATGTCATCTTCCAGTAGAAACTGAACACAAAATATTTTTGGCTTTGAAGACATGTAATCTTGATTTGCATGAAGCCAGACGTCTATGGTTAAGCCAACTAAACGAATTAGAAGAATTAAGACATGAAGCATATGAAAATTCGTTAATCTATAAAGAAAGAACGAAGAAATGGCATGATAAAAGAATCAGAAGTTCAAAAGAATTTAAAGAAGGAGACAGAGTTCTTCTTTTCAATTCACGATTCAAGCTATTTCCTGGAAAATTGAAATCAAGCTGGTCTGGACCATTCATAGTCAAAAGAGTTTTCCCGTACGGAACTGTAGAATTAATAAATTCAAATGGGATTGAATTTAAAGTTAATGGTCACGGAGTTAAACATTACATAGATAGACCGATGGAAGTTGAAGATGAAGTTAATCACAATTTCGATACCACAGCTAACTAAGTGTGGGAAGGTTCAAATCTTTTTAGGATAATATGTATTTCTGTTAGAGTTAGATATTCTGTTTTTGTGTAGTTTCCAAGAATGGAATCCGAATGGTCTTTCCCTAGCAGACCCTAAAGAACTAGTCTTCTCCCTCCATTCTGAATTTTTATTTTTTTTAGGTTTTACGAGATGAAGAATTCCTTTGAACTAAACCATGGTCTAATGCTACATGCTATGATTACTAAACGTAATAATGACACCCTTCCGAGTGAATTGGTATCATTCATAAGAGGCAAAATGGACGGAGTAAGAAAAGAACTCAGGAAAGATCATCATAAGATACATTTTGGTAAAGGCAAATCAAAGTCCGCAACAAAAAGAAGAGCACGACACCTTGAAAGATGTCATAAATGCGGAAAATGGTCACACGAAGGTAAATGTTCAAACAATCAAACATATTCAAATACCAAATTTGTCACTCTATGCAGAGAAGGACCGTTTATATGTTTAGAAGAAAAGATATTGAAGAATCAAAGTTACGCCTACGTAGCTATGGAGAACCAAATCACACGACTCTCCTATGAGTCGGCTAAAGCAGGTCTCTGAGAATTCTATCTCATAGGTAAGTATGTATAGTTTTTTTTTATTTATTGCTTTTAACCTTTTGATAATAAACGCTGAATCGTTCGCTATAAAGTATTAAATTGGTATTCCATAAAATTAGGTATGCGTAACCGAAATTATTGATATCATACAAAAATTTATTACATCACTGCAAAATTTACCGTTTATTCTTAAGGTATAAATATCTTTAATTAATTAACCCAAAATATTTCAAAAATTCGTCAGGAGTAAAACTAGGTTATGGAACCGAAATTACTTTACCGAAAAAAGGGGCGTATATTTTTGATAATATTTGATTGATTAAAGTGGGATAAAAGACCAAAAAGGTTTTTAATTTTAATTTTTACCATGTTTTTAAAATTAATATATAAATATTAAATTATTAATGTAAATTTTTAAAATCAATATATTTAAGTTTGTAAATATTTTTAAAACTAATATTTTAAATATAAGTTTGTAAAATTAAAAATATTAATAATATTTATATGAATTTTTAATTTTATGCATTTTAAATTTAAGTTTGATGTGAATTTAAAAACAAAAATGTACTTTATTTCATTAAGTTAAAAATATGATTTCTAAAATTCGTCGTGAGTTGAAAACTAGGTCATTGAACCGAAATTGCTTTACCCAAGGGAGGGACGAGAAATTTTATTATCATTATTTTTAATCTTATTGAATTAAAGTATGCCAAAAAAAAAAAAAAAAAAAAAAAAAAAAACCAAAAATCTTTGCCTTTAAAACCACGCTTAAAAATGACAAATTTTAAAATTTTGTCGAGGGACAGACTAGGACAACGATCGAAAACGCCCTCATTCTAAAAGAAACAAAATTTTAAATAAAATTAATTATTTGTTTTAAAAGTATAAGGTTTTTATATATAAAAAAAACCAGGTACCCCATGCGATCGCATGGGGTTTCCTCTGCCTATCCATGCGGTCGCATGGGGACTGAAAACAAGTCAGGAACAAAAGTCTCAGCGAGTCTGCTTCTGTCTCATAACACAACACACACAATTATTGAACACTCTCCCAAACTTTACCAAAAATCACCAATTTTTCACCAAAATTCACCAAATCTCTTGCTATAATCCGCTTTAATCATGAATTTGTTAAGAAGTTTTTCAAGAAAGGTAAAGATTTCACCCTTAAACTCTTTAAATTTTCAGTTTTAGTGTTCTTGAGCTAATTTTTACCTAATTTAATTTTGTTAATTTCTAGTGTAATTAGAGTTAAATTGTTAGTATATTATGCATGTATAACCTAGATTGATGCTATTTAACATGATTTGAAGCAAAAAACTTCAAAATTTTTAGAAATCTACGGTTTGTGTTCTTGAGTAATTTGGGGTTTTTTTTTATATAAACAGGTTATGGCCGATTTTTGTCATGAATTATTGCTAAATTAAGTAGTGTAACATGTTTAGGTAGCTAAATGATCCAAACTTTGATCCAACTTGATTAAATTGATGTAAATGCCATTTGAAACTTTTTTAATTGCTAGTAATGATTATTTTAACATGTTATTTGAGTTGAATGCTAATGAATGTTGTAAACATTTTCATATATGCTTATTTGAAAAAGTGTATAATTGTAAAAATTATGAAAATGTGTATAAATTTAATTTTAATTAAACATGTTATTGTAATTATTTCAAGTTGTTATTTTGCTAACACTAATGCATATTTGGATGCACAAATTTTGTGTTTAATGTGTTTTGCAGAGATATACCGATACTGATGGTGCATCATCATCATCTAGACAACCTGTTCCGGAACCACAACCAGAAATGCAATATGAACCAGAACCTGAACCGGAGCAACAACAGGAACAACAACAACCTGATCAACACGTACCATATTATGATCCGCAACAAGAATATGTTAATGCCTACGTACAATTTCTGATTCATCCGATAATATAACACCCAACGATTCATGAAGAACAGTTGCATCCCAATTTGAGGTTTGATCGAAGTTGGAGAGATTACCCGATGTATCAAAGTAACAAATTTAAACTGGTAACGAAAAATGTAGAAGTGCCGAGGCTAATCGATTGGGAGCCTTTGAAAAGGGTCCAACTAGTTAACTCAGTTAGACAGCATCTGATCCAAAGGTATGGCAGCTCTTCTTTTCCCGATTGAGAACGTTTATTCACCATTCGTAGGCCTGTATATAAGGAATGGTGTGTTGAGCTTATGAGTACTATATCACTTAATGCGGATGTAGTTAGGTTAGATGATAAAAGTTTTCTTAGATTTTTACTTGGCCGTAGGATGTACAGGATGTCCATGCTGGACATGGCCAGCGCTTTACAGATTTACACTCCTGGTGAATTACTACTACCCGATTATACAAATTTGATTTATCATGGGGAGCGGGTAGATAGGAATTTTGACGCGGACGCCGTCTGGAGGCGTATGTCAAATTATAATGTTTTTTTGCTGGGAGGAAGACACTCCTATTTAGATATTAACAAAGCAGAGCTACGTATTATACATAGATTTTTTAGCTAATTCGATTACACAAAGAGGTAAAAACAAGGAGAAGATGACCTTACACGACTTATTTTACCTTAAATGTATTTGAAACACTAGAAGCTTTGTTAATATCCCCTACTGTGTTGGTTTTTATCTGTCCAAAATAGTGGCAGAAATACAGGACGGGGGAATAATAGGATGAGGTATTTTTGTTACTCTCATTGGAGAGTATTTGGGTGTAGATAGGGATCAAGGGGGTTCACTGATGGTGTGTAGGGAACAGGTTGATACTTTAGTATTGAAGGTCTATCAGGGTGCTAAGGTATTAAAGAGCAGACGCAATCAGGCAGTACTATATGATGGTCATCATCCACAGGTAGAGAGAGGTTCAGATGAGGAAATGGAGGAACCGGATGACATTAGGGATGTCATTAGGGAGGCTATGACTGACGTTTACCAGCGTATAGATGAGGTAGAAATGACAAACGAGGCTAGACATAGTCAGTTCGAGCAGTGGCACGCCGAGAATGTGTACGAGCATTCTAGGCAATGGCAGCATGATAGATGGCACTATCATCAGCATCAGATCATGAGCCAGCTATCACCTCAGGTACCAAATAACTACGTACCGACCCGACCTGCTTACTTTCCTCCACACCAGCTCGATATGCGACCACCATTTACTCTCTACGACCCTAACCAGGCCTATCAGTACACCTATAACCAACCATGGAACCCGCCCGACGACATGAACTGGAACCCCTATCCAGATTGATATAGTTCCCGTTGGTGATTTTTATCTTTTTATTATTTTTATTTACTTATGTTTAAAACATATAATATTGAGATACTTTAATGTAAGTTTTAATTTTTTTATTATGTTGTACTAATATTTCATATTTGATTTGAAAGTAGTATGTTAAGTCCCATTTCAAATTACCATTCATGTTATTATTTGTATGTATATATATTGTCAATTGTACACAACAGGGTAAAACAGTGAATTTTCAAAGACTGGCATTAAGTTCAGCAAAAGCTACTAATTTTGACGACAAAACGAAAAACAAATGTGATGTAACAACAAGACGGAATGAACAAATGATGTGCACCATTTATCATTCATCAAACAAATGCCAATATGTTTGGAAACTTTGGTAAAATTTAATCATTTTTCTACGCTAATCACCCTCAATAGTTTAAATTGTACTGATTTCTTGCAAATGAGGGCATTGCAAGATCTTAAGTGTGGGAAGAGGTTAAATTCTTTCGGATTTTTAAAATTTTAAATTTAAACACTTGGTTACCATTAAAAATACTAGTAACGCAGTAGTTGTATTAGAATCTAGTGCTCTCTAATAATAAAGAACGGCCCTAGTCTTATATACTGACTACCCAATTCTAGTAAAATTTTTCAAAATTTTCAATTAAATGAACTCAGAATCATGTTTATACAAATTTATGAACGATAAAACTAGGTGTTAACACCAAAATTATTGTTACCTCGGAAAGGACATAAATTGAGAAACAACCCAAAATGTTAGAATTCATTTAAAATGGAATAGAGAAAAAAAAAAGGCAAAGAAAGAAAAATAAAAGCCAAGTGTGGGAAAAATTTACCAAGTTATTTAGAACATATGTCACATATTTTTGTACAAATAATTGAAGATACTTTTGTTTTGGACAAAATTAACTGTTTTACCCGAAAAATTGTAATATAAAAAGAAGTAAAGTCTTCCGAGAGAAAAATACACGCACTTCTTGATTTAGGTCAGGAAGTTGTCGTCCAGACCAGTTGTAGAGTCTACGAAAAACCTTGAAAAGTTTTCTCGAAAATCAGCTGGAAATCCACGGACCTCAGCATCAAACAGGGTCGCCAAGTGGTCAGACTTATCCTAACCATGAGAGGATCTGTCTCATACAATGGGGGGCACCGTGCAAATTAGCTTATAAGACTAATGAATCAGATCTCCAGAAAGGATAATCTCCTTAAAGATCAAAAATTAGCTTTTAAGACTGATATTACTCAATCCTTGGGAATGACCTTAAAGATTGAGAATTACAAACTCATGGAATTCGATGATATCTAAACTCGAGCTTGAACGAGAAAATATTTTGATCAAAATTACAAACCGATTTGTTTTCTGAAAACCCATTTTTAATGCGTTCATTACCGTTGAACGTAAAATCCTAGGAATTCACCTGGAATTCATTAGGTCACCTGAACTAAATCAGGTGTCAACCGTAAAAACGGTGGTTGCATAGCATGGTCAAAGACAGGACCTTGTGCCTGACAGAAAAACTATAGGGTGATCTTTACTATTGCTCCTACTATTGCATCCGACACGTTATAGACCAAAATCAAAAGCATGTCACGGGACATTGCCTTAACAGTTGCTTGTTCAACGCTTTCCTTTACAACTGGACGGTAGTTTACCGAAAGGTAATATACGGAGCAAGTAAACTGGACGTGTTGCTTTCCCAATACAAGGTTAGCAAGTGGGTGACACAAAACCGCAAGTTTTGAGCTAAAATTTTCAAATCTGAAACCCACAAAAACAATTTGCAAACACTGGTGAAGGGTTATTCCGGAAAACTTATCTAGGGTAAAAGCTAGATTAAATTTTCAAAAGATCAAATGTTTTCATAAAGATCCAATTTCCTTAAGGATCTAAATTTTCATAGTCATGTGGGACTGTAAACCACAACATTACTATCATTGTTTATACTGCCGTATAGAAATCACTGATGTACAAAGTGTGAAGAATAAAGAAGTGATTCTAGTATTTTTATTTCAAGACCATATTGTTTGAGGACAAGCAACGCTCAAGTGTGGGAATATTTGATAATGCTAAAAACGAACATATATTTCATAGCATTATCCCTCAAGAAAGACAAGCTTTTGGTTGCAATTGTTCTATTTACAAGTGATATTCGTTTAAATAATAAAAGGTGAAGACAAAAGACAGATTCGACGAATTGAAGACGCAAACGACCAAAAAGCTCAAAAGTACAAAGTACAATCAAAGTGGTTCAATTTATTGATGAGAAACGTCTCAAAATTACAAGAGTAGAAGACGCGAAACGCAAAGTACAAGATATTAAATTGTATGCAAGGACGTTCGAAAATCCGGAACCGGGACCAGAGTCAACTCTCAACGTAACGAACTAAAAATTGCAAGTCAACTATGCACATGAATATAATATAATATATAATTAATTCTTAAAATTATATATATATATTATATTATTTATAAAAACCGTCGGCAAACAAGAAAACAAAGTATGTGAGTTGGATCCTTGCTCCTTGTGATCGCATGGCCTACTTTTTCTGGCCACATTCCTATAAAAGGCAGTCTGGTGCTCGAGCTCAATACACCTAATTCAATCTCTCACTCTCTACGATATATATATATATATATATATATATATATATATATATATATATATATATATATATATATATATATATATATATATATATATATATATATATATATATATATATATATAATTTTTAATTTTAATTTTAATTTTAATTTAATAATAATAAGGGTATGTTAGCGAATGTTGTAAGTGTGTAAGTCAAAATTCTGTCCGTGTAAAGCTACGCTATTATTAATCATTGTAAGTTATGTTCAACCTTTTTAAATTAATGTCTCATAGCTAAGTTATTATTATGCTTATTAAAATTGAAGTAATCGTGATGTTGGGCTAAAATATTAAAGACGGGGTTATTGGGCTTTGTACCATAATTGAGGTTTGGACAAAAGACCGACACTTGTGGAAATTGGACTATGGGCTATTAATGGGCTTTATATTTGTTTAATAGAATGATAGTTCGTTAATTTGATATAAAGATTTACAATTGGACGTACCTATAAATAACCACATACACTCGATAGGACACGATGGGCGGGATATTTATAAGTACTAATAATCGTTCATTTAACCGGACACAGGAATGGATTAATAGTCAATGGACTTATTAAAACAGGGGTGAATTACATACAAGGAAAATTGGTGTAATTATAGTTTAAGTCCCCAATTAGTTGGAATATTTAACGTCGGATATAAGGATAATTTAACGAGGACACTCGCACTTTATATTTATGACTGATGGACTGTTATGGACAAAAACCAGATGGACATATCGAATAATCCAGGACAAAGGACAATTAACCCATGGTAATAAACTAAAATCAACACGTCAAACATCATGATTACGGAAGTTTAAATAAGCATAATTCCTTTATTTCATATTTCATCGCACTTTTATTTACTGTCATTTTATTTAATTGCACTTTTAATTATCGTACTTTTTAATTTTATTTATTGTCATTTTATTTATCGCACTTTAATTTATTGCACTTTAATTATTGTCATTTACTTTACGCTTTAAATTAAGTTATATTTATTTTTAATATTTTACATTAGGTTTTAACTGCGACTAAAGTTTTAAAATCGACAAACCGGTCATTAAACGGTAAAAACCCCCTTTTATAATAATAATACTACTTATATATATATATATATATATATATATATATATATATATATATATATATATATATATATATATATATATATATATATATATATATATATATATATATATATATATATATATATATATATATATATATATATATATATATATGTTTATACATATATAGTTTTAAAAATATAGCGTTAAACTTGTCTAGTTCCCTGTAGACGAACTGGACTTACTAAAAACTACACTACTGTACGATTAGGTACACTGCCTATAAGTGTTGTAGCAAGGTTTAGGTATATCCACTCTATAAATAAATAAATAACTTGTGTAAAAATGTATCGTATTTAATAGTATTTCTTAATAAAAATATAACTATTTCGTATACACCTCTGCACACATCATAGGGTTAGAGTTTAATATTCAATATTAAATGTTATTAGGGTTTAATAGTTAATAGGTAGGGTTAGATTTAGGGTTTCAAATAGTATTAGGGTTTTAGTATTAATTACTATATTAACTTTAACCGGATAACAACCCTAGTGCTAAAACACAGCATATGACAATGAAACCCTAAGGGCAGTTTAGTAAATTCAGAATGGAAATGTGAGGGTTGTTATAGATTCACTAATAGGACTAATCTACAACTTGCTCGTTTACTTGTTACTGCTTACTACTATTGCTGCACGCTACTGCTTACCTTTACTGCTATGTGAACTTCCCGTATGCTCCTCCTATTTTCTTGCTACTGCATGCTACCATCTGCCATTGATTGCATGTTACTTTTGTTTGATACTGTTAATATTGACATGCTATGTACTGCTAAGATGCTGTAGTGCCTGATTACGTTTTTAAATTTAAGTTTTGTTTGATACTGTTAATTTTGTTTGATACTGTTAATATTGCCATGTTATGTACTGCTAGGATGATGTTTGATACTATTAATATTTCTATTTTAGTTTTTAAATTTAAGTTTTTATTTATTTTATATAAATACATTATATAAATATAAAACAGAAAATTAAAAAAATTAAAAAAAAAGAATACGGCCCGACACTGTAGCAACCCATCTAAACAGACCTGGAAACCGAAGCCATGCGACGGCATGAAAATCCTACACACAATCCATGCGATCGCATGGATTGATTTGACAGCTCCGGTATCTCAGTTTGTAGATTAGGGTTACGATTTTATTTATTATTAATATTAATTAATTATAATTAGGGTTTAATTAATTAATTAGTTTTTAATATTTAGTTTTAGTTTTAATTAATTTCTAATATTTAGTTTAAATTAGTTTTATTAATTATATAAATTAATACTTTTATAAAATAATAATATAAAAATAATATTTTTATAAAAAATTGTATTTTTATAACTTTAGTTTTATTTTTATATTTTCGTATCTTTTTATTAGTTTAATTCGTAATTTGTATTTTTCGTTCGTAATTAGTTTTAAGTGTATTATTTTGCCGTAGTTATTTTTATTTCTAGATTTTTAGGCTTTGCCGTAAAATCCCTTAAATGCTTTTTCTTTAGTTTAAGATTTAGCAGCTTTAAAATTTTACGACGTCGCTTATCGCTTTAGTTTTAAATAAATTTTAGTACCTTTTTAAGTTATTGCCGTATTAGATATAGAATTCCTTTTAAGCTTTAATACCTTTAGACGTAAGTTTTAATTTTTAGTTTTTAGACTTTTGAGTTCCGACGCTTTACTTTCTTTTTATTATTTTTCGACGCTTATTTTTCGATGTTTTCCAACGCGCTCTTTTTCTTTCTTATTTCTCGACGCTTTAGTTTTTAGGACATAGAATTTTCTATTTCTTCTCTAAAATTTCTTTAAACTTCGACGAAAAATTATTTTAAGTGGTTAAATTGATAGACATCCAAAATTTTCTGGTTCGTAGTAATAGTTGGATTTGTTAGTGGCGAGTTGTGGGCTTTCAATTTAAAGGGTCCTGGCTACCTGCTGCATCTATTGGCTATTCGAAACGTGGGCACAATTAGAAAAGTCTATTAATTTGATAACTAATATAATTTTTATCTTTTATAACTATTAGGATATTCAGTGAATGCACCGAGCAAAACGTTCACCACCTTTTATACGTTCACCACCTGTAACTCGATCAAGACATCTAGCCAATATTATCGCCGTTGATTTTTCTTTAGAATCGTCATCCAGTCGACTAAGTACTCCAATTCAAATTTCCGATAATACATTTTTTGAACCCGACCTCACAATTGAGAATCCGGAGGATATTCAGGGACAATTCAGAGATCCTGAACCATTAATCATTGCTCCTGAACCACAAATTACTCATCCAGAGATTGTCGAGGAAGAAACCATTAAATCAGAATCCTCTAGTGATTCGGATTCAACAAATTCAATCATGGAAAATCTGGAACCTCTAAGTATGGAAGACCGAATGAGAGCTAAACGCACTGGCCAAGGTCACGCAATTACTCAACCAGACATTAATGCGCTAGATTATGAAATCAAAGGACAAATCCTACACATGGTAACTAATCAATGAAAATTTAGTGGTGCGCCGAAGGAAGATCCAAACGAACATCTTCGTACCTTTAATAGGATATGTACTTTATTTAAAATAAGAGAAGTTGAGGATGAACAGATCTATCTCATGTTATTTCCCTGGACTTTAAAGGGAGAAGCCAAAGATTGGTTAGAATCGTTACCTGAAGGGGCGATTGATACATGGGACGTTTTAGTTGAAAATTTTCTTAAATAATTCTTTCCGGCATCTAAAGCCGTGAGACTTCAAGGAGAAATTGTTACGTTCACACAAAAGCTAAATGAAACTCTATATGAAGCGTGGACAAGATTTGGAAAATTGTTGAGAGGATGTCCGCAACATGATTTAGACACTTATCAAATAGTACAAATATTCTATCAAGGATGCGACATCACTACAAGAAAAGACATCAACATAGCAGCTGGTGGTTTCATTATGAAGAAAACCGCAACTGAAGCTTACAAAATTATTGATAACACTGCTTCCCACTCACATGAGTAGCATCAAGAAAAAGATATCGTTAGATCATCTAAAGCAGCTAGAGCCGATTCTAGCCATGACTTTGATTCCATTTCCGCAAAGATAGATGCTGTCGAGAGACGAATAGAAAAGATGACTAAAGATATTCACTCTATACGAATTAGTTGTGAGCAGTGTGGAGGACCACATTTGACAAAAGATTGTCTCAGTATTGAACAAACAATGGAACAAAGAGAGAATATTTCATATATAAACCAAAGGCCAGAAAATAATTATCAAAATAATTATCAACCGCCAAGACCAATCTACAATCAAAACCAGAATTATAACCGAAATGTTCCATACAATACCCAACAAGGTCCTAGCAATCAACCAGTATCCAATAATACTTACAATCAGCAAAGACCTATTTTTCAAAACAAACCACCACAAACCGATGATAAAAAGCCAAATTTAGAAGATATGATGTCGAAGCTAGTTGAATCTCAAACTCAATTTTTCACATCTCAGAAACAAACCAATGAACAAAATGCTCAAGCATTTAGAAATCAACAAGCTTCTATTCAAAATTTGGAACAAGAAGTAAGTAACCTAGCAAGGTTGATCGGTGAAAGAAAATCAGGAAGTCTACCTAGCGATACAAATGCTAACCCCCGAAATGAAACAGCTAAAGCCATTACCACAAGAAGTGGTATTACACTTAAACCACCTAAAATACCTGAAATTTCTGATGACTCTATTCCTACTCCACAAGAACCACAATCTGAACAAGATAAGGAAACAGAACCGGTAGTTGAAAAGGTTAATGAAGATAACACAGTTAAGGCTAAACCTTATGTTAAACCATATCAACCACCACTTCCTTACCCAAGTAAAATGAGAAAAGAAAGACTTGAAGCCGAGAAATCCAAATTCTTGGATATGTTTAAACAAATAAATGTAAATCTTCCTTTCATTGATGTGATTTCAGGCATGCCTAGATATGCTAAATTTCTGAAAGATCTAATCACAAATAGAAAGAAAATGGAAGAACTATCGGCTGTTATAATGAATGCTAATTGTTTTGCAGTACTGTTTAATAAAATATCAGAAAAACTCTCTGATCCAGGAAGTTTCACAATTCCATATTTTCTGGGTAGTCTTAGTTCTATAGAAGCATTGGCAGACTTAGGTGCTAGTATAAATTTAATGTCGTATTCATTATATGCTAAACTAGACCTCGGAGAATTGAAACCAACACGAATAAGTATACAACTAGCAGATCGATCAGTAAAATATCCTAGAGGAATAATGGAGAACATGCTAGTTAAAGTTAGTACTTTAGTATTTCCAGTAGATTTTGTTATTTTGGACATGGAAGAAGATTCTCGAGTTCCTCTAATATTAGGAAGACCATTCTTAAACACGGCTAAAGCAATAATAGACGTGTTCGGTAAGAAACTGACCCTAAGTATAGAGGACGAGAGTGTTACCTTTTCTGTTGATAGATCCATGCAACAACCGCAATCTGCAGATGATACATGTTATTATATTCAAACTATAGATTCACATGCAGAATTGTTAGAAGAATTTCCAGAATTACAAGGAATAGGAGAATGTTCTTTAGGAGAAGGAACTGAACCAATTGATGAAGCTGAAATGTTAGCCGCACTCATGGCTAATGAATATGAACCAACAACAGAAGAAATTCAAATGCTAAAAGAGGAAGACAGATATCGATACAAATCATCGATAGAAGAACCACCGACATTAGAGTTAAAGTCACTTCCAAACCATTTGGAATATGCTTATTTACATGGTGAATCTGAATTACCTGTAATAATATCGTCTTCTCTTACGGAAAATGAAAAATCTCGACTCATTTCTGTGCTAAAAGCTCATAAACCAGCTATTGCATGGAAAATTCATGACATTAAAGGAATAAGTCCTTCGTATTGCACACATAAAATCCTTATAGAAGAAGGTCATAAAACGTATGTGCAACGCCAAAGAAGACTAAATCCTAATATGCAAGATGTTGTTAAGAAAGAAATTATTAAACTACTAGATGCAGGTTTAATTTATCCAATCTCTGATAGTCCATGGGTAAGCCCAGTTCAATGTGTACCTAAGAAGGGTGGCATGACTGTCATTACAAATGAAAAAAATGAGCTTATTCCTACAAGGACTGTAAAAGGATGGCGTGTTTGTATTGATTATAGAAAATTAAATGACGCCACCAGAAAAGATCACTTTCCCTTACCTTTCATTGATCAAATGTTGGAAAGATTAGCCGGAAATAGTTACTATTATTTTCTTGACGGTCTTTTCGGATATTTTCAAATTCCAATAGCACCCGAGGACCAAGAGAAAACCACGTTCACGTGCCCTTATGGTACTTTTGCTTACAAATGCATGCCATTTGGACTTTGCAACGCCCCTGCAACCTTTCAAAGATGCATGATGGCGGTTTTTCACGACATGATAGAAGAATGCATGGAAGTTTTCATGGACGACTTTTCAGTCTTCGGTGATACTTTTGAAACATGTCTAATTAATCTTGAACGAATGCTTATTAGATGCGAACAATCAAATCTAGTTCTTAATTGGGAGAAATGCCATTTCATGGTTAAAGAAGGCATCGTTCTTGGTCATAAAATTTCAAAGGAAGGAATTGAAGTGGATAGAGCTAAAGTAGATGTAATTGCTAAACTTATACATCCCACCAATGTTAGAGGAGTTAGGAGTTTTCTAGGGCATGCCGGTTTTTACTGACGTTTCATAAAAGATTTTTCAAAAATTGCCACTCCTATGAATAAACTCCTAGAAAAGGATGCTCCATTCATCTTTTCAGATGAATGCATCAAATCTTTTAATATTCTTAAAGAAAAACTCACTAATGGGCCGATCATGATAACTCCAAATTGGAATATACCATTTGAACTCATGTGCGATGCAAGTGATTTTGCAATGGGAGCTGTTTTAGGACAAAGGATTGAAAAATGATTTGGTTAGGGTACTGTTATTCCAGAGGTTAATGGAGGTAAGCCGTTCGTGAATGCACATAGACAGTTGGTTAGGGTCACAGCCCGTAGGCAGGTTGTACCGTATCCTGCCGACCCATTTGTGCGTAAGGTCGCCCGCTCAGTGCTGTCTACTTCTAGTACTACATCTGCATCATCTGCACCATGTACACCACCTGCCCTACCAGCATCTCCCACCGTCGAGGAACTGACAAGGAAAGTGCATGCCCTCCGTGCTTCGGTAACTGAGCTCGAGGACCAGATGACCCACCTGATGGACATCATTTACCCACCGTCACCCTAGGACTGTTGTATTAGATTTCTTTATGTATCTCGTTAGTAGTTTCCTGTTTTTCATTTATGTATTGTACGAACCTTATGCTGTTGTATGCAATTTTTTTATTATGAATAGAATTACTGTTGTTGATTTATTGTACGACATTTTATTACATGTTGGCTTTTTTGCTATCTGCTGCTTGTTACCATGCTTAGTTATCGTGTATTGTGTTGTTTTCATGTTGTTTACCTTATGCTGTGACGTTGCTGGTTAATGGATTTTAACTTAAGTCGAATTTTTTTTTTGGAAGATCGATGTCTAATGGAAGAGGTCCAAGGGAAATGCCCACAGCAGCACAGATCGAGGAGATGATAGCCGCTCAAGTAGCTGCAGCTATGGCGAATGCCAACCCCCAAGATCCACCGGCTAACCAGAACATCCAGAATGGGTGCACTTTCAAGGAATTTCAGAGTTGTAAGCCCCACAGTTTCAGTGGAACAGAAGGGCCAGTTGGGCTTACGAGATGGTTTGAGAAGTTGGAATCTGTGTTCTGTGTGAGTAACTGCTCCGAAGGGAATAAGACCAAGTTCGCGTCGTGCACGCTATTGGATGGCGCTTTGACTTGGTGGAATACGTTTGCCCAGGCTCAGGGAATTGACGAAGCTTATGCTACACCATGGGAGGAGTTTAAGAGGGCTATGATCGAGGAGTACTGCCCCAGAACCGAAATTCAGAAAATGAAAGTGGAATTTTGGGAATTGAAAGTTGTAGGAACTGACCTTGATGGCTATAATCGAAGGTACTTGGAGTTAGCTTTGATGTGCCCCACAATGGTTACTCCGGAGTACAAACAGATGGAGAGGTATCTGTGGGGACTCCCCAAGGACATTCAGAGAAATGTCACTTCTTCGAAACCAACAAACATCCCAGAAGATATGCGCATGGCGCACACCCTGATGAATCAAATTACCCGTCAAGAGCCAGAGAAGGCGAAATCAGAATCGGGAACTAGTAATGGGAAACGTAAGTGGAACGGCAACAAGGGAAAAGGTTTTGACCAGAACCCAGCTACGAGGTATGAGAATTTTAAGGGAAACAACGACTGGAGGAACCTTAACCCGAACCCTAGCTCTAACCCTAACTACAAATGTACCCTTCCTCAGTGTAAGAGATGCTACAAGCATCATATTGGACACTGCAACGTAGTGTGTGAGAAGTGTAAAAGGGTTGGACACATCGACAGAGATTGTAAGAGCACCACCCCAGCTGTGAGGACAAACCCAAATGGACCAAGGAAGTGCTATGAGTGCGGTCAGCAGGGCCACTTCAGGAATGAATGTCCTAACAAGAAGAAGGATGGCGGGCCAGCACGTGGAAAAGTCTTCAACATGAACGCCAGAGATTCCCGCGAGGATCCTGACTTGGTTACAGGTACATTCACTATCAATAAACTATTAACTTCTGTCCTGTTTGATACCGGTGCCGATAGGAGTTATGTATGTAGACACTTTTGCTCTAAGATAGATTGGTCGTTAGTACCTTTGGATGAGAGTATACTTTTTGAGGTGGCCAATGGAAAACTTGAGAAAGTTGACCAAATTAGCCGAGGAGGTATAATAAACTTAGCTGGTGTGGATTTCGAGATTGATTTGATACCCATTAAGTTGGGGAGCTTTGATGTGATAGTCGGAATGGACTGGTTGTCCAAGGTGAAAGTAGAAGTTATCTGTGGAGATAAGATTCTTCGTATACCACGCAAAGATGGTGAGCTACTGATTGTTTACGGAGAGAGATGTAGCCCAAAGCTGAACCTTATTAGCTGCATGAAGGCACAAAAGGTTATGAAAAAGGGCGTTTTGCTATTTTGGCGCACGTAAAGAAGTTAGAAACTGAGGTGAAAAGCGTGGATGATGTGCGAATTGTGAACGAATTTACCAATGTCTTTTCAGAAGAATTTTCGGGATTACTGCCACCAAGATCAGTGGAGTTTCAAATCGATCTTGTGCCAGGAGCTGCACCTGTAGCTGGCACACCTTATTGACTTGCACCTTCCGAACTGCAAGAGTTGCATAGTCAACTGCAGGAAATGTTAGACCGTGGATTTATCCGACCGAGTTCATCGCCTTGGGGCGCACCTGTTTTGTTCGTGAAGAAGAAGGGCGGATCTTTCTGCATGTGTATCGATTATCGTGAACTGAACAAGTTGACGATCAAGAATCGGTATCCCCTTCCCAAGATTGACGATCTTTTCGATCAGCTGCAAGGATCCAGCATTTACTCCAAGATTGATTTACAATCAGGTTATCACCAGTTGAGGGTGAAGGAGAGCGATGTGCTGAAGACTGCATTCCGAACTCGCTATGGCCACTATGAGTTTCTGGTGATGCCATTCGGTTTAACCAATGCACCTGCCGTGTTTATGGATCTCATGAATCGCGTATGCAAGCCGTACCTAGACAAATTCATTATCGTATTTATAGACGATATCCTAATCTATTCCAAAAGTGAAGAAGAACATGAGCAACATCTTCGACTCGTGCTTGAACTCTTGAGACAAGAGCAACTCTATGCCAAATTCTCCAAGTGTGAATTTTGATTGGAGGAAGTCCAATTTCTTGGTCATATTGTGAGCGATCGGGGTATCAAAGTCGATCCTGCAAAGATCGAAGCCATCAGCAAGTGGGAAACTCCCACCACTCCTACTCATATCTGTCAATTTGTAGGCCTCGCCGGTTATTATCGTAGATTCATCAAAGGTTTCTTTTTGATTGCGCGTCCTTTGACCGCATTAACTCACAAGGGGAAGAAGTTTGTTTGGGAAACCGAGCAAGAGTCGACATTCCAAACCCTAAAGTAGAAATTAACCACCGCTCCTATTATGTCCCTTCCCAAAGGCAGTGATGACTTCGTTGTGTATTGCGATGCCTTCCGACAAGGTTTTGGGTGTGTATTGATGCAACGGAAGAAGGTTATTGCTTACGCCTCCCGACAACTGAAGATTCACGAGCGAAATTACACGACTCATGATCTCGAGCTTGGAGCCGTTGTCTTTGCACTCAAACTTTGGAGATACTATCTGTATGGAACCAAGAGCACTATCTTCACCAACCATAAAAGCCTCCAACACATCTTTGATCAGAAGCAACTGAATATGAGACAGCGTCGAATGGATCGAGATGTTGAATGACTATGATTGTGAACCCCGCTACCACCCTGGCAAGGCAAATATTGTAGCTTATTCCTTGAACCGAAAGGAAAGAATGGTACCTCTTCGTGTCCATGCCTTGAACATCACCATACGCACAAATCTCAATAGCCAAATCCGTGTAGCCCAAGAGGAAGCTCTCAAGGAGGAGAATGTTGCTCAAGAGCACTTGAGCATTCTCATTTCTCGATTCGAGGTTAAGGAGCCTGGACTCCGATATTTTGTCGAAAGAATTTGGGTGCCTGGTTATGGGGATTTACGAAGCCTTATTCTAGACGAAGCCCACAAGTTAAGGTATTCGATTCATCCAGGAGCTGGTAAGATGTACCACGACCTCAAGGTTCAATATTGGTGGCCAAACCTCAAGAAGGATGTTGCGACTTACGTTGGAAAGTGTTTGACTTGTTCCAAGATCAAGGCCGAACATCAGAGGCCATCCGGATTACTTCAGCAACCCGAAATCCCGCAATGGAAGTGGTAAGGAATAACAATGGACTTCATCACAAAGCTACCGAAGACGGTAGGCGGTTATGATACCATCTGGCTTATTATTGACCGTCTTACAAAATCTGCTCACTTCCTAGACATGAAGGAAACTGATACCATAGAGAAACTCGCGCAACTATACATAAAGGAAGTTGTATCTTGTCACGATGCACCCTTATCGATTATTTCAGACCGAGACGCCCGTTTCGCTTCTAGTTTTTAGCGTTCTTTACAAGAATCTTTGGGAACACGTTTAGATATGAGTAATGCGTATCACCCGTAAACCGACGGACAGAGCGAACGCACGATTTAAACCCTGGAGGACATGTTGCATGCTTGTGTAATTGATTTCAGAAAGGCTTGGGAAAATCATTTGCCTCTAGCCGAATTCTCTTACAACAATAGTTATCACGCGAGCATTAAGGCCGCACATTTCGAAGCTTTGTATGGCCGCAAGTGCCGTTCTCCTATCTGTTGGGTCGAAGTAGGTGAAAAGAAAATCAGCGGACCCGAGCTCGTCCATGAAACAACCGAGAAGATTGTCCAAATTCAAGCAAGGCTCAAGACGGCCCGTGATAGTCAAAGAACTATGCCGATCTTAAGCGTAAAGATCGCGAATTCCAAGTAGGTGACCGCGTAATGTTGAAAGTCGCACCTTGGAAAGTTGTAATCCGTTTCGGAAAGCGTGGGAAGCTAAATCCGTGATATATTGGTCCTTTTGAAGTCTTGGAGCGTGTTGGACCCGTTGATTACCGTTTGGATCTTCCGACTCAGTTGAGTGCAGTTCATCCCACTTTTCACGTATGGATTCTGAAGAAATGTCTTGCTGAACCAGAACTCATCATACCTCTGGAGGAGCTTACGATTGATGACAAACTCCACTTCATGAAAGAACCTATTGAATTTATGGACCGTGAGGTCAAGACCTTGAAACGCAACAAGATTCCAATTATCCGAGTCCGTTGGAATGCTAAACGAGGACCCGAGTTTACTTGGGATCGAGAGGATCAGATGATGCAGAAATATCCTCACCTCTTCACAACTCTACCGTCTATCTCAGCTTAAAATTTCGGGATGAAATTTTCATTAACATGTGGGTAATGTAATAGCCCGACTTTTTCGACTCACTTTTGTGCTTGTTACTTTCTGCGTATTTGTGCGTACTGTGTTGGTTTATATTCTGGGATCTTATATCATTATTAATTACTTTCGTTCATACCATACAACGTGCCATTATGTACTTAGTTACTTAACTTGATCCCCGAATGCTTATACGACCGTTAGTGTCACTTGACGTTGAGAACGAGCTATATGTTTTGGTACACGTTTAACTTTTGTCGTAATTGGAATATTACGACTACGTAAAACTAATTGTTATTTCCTAATAACAATTACTTGGGTTTTTGGTTGCTTAATTACGCTTAGTAATTTACTTATGCTCAGCCTTTACTGCCCGCCCGGCCCCTCTCTTTTAAGTAAAGTGAAGTCAAATCAATGAAGTGAACAGTCTTCTATTACTTACGAGATTTTGAGTTCCCTTGAAAAACAGACTGTATAATCAGTCAGTAGTGCTTTATTAATGGATTCATCTTGTTGGACTTTCTACCTTGTTGGACTCAAGCCCACCCTACTCTAGCTAATGGACTATTTAATTAGCCCAATTTTAATAAGTTTATGACCCATATAAATGTAAGAAAAAAACCCATTTATAAGAGGGAACATACTAGCATTTGTGTTAACTATAATCACAAATATTGCATGGGATCCTAACAACTATCACCACCTTTAGACCACCACTAACCAAAAAGAAAAAAGATATTCCCCTTGTCCCCCCCCCCCCCATACCCACGGCTACCACCACCAATCCTCACTATAAAAACCAAGCAAATCTCACCCATTTTACACTTAATCTCATTCACATTTTAGACACACTTACTCTCTAATTCTCTCTCTAGTCTTTCTCACTCTAAAAAATGTAAGTTTCAAATTTTCTTCTTCTTCTTCTTCTTCTTCTTCTTCTCTTCTCATTTTCGACATCATCATCATCACTAAAGGATCAAGCTTTTTAGCTTCTTGATCTTGCTATATCTTGAAGATTCAAACTTTGATTTGAATCCTTCATGAACATGAAAGATTCAAGATTTTTAGCTTTGAATCTTCATTACTTCGTTGGATCTAAGTTTTCTAGCTTATGATCCCTTTATTTTGTTAAAAAGGTCAAAACTTGTGTTTATGATCTTCATGTAACTTGAAGATCTAGCCTTTTGCTTTAAGGATCTTCAAGATCATTAAAGATCCAAGCTTTTTATCTTAGGGTTTCATTATTTTGTTTAGATCTTAGCTTTTTAGCTTATGGTCTCATTACTTTTACTAGATCTTAGCTTTCTAGCTTATGGTCTCATTAATCTTGTAAAGATCCAAGCTTTCTAGCTTAGGGTTTCTTAATACTTAAGGATCCAAGTTATTATTGTAGATATCACTTACTTGGAACCTTTTTGTGATTGTTATGATAAAGATGAAGTCTTCATCATCTCATATGATGAAGATGCATAAACTTGTGTCAAAAGGACAAAGGTTGAAGCTTTATTGTGTTTATGCAATAAAGAGACAACCTTGATGTTCAAAACTTGTATAATGTTAGCTTTTACTCTTACTTGTGTGTTGATGGTTGAAACTTGGTCTAAGTAAAGTTAAAACATCAAAGAGTTGTGCACTTGAAGCTTACACGCATCAAGGATGAGAACCGTGATGAGCATCAAGCACCAAGAAACCTACCGGAGCACTTGTTTGCGGTTTTTCAGGGTCAGATCAAACTCCTAGGACTTCTGGACAATTTATTTTCAGATATTTCGTTTCGAGTAGATGACTTTTCATTTAGGACTCGCCTAAATCCGATATACGTTTTAGGATTTATAGCCTTCCGAAAGTCACTACGCCGTTGTAACGACGTGCTGAAAATTCTGACCTACTCGCGCTTGAACCATCGCCACGGTCAAACGACATCGAGTTAGGATCTGAAAATTGGATAGCGGTTAGAGGACTCACATACGGAGCTTTTTCCACTGACCACACGTCTTTTTGGTTTGTATAGAGATCGTAGCATCTGTCCGAAGTCAGCCTTTTGTTTCGATCTCTATTCTTGTTGAAAACTTACTTTAGCTTTTACGAATGATGATGATGATGATGATGATGATGATACTTAAGACTTAATTTATTCACTTTTAAACTTTTGGGGACAATATACTGACCTAGTAACATTTGACTTAGGTTGACGACCTTTCGGACCGACTTACTACCTACATACTTTTCATATCGACTTTTACTGCTTATTCACTGTGAGTTATAGCTTCCCTTTTTACTTTAATATTTTTGGGACTGAGAATACATGTGCTTTTTATGTTTTACATACTAGACACGAATACTTAAACTTTACATATGTGTGGGTGACATAACGGCACAAAGATTCCCCTTAGCTCGGTAACGTTTAGTCATTAGTTTATAAACCGGTGAACGCGAATCTTAGATATGGATCCATAGGGTTTGACATCCCCACTCGGGCTAGTTGCGCTAGCATTCAACGGGTGTTTAATACTTCGTAAATAGACGCTCTCGCCAAGTGTACTTTTAGGGGGTAATATTACGTTAAGTTAGTTACCTGGTGCCCACGGTTAAGCATATACTTTTCATACTGTTTTGAATACGAAATCTCGTGGTCTACATTGCATTACTGAATACAAACAAACTATAGCTCACCAACATTCGTGTTGACCTTTTAAGCGTGTATTTCTCAGGTGCTTAGACGTTGTTGCTTCTGCTATTAAACTTACTGTCTTGGTGTTAGACTTGCTGTTACAGACTCGATGTGTTAGACTTCCGCTGCATTACTTAGAGATGTCTCAATCATGGAACTTTTATTTTGCATTCGCAACTTATGTTATTTTGAATAATGACTTTGTAACGACCTCGTGTCACGTTATCTTTTGTAAAACGTTATCTTTTCATGAATGCAAAACTTGTTTTAAAATAGCATGTAGTATTATACCGTGTAATGGACCTGTTGTTGACGATTCGTACATGATGGTTTTGTACGGGGCATCACAATATCAGAAACAGAAGCCTGAGTAGATTTAGTTGTAGTAGCAGTAGGGGTACCAGCATCCAATTTATCACCCTGTTCATCAGAATCTGAACCATGGATGACTATAACATTTGCTGCATTTGGAGTAATGGATTGGAACTCCATGTCAAATGAATCAGTAAGATCAGCAGCAGTATCAGTAGTTAACACAGTGTCACCCTTGGTTTTAGTGACAAGATCATCAACAAGAACCTCCTTAAAAATTTTATCAATAACCTCTTCAAGAACAGGAGGAGATGCAACAATCATCTCATCAGCCACTTCTGGAATAGTAGTGGTGGAAGCAATACTGGGAATTGGAGGAGGGATAACAGTAGCAGAATCATCAATAACCATCTCCTCAGAACCAGTAGGAACAGTTGAACCAGCATCAACTTGATCCCCAGTATCACCAGCAGCAGTAGAAACAACAGTACCAGTATCAGCACCACCAGTAGGAAAATCAGCAGCACCAACACCAGTAGCAGAAGCAGAGAGCTTATTAGTACCAGTTTCAGAACCAGTAAATACAATAGGATTCCTTTCATGCTCCCCCTCTGCCTGTTAACAACTGTAGAACCAAATAAATTTGACTCAATAATTGCATCTGGTTTTGGTCTTTGGGGACAGACTGGTGATTTAGTCAGCCCTTTGATTGAGACAGAGTAAGGTGTCTGTAAGTGCAGCTGTGACTCTGTTGACTCAATGGCAACACATGTTGACCCAGATTGTGTAAGAGTTCTGGCTGGTGATAATGTATGAGTGTGACTCTTATCATGATCCAAGTAACATTCAGGTTGTGCAGTAGCCTGAGCTAGTTCAACACGATGAGGAGCCAGCTCAAGTCTGCTTTGGGGGTCAGTTATGTTCTCTGCTGGTTGTACTATCACCAGAGGATATTTCATGAAGTATAATTTTGAAAAATGTAGAAGTGCCTGATTAGAAGAGTACGAGTTGCTACTCTTCTTAACACTAGTTTTATAAACAGTCAGCTTGGGAGCCAATGTTATACCTTTAACTCCACTTTTATTTTTCAAGTCAGCAGTTAAAATATTTTTAATTAAGTTAAAGATTTCTGCTGTTTAGTCTAGAGACGCACCAGGTTCCATAGCAACATCCTTTTCAGGAGCAGCAGTTGAGACTGGTGCAACCTCCCATGTGGCATGCTTAGAGCCAGCTTTTGCAAGTTTAGATTTGCCTGTTACCAAGAAATAGATGAGCAATGGATTCCAACACTAGAAATAGGTAGTCAGTATATAAGACTAGAGATGTTCTTTATGATCAAAGAGCAATAGATTCTAATACCACTACTGCTTTACCAGTATCTGAGACGGTAGCTGTTCTAGTTGTGGTAGCTGCTTATTCCGTCGGACAGCTGGCTTGCACTGAGGTCCCTCCCCCTCAGCTGGTGCACTACCAGAAGCAGTTGTTTGGGTAGCTCCACCCCGAGCAGCAAGATACTTGAGCATTCCTGGTGTCAGACCAGTATGTGGAGCAGCAGGTGCTGCTTTGTCATCCCCCTTGTTTCAATGGAAGGTCAAAATATTCGTCAGTAATATGCTGGTAAGCATCACCCAGCTCATTTTCAAACACAAGGCTCAAAAACCTTGAAAAGGGGATCAAATGTGATATTTTTAGTGCCAGCACCATTTCCCTCAACCTCAAGTAGATTTCTGCTGCATAATCGATGTTTCTGTTGAACAGCAACCCATGACCTATTTTAAGCTCAAAATCTGAGCATTGATCGAAACTGCCACTGGCTGATGTACTGGGTCAGCAGACCAAAGAAATAGTACCACAACGGTGGCATGTGCTTCCTTAATGGGCTGTGGGCCACAGCACCAACATATCCAATGATCTCCAACACCTTCGAACATCATCACGGGAAGGTGAAGCAACAAATGGTCCACCAGGAAATTATAGGGCCTGTCTAATAGCATTGACGGTGATGGAGCAAGTTAAGGTTTCAGTGACCATGCCACGAACACATGGTGTACCCTGTGGAGTGATGGTTATGGTAGCATTGTACCAAAATCTGCCCAAACAGGCCGAATATAATCTGGACGGAACTCCAGTGATTGCTCGAGCAAGTGGGGATTGCCTTATGTAATCCAGCATCGTGTCATATCCCATGTTGGCTTTAGACTTGGGGATTTAGAGGGCATGAGCAGCATTGCCTCTTGATAGGCGAATAAGTGCATGATCTGGTGCATTTGCAGCATGTACAAGGCTTGGATGCAAGTTGAACAATGGTTCCTGTTCATTCTGCTCCTCCGGTGCCGGTGGAGGTTGTTATTCTGGTTGTTATTCCTTAGGTTGTTGTTCCTCAGGTTGTTGTTGCTATTGTTGTTGTTGTTCCTCAGGTTGGTTCTTAATGGGTTGTGGTTGTTGTTGTTGTTGGTCGGCCATTGATGAAATGTGAAGATGAATGCTTGAATGATTTGAATGATTTGAAGATTTGGGGTTTTGAGAAAAGAGTGTGATTTTGAAAATTGAATAACCGAAGGTTATTATGGAAAATAAATCACCCTTTTATCCTTTCTGATTGGTGAAAAGTGCAGGAAAGAGAAAATGGCAACTGTCATCTACAGGCGCGTGGGCAGATTTGACATACTGGCATGTTTTCGAGGGGACACAGGCTGTTGACATGACGTTTAATCGACTTGAACACTCATACCTTCCATTAAGCATTAAATGCAGTAGGTTTTATTCAAAAATTGAAGTTAAAGACTACAAAATTGAGTTTGTATTCAATACAAAAATTCTTTGTTACATTTAAATCATTGGGAGTAAATGAGTTTCTGTTTTGAAGATAAAATTTTAATGTTGTGAGCTATTTATTACTTCATTATGTACATTGTATAACTCTGACATAAAAGACCTTGTTGTGCTGATTGTTTGACATGTAGACAGTAAGCAAAAGCTTGTGATTTATTGGTTTGCCCTACATGTTGTAGAGCCAGCACACCAACAAAATTGTTTTTAATTTTAGAGTTCAAGCATACCCAGCTCAGAGAATGATGTGAAGCTCCACATCTCCTTCTTGAACATGATCCCTTATGAAGTGATATCGAACGTCAATGTGCTTTTTCCTTGAATGCATCACAGGATTGTTGGTGATGGCAATTGCACTAGTGTTATCACAGTAGATTGGGGTTTTTGTAACATGAACACCATAGTCCTTCAGCAGGCTTTGCATCCACAGTACTTGAGCAGTACAGCTCCCAGCAGAAACATATTCTGCCTCATAAGTAGATGTGGACACAGTATTTTGCTTTTTGCTCATCCAGCTGACTAGCCTACCACTCAGTAACTGGCAACCACCAGTAGTACTTTTCCTGTCTATTTTACACCCTACAAAATCAGCATCTGAATACCCAATTAGTTCAAAATCCTGGTCTTTGGGATACCAAAGACCACGTTTGGCAGTAGCTTTCAGATACCTAAATATCCCCTTAACTGCCAGCAAATGTGACTCTTTAGGATCAGCTTGATATCTGGCACAGAGACATGTGGCAAACATAATATCTGGTCTACTGGCTGTGAGATAAAGTAGGGACCCAATCATACCTCTATATTCAGTGATATTGACTGGTTCACCATTGGGATCAGCACATATTTTGATAGATGTTGCCATTGGAGTCCCTATATCTTTTAAACAAGTCAGACCAAATTTCATTAATATATCTTTGATATATTTATCTTGACTTATAAAAATCCCATCATCAAGTTGTTTAATTTGCAATCCTAAAAAGTATTGCAAATCTCTTTGTAAACTCATTTCATATGTCTTTGACATAAGTTTTGAAAAATCTTGACAATGTTTTTCATTTTTAGATCCATAAATAATATCATCCACGTAGATCTGTACCAACAAGAGAACACCATCTATCTCCCTTGAGAATAGAGTGGTATAAATTTTTCCAACTTTAAAACCTATACCAGTGAGATACACATGAAGTGTCTCATAGCATTCTCTTGGTGCCTGTTTTAGGCCATATAGAGCTTTGTCTAACGTGTAGACATGGTATGGATATTTACTGCTTACAAAACCAGGAGGCTGTTTGACATAGGCTTCTTCTTGCAGCTTCCCATTTAGAAATGCAGACTTAACATCCATCTGGAATACCCTAAAGTTCATCTTAGCAGCATATGCCAAGAACAATCTAATAGCTTCCATCCTAGCCACTAGTGCATAAGTCTCTCCATAATCCAATCCTTCTTCCTGTTTGAAACCCTGAGCTACCAATCTAGCTTTATTTCTGATAACAATCTCATCTTCGTCCATCTTATTCTTGAAATCCCACTTGGTACCAATGATCTTCTTTGTTTCATCATCAGGTTTAGGTACCAATGTTCAAACCTTATTCTATCAAACTGGGAGATCTCTTCTTGCATAGATCCTGCCCAGCTAGGATATTTGATTGCTTCTTCTGGACATGTAGGTTCAATGGTAGATACAAAGTTTACATGCATATAAAAGTTGCTGGTTGCATGTCTCCTTGTCTTAACACCACTAGCCAGATTACCAATAACCTGCTCAATTAGATGCTCCTTTGTCCATCTAGTGTTGTGAACAGGTGAGCTTGTTGTGCAACACACAACATCTTGATCGTCAGCTGGTTCAGCCGTATGAGCAGTAGTAGTAGATAGCTATTCATTATGAGTGAAACCGGTACCATCTTGTGATCCTTCTAAACCAGTAGACCTTTGTTCAATTTGTTGTACTTTAGTTGAGCCAGTAAGTCCACATGGTTTAGACATAGATGGAATGGAATATCCCATCTCAATATCAGAGAACCCAGCAACATGGATTGGTGAGGGAGTTGTTGCTGGTTCTTCTTCATCATCAAGAGCTTGCCGAGTAGGCTCTTCAAATAGTAACTCCTCATCTTCTTGGCCAGAACATGAAATGGGGGCAGTTTCATCAAATGTAACATTAATGGATTCTTCAAAACAGCCCCTTCTCTTGTTGAAAACCTTATATGCCTTTGACACGTTGGAATATCCAAGAAATATACCTTCTTCAACTTTAGCATCAAACTTACCAAGCTGGTCCCTATTGTTTAGAATGTAACAGGGAGTGCCAAATACATGAAGAAATGAAATTGAGGGTTTTCTTCCTTTGAGAACTTCATAAGCAGTCTTCTGATGTCTTTTCACAATTAAAGACCTTTTTTGGGTAAAGCAGGCAGTATTCACAGCTTCTGCTCAATATGAATTCTTCAACCCAGACTCAGCCAACATAGATCTAGCTGCTTCAATGAGAGTTATATTTCTTCTTTCTGCAACACCATTTTGTTGTGGTGTTCTCATAGCAGAAAAGTTTTGTGAAATACCTTTGTCAGCACAAAATTCTTCTAAAGTTGCATTTCTGAATTCTGTACCATGATCACTTCTTAGCTATTTCACCAGTTGACCATTCAATAGTTCCATTCTTTTGATAAAATTGATAATTTTATTAGTAGCTTCACTCTTTTGCTTCAAAAAGAATACCCAAGTGTACCTGGAATATTCATCAAATGAAATCTGCTTTGACTTGAATGAAGCATGGTGATGCTTCCCTTTTTCACAACTAGGACACAATCTGTCCTTCACATAAGACATTGTGGGTAGCCCAGACACCAAACTTTTACTAGATAATTTGTAAATATCTTTAAAGTTGAGATGTGAGAGTCTCTTGTGCCATAACCACTTGAGGTCGTCTGCTACTTTTGAATAGCTGCTGCTTTTGAATAAAAACAAGTATCTGTTGTTGTGACTAATGTGTTCATGTCAATCTGATACATGTTCTCATGTATTTTTGCTGTCAGTAGTGGCTTCCCTGTCTTATCAAAAATAGTGCCAACTTTCTTTCTGAATTGGACTATCTTACTTTTGCTTGTCAGTTGGCTTATGCTGAGTAAATTTTTTTTAAGCCCAACGACATATGCCACATTTGAGAATGTAACATTCCCATTTGTTAAAGTGCCAAAACCTTTTGTGCAACCCAACGAATTATCTCCATATGAAACAACTGGACCATCCTTTTCTTGATAGTTCATCAGCAGGGACTTACATCCAGTCATATGTCTCGAACATCTACTATCGAGATACCAGATCTGCTTGTTTTGAATGCCCTGCACAGTAGCTAAGAGATTAGTTCTTTTTGGGAACCCATCCAAAGATGGGTTCTGGAAGGGTCATCTTTGATGATCTCTTCCTATCTGCTGGTTTGCTTGAAGAGGCAGCAGCAGATGGGGTTTGTGTTTGAGTACACTGGTTGGCCAAGTGAAACTTGCTGCTACACTTGTAGTATTTTCTCACTTTTGGTCTAGGTGAGTGGTCATACACAGACTTAATAGGGGCAGTAAGATCAAGTCTGCTTTCAGCTATAGCAGCTATGAGCTGGTCAAGCTTAACAGTCATTATCTCAGTGATCGATGACCCAGTACACGATTCCACAATTTGGTCCACTTTAGCTTTTCCCTTAAGGGCAGCTTTCTTCTTGGAACCAGTACCATAATCATGGTATACTGCTTTGCCTTTGTTATTTGACGAGCCAGTGTGGGAAGTTACTGGCTTGTCAGCTGATACTGGTTGACCAGTATGAATATTGATTGCTGACTTTGACTTGCCAGTATTGCATTTTGCTGGCTTGTCTGTAGCTACTGGTTGACCAGTACAATTTTCATCAACTGGCTCAGCATTGGTGGAATTTGAACACGAAGGGGAATCAATTGATTTTAACTTTCTTCGATTTTTTTCAGTGATTTCCCTTTTAATATGTCTTTCTTTTGGAGTCATGTAGTAGATGCTAGAGGGGTTAGTAGTCTCATTAGTTGAGGTACTGGCTTCTCTTGCTCTTTCTTCATCCTTCATTATCTCTTTCATGGCAGGTGGTGGGTTAGCAGCAGTTCTTACAAATTTATTTGTGAAGACTTTGTTACCATTAACTATCTTGGCAAAAGTATTTGGCAAGACAACATCAGGATCAGTTTCAAGCACAGGGTCCATGAAAGTGACTTCAGCGTGAGCAGCAGCAGCATAGTCACCAGTAAAGAATGCCTTAACCTGAGCAGGTATCTGCTCATTAATGCATTTGGCTGTGCGTTGAGCAGATAAGCACCAGGAGGCTACCACCTTTTTGAGGTCAGTAAGCTGGTTTTGAACTACTGCTGCATCTGAGTGAAGAGATTTTAAAGCATAATTTTGTTTTTCAAGTTTAGAAATTTCATCTTTCAAGATCTTAATTTCATCAGATCTGCATTTAAATTTTTCATTTAAAGATTTAATTTAAGTTTTGAAAACTTCTTCACGTTTTCTGCCTCTGCTTAAGTCAATTCTTAGGTAGTCAAACATTTCAGCTTTTTCATCATCAGTATAAGTTCAAAAATTTTCAACCTTATACAGCATTTCAGATTTCCATTTAGGTGAATCCCTTTTTAGGTCAGCTTCCCTCATATCAGCCACAATTGTACTACCATTATCATCCTCACCAAACTCCTCAACCTCTTTGGCCATCAAACACAGCTTTTTACCAGAAGCATAACCAGCACCATCATCATCAGTTTCACAGTCAGAAGATGAATATGAACTAGTTTCATCCCAATCATGATGCTCAGCTACTAGTACCTTTTCTGGCTTCTTCTCTTTTTTACCAGCCATTGAGCTTTCCATCATCTGAGCCTTCATTGCTTTGTACTTGTTCTTGTACTTTTTAGCTTTTGAGAAGGAGTTAGCATGTGATGTTGAAGGTTTCCTGGACATGCATTCAGCAGCAAAATATCCAACCTTCCTATAATTGTAACACTCAGATTTAGGACCCTTGACTGATTTGCTGCCATACCTAGCACTTGGCTTCTTACTTACTTTGTATGGTTTTCTGGTTCTACTACGATTGAACCTTTTGAACTGCCTAGCCAGCAAAGCCATACCTTCAGCAAACCCTTCCACATCGTCCTCATCATCACTACTTTTCTCAGACCCAGTACCACTATCCACATCATCTTTAGCTGACTCTTCTTTTGCCATCAATTTTTGAACCAGTAAAGCTTTTTGAGCTTTCTTTTTAGCAGCTGCAATAAGATCAGTATCATCTGTCTTCGAAGATTTTGAAGTGGTGGGGGCAGACTTAAAGTTTTCTTTCAAATTAAGCTCAAGTTTAGCCTCTGCCTTCTCATGGTTCCAAAGTGTACCATACAGAGAGGACATGTTAAAGTTCTTTAAAGTCTGAGTGATTCTTAATGGGTCAGTAACAAGTTTCCATTTTGTGGGCAGTGATTCAATGAATTTGTTGACTTGTTCAGAGTCAGTATATGTGACTTTCAAGGTGAGCAAGTAAGCAACTAAAGAGTTAAACCTAATGAAGGTTTGCTTAAGTGTCTCAGTTTTGTAGGCAAAGAACATTTCATATTCTCTTTTCAAAGCTATAATCTTATTTTGCCTAACTTCATCCATACCCTCATATGTAACATTAAGATAGTCTAACATAGCTTTAGCATTTGATTTTCCCTTAATCAGTTTAAACAGATGGTTAGGTAAGGTTATTCTTAACAAGGTTCTGATCTTAGGGTCAAGTCCAACACGACATTTGTCCTCATCCACCCAACTAGAGGGGGAAAAACAACTTCTCTGCCAGGAACAGCAGGAGTCTCTGCTGTAGCAGGTACACTATCAATTGTTTCAGTAGGAATGAATGGACCATCAGTAGCAATGCCATGCATGAGTGGGTCAATAGACTCAATGTGAAGCAGAAACCTAGCCTTCCAGGTTTCATACTCATCTTCGTCAAACTTAGGTGGTCTATTGGATGACCCATTTTCAAGGTAAGCTGAGTTTGTGTATGCAGCCATGAGAGAATTCAGATCCAAGATATTAAATTATCAAGGCTGAAGCTCTGATACCAGTTGTTGGTCCCTTGATTAACAACAGGAGTATTGTAAGGGGGGGTGAATACAATTCTTTAGTTTATCTTAACAGATTAAGCTAATTAGTATTCATGCAACTAAATTAAATAAGAGTCAAAGGTAATTTTCAACGATTATTCTTTATTGATATAAATCACAAAGAATCACAACTATCCTTGGCGGAATGATAGTTGGTTGATACAGATTCACCTAAGTTATGGCTATTGAGGTTATCTAAAGCTATTACACGTTTAGACTCTTAATAAATAAAACTCACACCACTAGTTGTTACAATAGCGAATACATTAATTTATAGTAGTCCTATTAACCGTGTAAATATTCTATTGTCTACTGGTACATAGGATGTCTGTACTTGTGGGGACAACTGCATAAGAGAGCGTGCTCTCTTCTTTCCTCTTTGGTAGCTATTTGCAGGAAAACCCCGATTCGGTTTGGAACCACTATTTGATTAAACAAATAAAATGTTGTGTTCCCTAGGCGTTGACAAAGAATAACACATGTCTGCACATGCGTTAAACTTCTGCATTCCCACGTGGTCTTGTAAGGTCAGTTGTCAGCCGCCGACGCGTGTCCTTTTCTGTTCAACTTTGTCTTTGACTTCTGTTAAATAGTACAATTGATGTAGACCACTCAAAACCACTATGCTTGTAATGGAGCATTGATGTCGAACGAGGTGTATATAAAATAGCTTATATTTTACTAGGAAAAACTATTAAATACGATACAATTTTACACAAGATATTTATTTATTTATAGAATGGATATACTTAAACCTTGCTACAACACTTATAGGCAGTGTACCTAATCGTACAGTAGTGTAGTTTTTAGTAAGTCCGGTTCGTTCCACAGGGAAATCTTTAAACAAAGCTCAACGCTATATTAGTTTACTTTTATAAAAATACAAATATATATATAAGTAATATTATTATTATAAAGGGGGGTTTTTACCGTTTAATGACCGGTTTGTCGATTTTAAGACTTTAGTCGCAGTTAAAACCTAATGTAAAATATAAAATAAATACAAGACTTAAATTAAAGCGTAAAGTAAATAATGATAATGAAATTGCGAATAATAAAAGTGCGATAAAATAAACTTGCGATAATTAAAAAGTACGATAATTAAAAGTGCGATTAAATAACAATAAATAAAAGTGCAATAATTAGAAGTGCAATTAAATATAAAATAAAGGAAATTAAATATGAAATAAAAGAATTATGCTTATTTAAACTTCCGTAATCATGATGTTTGACGTGTTGATTTTAGTTTTATGCCCATGGGTTAATTGTCCTTTGTCCTGGATTATTTAATATGTCCGTCTGGTTTTTGTCCATAACAGTCCATCAGTCATAAATATAAATTGCAAGTGTCCTTGTCAAATTATTATTATACCCGAAGATAAATATTCCAACTAATTGGGGATTCGAATTGTAACAAGGTTTTAATACTTTGTTTAATGAATACACCAGGTTATCGACTGCGTGTAAACCAAGGTTTTACTACTTTGTTAACAATTACACCAATTACCCTTGAATGTAATTTCACCCCTGTTTTGATTATTCTAGTGGCTATTAATCCATTCCCGTGTCCGGTTAAATGAACGATTATTCGTACATATAAATACCCCGCCCATCGTGTCTGATCGAGTGTATATGGTAATTTATAGGGACGCCCAATTGTAAATCTTTATATTAACATTAACAAACTTTCATTTAATTAAACAAATATAAAGCCCATTAATAGCCCATAGTCTAGTTTCCACAAGTGTCGTTCTTTTGTCCAAACCCCAATTATGGTACAAAGCCCAATTACCCAATTTTAGTAATTAGCCCAACATCATGATTACTTCGTTTTAAATAAGCATAATAATAACTTAGCTACGAGACATTAATATAAAAAGGTTGAACATAACTTACAATGATTAAAAATAGCGTAGCGTTACACGGACAGAATTTCGACTTACACCCTTACAACATTCGCTAACATACCCTTATTATTAGAATTATAATTAAAATTAAAATTAAAATATAAATTATATATATATTACGTATATATTGAGAGAGAGATTGAGAAATAAGATATGAAATTTGATCAGAATTCGGTTTGCTTTATAGCCAGACTTGATTTTTGGGGCTCCGCGACTCGCGGCAAAATGCCCTTCAAACTCCGCGAGTCGCGAAGATATATTTACAGCTCACACCCTTGGAGTTTTCTCTGCCGACGGTTTTTAATATATATATATAATTAATATAATTAATTATATATTATATTATATTTATATACATAGTTAACTTGTAATTTTTAGTCCGTTGCGTCGAGCGTTAAGAGTTGACTCTGGTCCCGGTTCCGGATTTTTGAACGTCCTTGCGTACAATTTTATATCTTGTACTTTGCGTTTTGAATCTTGTACTTTTGTAATTTCGAAACGTTTCTTATCAATAATTGGAACCTTTTTGATTGTCTTTTGTACTTTTGAGCTTTTTGGTCGTTTGCGTCTTCAATTCGTCGAATCTGTCTTTTGTCTTCACCTTTTATTATTTAAACGAATATCACTTGTAAATAGAACAATTGCAACTAAAAGCTTGTCTTTCTTGAGGAATAATGCTATGAAATATATGTTCGTTTTTAGCATTATCAAATATTCCCACACTTGAGCGTTGCTTGTCCTCAAGCAATATTGTCTTGAAATACTAGAATCACTTCTTTATTCTTCACACTTTGTACATCAGTGATTTCTATACGGCGGTATAAACAATGGTAGTAACGATATGGTTTACAGTCCCACATGACTATAAAAATTTAGATCCATTAAGGAAATTGGATCTTTATTAAAAACATTTGATCTTTTGAAAATTAAATCTAGTTTTTTACCCTAGATAAGTTTTCCGGAATAACCCTTTACCGGTGTTTGCAAAATATTTTTGTGGGTTTGGTGGGTTTCAGATTTGAAAATTTTAGCTCAAAACTTGCGGTTTTGTGTCACCCACTTGCTAACCTTGTATTTGGAAAGCAACACGTCCAGTTTACTTGTCCCGTATATTACCTTTCGGCAAACTACCGTCCGGTTGTAAAGGAAAGCGTTGAACAAGCAACTGTTTAAGGCAATGTCCCGTGACATGCTTTTGATTATGGTCTATAACGTGTCGGACGCAATTACTATCCTTGGTAGGAGCAATAGTAAAGCCCACCCTTATAATTTGTCGGTTTGGCACAAAGTCCTGTCTTTGACCATGTTATGCAACCACCGTTCTTACGGTTGACACCCGATTTAGTTCAGGTGACCTAATGAATTCCAGGTGAATTCCTAGGATTTTACGTTCAATGGTAATGAACGCATTGAAAATAGGGTTTTCAGAAAACAAATCGGTTTATAATTTTGATCAAAATATTTTCTCGTTTAAGCTCGAGTTTAGATATCATCGAATTCCATGAGTTTGAATTCTCAATCTTTAAGGTCAATCTCTAGGATTGAGTAATATCAGTCTTAAAAGCTGATTTTTAATCTTTAAGGAGATTATCCTTTCTGGGGATCTGATTCATTAGTCTTATCCAGCTAATTTGCATGGTGCCCCCCCATTGTACGAGATAAATCCTTCTCATGGTTAGGATAAATCTGACCACTTGGCGACCCTGTTTAATGCTGAGGTCCGTGGATTTCCTGCTGATTTTAGTGATGACTTTTCTAGATTTTTCGTCAACCTACAGCTGGTCTGGACGACAACTTCATGACCTAAATCAAGAAGCGCGTGTCTTTTTCGGAAGACTTTACTTCCATTTAATGATGGAATTGATTCATCGTGTAGATCCATCTCTTCTTTTCTTTCATCGGGTAAAACAGTTTAGTTTAGTCCAAAGCAAAAGTATTTTCAGTTATTTGTTACAAATATATGTGGCATATGTTTAAAATAACTTGGTAAATTTTCCCACACTTGGCTTTTTATTTTTCTTTTTATCGTCCTCTATTCCATTTTAAATGAATTTTAACATTTTAGTTTGTTTCTCAATTTATGTCCTTTCCGAGGTAACAATAATTTCGGTGTTAAAACCTAGTTTTATCGTTCATAAATATGTATAAACATGATTTGAATTCATTTAATTGAAAAATTTTACTAGAATTGGGTAGTCAGTATATAAGACTAGGGCTGTTCTTTTTTATCAGAGAGCACTAGATTCTAATACAACTACTGCTTTACTAGTATTTTTAATGGTAACCAAGTGTATAAAGTAAAAATTTTTAAAATCCGAAAGAATTTAACCCCTTCCCACACTTAAGATCTTGCAATGCCCTCATTTGCAAGAAATCAGTAACAATTTAAATTATTGAGGGTGATTTGTGTGAAAATGATTAAATTTTTACCAAAGTTTCCAAATATATTGGCGTTTGTTTGCTGAATGATAAATGGTGCACATCATTTGTTCATTCCGTCTTGTTGTTATTTCACATATATTTTGCATCTTGTCGTCAAAATTAGTTGCTTTTGCTGAACTTAATGCCAGTCTTTGAAAATGCGTTGTTTTACCCTGTTGTGTACATAAGATAAACTGCAAACATATATACATATTTTTGAAGTTTGGTTTATTACCCCACATTCAAAAATTATTAAAATCTAAGAATAAAAGTTAGATAATTATAAAAATGATTACAATATTAACAAAAATATTAAATGTATCAATAATTACAAATTACAAAATAATAAAAAATAATAAGTAAACTAAGGATGATATTGGTACCAATAGGGGTTCCACGCATAACCATAAGTGCTATAGAATGCTTCGGCAGGGTCATACGTAGGATATGGTGGCTGCATCTCTATCGACCAAGGAGGGAAGACGGGTTTCGGTGTAGGAATATAGTTTCTACCTATATGTTGGCAATGCGCTATGATCTGGTTCTGATGAACTTGCCAATCTTCAAATGCTCTCTGTCTAGCATTTTCGTATTCCTGAGAAGCTATAAACCTATGCATTTCTTGCATCTCATTCCCCCCTCCTACATTACCTTGTTCCTGGTTTCTCTCTACCTGTGGATGTCTACCATTGTATCGTACTGCGGCGTTATTTAGCCGCTTCAAAACTTTTGCACCATGGTATACATTTAAACCTATAGTGTCGTGGGGTTCCGGCTCTTCTACTAATAATCCCCCCCGACTTATATCCACACCGAGATATTCACCAATCAAAGTAATAAAAATACCACCTCCTATTATGCTATGTGGACGCATCCCCCGAACCATAGCTGATAAATAATAACCCACACAATATGGTATACTTACAGCGCTGTGTGGGTCTCGAATACACATATGGTAAAACAAATCTTGTTCATTTACTTTTTCTTTGTTTTTACCCCTTTGTGTAATCGAATTAGCTAAAAACCTATGTATTACTCTTAATTCGGCTCTATCTATATCCAAATAAGAGTAGTTTCCCCCTTTGAAACGGTGATGGCTTGTCATTTGACTCCACACACCGTGTGTATCAAAATTCTCATCTATCTTTCTACCGTTTAGTATCAATCCTCTACAATCGGCAGATGCTAACTCCTCAGGCGTATATATACGTAAAGCCTGAGCCATGTCTAGTAAAGACATGTGGCGCATCGAACCGCCTAACAAAAATCTAATAAAAGAACGATCGGTTAAACTAGCTACCCGATCATTCAACTCTATACTACATAACAACTCTTCACACCATACTTTATATACAGGTCTGCGTATGGTGAATAAACATATCCAGTCATTAAAAGAAGAATTACCATACCTCTGTACCAGTAATTCCCTAATTGGCCCGGCCAATTCTACAGCTTCCAAGGGTCCCCATTCTATGACCCTCGGTACCTCAACAACCTTGGAATGAAGAGTATGCAAACCCCGTTGATATTTTGGATAATCTATCCAAAGTCTGTCAAATCTCAGGTTCGGGTGCAACTGTTCCAAGTGCATATCTGAAAAGGTCATGACTGGATGAGGTACATCCTGCTTGTAGTAGTTATCTACCTCCTGTTGTTCCAAGTTCTCAGCAGGAGCATGGCGGGCTTGGGATGAAGATTCACCCCTTTCATTCGTTTTTCTTGAGTAATTCTTAGATATCATCCTTCTCAACATGATTTTAGCAAAAAATTTGGTGATTAACGGTTAAAAATTGAGATTTTTGGGGGTGATTTTCGGTGGTTTTCGGGTTCTTTTTTCGCAGTATTTGGGTGTTTATGTGTGTGGGAGAGTGAACTGATCGTTCAGCTCTTTTATTTTTTTTTTTTTTTTCCTGATTTTTGATCCCTCCGCGAGTCGCGGAGGTTTTGTACTTCAAACTCCGCGAGTCGCGGAGTTTACTCTTTTTTTTTTTTTTTTTTTATATAATCTTTAACTTATAAAACAATTAAGAAATTAATTTTAAAATTTTGTTTCCCTTGTTATTTAGGACGAGGTCGTTTCGGATCGATGTCCTAGTCCGTCCTTCGACAAAATTTTAAAATTTGTCTTTTTGTAGCGATTGTTTTAAAAGCTAAGATTTTTGGGTGTTTTTTTTTTAATGTTTTTGGCATACTTTAAATCAATAAGATTAAAAATATTGATAATAAAAGTTCTCGTCCCTCCCTCGGGTAAAGCAATTTCGGTTCAAAGACCTAGTCTTCAACTTACGACGAATTTTAAAAATCATATTCTTAACTTAATGAGATAAAGTAAATTTTTGTTTTTAAATTCACACAACATAAATATAAAATTCAAAATTAATATTAAAAATTCACACCAAACTCAAAATTTAAAATGCATAAAATTAAAAATTAATATTTTAAAAATTCACACCAAACTTAATTTAAAAATTTATAAATTCATACCAAACTTATATTAATTTTTCAAATATTTACAATTTTAAATATATTGTTTTTGCAAAGTTTACAATATTAATTTAAGATTTAAATATTAATTTTAAAAACATGGTAAAAATAAAATTAAAAATCTTTTTGTCTTTTTATCCCACTTTAATCAATCAAATATTATCAAAAATATGCGCCCCTCTTTTCGGTAAAGTAATTTCGGTTCCAAGACCTAATTTGACTCATGACGAATTTTTGAAATATTTTGGGTTGATTGATTAAAGATATTTATACCTTAAGAATAAACGTTAAATTTCGCAGTGATGTAATAAATTGTTGAATGATATCAATAATTTCGGTTGCCAAACCTAATTTTATTTAATATCAATTTAATACTTTTTAGCGAACAAATTAGCGTTTATTATCAAAAGGTTAAAAATAAAAACTAAAAACTGTACAGACATACCTGTGAAATAGATTTCTTAGTTATATGATCTATTATATTTATAAGATAGTCGGTTTAATTGGTTTTCCATGGCTGCATAGGCGTAACCTCGAGCATTCATTGTCTTTTCTTCTAAACATATGAACGGTCCGTCTCTGCATAAAGTAACAAATTCGGTATTTGAATAGGTTTGATTATTTGAACATTTACCTCCATGTGACCATTTTCCGCATTTGTGACATCGTTCTAGGTGTCGTGCTCTTCTTTTCGCTGCGGATTTTGATTTTCCTTTACCAAATTGTAACTTATTATCTTCGCATCTGGATCCTTTTCTAACTCCGTCCATTCTTTCTCTGATTACTGATACTAATTCGCTCGGTAGTATGTCATTATTACGTTTAGTGATCAAAGCGTGTAGCATTAGACCATGGTTTAGTTCACAGGCAGTCTTCATTTTGTAAAAACCTAAAAAAAATAAAAATTCAGAATGGGGGGAGAAGACTAGTTCTTTAGGGTCTGCTAGGGAAAGACCATACGTGTTCCATTTTCGAGAACTACACGAAAACAGACAATCTAACTCTAACAGAAATACATATTATCCTTTAAAGACTTGATTCTCCCCACACTTAGTTAGCTGTGGTGTCGAAATTGTGATTAACTTCGTTGTCGACTTCCATCGGACCCTGTATGTAATGTTTAACTCTGTGACCATTAACTTTAAATTCAATCCCATTTGAATTCATCAATTCTATCGTTCCGTATGGGAAAACTCTTTTGACTATGAATGGTCCAGACCATCTTGATTTCAATTTTCCAGGAAATAGCTTGAATCGTGAATTGAAAAGAAGAACTCTGTCTCCTTCTTTAAATTCTTTTGAACTTCTGATTCTTTTATCATGCCATTTCTTCGTTCTTTCTTTATAGATTAACGAATTTTCGTATGCTTCATGTCTTAATTCTTCTAATTCGTTTAGTTGACTTAATCGTAGACGTCCAGCTTCATGTAAATCAAGATTACATGTCTTCAAAGCCCAAAATGCTTTGTGTTCAATTTCTACTGGAAGATGACATGCTTTTCCATAAACAAGTCTAAAAGGTGTGGTTCCAATTGGAGTTTTGTAGGCTGTTCTAAAAGCCCAGAGTGCATCCTCCAATTTAATGGACCATTCCTTCGGATTTGATCCTACGGTTTTCTCTAGAATACGTTTTAAAGCTAGGTTGGTATTTTCAACTTGTCCACTTGTTTGTGGATGATATGCGGTGGAGATTTTATGAGTTACTCCATATCTTTTAAGAACTTTCTCAAGTTGATTATTACAGAAATGAGTACCCCGATCACTTATTAAAGCTTTCGGTGTTCCAAACCTTGCAAAAAGACGTTTTAAAAAGTTGACTACAACTCGTGCATCGTTAGTTGGGAGAGCTTGTGCTTCCACCCATTTAGATACATAATCAATGGCTACGAGTATATATAGATTATTATGAGATTTTGGAAATGGACCCATAAAGTCAATACCCCAAATGTCAAATACTTCACATACTTGGATGACATTTTGTGGCATTTCATCACGTTGACTTATTTTTCCGGCCCTTTGACATGCATCACAGGATTTGCAAAGAAGGTGTGCGTCTTTGTAAATTGTAGGCCAATAGAATCCAGCTTCATAAACTTTTCTTGCTGTTAGTTGAGGCCCATAATGCCCTCCTGTTGGTCCTGTGTGACAATGGTTTAAAATTTTACTAGCTTCATCTCCAAATACACATCGGCGTATTATTCCATCGGGACAACTTTTAAACAGATGTGGATCTTCCCAGAAATAGTGTTTTATATCACTGAAGAATTTCTTTCGTCTTTGGTACGATAATCCTTTTTCAAGGAATCCGCAAACTAAGTAGTTTGCATAGTCTGCAAACCATGGGATTTCTTTATAATCTATCTTCAATAGATATTCATCAGGAAAGTTGTCTTGTATGGCCGATTCATTCAGAACTTCTAATTCGGGATTTTCAAGACGAGAAAGATGATCAGCGGCGAGATTTTCTGCTCCCTTTTTATCTCGGATTTCAATATCAAACTCTTGTAAGAGTAAGATCCAACGGATTAATCTTGGTTTAGCATCTTTTTTTGAAAATAGGTATATAAGAGCAGAATGGTCGGTATAGACCACCGTTTTTGCTAGAACGAGATATGATCGAAATTTGTCAAAAGCAAAGACAATAGCAAGGAGTTCTTTTTCAGTAGTTGTATAGTTCGTTTGTGCTCCTTGTAACGTCTTACTAGCATAATATATAGGTTGAAATCGTTTTTCAATCCTTTGTCCTAAAACGGCTCCCATTGCAAAATCACTTGCATCGCACATTAGTTCAAATGGTAGATTCCAATTTGGTGTTATCATGATCGGCGCATTAGTGAGTTTTTCTTTAAGAATATTAAAAGATTTGATACATTCATCTGAAAAGATGAATGGCGCATCCTTTTCTAGGAGTTTATTCATAGGAGTGGCAATTTTAGAAAAATCTTTTATGAAACGTCGGTAAAAACCGGCATGCCCTAGAAAACTCCTAACTCCTCTAACATTGGTGGGATGTGGAAGTTTAGCAATTACATCTACTTTAGCTCTATCCACTTCAATTCCTTCTTTTGAAATTTTATGTCCAAGAACGATGCCTTCTTTAACCATGAAATGGCATTTCTCCCAATTAAGTACTAGATTTGATTTTTCGCATCTAATTAGCATTCGTTCCAGATTAACTAGACATGATTTAAATGTATCACCGAAGACTGAAAAGTCATCCATGAATACTTCCATGCATTCTTCTATCATGTCATGAAAAATCGCCATCATACACCTTTGAAAGGTTGCAGGGGCGTTACAAAGTCCAAATGGCATGCGTTTGTAAGCAAACGTACCATAAGGGCACGTGAATGTGGTTTTCTCTTGGTCCTCGGGTGCTATTGGAATTTGAAAATATCCGGAAAATCCATCTAGAAAACAATAGTAACTATTTCCGGCTAATCTTTCCAACATTTGATCTATGAAAGGTAAGGGAAAGTGATCTTTTCTGGTGGCGTCATTTAATTTTCTATAATCAATACATACACGCCATCCTGTTACAGTCCTAGTAGGAATAAGCTCATTTTTCTCATTTGTGATGACAGTCATGCCACCCTTCTTAGGCACGCATTGAACTGGGCTTACCCATGGACTATCAGAGATTGGATATATTAAACCTGCATCTAGCAGTTTAATAATCTCTTTCTTAACTACATCTTGCATATTAGGATTTAGTCTTCGTTGACGTTGCACATACGTTTTATGACCTTCTTCCATAAGGATTTTATGTGTGCAATACGAAGGACTTATTCCTTTAATATCATGAATCTTCCATGCAATGGCTGGTTTATAAGCTTTCAACACAGAAATGAGTTGTGATTTCTCATTTTCAGTAAGAGAAGACGATATTATTACAGGTAATTCAGATTCACCATGTAAATAAGCGTATTCCAAATGGTTTGGAAGTGGCTTTAACTCTAATTTCGGAGGTTCTTCTATCGATGATTTATATCGATATCTGTCTTCTTCTTTTAGCATTTGAATTTCTTCTGTTGTTGGTTCATATCCATTAGCTATAAGTGTAGCTAACATTTCAGCTTCATCAATTGGTTCATTACCTTCTCCTAAAGAACATTCTCCTGTTCCTTGTAATTCTGGAAATTCTTCTAATAATTCTGCATGTGCATCTATAGTTTTAATATAATAACATGTATCATCTGCAGATTGTGGTTGTTGCATGGCTCTATCCACTGAAAAGGTAACACTCTCATCCTCTATACTTAGGGTCAGTTTCTTACCGAACACGTCTATCATTGCTTTAGCCGTGTTTAAGAATGGTCTTCCTAATATGAGAGGAACTTGAGAATCTTCTTCCATGTCCAAAACAACAAAATCTACTGGAAATACTAAAGTACCAACTTTAACTAGCATGTTCTCCATTATCCCTCTAGGATATTTTATTGATCTATCGGCTAGTTGTATGCTTATTCTGGTTGGTTTCAATTCTCCAAGGTCTAGTTTAGCGTATAGTGAATACGGCATTAGATTTATACTAGCACCTAAGTCTGCTAATGCTTCTATTGAACTAAGACTACCCAGAAAACATGGAATTGTGAAACTTCCTGGATCAGATAATTTTTCTGGTATCTTATTCAACAGCACTGCTGAACAATTAGCATTCATAGTAACAGCCGAGAGTTCTTCCATTTTCTTTCTATTCGTGATTAGATCTTTCAAGAATTTAGCATATCTTGGCATTCCTGAAATCACATCAATGAAAGGAAGATTTACATTTATCTGTTTAAACATATCCAAGAATTTGGATTGCTCGGCTTCAAGTTTCTCTTTCTTCATTTTACTCGGATAAGGAAGTGGTGGTTGGTATGGTTTAACATAAGGTTTATCCTTAACTGTGTTATCTTCATTAACCTTTTCAACTACCGGTTCTTTTTCCTTATCTTGATCAGGTTGTGGTTCTTGTGGAGTAGGAATGGTTTCATCAGAAGTTACAGGTATTTCAGGTGATTTAAGTGTTGTACCACTTCTTGTGGTAATAGCTTTAGCTGTTTCATTCCGGGGGTTAGCATTTGTATCGCTTGGTAAACTTTCCGGTTTTCTTTCACCTATTAACCTTGCTAGGTTACTTACTTCTTGTTCCAGATTTTGAATAGAAGCTTGTTGATTTCTAAATGCTTGAGCATTTTGTTCATTGGTTTGTTTTTGAGATGTGAAAAACTGCGTTTGAGTTTCAACTAGCTTCGTCATCATATCTTCTAAATTCGGCTTTTTATCATCGGTTTGTTGTGGTGGTTTGTTTTGAAAATTCGGTCTTTGCTGATTGTAAGTATTATTGGATACTTGTTGATTGCTAGGACCTTGTTGGTTATTGTATGGAATATTTCGGTTATAATTCTGGTTTTGATTGTAAATCGGTCTTGGCGGTTGATAATTATTCTGATAATTATTTCCAGGCCTTTGGTTTATGTATGAAATATTCTCTCTTTGTTCCATTGTTAATTCAATACTGAGACAATCTTTTGTCAAATGTGGTCCTCCACACTGCTCACAACTAATTCGTATTGAGTGAATATCCTTAGTCATCTTTTCCATTCGTCTCTCGAAAGCATCTATCTTTGCTGAAATGGAATCTAAGTCATGGCTAGAATCGGCTCTAGCTGCTTTAGATGATCTAATGATGTCTTTTTCTTGGTGCCACTCATGTGAGTGGGAAGCAGTATTATCAATAATTTTGTAAGCATCATTTTCGGTTTTCTTCATAATAGAACCACCAGCTGCTATATCTATGTCTTTTCTTGTAGTGATGTCGCATCCTTGGTAGAATATTTGTACTATTTGACAGGTGTCTAAACCATGTTGCGGACATCCTCTTAATAACTTTCCATATCTTGTCCAAGCCTCATATAGAGTTTCATTTGGTTTTTGTGTGAACGTAACAATTTCTGCTTGAAGTCTTACGGCTTTAGATGCAGGAAAGAATTGTTTAAGAAATTTGTCAATTAAAACGTCCCATGTATCGATCGCCCCTTCAGGTAACGATTCCAACCAATCTTTGGCTTCTCCCTTCAAAGTCCAGGGAAATAACATGAGATATATCTGTTCATCCTCCACTTCTCGGATTTTAAATAGTGTGCAGATCCTATTAAAGGTACGTAGATGTTCATTTGGATCTTCCTTCGGCGCACCACTAAATTGGCATTGATTAGTCACCATGTGTAGAATTTGTCCTTTGATTTCATAATCTGGCGCATTAATGTCTGGATGAGTAATTGCGTGACCTTGGCCAGTGCGTTTAGCTCTCATTCGGTCTTCCATACTTAAAGGTTCCAGATTCTCCATAATTGAATTTGTTGAATCGGTATCACTGAATGATTCTGATTTAATAGTTCGTTCCTCAACAATCTCTGTTTGAATGATTGGTGGTTCCGGAGGAAAGTTTAATGGTTCAGGATCTATGAACCGTTCCTGAATATTTTCTGGATTCTCAATTGTGAGGTTTGTTTCAAAAACTGGATTATCGGAAATTTTAACTGAAGTACTTGGTCTACTGGATGACGATTATAAAGAAAAATCAACGGCGGTTATATTTGTTAAACGATGTCTTGATCTAGTTACAGGTGGTGAACGTACAAAAGGTGATGAACGTCTTGCTCGGTGCATTCACTGAATATCCTATTAGTTTTTAAAAGGAAAGAAAAATTATAATAAGTTATCCAATTAATAGACTTTTCTGATTTTGCCCACGTTTCGAATAGCCAAAAGATGCAGCAGAGGGGCAGGATTCGTTTGGTCTCAATATAATTGAGGACTGTTTGGCTCCAATAACCCGGTCCACGTACAAATCCAACTATTACTACGAACCAGAAAATTTTGATGTCTATCAATTTAACTACTCAAAATAAATTTTCGTAATTTTAAGAAATTTAGATAAGAAGTAGAATAAAATTCTAAGTCCTAAAAACTAGAATGGCGAGAAATAAGAGAGAAAAAGATTGCGCGTCGAAAAATGTCGAAAAAGAAAAAATGGTTGAAAAATAAAAGGTGACGGAAAAATAAAAGAAACTTATCAAAACTTAAAAATACTTAACTAATTTAACCTTATTACTACAACTAACTTAAAATTATAATCGCAAATTGAAATTACTAATTGGAATGATAATTGGTACATAGTAAAAGGTCTAAAAATATTAAAGCTTACAGGAAAAACTAAATCCCAAATGGAAATAACTTAAAAAAGAAACTAAAATTTAAAAAGGCGTCGCAAAATTCTAAAGCACCTAAATCTTAGTCTAAAGAAAAAGCACTTAAGGAATTCTACGGCAAAGCCTAAAAATATAGGAGTAAAAATAACTATAGCTAAAACTAAGTTTAAAATTAAATATGAGCTAAAAAATACAAATATTACGCTACAACGATTAAAAAGGAACAAAATATAAAAATATATAAAAAGTTGTAAAAAGTACAATTTTTATAAAAATATTATTTTTATATTATTATTTTATTAAACTACTAATTTTACAATTTAATAAAAACTTAATTAATACTAAATACATAAATAAATAAAAAGTAAAAATAAAACTAAAACTAAAAATAATAATAATAATAATTATAATTAGGTTTAATAATTAATAATAATTAAAAATAACCCGTAATCAATGCTTGATTAGGGTTTTGTCCGTGTGTCAGAAGGTCTCCGCGAGTTGCGGTGATTAATGAGGAAAACCCCGCGAGTCGCGGGGTTCAGAAATTCAGCTGACAGGGTTGAGTTTTTACGCGTTTTCTTTATTTTTTTTTTTTTTTTTTATGTTTTCTGTTTTTTTATATAAATAAAAGATTTTAAAATAAACTTATATTTTTATAAACTAAAATAAAAATAAAGAAACTTATAAAACTTAAATATTTAACAAGATCTTAAAAATACTTATATTTTTGTTTTTCTTTTTATATTTTTGAATAATTAAAACGTATTTTTTCAAAAGCGAATTTTTAATAAAAGTAACTAAAAATCTTTTTTTTTTTTTTTATATTAGCGTTGCGCTTCCGGCGTTTAAGAGTTTTTCCCCGGCAGCGGCGCCAAAAATAACTTGATGTCGAACGAGGTGTATATAAAATAGCTTATATTTTACTAGGAAAAACTATTAAATACGATACAATTTTACACAAGATATTTATTTATTTATAGAATGGATATACTTAAACCTTGCTACAACACTTATAGGCAGTGTACCTAATCGTACAATAGAGTAGTTTTTAGTAAGTCCGGTTCGTTCCACAGGGAAATCTTTAAACAAAGCTCAACGCTATATTAGTTTACTTTTATAAAAATACAAATATATATATAAGTAATATTATTATTATAAAGGGGGGTTTTTACCGTTTAATGACCGGTTTGTCGATTTTAAGACTTTAGTCGCAGTTAAAACCTAATGTAAAATATAAAATAAATACAAGACTTAAATTAAAGCGTAAAGTAAATAATGATAATGAAATTGCGAATAATAAAAGTGCGATAAAATAAACTTGCGATAATTAAAAAGTACGATAATTAAAAGTGCGATTAAATAACAATAAATAAAAGTGCAATAATTAGAAGTGCAATTAAATATAAAATAAAGGAAATTAAATATGAAATAAAAGAATTATGCTTATTTAAACTTCCGTAATCATGATGTTTGACGTGTTGATTTTAGTTTTATGCCCATGGGTTAATTGTCCTTTGTCCTGGATTATTTAATATGTCCGTCTGGTTTTTGTCCATAACAGTCCATCAGTCATAAATATAAATTGCAAGTGTCCTTGTCAAATTATTATTATACCCGAAGATAAATATTCCAACTAATTGGGGATTCGAATTGTAACAAGGTTTTAATACTTTGTTTAATGAATACACCAGGTTATCGACTGCGTGTAAACCAAGGTTTTACTACTTTGTTAACAATTACACCAATTACCCTTGAATGTAATTTCACCCCTGTTTTGATTATTCTAGTGGCTATTAATCCATTCCCGTGTCCGGTTAAATGAACGATTATTCGTACATATAAATACCCCGCCCATCGTGTCCGATCGAGTGTATATGGTAATTTATAGGGACGCCCAATTGTAAATCTTTATATTAACATTAACAAACTTTCATTTAATTAAACAAATATAAAGCCCATTAATAGCCCATAGTCTAGTTTCCACAAGTGTCGTTCTTTTGTCCAAACCCCAATTATGGTACAAAGCCCAATTACCCAATTTTAGTAATTAGCCCAACATCATGATTACTTCGTTTTAAATAAGCATAATAATAACTTAGCTACGAGACATTAATATAAAAAGGTTGAACATAACTTACAATGATTAAAAATAGCGTAGCGTTACACGGACAGAATTTCGACTTACACCCTTACAACATTCGCTAACATACCCTTATTATTAGAATTATAATTAAAATTAAAATTAAAATATAAATTATATATATATTACGTATATATTGAGAGAGAGATTGAGAAATAAGATATGAAATTTGATCAGAATTCGGTTTGCTTTATAGCCAGACTTGATTTTTGGGGCTCCGCGACTCGCGGCAAAATGCCCTTCAAACTCCGCGAGTCGCGGAGATATATTTACAGCTCACACCCTTGGAGTTTTCTCTGCCGACGGTTTTTAATATATATATATAATATATATATAATTAATATAATTAATTATATATTATATTATATTTATATACATAGTTAACTTGTAATTTTTAGTCCGTTGCGTCGAGCGTTAAGAGTTGACTCTGGTCCCGGTTCCGGATTTTTGAACGTCCTTGCGTACAATTTTATATCTTGTACTTTGCGTTTTGAATCTTGTACTTTTGTAATTTCGAAACGTTTCTTATCAATAATTGGAACCTTTTTGATTGTCTTTTGTACTTTTGAGCTTTTTGGTCGTTTGCGTCTTCAATTCGTCGAATCTGTCTTTTGTCTTCACCTTTTATTATTTAAACGAATATCACTTGTAAATAGAACAATTGCAACTAAAAGCTTGTCTTTCTTGAGGAATAATGCTATGAAATATATGTTCGTTTTTAGCATTATCAAGCATAGTTGTCTTATGTAGTAAGCTGCTTTCCAGTCATGCTGGTTCTTCTATGTTGAGTCACTTGATATTCTTAAATTGCTGGGTACACATCTTGTGCTAATTAAAGAATACTGTCTACCTTGTGCTGGTACACTAGGCAGCAAACTAGGCAGCAAACTAAACACTCGACACAGTAATATTTACTGTCTATACATAAACAAACCTGTGCTGGCTGCACATAACATTCTAGTGTACATATTTGCTGTTTTGTCATGATTAAATCCTTAATTACATTGGGGACTCAACATTATCCTTGTTTACTTTCTTGTAGCTGACATTGTTCTTGTTATGATTTGCAAAAAAATACGGTTGTATTTGGATCATTGTGAGTAGGGATGGAACTGGCCACCCGATCCATTGGATATCCATCTGATCCACCCGACTATTGATGTATATGGATGATTTAAATGGATATGAATACGAATATGGATGAACCTAAAAGGCTATGGATATGAATGAAAGACTTTCATCCACAAATATATCCACCAACACCCGAAATACATATAAAAATATGTAAATATAGATATATACAAACACAATTACTATTACAAATGCATTTACCATTATACATACATTTTTTTTGCAAGAATATAATAAATTCACTATGTTATATTATATTAAACATGTATATCTAACCAAATAAACATACAAATTACACATTTAAATTGTTATTATCTAATATTAATGGTATATTTAACAAATTGTGTTCTATCTTCGACAAAGATTACACGTTCTCGAGGATGAATTTTGATTATGTCATGTTTTTATATTTTTTGTTATATTACATTTTTGTTTTGATTACATATCATGTAATATTATAACATTTATGTATTAACCCGCTTAATCAAGTTGATATGGATATGGATGAAGAAAAATTAAATAGATACGGATATAAATACGACATCGTTCAATCCATATTAGATCCATTGTCATGCCGAATTGTGAGTCACTTTCTTCTGTTTCTCCACTTGTTGCACAATGAAGTAAGCCTTGTTGATGCTTGGTAAAGGATTCATTGATAATATTTGACTCCTGACATATTCAAACTCATCATTAAACCTCATCAAAGACCGCATCAACTTTGACCTACTACCAATCTCCAAGAACTTTTGTGTTATTCCATAAGTACACTCATTTTTTCTAAATAGCAGATGTATATAATATAATAAAAAAACACAGACTGGCATTTTTTTTAAACTCACTATATTTTAGGAGATAATATATACGAATCACTTGATTTTAGCAACAAAATTTGTAAATTGTTTTGGATTAGTTGACATCTTTTAGAACAGTTGTATTAGTTAAACGATCATAATCAATTATCAATGTATCCTTAAATATAAAATTCAACATATAAATATAAGATGAATAACCATTATTTAAACAAATTATATCTAAACCCTTTAGATCAGATGTCGTATTTAAATCTTTTTTTTTTTTACAAATTAAATATAATAAACATAATTTTCAAGGCGTGATTGTATTTACATAACTCTACAACTAAATCCTTAGTGTTAATTAACCATTTAGTATTCCACCTATACTTGAAAATCATTTAATCTTCACCTATATAACTAATAATTAGAATCCTTAGCATTACTAACTATGTGGTGTGTGAATTAAACTACAATACTTTATAAATTATTTCCAATGTAAACAACTTTTTTAGTTATCCCTATGATGTTAAGTAAAAAAATGTTAATTTTTATTTAAATTTAATTTAGTATTTGTGAGTTATAAATGTAAACTCTCAAATAAGTATTGTACATAAATATTCAAACGGTAGAGGTAAATAAAAAATGATTCAAATCATTTTGAATTAATTTATTTGTGTTTTATTTTTCATAACCGATCCTCTCTCTCTTCTAATCCCTAAAGAACCGTCACTCCGTTGAAGTAAATTTTGGCATCCGATTCCAACAGTTGTATACATCAATTAAGGATTGTCATTGCATATGAGCATTTATAAGCAAATCCCTTAATTGTCGGTATTGATGGCGGATTAACAAACAAAACGAGTATATTCATGCCAATCTTTCCTTCTAATTTCAATTAATTTCAAAATATCATACACAAGTTCTTAATCTTGATTGGAATTTGTCAAACATTTCTAAATTTCAATAGCTCTCTTTGTGCTATAAATACCGCTTTACTTTCTTCGTTTTTCCTCATAAACCTACCATAACAATCATACACAAAGAGAAAACCATCCTTATACAATGGCTGATGTAGTTGAATTTACCCCACTTAATTTGATCACCCAGGAGCGTGACGAATGGAAAGTGCGAGTCAAGGTGATCAACCAATGGAGCAAGACTGCGTACATGAAGCCGGAATCGATATTTTTATATGAGTTTGTTCTTGTTGATTTTCAGGTAAAATCAATTTACATTCGACTTAGTTATTAGTTAAATGCATTTTATATAAATTTGGATGTAAAACACCATATCTTAATGAACTGTTGATTATGCAGGGCTACAAGATGAGGGCATCGATTTACAAAAATCTAATGCCTTTTTGCTTATGCCTTTAAGGAAGGTGGTTTTGTTGATGTTAGTAGCTTTTAATTGAAACTGAATGATGATGATTGGAAACTTGCTAACCACGATTTAAAAATGTGTTTGTCGAAAAACACTAAAGTCAGAAGGTGTCCCCCTTTTAAAATTCTAAGAGATGTTTTTAACTGTGTTTCTTATAAGGATGTTCAAGATTGGGTTTTACCCAAGGACTCTGTGTTTGGTAAGATATGTCATAATTTTAGAACTGATTTGCAACATATTTTATACAAATATGTGTTACTCTCTAATCATCCATGTTTATGTTAATTTGACTAACCTAACCTAAGGGTAAAAGTTACTATACTTATTCAAGAAAAGGTAAAAGTCTCATATTCACTTATTCATTGATTTACAAACACTGTGATTTTGTTTTCTTACTCCATGTTCTTGCATAAGACTTCATTGTGATATTTATTAAAGTTTTACATCTTTGTTTAATCAAACGTTACTATACTTTCTAATGATTATGTGTCAATTATATTCTTATTGTTCACATATACATAGTTAACTGATGTTGTATATTTAAATTTAGTTATCTTGAGTCAATACATTGAAATTTAATGTGTCATCTTATAATACTTCTTAATTTTTATTCACAGCTTAAACCAAATATACAGGTATAAATAATATGTTTTTTTTACATTTTCTCAGGTTGAAAAGAAGAAAGCTAAGAATAGAAAAGCATCTATGAAACACCGCCTCAAAAAAACAGGTTTTACTACTACAAATGACAATAGAATTTGTTAAATAGAAAACGCTATAACTAACATTATATTATTATTAATTGAATGTAGAGATACTTGCGTAAGTTGGAGCTTAAAGTTATACAACTAAACAAGAATATACAATTGAAAAACCAACAACTTGAGCAGGTGTTTTTACTAATATATGCTTGCAATAATTATCGTAGATCTAAATCATGTTATGTGATTCATCTTTCATTCCATCTAAAATTACATTACTAAATTCATATATATTACAGGTTGTCAGCCAGCAAGACATCAATCGTGGTAGAACTTAATTAAAAATTAGTTTTGTGGAATTATTTTCATTTATTTTACAACTACTTAACTAAATAGTATTAGCGTCTTCATATTAACTTGTTTTAATTGTCCATGAAGATCCAATTAACTTCAACAAATAATATAATGATTGGTTTGTTGAACATCATCAACGTATATTACACCTTCGTAGAAGGTTGATTGAAGAATTCATTGAAGACGACATTCTACCGATTGTCGAAAACATACTATCACATTTCTTTACTATATTCAATATTAAAAAAATGCTGCAAAAGTTGATGTCTTTAGTATTCTTTATGGTACGTGGATGTCTCCTGCTCATCGGTCTACAATGTGGGTTGGTGGATTTCGTACAACCGATATGCTAAAGGCAAGTACAATATAATTTTACTTTAATTATTATACTATAATCTTTAAAATGCTAAGCCAAGTACAATAGTTTAAATTCTATATTAACAACTATTATCTAATATTTTTCTGTGGCAGTTAATCAGCAACCATATTGAGTTTTTTGGACCTCAAATTGAAAAAATGAACTTCTTGAATTCTGATATCATGAACAAAGAGATTGCACTAACTACAAAGTTTACAAATTTAGAAGCCAACATCTCAAATACTTTAACTGGCAAAGAATTTGTGAATAAAGGTGACGAAGCAGCAATGTCAAGTTACGCCAATTCCATGTCATCTTTAGTTGGAAAGCATACTATTATGCACAACTTTGTGGATGAGGTATAATACATAATAAAGTTTTTAGTTATCAGAAATTTTATGATTAATTATACAACTAAGTACATATGCTATAAATAATTTTGTTTTAACCCATGATATGATAGGCTGACGAGTTACGCCAAAAAACTATATCAAGGATGTACAAAGTACTAACAACAAGATAGAGAGTTACTGCATTATTCACAATTCATGATCACCTTAACCGATTGACTACATTGTCAAATATGTGGCTAAATACAACGAAGATTTGAGCTGAACATCGACAACTATTGAATGAATAAATGTCAACTACGTCAACAAATCAAGAAGATTTATTTATATGCAACATGTTCAACTTTTTTTAATTATTTCATAGATTTCCATACTATTTTAATTTGCAGCGAGTAATAAACATTTCATGTTATATTTTGTTTATATACTTTTGTTAACAAAACATTTTTGTCATACTAAACACATTCTTTATCTTTAAAAATCATAACTTCATAAACCCGCGAATCCGCGGGTCTTTAACTAGTACATAGTTATATTCAGGATTACTTAAATTTTAACATTTGTGTACTTTGGTTATTTAGCAACAAAATTCCTATTCTAGATGTAATATAAAGATTCATTCTGCTTATGTATTTATATTTAATATTCAATCGTGTATATATAATATTCCAAATATTTTATTCAATTGTTTCTAGATTTGGAGGACTCAAATGAATCACTACCAAATGAAGAAGAAAAGAGGCTGGCAATGAATGGTTTAAACAGAGTAATATACCTTGACCAAGTATGATTAATCTCAATCAAACACTTCAATATGGTTCTTGCTTGTTTAATAATATTCAACACATATATATGTTCCTCCTATCAATACGTGAACTTTTTACTTTTGTGTTTTGACTTCCATTTTATATATAGTAGTAAATGAACAGTTATTTATAATACTAACTGCCCCTAAGACCCTACCACTCTTCTTTTTGAAACCAACTAACTTATTAGTTACCAGGGAGTACCAGGTGTCCCGGTCTCAACCTTTTAGGGAGTACGCGGTCTCGACCGAGTACTCAGCAACTCGGGGAGTACTCGGATGATGACTTTGACTGATCTTGACCGAAGTTTTGACCGTGTACTCGCCAAGTTGCAAAAACCAAGTACTCTATGAGTAATTAATTCCATGTTCTGCAACACTGCTTATTAGAAAGAAGTCAAACAAAAAAAAATTAATGATAATTATCGATGCAATTCTCTTTTCAAATATACATGTTCTTATAATCATAGCGGAACGAAAAATAGATTTTTAGTTTTCCCTTTAGGATATTTCCTGGTTAGTTCCATAGTTCTTGGAGGCATCAGTTTAAGTTATCAGATATGAAAAGTCGTTAATAGTTTAGTAAGCGACACAAAGAATATGATGAATGTATGTGAAAATTATTGGACGATAGTGACTTATTTTGGTGGGACAAACTTGAAGGATCTTTGCGGTACTTCGATATTATTTTATACATTTTGTAGTAATACATATAGTCTCTCTGTACACTTGACTGAAGTGTAACTCATCAATGTACGCTTTTAGCTTTTGCGAAATAGGGCTCTTCATCATAGCTATTCACCTTATACATCTTTAGCAGAGTTACACGTAACTTATCATATTACGAAGTAAATATGGCAATAAGATATGGAATATGGCAGTAAATTAAATTTGAATATACTTGAGGTTTTATATTGACACCGAACTTAATTAATTACCGATAAAAAGTCGTTTGAACAAGTTGACTTGTTCATCTCGATTCGTTGTATTTCGTGATGTTTTGTATCAACTTGCTTCACAACAAATGAAATTCGAAGCACTACTAATATGTTCCAAGTCTCAATTTGAAGCAATTCGCGATTTTAGATTTTGATATTACCTCAATTTTAAAAATTTTAAACACATAATCCTTTTCTGGCGCAAAAATTAAATTGAAATCCTTTTCGGGCTTACACGATTTCGGGGTTACCTTGATTGTCAAATTTGGTAACTTATGTTACCTTTTTGGACCATTTGCCCTTTTTTATTCTATGAAGTTATAATTGCATGACACTTTCTTAATACTTGATAGAAAATGTTGAAGTGTTTACAGAATGATGGATGACAACATAGATATAATAGTTATTTATTGTATGTTATATTGCACCTTAAGTGAGACATTAATACATGATTAAATTTGCTGAAATTAGTTTACAGGATGATCAATGACATATAAATATTAATACAATTCATAAACTACTGAAATGAGTTTAAGGATGATAAATAACATATGAAATATATAAAACTATATTGTACAACAAATGTTACTTGAGTCATGCATACGGGTCATAAGTTGCTTTTGGCTCTAATTTTGAATGGCATGTCCAGCCCCAGGGCTATGACCCGGTGCTGTCGGCCTAAAGTCATCAGCACCATGTGGTGGTGATGGCTGCAACACAGACTTAGCCGTTGTCCTAGTTTTTGGAGTCGGTTTTCATGACCCGTCCTAATTCATCCGGACGAAGTCCATATCGATTACAAACGATTCACAATAATTGATTATATCGCGAGGTACTTGACCTCTATATGAAACATTTTACAAACATTGCATTCATTTTTAAAAGACAAACATTCATTACATCGACAGTTAAGAGCATGCATACCATTTTATAATATATCCAACTATAATTGACTTAATAATAATCTTGATGAACTCAATGACTCGAGTGCAACGTCTTTTGAAATATGTCATGAATGACTCCAAGTAATATCTTTAAAATAAGCAAATGCACAGCGGAAGATTTCTTTCGTACCTGAGAATAAACATGCTTTAAAGTGTCAACCAAAAGGTTGGTGAGTTCATTAGTTTAACATAAATAATCATTTCCATTATTTTAATAGACCACAAGGTTTTCATTTTCAGTTCTCATAAATAAGCGTCTCATGCATAGAGACAAAAATATCATTCATATGGATTGAACACCTGGTAACCGACGTTAACTTAATGCATAGAATATCCCCAAACAGAACCTCTTGTCTGTATAATAATAATCTCGAAGTACTAAAGCATTCGTACCCCGAATGGGACTTGTCAAGGTCCATAGATCTATCTTTAGGATTCGCGTCAATCAGGGGCCATTTCCCTAAATTCTTAGGTTACCAGACTTGAAGGGCGATATTCGGTTAATAATCCAACCATAGAATGTAAATTTAAGTACTTGTGTCTATTTTGTAAAACACTTATAAAAGCAGCGCATGTATTCTCAGTCCCAAAAATATATATTGCAAAAGCATTTAAAAAGGGAGCAAATGAAACTCACCATACTGTATTTTGTAGTAAAAATATATCTGACTAAATTGAACAATGCAGGGTTGGCCTCGGATTCACGAACCTATATCATTTGTATATTTATTAATATTCATAGTTGTAATTGAACACACACACACACACACACACACACACACACACACACATATATATATATATATATATATATATATATATATATATATATATATATATATATATATATATATATATATGTATTAGTTATATTATTTTTATGTTAATAATATTTATATGTTTTAAATGTTCAATTTGTATATAAAAATGCTAAATTTTGTTATGTTATATGTGTTATATATATATATATATATATATATATATATATATATATATATATGTATGTATTTCATTTGTTTATCATAACAGTAGTTTTATTATATTAAGCTAATATTAGTAAAAATAATACTACATAATAATAACATTAATAATATTCATATGTTAATAATAACCCTATTAGTGATAATAACAATGATATTATGTAACACCCCGTTTTTCAGTTACGTGTTATTTCGAACGACATTCGAAATACGAGGCATGTAAGCGTATATTTGAGTTCCAAATAAAGTTGGAGTTAAGGTTCTAAAACCTTACCATTGGATAGTAAATCTCATTACGTTTCCAACGATATTTGATTCGTCGAAAACGGAGTTACGGTTTGAAAGTTACGACCAAAACAAGTTCAGTTTCAGACTCAGTTCAGTGGGACTCCGTCCAGATTTTGGGACGCCGTCCACCAGTGAAAGGTTGGACGCCGTCCAGCCATTTTGGATGCCGTCCAAATGGCCTGACGGGCCAACTGTTGGAATTTCAATGTTTTAATAAAGGGTATTTGAGTCTTTTCACTTAGGGGTCGGTTTTGAGCCTCTAAAACTGACCCAATGCTTATCTCTATCCTTATTTCACCTCTTCCACCCATTTCCATTTGAGAGATCTCCATTTGAGGAAGAAGAAGGGTGAATCGGGTCAAGTCGCGAGAGTTAAAGTTGTTCTCCTCGTTCACGACTACGTTGTGGTAGTGTTGGTAAGTTCTAACTCCGAGTTTTTATTGTTTGATTTGATAATCAATTTGGGGTTTAAACTTGTATGTTCTTGGGATAACCCGTTTAGTCATTAATGGAAAAATTGAACTAGTAATCGGGTTTATTGTTGATGATTGCGGGTTTTGGGTTGGTGAACGACTTAGCCTTACTTAGAGCTCGTAAATAGTGCATAATCACTAGTGTTAGTGATTATAGGAGTGTTGGAAACCATTTGAGTATATTTGGTTGACTACTCTTGAAATAAGTCAAAATTAGGGTTCGTTAGTGATATTGGATCGGTTGTCGATTTTGTAAGGTTTATAAACCTAAAAGGGTTAAGTTAAGAGTATAAACTTGAATTAAAAGTGTTTTGGCGTCAAAACTAACAAACGTTGGAAATTGACTTTGTTAAGGGTCGAAATGGGTTTTTGGTGCAAAACTCGAGCTAGAGAGTGTTTAAAGGCTAATTGTGATGTCTTAGGGCATTTAGGGAAAATGGGCAAGCCTTATTAATTTTGGACCCTCGGATATCGTTAAAAGTGCAAAAAGGTGTAAATTGCACTTTATGGCAATTTGAGCGGGTCGTGAGTCCAAATGGGGGAATGGTTGATCAAATCTTTTGTAAAATGTGTTATTGGAACATAATCACAAGTTGATTGTGATTATGAGAAGTTCGGGTGAGTTTTGACTTAGTCAAAGTTAGTGCATGTGTAAATGGTCGAAAATTGCACTTATGGTGATTTGAGTATAAGCTTAGGTGTAAAGCTTATTTGTTGTGAATCTCTTAGATGATTTACTTTTGGACGATTAGGAGCTCAAGCGGGATTGGCTCTTCATGTAATCGAGGTGAGTGGAGTAATTATACGTATGTGTATATGGCGTGTTTATTTGTGGGTGTTATGGCATGAACCATCGAGCCGGTAGTGCCATAACATGTGTGCGATAAGATGTGAACCACGAGCCGGTAGCATCGAGTGTGAACCACGAGCCGGTAGCACTATAAACTAAGATGTGAACCACGAGCCGGTAGCATCGAGTGTGAACCACGAGCCGGTAGCACTATAAACTAAGATGTGAACCACGAGCCGGTAGCATCGAGTGTGAACCACGAGCCGGTAGTACTATAAAAGAGTATGACTCAATTGAGTATGGTGTGAACCACGATCCGGTAGAACCATAGCATTTATGGTTAACCATATTGAGATTGTTGATTGTTTAGCATGTTATATATATTGAGTTGAGTGTATGCTAATGCGTTTTTGTGATAATGTACGACTTGTTAGTATTACGGGTTTGATGACATGCTATTTGAGTTACAAGTTCGTATGAGGTATTTGGTGGATGTGATGCAAAGAGATGGGTTATATATGTATATGTATAATTATTGCATTCACTAAGCTTTTAGCTTACCCCTCTCGTTGTTTACCTTTTTACATGTATTATGATTATGAAGCCAACTAGTTGTTATACTAGATGCTTAGGAGCGCTTGGGCTTGATGGGGTAGCTTTTGGATATATGGACGTGGATTGGGGATTTGGTAGTCCCCGGGATTATGCTCTTGGTATCGGGTTGGGTTATAGAGTCCTAATCCGCGTATATATATATATATATATATATATATATATATATATATATATATATATATATATATATATATATATATATATATATATATATATATATATAAGTGGGTCGAAATGGTCATTTTGTCGTAATTTGGGTCGATGTAGGCCCGGTGTTGTAAAACTCGATTTTATTGTGAAAATCTCTTAATTATAATTATACTAATGTGTTTTGAAAACCGTTTCGCTTAAAAGTGTTGGGAAGCGGGTTTTTCGCCCGCGTGAAACTGAAAAAACTGATCAGGAACTTTTAGTTCAATTGGACGCCGTCCTGATTTAGGGACGCCGTCCTGTCTTTTGTAACTGGACGCCGTCCAGAGACCTGGACGCCGTCCAGATGGTCTGGCACATATTTAAATGAATAAAAAAAAAGGTTTGTCGTGTTTTTGGTAATACGAAGTCGGGTCGTTACAAGTGGTATCAGAGCATAGTCTAAGGGAATTAGGTGACCTTGGAATAGGTGCCTAGTCTTAGACTTATTGGCCGTTGTGCATTATTTGCGGGACTTGTAGGAATACGGGTCGGATTGAGATTTGTTAGTACCTTAGAGTAGGTGACTAACTAGGACTAGTGCTTGTCCAATGTGGGATTATGTGGGGCCTTATTTCGTGAGTAAATTAGTGCCTTAGATTGCTAGTGCCTAATGTAAGTAGGCGAACTTGGACGTTGTTTTAGTGATAGTCACCTAGGTTGTAGGTTGACTTCTTGTTGCGGCGTACTTGTGTACATTTATTATTATATTGTATATAGGTGTATATATATATATATACAGGTATCTATTTGGTGCGGTGTCCTAAGGGATGAATCTATTGGAGAGATTCAAAAGATGACGGTTTTTGAATGATCGAGTTCACGGTAAGGACTTTGGTCATTCGGGTACTAGGGGTTATCGCGTGTTGTTTTTGTGTGAATGTTGCGTCAGTCCGGGTAAAGTACTTTGCGTGGCCATGTGAAAATGGTAAGGTACGCATTTGTAATAGTGACCGATCACCATTATTACGAAAGTGTATCTTGACATCAAGCATGACATGACGAGTACCGAGCGGAGGAAACGTGGCATGGTTGGGGTATATTCGGGATAAATAAGGAATCTTTTATTTGGTTCCTAGGATATGGTTGTCTCGGGTGATGTGCTTGTAGTCACATCAGGTTCATTGCGAGTCGGGAAGTGTTACGGTGGGTTTGGGTAGTTAAGTGAGTGAGCCAACTCACAAGTTTGGTGCGTGCTTAGTCACCCTAAGTAGTGGGTGCACTGTTGGGATTGTTATTGGTTTTAGTTACCCATCGTAATTAGGAAGATCGATTTACGTTTGCGTGTGTGCGACGAGGACTTGTATTTCGTAATGGAATGCGACAAGTCTAATGATTTTAATTTTGAGTTACACTCGGTAGAGTGTGTGGTTAGAGAATCGTGTTAGGATTCTATTTGTGAGTCGCCTTGGAAATTGGCGAATCGAGGAATCTTCGGGTCGTTAAACTCATGGGAGTGAGACCCGCATAACGATGACTGTGTTAGTGTGTTGTGGCTTATAAGGTAACATTCCTAATGGAATATCCCTTGTAGTAGCGATTTTATCGAGATGTAGAAGGGTGTAAGACTTGGTTTTCTCAAGCATCTCCTTAGTGTTAGATGAAGGGTTTCGTTAGGCTATATCGTTTTGGCCTTGTGGAAATTGCGGGTAGCGTGTGATCGCTTGGGACTTTCGATAAGACGGTAGGCCGTAAGGTTTGTCAGGTAGGTATGACTTCGGGTCATTATTGTGGAGAGATGGGTGACATCGAGTGTGTGGAACCTAAGGATCGAGTTCTAAAATTCAGTAGGTTGTGGCGGGAGTCTGCATGACACTGCGTCAGGTGCCTTCTTACACCTGCTAGTGTGATGTTCAACTCCGATGATGGTGTGTTCACTTTGTGCTTAGGGTGCCGGTGAGATACCCTTGGAAGCAGCGGAGATTATAATAGTGATCGACGGGTGATAGTAATTCGACGGTTGCGAAAGTCGAAGTTTAAGAGCATTGCGGTAAATACTTCTTATGAAGTGACGGATGAGCGCATCTTATTACTCTTAAGTGATAGACGGGTGAAGATTACCGGTGGACCGGTGATGGACTTAATGGTCGGATAGGCCAAAGGTTATGATGAAGTGTCGATATTGCGGTCGATGCGATTATTGTGTCGGATTGGTCCCTCTTATCCATGAGAGTGGGCAATTATTGATAAAGGTTCGTTGAGTGGAAGGTCAGGTGATCTCGATGGAGATGCACGACTGATTAAGCGGAGTGGCATATGCCTAGACTTAGAGGCATATGTAGGACCTTGGTGGAGTTCGCTTCGCGAACGATGAAGGGCTGTGAGTTGTGAATTGTGTTATGAAGGTGCGGGGTTATCGCGTGTACGACATCTCAAGTGATCGTGTATGAAGGCTCTGAGAGCCTAATGTGAGTTTGCAGTGATTTGGTGAGTATGACCAATAATGAGAATGGTCATGTATTTCGTGGAATGTAATTCCGCGGGATGTTATCATCTCGGCGGTTAGAATGTGGAGCTGAATCCTAAGTGGGGGAGTTTTTACTGCCGCCCGAGGAAGCTCCGGTGGTATTATATATAGCAAAGTGTCGGAGTGTACCGTGCTAAGCCTTAATAGGTATTCGGAGTTCCTAACGAGGAAGAGTGACGAGTTGTTGATGTCGACTCGAGATCGTTCATTACGGTTGTGAGTTACAATTCCGGAATGTTAGGCGTGAAGATTGTGATGATGGGATCGAAGGAAATGAAATTCTTCTTATGAAAGGTGGCCGTGTAGTACGATTGTGCGGTGTGAGACCAAATGTGAAGTTTGAGATCTCGGAGTGAGAGAATGAAGATGTCGTTGCAAGTGCTCTCGTGATATAAATTTGGGTTTGTGTAAAAATCGGATAGTACTGTTGAGGGAGTACAAGTTTGATATCGTGGTGAATACTGTATTTTTCCCTATCGGGAAACGTGGTCGTGGAAATTGTCAGTGGATTATTCCACTTTATGGACGAATGTGAGGCGGAGAGTGTTGATTCAGATTGTCTCACATTGAGACACGCAGATGTTTTTCATTTGCGAGAGTGTGTTCCCTAGTGATGCGACTGTTAGTTGCATTGAAATGTCGAGACCATCCTTAACGGATGGTCTAGGTAGGAAAGTTCACCCGGCGTGGTGAATATTTTTGTGAGTCGTGTGGCGAATCGCGGAAATTTTGTGATGATGATTCGTCGTTGACGGGATTTTTGTATACAAGTAGCTTCTATGCTAGTACTAGGAAGCCATATGGTATGGTTCAGAGGAGAAACCCTATGACGATATGTTGATGTTTCGTCTAACTCGTGGTGTATTATTGTCATCCTGGATTAATCCAGTGACGGATAGTCATGTGCGGATCGATCGATGGGAAAGTGTTACTTCTAAAGTGTTTATTTTGGGGTTACCAAAATTTCTTCGTTGAAGGATGACCCGGATATGGAGCCAGAGGAAGTTTGGGTTCTTGGTCTAGAGACATGTGGTGTTTTTCGTATTTTCCTAAGCGGGAATTCTGGACTTCGGGTGTATGAGATATCGCTTGTCGTGGTAGTGCACGCTAGTGATTATTAGCGTGTGGTGAGATCGAATTGCAGAAGATGTTACGGATGTCTGGCTTGGTTGTGTTTCGTAGAATCGTGAGGCGTGACGACGAAGGTTGTCGGTGAATTGTTCTTCTTTTAGGACGATTGTAAAGTACGGTTGTTGTATTATGATGCGTTAGTGTACGAAGAGAGAAATTTGAATGCGTGATTACTACTTATGTGACTCCGCGCAGGAAGCGGAAATGTTCGAGGGAGAAGTGCCTGACTTCTAGCGTAGGTGCGGATCACGAGGACGTGATCCAATTTAAGTGGGGGAGAGTTGTAACACCCCGTTTTTCAGTTACGTGTTATTTCGAACGACATTCAAAATACGAGGCATGTAAGCGTATATTTGAGTTCTAAATAAAGTTGGAGTTAAGGTTCTAAAACCTTACCATTGGATACTAAATCTCATTACGTTTCCAACGATATTTGATTCGTCGAAAACGGAGTTACGGTTTGAAAGTTACGACCAAAACAAGTTCAGTTTCAGACTCAGTTCAGTGGGACTCCGTCCAGATTTTGGGACGCCGTCCACCAGTGAAAGGTTGGACGCCGTCCAGCCATTTTGGACGCCGTCCAAATGGCCTGACGGGCCAACTGTTGGAATTTCAATGTTTTAATGAAGGGTATTTGAGTCTTTTCACTTGGGGGTCGGTTTTGAGCCTCTAAAACTGACCCAATGCTTATCTCTATCCTCATTTCACCTCTTCCACCCATTTCCATCTAGAGAGAGAGAGTGAGGAGCTTAGAGAGAGAGAGAGAGAGAGCTCCATTTGAGGAAGAAGGGTGAATCGGGTCAAGTCGCGAGAGTTAAAGTTGTTCTCCTCGTTCACGACTACGTTGTGGTAGTGTTGGTAAGTTCTAACTCTGAGTTTTTATTGTTTGATTTGATAATCAATTTGGGGTTTAAACTTGTATGTTCTTGGGATAACCCGTTTAGTCATTAATGGAAAATTTGAACTAGTAATCGGGTTTATTGTTGATGATTGCAGGTTTTGGGTTGGTGAACGACTTAGCCTTACTTAGAGCTCGTAAATAGTGCATAATCACTAGTGTTAGTGATTATAGGAGTGTTGGAAACCATTTGAGTATATTTGGTTAACTACTCTTGAAATAAGTCAAAATTAGGGTTCGTTAGTGATCTTCGATCGGTTGTCGATTTTGTAAGGTTTATAAACCTAAAAGGGTTAAGTTAAGAGTATAAACTTGGATTAAAAGTGTTTTGGCGTCAAAACTAGCAAACGTTGGAAATTGACTTTGTTAAGGGTCGAAATGGGTTTTTGGTGCAAAACTCAAGCTAGAGAGTGTTTAAAGGCTAATTGTGATGTCTTAGGGCATTTAGGGAAAACGGGCAAGCCTTATTAATTTTGGACCCTCAGATATCGTTAAAAGTGCAAAAAGGTGTAAATTGCACTTTATGGCAATTTGGGCGGGTCGTGAGTCCAAATGGGGGAATGGTTGATCAAATCTTTTGTAAAATGTGTTATTGGAACATAATCACAAGTTGATTGTAATTATGAGAAGTTCGGGTGAGTTTTGACTTAGTCAAAGTTAGTGCATGTGTAAATGGTCAAAAATTGCACTTATGGTGATTTGAGTATAAGCTTAGGTGTAAAGCTTATTTGTTGTGAATCTCTTAGATGATTTACTTTTGGACGATTAGGAGCTCAAGCGGGATTGGCTCTTCATGTAATCGAGGTGAGTGGAGTAATTATACGTATGTGTATATGGCGTGTTTATTTGTGGGTGTTATGGCATGAACCATCGAGCCGGTAGTGCCATAACATGTGTGCGATAAGATGTGAACCACGAGCCGGTAGCATCGAGTGTGAACCACGAGCCGGTAGCACTATAAACTAAGATGTGAACCACGAGCCGGTAGCATCGAGTGTGAACCACGAGCCGGTAGCACTATAAACTAAGATGTGAACCACGATCCGGTAGCATCGAGTGTGAACCACGAGCCGGTAGCACTATAAAAGAGTATGACTCAATTGCGTATGGTGTGAACCACGAGCCGGTAGCACCATAGCATTTATGGTTAACCATATTGAGATTGTTGATTGTTTAGCATGTTATATATATTGAGTTGAGTGTATGCTAATGCGGTTTTGTGATAATGTACAACTTGTTAGTATTTGGTGGATGTGATGCAAATAGATGGGTTATATATGTATATGTATAATTATTGCATTCACTAAGTTTTTAGCTTACCCCTCTCGTTGTTTACCTTTTTACAGGTATTATGATTATGAAGCCAACTAGTTGTTATACTGGATGCTTAGGAGCGCTTGGGCTTGATGGGGTAGCTTTTGGATATACGGACGTGGATTGGGGATTTGGTAGTCCCCGAGATTATGCTCTTGGTATCGGGTTGGGTTATAGAGTCATAATCCGCGCATATATATATATATATATATATATATATATATATATATATATATATATATATATATATATATATATATATATATATATATATATATATATAAGTGGGTCGAAATGGTCACTTTGTCGTAATTTGGGTCGATGTAGGCCCGGTGTTGTAAAACTCGATTTTATTGTGGAAATCTCTTAATTATAATTATACTAATGTGTTGTGAAAACCGTTTCGCTTAAAAGTGTTGGGAAGCGGGTTTTTCGCCCGCTTGAAACTGAAAAAACTGATCAGGAACTTTTAGTTCAATTGGACGCCGTCCTGATTTAGGGACGCCGTCCTGTCTTTTGTAACTGGACGCCGTCCAGAGACCTGGACGCCGTCCAGATGGTCTGGCACATAATTAAATGAATAAAAAAAAAAGGTTTGTCGTGTTTTTGGTAATACGAAGTCGGGTCGTTACATATTAATAATAATACTTGTAAAAATATTAATTTTATCGTTTATGATAGTTATGATATTAATGATTTACTAATAATAATAATAATAATAATAATAACTTTATTATTAACGATAATATTAATATTTATAGTGATTTTGTTAATAATGATACATGTGTTAATAACAATCATAATAATCTTATTAAATATAGTAATGATATTATAAAAAATAATTTTAGTTCCAATACTAATGTTAATGATAACAATACTTTTATCAATCATTTTAATATTAACGATAATAATTTTTATAGTAGTAATAATAATAGTAATACTTATTTGATAATAATCATAAAAATACTCATTTACTACTAATGAAAATAATGATAATAAATTTAATAACAATAATACTAATGAAAAAAAAATGATATTATTAATAACTAGTCTCATGTTCTTAATAATAATAATATTATTACTCATAAACATAATAATAATAATAATAATAATAATAATAATAATAATAATAATAATAATAATAATAATAATAATAATAATAATAATAAAAGTAATAAAAATGGCTACCTTTAAGAAATAAGCTCCCTAAAAAAAATAGACTGCCGTCCCCCGGGCTCGAACCCGCGACCTCCCGAATAATGCAAACACCCCTTAACCATTGTGCCATTTATGTTTTTCTGAAATAATACTACTCTAATATATATATAACTCGTCCTCTCTGTCTCACCTTCTTCTTCCTCTTTCCTCAATCACACGACCCAATTCATTTACAAATTGTATAAACAATTTATATGTTGTCTTTAAATTATAAAACGGAAACATAAATCAATTAGATGTGTTTGGGATTAATTAAAACAGAAAAGGAAATAAAAAAAATTTCGTAACAGCGTGTTTATGAACTCGATGGAACTCATGGTTTGATTTTTAATTTCAGGACGTTTTAGAAAAAGAGTTCAACATGAAAATGGTTCTAATCCTTACCTATAAACTTTCTGTAATCTTAATTGAAGCTAAAACATCTTCTTGAATTCGAATTTGATGATGAACAGCTCGTTGACTTTTTAATCTCAAAAGTTTGACTCGAAAATTAACCCTTGATTTCTCGAATTAAGGTTTGAAACTTTACAGAAAGTTTAAACATGGAATTCCTAACAGAACTACGTTTATAGATTTTGAAATTCAATTCGTATTCGAGTTTTTGAATTATGTAACTGCAACAGAGGTGTCGAGCAAAACTAAAAAAAAAATTTGTTTTAATCCCTTTAACTACACAAGTGATATATAATGAACGAATTTTGTTTGATAATGTTTATGAGATTGACATGTAACAGATTTACCGACAGAAACAAAATGGAGAAGAAAAAGAGAGAAAGAAAATGTGCCATTTGATTATAAAAATTGACAATTTTTGTTCTTAATAGGATTTGATTTGTACTGATAATAATCAGAAACAGTAAATGAATTATTTACAGATCGATTGACTCTTGATACAGAATTTGTTTCTTTTCTTGATTTATAGTTTATTTAATACATTTTAATAATTAATAAATATAATTGTACTATTAAAATTACATTATTAATAATAATAGTTAATAATGATACTAATAATAATAAAAATGATAATAATCATATTATTAATGTTATTAATTATAAAATGTATTATTTTCTAATAATAATAACATTAACATTAATAATAATAATAAAATAATAAATAATAATAATTTATAATAATGATAGTTAATAATAATCCTAACAACACTGATAATAATATTCTTGAATACGATATCATTAATGATAATATTAATAATTTGTATTAACATTTTAATAGTATTTATAATATTAATAATGATTTTAATGATAATGGTAATTTTTAAATAATAATTTTAATGATACTAATAATACTAATATTAATATAAATAATAATAATAATAATAATAATGAATGTAATAATAATAATGTAACAATTATAATTAAACTGTAATTATATATATATATATATATATATATATATATATATATATATATATATATATATATATTACAATTCATTAACCATGTAAATACTTAATATTTATATAATACATTATATGATAATATTCATCGAATATTTAATGTGCATGTATTTTATATACTAAAATATAATCATATTTATAAATAGAAATCATATATAGATTCACATATATAAACAACTATATATACAATTATGTTTTAAATATTAAGTACATAATTAATTATATAACTTAGACAATTAAACTTAAAGTATAACATTATACATGTAATACTTTGATAACGTTGACAATTATATTTGAAACCGTTTATACCTAATATACTCTATGTATTCAAAATAACAAATTTTAATTAGTTAAAGTTATCTCTCATAGTAACTAAATTACATAATAGTTCGTTAATATATTTAACATAGTTATTTATTTATATTTACATTTTTGTTTACAATTTTAGATTCGTGAATCGTCGAAACTAGTCAAAAGGTCAATTGAATATATGAACATAGTTCCAAATTTTTCGAGACTCAACATTACAGACTTTGCTTATCGTGTCAAAATCAAATAAGATTCAAGTTTAAATTTGGTCGGAAATTCCCGGGTCATCACAGTACCTACCCGTTAAAGAAATTTCTTCCCGAAATTTGAGTGAGGTGGTCATGGCTAACAATAAAAATGTTTTCATGACGAATATAAGTTGATAAATTGAGTTTTATCATCATTGAGTAATATGGATAAAAATACTTTGATTATTCGAAGAGTACGAATGGAGATATCACCAAAGAGTGAAATAGGAAAGTAAGGATTCATCTTAACTTTTGACAGAGTCAGGGTTGAATTTAGAAAATAAGATGCTTCTTAGCTTTTGACGTTGTTTTGCTTGAATTCCGAAATTCAAGAGATTTAAAGAAAATCTTCGAAATCTAAAAGATTTGATTTCTTCGGCGAATAAGGAAATTAGGATCTCTATAATTAATACGGTGATCTGCTTCGATTACTCTGTCTGATATTTCCATTATAAATTAAACTCTTTTGTTCCATTATTCTCATCATTCCTATACTTTCTTTCTTAATTCTTCCTCCAAACAATTGTGAAAATGCTTAATCCCGTTCTAATCCTTGATATTTTCCTAATTATCATTTCTATCATCCTTCTTTTCAATCTTCCACCAGAAAATTTTGTTTCCTTCTATTATTACTTTGGGGTGATTCTATTCTTAATTCTACCGTGTTTTTATATTGCTATTCGTATTAATATCCACGGTTTGTAATTTCTGGGTTGTTGTTGAGTTTTACGTCTTCCCTTATATTTCGATGTCCCTGCTTCTGTCTCCTATAATCATTGTCATCCATAGTTAATGCTCTCTCCTATTTGCTGCGATTTATACCCCCTTTCTATTTCGGAGCTTCATGCTTTTGTTTTCTTTTCGCAAGTAACGGTCCAGAATTCATAGGTGTGGAGTTTCGAATGAGCTTAATGTTCTAAACAAGAAAGAACGCAATAGCACGATTTGATTTGTCAAATTACCAGAATCACTGAGAATAGAACTATCGAGAATATATTTTCTTGATATGTTCAGAAGTTAATCAGAATGAAAGAGTTATGTAACATGACACATGATGATGTTATAATCTGTGAATCATCATGTTTCATTTAGAAACTCAGCATGACTTACTGTAATATAATCACGTTAATCAAGTGTCATTATATTATATGTGATGACCCGGAGATTTCCGAACAAATTTAAACTTTAACCTTTATATATATCCGACACGATAAGCAAATCTGTAATGATTAAGTCTCGAAAGTTTTGAAATTATATTCATTTAATTAAATACCCTTTGACCATGCCAAGCGATTCACGAACAATTACGTGTAAATAAATATATATGTATATATACATGTGTGCTTATTAGATTGATATATATTATAAAACATTGAACGGATTAGTTGATATGAACATAAGCTATGAGATCTATTTTATGAACTTGGAAATGCTATCAAGGTATTGAATAGATAATAATTTACATGAACGTATTTGTTCGATGTAAGTTTATCGACGAGATTAAAAGATAATATCAAATGATTGAATTATCGGATACATTGAACTATGATTATGAGTCTCTGTTATGAGGTCCACTTTGAATTAGGAAACCCTTACTTTTAACGGTATTCGGAATAAATGGTAAAGTGATTTACAAGTAAGAACAAAGTGTCACTTATTGGGAGTTAGACAAAAGTTAGTGGAGGATTGAATTTCATAACACTTGGTTGATAACTTGCAACGTATATAGAACGTGTTTATGTATATTAGATATATTAGTTAGGTAAAAGATAGTAACCCTTGTTCATTGATTCGATTTATAATTAGATATATTAACTAGAGTGTTTGAGAAATTAAAGTAAATGTTGGCGCATAAATAAGTTATATCAGATTAAGTTTTTGAGCATAAGCGTTAGGTGATATAACAATATCTAGTATTCACACGACTTTAATGTTATATATATATTGGTCTTTGAAATATAATTAATTTTGAAAAGTGAAATATTATATTATTAGATAAATATTTCAAACATAGGTATTATGTATAAATTTATAAATTTTAAATGTACATATATTTTATTTTAGTCATAAAACTTTTTGATTCAAACTAATAAGATTAAATATATATTTTGTTATATAACGAGACGTCGATTTATAAAAGGAAATGACCAAAACACTCAAAAGATTAAGTTACACTTTGAGTGGGTTAGTTTTTAATTAATTTAAGTCTAGTTAATAATAAAGGTACATGTCACAAAACGTTTAATTTAAAATAAAATATTTTGATAAACAACGAGTCACTGATTTATAAAAGTAAATGACCACAACGCTCAATTTTATAAGTTACATTTTTTATAAGGTAATTTATTGATGAGTAAGTCAAATTTTTGATAAAGGTATACGTCGCGTAACGTAAAAGGCTAGTTTTCTAAACGTACGAAAGTGCGTCCGAAAAACCGAAAGTGGTACATGAGTCGCGAGACCACGACCGTGTCATTTTTGTAAAAATTATATTTTTACCATGAACGTAAATATAATATAATATTTAATTAATCCTAAAGATTAAATATAATATATATTAAATAAATTATAAATAAACTTCAATATGTCATACGTAATGAAGAGAATTGGCTGTCGGCAGCCTTAAATAATGGGACAGCTGGATTTATTTAATCCTCGCGAGTTACGAAGATTATAATGTGTTCAGAGAACGAGTCGCAGAATAGTCAAAATCAGAAAATGGCTATAAAGCCAACGTAATCTGTTGTCTAATATATTTTTTTTCATCAAACACTAACACACACATACACGAGTACTCCATCTATTTTATTATTATTTATATTATTATTATTATTATTATTATTATTATTATTATTATTATTATTATTATTATTATTATTATTATTATTATTAATCATATTATTATTAGGAGTTATTATTATTAGTAGTATACATAAAATATTACGACGGAGTGCTGTCTAAGTGTTTTCAAAACGGGTTTTATGAGTGGGATAGAGCTAAGGAAATTATGGGTTATAGCTATGGAGGTGATGGGTAATGTTCGAGGGTATGCTCGCGAGGTCAATCTAGTGTTTATCATCTCCGTTGCGTTTACGTACCGTTCCTGCAATATTGAATCTCAATATTGATACGTGAGTACTCATAATTTTATTTTTATATACCAATAGTGTATCCCTGACTAGTGCTCGAGAAAATAAGATTATGCATGCTTGTACATTTGATATTGCCCTTAGATAGGTTATGTTGAATCTTAAAGGTTGTTATACTAGGGATGAATTAAGGTATAAGATATGCATGTCATTGGAAAGCTAGCGAAAAATTAAGAACTTTTCATTTAGATATCGAATGGATTCGATGAACGGTTAGAAAGTTATGAATTAAACAATTAATTTCGTAATTAAGATTGCTAATGATAATTAGTGAACTAATTTTCTGGGTAATAAAAAGTGGTTATTTGGATTCTACTCGTCGAGTAGATGAATTTTCATATAAAGCACGTCTCGTTTCGTTGAACGGTTGTCAAGTTATGGATAAAAGAAGTTTTGTAAATTTTGATGAAACGTCGATACGGAAACTGAAATTCTCGTTGATCTGCGTTGTTTCAGATTAAAACAAAAATACCACTAAATTCTTTACTGTAAGGTCTAGCAAACAACTCTGGCCGTTTGTCAATTTGAGTCTCGACGATTTTTCTAAAAATCGTCAAAGTTGACTGTTTGGTCACATTTTAAAATTCTGAAAAGAACTGAAACTTTTTATTAAAAATGTCAGTTTTGTATCAGTTGTCATGGTCGGCCTGATGTGTGTTTACTTTTGCTAAAAATCATGTTATATCTTTGTGGTAACTAGAATTTGCAGGCTTTGACCGTTTGTCAATCCGAGTTTCGAGGAATTTTCTAAAAATCTCCAAAGTAGGCTACTCGGTCACTTTTATAAATTTATTAAAGCTGAAAAATTAACTTTGAAACGCCGAAACCGCGTTGGCAACTACGAGTTGTCTAGGTTTAGTTTACTTCTGTAAAATTTATGCTTAATCTTTTTGGTAATGTGTAACTTTTATCTTTGGCCGTTTATCAATCAGAGCTCCGATAATTTTTCTAAAGGCCGTTTAGTCATGTTTGACCGAAAAATCATTTTTGTATAAGTTATTGTACTTGTGCATGCGACCTCGTTTTTACTTTAACCTTTGACTTTTGACCTAACTGAGCATGGGTAATATAACATGTTAGTATACTGTTGAGTCAGACTCGAGCATTAGGATTGTGGTACACTATGACTTGGCCTAAATTGTTAGACAAATATTGACCGTCATATAAATATATATAATTAATATAGGTTCGTGAATCCGAGGCCAACCCTACACTTGTTCAATGATGTTATATGTATTTTTACTACAAAATACAGTATGGTGAGTTTCATTTGCCTTTTTACCCTTTATATTTTTGGGCTGAGAATACATGCGCAACTTTTATAACTGTTTTACGAAATAGACACAAGTAATCGAAATTACATTATATGGTTGAATTATCGAAATCGAATATGCCCCTTTTTATTAAGTCTGGTAATCTAAGAATTAGGGAACAGACACCCTAATTGACGCGAACTCTAAAGATAGATCTATCGGGCCCAACAAGCCCCATCCAAAGTACCGGATGCTTTAGTATTTCGAAATTTATATCATGTCCGAAGGAGGATCCCGGAATGATGGGGATATTCTTATATGTATATTGTGAATGTCGGTTACCAGGTGTTCAATCCATATGAATGATATTTTTGTCTCTATGCATGGGACGTATGATTATGAGAAATGGATGTATGAAATCGTGTGGTCTATTAAAATTATGAAATGATTCTTTATGATAAACTAATGAACTCACCAACCTTTTGGTTGACACTTTAAAGCATGTTCATTCTCAGGTACGAAAGAAATCTTCCGCTGTGCATTTGCTCATATTAGAGATATTACTTGGAGTCATTCATGACATATTTCAAAAGATGTTGCATTCGAGTCGTTGAGTTCATCAAGATTATTATTAAGTCAATTATATTTGGATATATTATGAAATGCTTTACATGCCTGTCAACTGTCGATGTAACGAAAGTTTGCCTTTTAAAAACGAATGCAATGTTTGTAAAATGTATCATTTAGAGGTCAAGTACCTCGCGATGTATTCATATGTTATTGTATTCGTCCCTATGGATTGGGTCGGGTCGTCTCATGTGGTATCAGAGCGGTGGTCTTAGCGAACCAGGTCTGCATTAGTGTGTCTAACTGATAAGTCGTTAGGATGCATTAGTGAGTCTGGACTTCGACCGTGTCTGCATGTCAAAAGTTTTGCTTATCATTTTATGTCGAAAATCATCTACTTATCATCTGTAAGAAACTACCTGCTTATCATTCTTAAGTCTAGACGCGTTTTCTTGCATTTATTGCATAATAGTGTATAGACGAAATCTTATCCTAGCATATCTGTTACTGTGAACTTTGACTGACATTTTTCAAAGATTCTTCCGTAATTCATGGGATTTTGGTATCATATATACATATGCAAATTATGTAATTGAAGAATACCAAATCTAAATCCTACAATCTATTTCATAACAAAATTCTTTCCCTAATCATACGAGATGGATCCCTCAACCAGTTCGAACTCCTCAGATTTCGACAGCTATGTCGATATGGATTTCCATTCGAGCTCCGAAAACAGTGTGACCGGAATGGATCAACCAATCAGTCACCATCTATTCTGGATGAAATGGGGATGGGTTCGTAGCCTCCTCAATTATTGGAGACAAGAAGAAGGTGATCCTTTCCATCCACCCCATTGCCCTCTTGGCGATGAACCTGAAGCACTTACCGGCGAACCTGTTCGAGAAACTATTTTCTCTCTCATTTCCAGAGTATCTCGTCACGATTATATACTACACCAAATTCTAGATTATATCTATCCGCTCATCCGAACTGCTGACCATCCTGGTGTGATAGAAGAAGTCAACGAGCTTCGTGCTCGGGTGGTGGCTTTGGAGAATACGGTGCGAGGATTACAAACACCATCAGCAGCACCAGCCGCATAACCAGTACCGCCAGTAACATCCACATCGCAAGCCTCAGTACTAAAAGCACCAGCAGCATCACCGGCATCAACAGCAACCACCATTACTAACATCAACAGAATCATTACCACCGCCAACAATCACATCTGCACCACACACCTCATTATTCCAACCTGTATATCGGATATCAACGTTACACGCACCAAAGATACCAAGGAGTACCAACAACAACAAACGATGAAGTATTGATTCATAACTTCATCGGAGAAACATCCTGCGGTGATTATGTAATCTCTAAAATCTTAAGAGATTATTTATCTCAACCTTAACCATAAACCAGTTGAGTGAACAGAGATGATAGAGGAAAGAATCGAAACCCTGACAAGAATGGTGCGCGGTTTACAAGCTAGACTTGTTTTACCAATAGCATCAGCAGTACCCTTAGCTTCACCAACCCAGTCAGTGATGTCAATATCGTTAGAATCGTCAGCATCTCTAACATCACAAGCTCCGCCAGTTCAAGAAATCACTGTGGAAATCATTACGAATCAACAACGAGTATATTGTATCAACGAGCTATGAAGTATTAACTCATTCTTTCCGGAGGATTTATATATATTCAATGTATATGAAATCTGAAACCATAATACATCTTTCTGTACTAAGCTATTATGTATGGAACTTAACTATCAGGTTAATTCATATTACTAATATGCTATGATGCACATCCTTCGTTAACAACTTAACCATCGTTAATTACAATCTCCGTTTCAAATCAATGAATTCAACTTCATAATAAACCAAGTGTATCATTCAATAACATGTTTGATTCTACAATTTCATCATCGATGTACTCGAAACTTACTGGAAGACAACATTCGTATCTTGCGAAGTTAGCAAGAGTTCTATGAGCATCAGCATGATTCACTAAGGAAATACATATAAATATTGAAGTATTGATTTCATTAGTGAAATACTCCGCAAAGATTATGTAATCTCTAATGTTGTAGAGAAAATTCATTTTTAATTCAAGCTGAAAATTAAATGAGCTTAGTATGATATTAACTCATTGAATCTGTATTACATTTGAAGAAAATATACCCACGTATATTTTCATAAAGATTGTAATAAAAAAAAAAATTCTTGTTCAAAATATTATTTGTGAAATTTTTTTTAACGGGTAGGTAATACCCGAGAGATATATAAAATCACAATTAATATGTTACGTTCTTCAATTCTGATTCGACAATCATCAACTATACCAATATACATTCTTCTATAGAAATCAAAACAATCATATTCATTCGAATCTAATTACATATTCTGATTTTGGGAATTTCAGAATTCAACTCGAGATACAACCGAAATCATCACTCTTAGATCCTTATATTTTTTTCTTTCCAAAACTATACTTTGACTTCAAAACTGTGATAGAACATCACTTTTAATCATAACACTCAAAGGAATATGAAAATCATTCGAGATTCAGGAAGATTTCACCATCTGGATACTGACTATGACAATCTGCATTTAAAACCCTTCTAAATTCCGGAAGACATTTCAAATAATGAACAATCGAGATGATGATCCAACCACACGTTTCCCGAAGTTTTGTACCTGAAAAACTCTCGAAACCAAAGTTATAATCTAACATGTACCTGCGTCGAATTCTTTATCATTTATTAGCAAAAACAACATTTCGATTTCTTTTCAAAGTAGCCAATTTTGTCACATCTCCAGCAAGTCAACTTCGATTTTTCAGTCGGACCAGTCTTATTATAACCCCGATAGATACGTTGCCCTTTCGTCATCATTACTGGGGAACCTTTCATATTTCACCATATTACCACCAGCGTTTAATCATCTAAAACACGATTCTTCTGAACCCACCTCGGATTGATAACTAGAGATTCGGATATTATAGCATTAAATGCAGAGGAAACATAAAAATGGTAGATGGTTTAAACGGTCAAAAGTTTGATGATAAAAGATAGTGAGTTGGTGAAGCTCAGAAAAAGAAAGGATTTGGTACTGAAAAACGGATTGAGCAAAGTATGAAGGAAGCCGTGGACAAATCACAGAGACTGAATCTGCCTTCAAAGGATCCAAATGATTCAGTGCCTGCTGAACTCGTTAGCAAACACCTTACTTCTTATTCTAAACCTTCACAGACAGATATTCTTCATCATCATCTTATCTTAAATATTAAAAGATACCTTTGTATCTTCCACTATATATACTCTCCATATTTCTGGAGATATTATCACAACTATTTTTATCTGAGATCATTTATCTCTCCGTAATATCTGCAACATAAAAGAAACTGTGTTAGTTTCTAAATTCTGAAAAATTCAAATATGAATGTTTTGAAGTAGTGTTGGGAACTGATACATGGGTTAGTATAATATAATGACACTTGATCAACGTCATTATATTACAGTAATTCATGTTGAGTTTCTAATGGGATGTGATGATTCACAAAACATACCGTCATCATGTGTCATTTACACGACTCTGACATTCTATCTAATCTCTAAACATATCAAGAAAATATTTCTTGATGATTCGGTCTTTTTCAGGGTATTCTGGTAATTTGACAAATCAAGATAGTGCCCTTTCAAATTCCTTCTTAGAACAATTACTATGTTTATTCTAAAATCCATACCAACGAATTCTGGACCATTACAAGAGTTATATAAACGTAAGAAGAAGAAACGAAAGGACAAAGCTCCGACATAGAAATTGGGGTATAAACCGCAGCAAATAGAAGGGAACATTAATTATGGATGACAATGATTATAGAAGACAGAAACAAGGACATCGAAGTATAAGGGAAGATATAAAACCCAATAACCACCCGCAAATTATAAACCGTAGATGTCAATGCATATAGCAATATAAAGACACGGGAGAACTAGAAACACTATAAACCCAAGAGTATAGTAGAAGTAAATAGATTCTTCTGGTGGCAGATTAAAAAGAAGAATGACAGATATGCAAGTTAAGAGGATATCAAGGATCAGGATGGGATGGAGCATATTAATGAATACTTTAAAGTAGGAATTGAGGAAGAAAGAACAGAAGGTGTGAGTTGTAAGGAAATGGAGAGGGTGGATTTATAGGAAAAATTTTCGACAGAGCAATCGAAGCAGATTATCGCTTTTAATCAAAGAAGATCTGAATCTCCTTAATTACCGAAGAATCAAATCTTAATATGAAGATTTCTTCTAAATTCCTTAAATTCCGGAAATCAATCTTGACTACGACACCGGTTAAGTCAAACTCACTTTTATTCATTTTCACTCTTAAGTGATAGCTTCATTCGTGCTTTTCACAAAACAAATCATTTTATCTATATTAATCAATGATGATAAAATCCTAATTATCAGTTCATATACGTCATGAAAACACTCTTACTGTTAGCTATGACGACCTCTATCAAATTTCGGGACGAAATTTCTTTTAACGGGTAGGTACTGTGATGACCCGGAGATTTCCGAACAAATTTAAACTTTAACCTTTATATATATCCGACACGATAAGCAAATCTGTAATGATTAAGTCTCGAAAGTTTTGAAATTATATTCATTTAATTAAATACCCTTTGACCATGCCAAGCGATTCACGAACAATTACGTGTAAATAAATATATATGTATATATACATGAGTGCTTATTAGATTGATATATATTATAAAACATTGAACGGATTAGTTGATATGAACATAAGCTATGAGATCTATTTTATAAACTTGGAAATGCTATCAAGGTATTGAATAGATAATAATTTACATGAACGTATTTGTTCGATGTAAGTTTATCGACGAGATTAAAAGATAATATCAAATGATTGAATTATCGGATACATTGAACTATGATTATGAGTCTATGTTATGAGGTCCACTTTGAATTAGGAAACCCTTACTTTTAACGGTATTCGGAATAAATGGTAAAGTGATTTACAAGTAAGAACAAAGTGTCACTTATTGGGAGTTAGACAAAAGTTAGTGGAGGATTGAATTTCATAACACTTGGTTGATAACTTGCAACGTATATAGAACGTGTTTATGTATATTAGATATATTAGTTAGGTAAAAGATAGTAACCCTTGTTCATTGATTCGATTTATAATTAGATATATTAACTAGAGTGTTTGAGAAATTAAAGTAAATGTTGGCGCATAAATAAGTTATATCAGATTAAGTTTTTGAGCATAAGCGTTAGGTGATATAACAATATCTAGTATTCACACGACTTTAATGTTATATATATATTGGTCTTTGAAATATAATTAATTTTGAAAAGTGAAATATTATATTATTAGATAAATATTTCAAACATAGGTATTATGTATAAATTTATAAATTTTAAATGTACATATATTTTATTTTAGTCATAAAACGTTTTGATTCAAACTAATAAGATTAAATATATATTTTGTTATATAACGAGACGTCGATTTATAAAAGGAAATGACCAAAACACTCAAAAGATTAAGTTACACTTTGAGTGGGTTAGTTTTTAATTAATTTAAGTCTAGTTAATAATAAAGGTACATGTCACAAAATGTTTAATTTAAAATAAAATATTTTGATAAACAACGAGTCACTGATTTATAAAAGTAAATGACCACAACGCTCAATTTTATAAGTTACATTTTTTATAAGGTAATTTATTGATGAGTAAGTCAAATTTTTGATAAAGGTATACGTCGCGTAACGTAAAAGGCTAGTTTTCTAAACGTACGAAAGTGCGTCCGAAAAACCGAAAGTGGTACATGAGTCGCGAGACCACGACCGTGTCATTTTTGTAAAAATTATATTTTTACCATGAATGTAAATATAATATAATATTTAATTAATCCTAAAGATTAAATATAATATATATTAAATAAATTATAAATAAACTTCAATATGTCGAAGAGAATTGGCTGTCGGCAGCCTTAAATAATGGGACAGCTGGATTTATTTAATCCTCGCGAGTTACGAAGATTATAATGTGTTCAGAGAACGAGTCGCAGAATAGTCAAAATCAGAAAATGGCTATAAAGCCAACGTAATCTGTTATCTAATATATTTTTTTTCATCAAACACTAACACACACATACACGAGTACTCCATCTATTTTATTATTATTTATATTATTATTATTATTATTATTATTATTATTATTATTATTATTATTATTAATCATATTATTATTAGGAGTTATTATTATTAGTAGTATACATAAAATATTACGACGGAGTGCTGTCTAAGTGTTTTCAAAACGGGTTTTATGAGTGGGATAGAGCTAAGGAAATTATGGGTTATAGCTATGGAGGTGATGGGTAATGTTCGAGGGTATGCTCGCGAGGTCAATCTAGTGTTTATCATCTCCGTTGCGTTTACGTACCGTTCCTGCAATATTGAATCTCAATATTGATACGTGAGTACTCATAATTTTATTTTTATATACCAATAGTGTATCCCTGACTAGTGCTCGAGAAAATAAGATTATGCATGCTTGTACATTTGATATTGCCCTTAGATAGGTTATGTTGAATCTTAAAGGTTGTTATACTAGGGATGAATTAAGGTATAAGATATGCATGTCATTGGAAAGCTAGCGAAAAATTAAGAACTTTTCATTTAGATATCGAATGGATTCGATGAACGGTTAGAAAGTTATGAATTAAACAATTAATTTCGTAATTAAGATTGCTAATGATAATTAGTGAACTAATTTTCTGGGTAATAAAAAGTGGTTATTTGGATTCTACTCGTCGAGTAGATGAATTTTCATATAAAGCACGTCTCGTTTCGTTGAACGGTTGTCAAGTTATGGATAAAAGAAGTTTTGTAAATTTTGATGAAACGTCGATACGGAAACTGAAATTCTCGTTGATCTGCGTTGTTTCAGATTAAAACAAAAATACCACTAAATTCTTTACTGTAAGGTCTAGCAAACGACTCTGGCCGTTTGTCAATTTGAGTCTCGACGATTTTTCTAAAAATCGTCAAAGTTGACTGTTTGGTCACATTTTAAAATTCTGAAAAGAACTGAAACTTTTTATTAAAAATGTCAGTTTTGTATCAGTTGTCATGGTCGGCTTGATGTGTGTTTACTTTTGCTAAAAATCATGTTATATCTTTGTGGTAACTAGAATTTGTAGGCTTTGACCGTTTGTCAATCCGAGTTTCGAGGAATTTTCTAAAAATCTCCAAAGTAGGCTACTCGGTTACTTTTGTAAATTTATTAAAGCTGAAAAATTAACTTTGAAACGCCGAAACCGCGTTGGCAACTACGAGTTGTCTAGGTTTAGTTTACTTCTGTAAAATTTATGCTTAATCTTTTTGGTAATGTGTAACTTTTATCTTTGGCCGTTTATCAATCAGAGCTCCGATAATTTTTCTAAAGGCCGTTTAGTCATGTTTGACCGAAAAATCATTTTTGTATAAGTTATTGTACTTGTGCATGCGACCTCGTTTTTACTTTAACCTTTGACTTTTGACCTAACTGAGCATGGGTAATATAACATGTTAGTATACTGTTGAGTCAGACTCGAGCATTAGGATTGTGGTACACTATGACTTGGCCTAAATTGTTAGACAAATATTGAACGTCATATAAATATATATAATTAATATAGGTTCGTGAATCCGAGGCCAACCCTACACTTGTTCAATGATGTTATATGTATTTTTACTACAAAATACAGTATGGTGAGTTTCATTTGCCTTTTTACCCTTTATATTTTTGGGCTGAGAATACATGCGCAACTTTTATAACTGTTTTACGAAATAGACACAAGTAATCGAAATTACATTATATGGTTGAATTATCGAAATCGAATATGCCCCTTTTTATTAAGTCTGGTAATCTAAGAATTAGGGAACAGACACCCTAATTGACGCGAACTCTAAAGATAGATCTATCGGGCCCAACAAGCCCCATCCAAAGTACTGGATGCTTTAGTATTTCGAAATTTATATCATGTCCGAAGGAGGATCCCGGAATGATGGGGATATTCTTATATGTATATTGTGAATGTCGGTTACCAGGTGTTCAATCCATATGAATGATATTTTTGTCTCTATGCATGGGACGTATGATTATGAGAAATGGATGTATGAAATCTTGTGGTCTATTAAAATTATGAAATGATTCTTTATGATAAACTAATGAACTCACCAACCTTTTGGTTGACACTTTAAAGCATGTTCATTCTCAGGTACGAAAGAAATCTTCCGCTGTGCATTTGCTCATATTAGAGATATTACTTGGAGTCATTCATGACATATTTCAAAAGATGTTGCATTCGAGTCGTTGAGTTCATCAAGATTATTATTAAGTCAATTATATTTGGATATATTATGAAATGCTTTACATGCCTGTCAACTGTCGATGTAACGAAAGTTTGCCTTTTAAAAACGAATGCAATGTTTGTAAAATGTATCATTTAGAGGTCAAGTACCTCGCGATGTATTCATATGTTATTGTATTCGTCCCTATGGATTGGGTCGGGTCGTCTCATTATACTAACTCATGCATCAGTTCCCAACATTACTTCTATAACATTCATATTTTAAGCTCGAAAGTTTACAGAATATAGAAACTAACAGTTTCTATATGATGTAACACTGATAGTATGAAGAGATTAATGATTTCAGATGAGAACAGTTATGAAAATATCTTCAGAAATATGGAGAATATTTATAATGAAAGATACGATGATATCTTGGAATTTCTAATATTGAAGGATGGTGAAGAAAATTTGTCCGTAAGATTTTGGAGTCAGAAGCAAGGTATTCGCTAAAGATTTCATCAGAAACAGAATCATCAGAATTCTTAATGTACAAGTTTAGTCCTTGTGATTTGTTCAGAGATTCCTTCGTAGTTTGCTCAATCAGTTTTTCTGTTCCAACTTTTCTGAGCTTTTCCAACATACTATTCTTTATCATCAAACTTCCGACGATTAAGGTCGTTTACGGTTGCCTACAGTCTTCGGCTGCTTCATTCAGCTTTTTCAAAGTTCAATGTATTGATTCGTAGGCTGGGTGCTTTTTAGAATCTCAGAATGAGAGATCATAATTCTAAGAGATAAATTTCATACATATAACTGTTGATGTAGATATGCTGTGAGTTTTCAAAGTACTGATTGCTGATTCCCGGTAATTGTTATGGCAGTTCTCGTTACAAGATGCGGATGAGTATATGATAGGGTTTCAATGAATAAATATAATGATTTGTCAGAGAAATTTAAGCCAAAAAGCAACGAGGTTGCTGGTACGTATGCTGGTAATATGGTGGAATATAAAAGAATTCTCCGGTATCAAAAGGGTAATTGTATATATCAGGATTATAGTAAGGCTACTTCGAATGAAAAGTCGAAGTTGACTTGCTGGAGCTGTGACAAAATTGGCTACTTTGAAAAGGGATCGCAAAGTTATTTTTGCTAATAAATGCCAAAGGATCTGACGCGGCTACGTGTTAAACTTTTACTCAGTTGCCGAGAGTTTCTCAGGTGCATAACTATACGCATCAATCTTTTCTTCCACAAATGAAGTACGGTTGGTTCATCCTCTCGATTAAGGTGTTTTCAAGGATTATGAAAGTTTGAACTCAGATTGTAATCGTCAAGATACAAATGAGGTTTAAGATGAAATCAAGTGGCAAACTTGAAGAATTGTTTAGTTTCATATGTTATAATCAATATTTTAATTCATTTTAATTGTCCAATGTTATTAGTCCACAGTCGATAGTCCACAGTTGACAGTCCAATAATTCATATATACTTTAATATATAATATTCGAATTAATTAATATGTGTCGTGACACGTATACGTCTCAGACTCAATCACAACTCAAACTATATATATTATTGTATAATCAACCTCAACCCTGTATAGCTAACTCCATCATTACTGCATATAGAGTGTCTATGGTTATTCCAAATAATATATATAGATGCGTCGATATGATATGTCAAAACCTTGTATACGTGTCCCGATATTTAAAGTGCGTACATAACTGTATTTAAATGACGATAAATAAAGTGCGTAAAATAAATAACAGAAATTAAATGACGATAAATAAAATTGCGAGAATATAAATTGCGATAAATAAAAATGTAACCAGTTAGCTAGGAACAGTTAGCTAGGAACAGTTAGCGTGGATTCTTAATAGAATTTCTCATAGTTAATTTGTTTGTTTCTAACAAATTTTATTTTGTCTCATGTTTTTTTCATTATGCCACTTGTTGGATTCTGGTAAATCAAAATCCGAATATGAAATTGGATGAAAATGGTTATTCTGCGGTGAACGGATTTGTATATCGGTGGACGTAAGTAGGATAGTAAACGACTGTTGAATCAGCTTCGAAGAATATACAGTGTAAATTATTAATGTGACATCTGAATATTCCTCGGGTATTACCTACCCGTTAAAATATTTTCACAATTAACACTTTGTACGAAAGAATTTTTAATTACAATCTTTATGAAAACATATATACATATATATTTTCTTCAGATGTAATCATGGATTCATTGAGTTAATATGATATTAAACTCATTTGGTTTACCGTTAGAACTAGAATACATAATCTCTAAAACATTTAGAGATTACTTAATCGCCGTGAAGAACGAAGATAATTGATGTAGAACGATACGTAGAACGATGATTATATTCGAGGTACGGAATGAGATGTTGAGGCCTGTGATGTTGAAACTTGTGTTGTTGGTGGTACTGTTGATGTCGGTGATGTTACTGAAGTTGTACGTTTTGCACCATATTTTCCAAATTGATTACTTGAATGCGAAGTTCGTTGACTTCTTGTATTACTCCGGGATGATAGTCGGTCAGAACGAGTGAATGAATAAGATCTAGGATTTGAGATAGTATATAGTCGTGACGAGATACTCTGGAAATGAGGCTGAAAATGGTGTTTCGGATAGCTTTGCCGGTAAGTGCTTCAGGTTCTTCGCCAAGAGGTGAATTCGGTTAGTGGAAGGGATCGCCTTCTGTGCGTCTCCATTGATTAAGTCGACTACGAACCTATCAAATGAATTGGGGATGGATGATTGGTTGATTCATTCTGGTGACACTGCTTTCAGAGCTTAGATGAAACTCCATATCGGAATAGCTGTCGGAATCCGAGGAATTCGAACTGGTTGAGGGATTCATCTCGTACGATCAGATGAAGGATTTTCGATAAGAAATAGATTATAGGATGTAGATTAGTACCCTGCAATACATAATTTACATATGCATATATAATACTAAAATCTCATAAGTTACGGACGAATCTACGGAAGCTATCAGGAAAAGTCTATAGTAACAGATACGCTAAGATATGAATTTATCTATACATTATCTATGCAATAGAGGCAGTAAGACGTGTCTAGATTTTTAGGATGATAAGCAGGTAATTTTGACACGAAATGATAAGCAAAACTTTTGACATGCAGACACGGTCGAAGTCCAGACTCACTAATGCATCTTAACAACTATCAGTTAGACACACTAATGCAAGACCTGGTTCGCTAAGACCACCGCTCTGATACCACCTTTCATGACCCATCCTAATCCATCCAGACGAAGTCCATATCGATTACAAACATATACATATACATATACATATACATATACATATACATATACATATACATATACATATACATATACATATACATATACATATACACACTGTTGTAAAAAACCCGTTTATTCTTCAATTAATCCCCGATTACTCATTTTTAAGAGTCTGTTCCGATTTTTCAAAATTTATTTAATTAATTAGTGATGGGTCAAAATTAAATTTGGTAATCAAAGTCGGTCAAAGTTAAAATTGGTCAACATTTTAACATTAATTTAAACTAAACTTTTGAGTTTTTGAATAAAATAAACAATTTTAGACAATTATATTTATATTTATGAATTTCTTAAATATTTACACATAATTTTTGAAATTTAATATTAAATGTGTAAAGTATGATCCGATTAATTCGAATTTCCGATTATTTCCTTCCAAAGTCCCGACAGATTAATGCTCGAATAGCAAAATTTGCAACATTCTATATATATATATATATATATACATATACATATACATATACATATAAACATTATCATTTTATTCACTTATTCATGAAATGTTGCCGTGAGATCCCCACCTCACATTTTTGTTTTGTTAGCATTTGATCATGTCCGCAGATAATGACCATTGATTCGATCAGTCAAACAATAAAGTTTCCATTTTAAGACTGAAGACCAACTTCTTTTGTCTTTGTTGTACTTCTTCGGCTTTAAGGACAAATGTGCATCATATTGGTGATAATAATAACTAATTACAAATCTTTTTCCATTTTTTGCAATGATACGCAAAACATATACTGAATTGGTTATAGCATCACTTTGGTTTTATACTCTTACTGTATTCAAACAATTCTTTAAAGACTTTTAAAGTCTGAAACTCCATCTATTAAAAGCTAGCTGAAGAAGGGATTAGAATTTTCTAAGTTATTTTATAACATGATTGATCATGTTATGATGTTTGTGAGAAGAAATATAGAGGGACATGAATTATTAGTTTTATTTATTTTATTTTATTATAGATTATAATTATATTATATAATTATTATTAATTTAAGCATACAACTGTAGTTAAGCTACTCTCGGACCTAAAAGTGAGCAAAAGGTGAAATGTGATCAACTAGTCGATTCATTCTATATCGGAACAACAAACAAATCAATTTACACTTTCAGGCTAGGGTTCTTGCTATTAATTAAATTGTAAACATTTATATAAACTACAGTTCCCTCTGTTTATTTAAGCCCTAGTAATTATTGTCTATTGATATTGACCTTCTTAATGCTGTTAACATTACTTTATTTAGGGTTCCTAAAGTGATTATTTTTAATTGTTAGTACATTACTTTAAGCTAGGTTAAAATTGATTAAAATAATAATGATTAATGAAAAGTACATGTTAATGATGGTGGAATTCATGTGCATTATGATCCTGTTGTTACTTTCTAATTGTGAAAAGTTGTATTTGGCTTTTTTCTTGCCGGTAACTTTCATTTTCGGTTCTGTTGTAATGAGAAAGAATTATTATTATATTACTCCGTATTTATTTTTGTATTCCTGCCTTAATCTTCTTTTAGGGAAAATAATAATGAACAAGTTTTTTTTCTTTAAATTAGTGGTTTGCTTTTGTATAGCCACAACTCTATCGATTGCATTGGTACCATCCGCTTGCACAATATTATGACTGGGTAAATGTAGTGTGAGATTGATACTTTTGTTTATGTTGTTGGAAAATAAACTTGATTTTGGCCTATTTGTTTTGAATTTGGGCTTGCAAATATACAAATATTTTGGATCAAGATTATAGCCCATTATGTAGAAACTTCTTGTAATATGTAGTAGTGAAAGTGTGTAGAATGTATGTAGAATAATCTTGTAAAATATTTAAGTCTAGAATTATCATGAGAATACTTAGGAAATATCTAGATATTAGATGATGAAGTATTCTAGACTAGTCCATGGTGTAGTATAAATAGATGGATTCACCTCTCATTTGTAATCAAGCATCAAAGCAATTCAATAAGCAATAAAAGAAGAGTTTTTAAGATCAATCAAACTTCTAAATTATCAATCCTCTCTTCCACAAATAATATACACATAACCTCCTATTTCTAACAAATTGGTATCAAGAGCTTGGTTCGACAAGATGATGGCCAACAATGTCATCACATTTCCTCGCCTCACAAAGGATAATTATGATCGATGGAGCATCCAAATGAAGACCTTCCTAGGTGGACAAGACTTATGGGAGATTGTGGAGGAAGGCTATGAGGAACCTGCAGAAAAAGGTCCTCTCGGCAAGGAGAAAAAATTAATGAAGACGAACGATCAAAAGGCTCTTTCCATCATCCAACAAAGTGTAGATGATGGAGCTTTTGAGAAAATTGCAAGTGCAACCAACGCCAAGAAAGCATGGGAGATCTTGGAGAATTCTCACAAGGGAATTGAAAAGGTGAAAAAGGTTCGACTACAAACACTACGAGGTGAGTTCGAATCCTTAAATAAGAAAGACTCAGAATCAATTTCCGATTATTTTACAAGAGTCTTGGAGATTGTCAATCAATTAAAGAGGAATGGTGAAACTCTAAGTGATGTAAGAGTCATTGAGAAGATTCTTAGATCATTAGATTCAAAATTCGACTATATAGTCGTAGCCATCGAAGAATCTAAAGATCTAGAATCAATGACTATCGATGAACTCATGGGTTCACTACAAGCCCATGAAGAGAGGTTCAATAAGAATAATAAGGAGCCATTGGAGCAAGCTTTACAAGCAAAACTGTCTTTCAAGGAAGAGAGCAGTGAAAAGACTCATCAAACGAGTCAACGAGGTCGTGGTCAAGTACGTGGCCGAGGACGAGGACAAGGATATATCAAACGTGGAGGTTATAGTTCTTACAGAAATGAAGAAAGAAGTCAAAATTTTCACCCGACAAGAGGTCGCGGGAGAGGCTACACAAGTAGAAGGCCAAGGTATGACAATTCTCAAACCAAATGCTATAATTGTCATAAATTTGGCCACTATGCTTCGGAATGCGAGAAGTCAAACAATTACGTGCAAGAAAGAGCAAATTTAGTGCAAGAAGATACCGAAGCCGTGAAAAACACTTTGTTACTAGCATGCAAAGGTGAAGATAACGGAGAATCAAATTTGTGGTATCTCGACACGGGTGCAAGCAACCATATGTGCGGTGACAAAAACATGTTTGTGGAGTTAGACGAGGTAATTAGTGGAAATATCACCTTCGGAGATTCCTCTAAAGTCCCGGTTAAAGGTAAAGGTAAGATTCTCATCCGCTTGAAAAATGGAAGGCATCAATTTATCTCTAATGTGTATTATGTGCCCAATATGAAGACGAATATACTGAGTATTGGACAACTCTTGGAGAAAGGCTATGATATTCACATGATAAATCGTACCCTTTCTTTAAGAGACAAAAAAGGAGGTTTGATTGCTAAGGTGCCAATGTCAACGAATAGGATGTTCATGCTAAATATTCAATATGACATTCCAAGATGTTTAAAAGCATGTTTCAAAGATAATTCTTGGCTTTGGCACATGAGATACGGGCACTTAAATTTTGGAGGCTTAAAATTATTATCAAGTAAAGGAATGGTGAAGGGTTTGCCTCCAATTAATCATCCGGATCAAATATGTGAGGGATGCCTTCTAGGAAAGCACTTTCGAAACAGTTTTCCAACAGAAGCTTCTAGTAGAGCGAAGAAACCTCTAGAACTTATTCACACGGATGTGTGTGGACCCATCAGCCCACTGTCTTTTGGTAAAAATAGATATTTTATTCTATTCATTGATGATTTTAGTCGAAAGACATGGGTCTACTTTCTAAAAGAGAAGTCGGAAGCTTTTGGAATGTTCAAGAAGTTTAAAGCATTTGTGGAGAATCAAAGTGGTCTCACCATAAAGGCGTTGAGATCCGATCGTGGAGGAGAGTTCACATCCAAGGAATTCAAGAAATTTTGCGACAACAACGGGTTACGACCTCCTCTAACTCTTCCGTATTCACCTTAACAAAATGGTGTTGCGAAAAGAAAAAATAGGACCATTCTTGATATGGCCCGGAGTATGTTAAAGAGCAAAAGGATGCCTAAGGAGTTTTGGGCTGAGGCAGTGGACTGTGCGATCTATCTATCAAATCGCTCGCCCACTAGAAGTGTCAAGAACAAAACGCCCATTGAAGCTTGGAGTGGAAGGAAGCCCAGCATCTCACACCTTCGAGTGTTCGGAAGTGTGGCATATGCACATGTGCCAGATCAGAAGAGGACGAAGCTCGATGATAAAAGCGAGAAACTCATATTCGTGGGTTATGACTCAAGTTCGAAGGGTTACAAGCTATACAATCCCAAGAATGGTAAAGCAATCTCAAGTCGAGACGTGGTGTTCGATGAAGAAGCAACATGGGATTGGAATGTTCCCGAAGAGGAGAACTACGACTTTCTCCCTTATCCATTCGAGAGTACTGCAAAGAACGAAGAATATCTAGAAGTTCAAGAACCTTCTAGTACACCATCTCCGCACTCTCCACATACTCCAACCACTACACCTAATGAAGTGACACCAACATCAGGAGGAGAATCAAGTAGGCTACAACATCACACAAGGAGCATTGAGGAGTTGTACGAGGTAACACAGTCTATGGAGGATCTATCATTGTTCTGCCTTCTTGCCGATTGTGAGCCAATAAGCTATGAAGACTCAACAAAAAGCTAAAAGTGGAAATGTGCTATGGACAAAGAGATTCAAGCAATCGAGAAGAATAATACGTGGGATCTTGCCACACTACTAAAGGGACATAAGGCTATTGGTGTAAAATGGGTGTACAAGGCCAAGAGGAATTCCAAAGGTGAAGTTGAAAGATATAAGGCAAGGTTGGTGGCGAAGGGATATAGTCAACGAGCCGGCATAGACTATGACGAGGTATTTGCTCCCGTCACTCGTCTAGAAACTATAAGATTGATAATCTCACTTGCGACTCAACATAATTGGAAGATTTATCAAATGGATGTCAAATCCGCGTTCCTTAATGGCCACTTAGAAGAAGAAGTCTATATAGAACAACCTTTGGGATACATCGTGAAAGGCCAAGAGAATAAGGTGCTAAAATTGAAAAAGGCCTTATACGGGTTGAAGCAAGCGCCTCGGGCATGGAGATGTTATGATTGTGTGCCTATACGTGGATGACTTGATATTCACCGGTAGTAATCCCAAAATGTTTGAGGAGTTCAAGAAAGCAATGGTTCGGGAGTTCGAGATGACCGACATTGGACTTATGGCTTACTATCTTGGGATCGAGGTAAAACAAAAGAAAGAAGGAATATTCATATCCCAAGAAGGTTATGCGAATGAGGTGCTCAAGAAGTTTAAGATGAATGACTGCAAGTCAATGAATATACCGGTGGATTGCAATCTCAAATTGTCAAAAGATGATGAAGGATACTTGGTGGACCCAACACAATACAAGAGTTTGGTTGGAAGTCTGAGGTACCTAACCTGCACGAGGCCAGATATTCTCTACGGAGTTGGACTAGTAAGTCGATACATGGAAGCTCCTACAATAAATCACTTGAAGGCGGCCAAGAGGATACTTCGCTACATCAAAGGTACGATTGACTATGGCCTGTTTTATTCGCCTTCTGAGCACTTCAAGCTAGTTGGATACAGTGATAGTGATTGGGCTGGAGACATAGATGATCGTAAGAGTACGAGTGGTTTCGTGTTCTATATGGGAGATACGGCGTTCACATGGAGCTCGAAGAAGTAACCCATTGTGACTCTGTCAACGTGTGAAGCCGAGTTTGTAGCAGCAACATCGTGCACCTGTCATGCAATATGGCTCAGGAAGTTACTAAATGAGCTTAAGTTTTTTCAAAAGGAACCTACAGAGATATATGTGGATAACAAGTCTGCGATTGCTCTAGCGAAGAATCCAGTCTTTCATGATAGAAGCAAGCACATTGATACGAAATACCATTACATCAGGGAGTGTGTTACAAATAAAGAGGTGCAGATAAAGTACGCGAAGTCACTTGACCAAGTTGCAGATATTTTCACAAAGCCTCTAAAACACGAGACGTTTCAGAGATTACGGAATATGCTCGGAGTAACGAAATCAAGTTTAAGGGGAGCTGTTGGAAAATAAACTTGATTTTGGGCTATTTGTTTTGGATTTGGGCTTGCAAATATATAAATATTTTGGATCAAGATTATAGCCCATTATGTAGAAACTTCTTGTAATATGTAGTAGTGAAAGTGTGTAGAATGTATGTAGAATAATCTTGTAAAATATCTAAGTCTAGAATTATCATGAGAATACTTAGGAAATATCTAGATATTAGATGATGAAGTATTCTATACTAGTCCATGGTGTAGTATAAATAGATGGATTCACCTCTCATTTGTAATCAAGCATCAAAGCAATTCAATAAGCAATAAAAGAAGAGTTTTCAAGATCAATTAAACTTCTAAATTATCAATCCTCTCTTCCACAAATAATATACACATAACCTCCTATTTCTAACATATGTATGTGTATGTGACGAAAGAGATGTGATTATGAAAGTTTAGTGACTATTTAATATATTTTATAATTTTTTTCATATGGAAACTGAAAAAGCATGATATCAGTGCGTCTGTCATATTACATTGTTATTATTGAGGTTTGCTCTTAAATTTTTGCATCTGATGCCAATGCATATATGATATATCGGAAGGAAGCGATATATTTACAGTTTAGTCACGGAGTTGTAAAGAACAATTGCCTAAACAACTGGTCAGATTTATAATATTAAAGTGTGTAACTGTAACTTAAACTCCATTAGAGGTCTTAACTACTTGAAAGAATGTTATAAAGTTATATAGGCAAACTGTAACCAGACAGACTCATTGCTTTCCATGGTTCTCCTTTGATTGATGAAAACTTGTTATCTCTTTTCATACGTAGCATGTTCAATATGGCAGGTAACATTTCGTATGCTTTAATTTTGCCTAAAACGCCCTTTTTATGTATTATATGTGTGTCATGTATGAAGGTAATCTTTAAATCTGAATTTTATAATCTCTGAGGTTTTATGCATTTGCATTCACTTTGGGACTTCTGGTAACCGATTCCCATTAGTCTAGTATTGTGATTAAACAGTTTGAGTATTTAGATATATAACATAACCTGAGTCGGAATCAAAAATTAAGGTAATAAAAAAAATAAAAGAAAATGAAAAGAAAACCACATCAGTACAAAAGTAAGAGAGAGATAGAGAATGAGGAGAGAGGTCTTTTCCGGCCACGGCGAAGCAACAAGGATGCAGGAACGGTACAACGGGAAACTTCAAGATCGGTTCACGGGACTATTCGGAATCCAACTAACCTCGTTCATGTTTTTCAACTTTCCCGATCATTGGAATGTTGAAGATCTATGGCGAAGCTTTAAACCTTACGGAGACATAAGAGACATCTATATGGCGGGGAAGAGGCTAAAGAATGGCAAGCGATTTGCATTCGCACGATTTGGAAACGTCAGATGCGTGGAAAGCCTACTTGCCTTGCTTGAGAAGATCACCTTCAATGAATTACCCATCAAGATCTTCAAAGCTAGAGAGAGAGAGAGGACAACAATATGCATGCAGCACAAGCAAACTATGGAATGAATAGAGACGAGCAAAATCAGTACAGACATGATTTCAGACACCAAGGAATTCATAACACGAGAACAGGGGTCCAACCCAAGTATGGTAACGCTTTTCGAGATGAACGCAGATTCTGTGACGTTGCAAGAAAAGAAACGAGCGATCTCAGGGATAGACTGAATTCCAAAAAGGAAGATTTGCGTTCAAAATTATCAAAAAACAAGGAAGAGTAGGAGGTGAAAGGCAATGAAGCAAAGGAGGTGAAAGGACATGGGCATAACTGGACGAAGTTTATTGATGCGAGAACGGTAGTTGTGGAAAAACAAAATCATCACCTAATTGGAAAAGCTATTATCTGTGAATTGAAAACGGTAGACCTAATTATTCAGTTTGAGGAATTATGTAGGGCCGAGGGTTTGAATAACTTCGTTCTGAAATATCTTGGGGGATTACAGGTGCTCGTAGTGTTTGATTCCTCCCTAACAGTGAGCAACATCACCTCAAACACCAACCATAGCATTCATAAATGGTGCAGTTATGTCAAGGCACTTGATAATTCATACCGGTCGCCTGGTAGATTAGTATGGGTTAATATAAGCGGGGTACCGATTTTGTGCTGGAACGAAGATACGTTTAGGAAAATAGCTGGGTGGTGGGGAAGAATCATTGCTATGGAAAACTGTTCCATGGAAGATGATCATCAAAATCTCCTCACAGGTAGTGTGTTGGTTTATGCCCGTAGTAGCACGATACAATTCGAAGGCTGGGTCAATCTTACGGACGGCAACACCACAAGCTATGTAACAATCAAAGAAGATTCAAGCAGAATTGTAAAACTCGATTTCAACTGTAACGATAGTACAGACATTGAGGATGAGGACAAATCAGTTAAGACAAATTCCGAAGATGAGTTCATTGACGACACGTTCGACGATTCTGATTACGAACACATCTTTAACCTAGACCCAGAATTAGAACATGGGAATAAGGTAAAGAAAAGGGATTCCGGCAATAACTCCGGCAATAATTCTAAAGTGAGAGGAAACCAATCGTATGAAGATGAAGAGTCAAAAGGTGATAACATTGGGAACTGTTTTCGAGGAAACCATAATGACGCATGCTATGAAACAGCTGTAAACTCTACTGCCAATAGCCCTATCAAATGTGGGGTCAGCTCCCAAAATACGGTGCAACAAGTTGGTGACACGTATCAAAATAAACCTATTGCTGACATGGAACCACATCAACCTGACCTTGGGAACTCACCATCTAAACCTAATATCCCATCACCTGATCCACAACCCACTTCCAAAGCCCAATCACCACACCTTCCATCACCCATTATCAAAAGCCCAACTCATAATCCAACAAGCACACTTTTTATTTCCTCGCCAAGCCCTTCTAACATGGTGACCCCAACTATCAACACCTCGTGCCCAATCTAGAACTTTACACCGAACCCATCAAATCCCCCTCCAGTTTATTCTACAAATCCTTTTAACATCTTAAACCCTTCTTACGAACTATCACCTAAATCTGTAAAAGCCAGTAGCCCTAACCTTGATGATTACCAACATGAAACAGAACGAGTTACATCTAAACCTGTTATAAACTCACCCACTCGTGATGACAACACTAATCTCTCAAACAGGGATTCCACTGGTGCACCAAAAACCAGTCATTTAAGGAAGAAACAATCGAGCACGAAGGGCACAAAGCTGAAGACACAGGGAACAGACAAAAGCAAAAAGGAGTGTTACTGGACAAACATTCGCAAGTGGAAGTCATCCTCTCGGATGATGAACTTAAGAAGTGTTGCTAGGAAACCTAGACCCGATAATAAACCCTTACGATCAATATGTACTTCATGTGCGGACTCATCACGATAAACTTCAGTAAATCAAAGTGAAATTAATGTCAGAAGTAAGGATTCTAGGAACCATCGTGACGAAGATTATACGAAAGGTGGGAACCGGAATGTTTCAACCTCACTTAACTCGATCAACACAGATGATTTCTATGATTTTGGTAGGAAACTTGGTCTAAAGTGGCAGAGGAGAACCTCTGCTCAACAGTAAGTGCCCCTTCTGTTTTGTCTCGTATTTAATGTTTTCTTATGAAGATTATGTCATACAACATTAGAGGCTTTGGTGTCGGGAAGGATAGCAAATTCGAGCCCACAAAAAAGCTAATTATAAAAGAAAGACCAACTTTCCTTGCATTACAGGAAACTAAATTACACATTGTTGACAAAAAGTGGATCGAATCACTTTGGGGCTCCTGTGATTTTGAGTTTATTCAACGAGAGATGGTCGGGAAGTCGGGGGGTCAGATCTTGATTTGGGACACAAATTACTACGAGGCTAGTGACTTAATTAGGTTTGATTGCGTCCTCGGGATAAAGGGTAAATGTAAAAGCAATCGTTCCACTTTAAACGTGATCAACGTTTACGGACCACACGACGACGCCAAGAAAGTAAGACTATGGGAAGACCTGGCAAAACTAGTCGATGATAGTATCGAAGCTTGGGCCCTATGCGGTGATTTTAATGAGGTTCGAGACCAGTCAGAACGTTTCAACTGTAATTTTATTGAAAGTAGGGCTCGACTCTTTAATGAATTCATAACCTCAAGCAACTTAATCGATATCCCGATTGGTGGTAGGCTCTTTACACGGGTCAGCGACGATGGTACCAAGTTTAGTAAACTCGATAGATTCTTAGTCTCGGCTAACTTCCACTCATCTTGGAGTACTCTTTCGGCATTGACTTTGGAACGAACTAGCTCCGATCACTGCCCCATTATCTTAAAAGATGAGGTGATAAATTTTGGGCCAAAACCCTTCAAAGCTTTTGATGTTTGGTTCGATGAGGTCGGGGTAGATCACATTATTGTTGATGCTTGGGCAGAATGTATTAATTCAGGACATCAAAAAGACTGTAACTTTCTAAATAGGATGAAAAATGTCAAAAAAAGCTCTCAAAGCTTGGAGCTGCTCGACTTTTAGTTCGCTAGATGAAGAAATAGAGCTCCTCAAAAACAAAGCCTTACAACTAGAGTTAAAAGCTGAAACTAATCTCCTAGATGTGACAGAACTTGATTCATGGAAGGATGCGAGGAAATCGTGGTTCGAGAAGGAAAGGGTCAAAACGGCTATGTTGAAACAGAAAGCACGTTCCAAATGGAACCTCGAGGGGGACGAGAATACTAAATTTTTTCACTCTATGCTCCGTAACAAGTACAACAAAAACAATATCCGTGGACTCACTATTAATGGCTCTTGGAATGAAAGCCCACGAGATATCAAAAATGAAGCCTATAATCATTTCAAGAATCTATTCCAGGAGCCGAATCTCATGAGGCCGTCCCTTGAAGACCTGGTGTACCCCACGATTACAACAGAGGAGGCAAATAAACTTGAATGCCCTTTTGAAGAATTCGAAGTTCGTGAAGCCATAAATGATTGTGGAAGCACGAAAGCCCCCGGGCCTGACGGGTTTAACTTGCGTTTCTATAAAAAATTTTGGGACGTTATAAAGATCGATCTTATTGAAGCTATTAATTGGTTTTGGGACAAGGGCGAAATATCGAAAGGATGCAATGCCTCCTTTGTTACACTCATTCCCAAAAAGACGGATCCGCTGGGGTTAAACGACTTTAGGCCGATTAGCCTAATTGGTAGCTATTATAAAATTGTCGCAAAGATCTTGTCAAATCGATTAAGAAAAGTACTTCCTTCACTTGTCGGAGTTGAACAAAGTGCCTTCATGAAAGAGAGATTCATTCTAGATGGAGCGTTAATTGCAAATGAAACCATTGACTTCCTTAAAAATAACCGAAAGAAAGGATTAGTGTTCAAAGTTGATTTCGAAAAAGCTTTTGATAGTCTTAACTGGTGCTTTCTATTGGATGTTATGAAGTCTATGGGTTTTGGTTGTAAATGGAGGAAATGGATTTCAACATGTCTTAATTCGGCTTCGATCTCTATCTTGATAAATGGGTGCCCCACACACGAATTCAATCTTGGTAGGGGTGTGAGACAAGGGGACCCTTTGTCACCTTTCCTTTTTATTCTCGCGGCCGAGGGACTTAATATGCTAACTAAAGGGGCTTTAGACAAGGGTCTCATTAAGGGGGTTGAAGTCGGTTCCGATAAGGTTGTTGTTTCGCATCTTCAATACGCGGACGACACCATTTTTTTCGGGGATTGGAGTCGTAGGAACGTCATAAACCTTAGGAATTTGCTCAAGTGCTTCGAACTTGCCTCGGGCCTTAAAGTAAATTTCCTTAAAAGCAGCTTGCTCAGTATAGGTGTTGATCAAGGGGAGGTGAGCCTCCTAGCCAATTTCATGGGGTGTCAACAAGGCAAACTCCCCTTCACTTACCTCGGTCTTCCTATCGGTTCTAAAATGAATAAGTTGAAAGATTGGCAAGTTGTCATTGACAAATTTAAAAGTCGGCTCTCGAGTTGGAAAAGGCGTTCGTTGTCATTTGGAGGAAGAGTAGTGCTCATTAAATCGGTCTTATCTAGTCTCCCGTTGTACTATTTCTCGCTATACCGTGCTCCGCCATGTGTGTTAAATCTACTTGAGAGTGTAAGGAGAGAATTCTTTTGGGGTGGGTCGGGTTCGGGTTCTAAATCCCCTGGGTTAAATGGGATAACGTCATTAATACTTACGGGAACGGAGGGTTAAACATTGGGTCTTTAAAAAGCAAAAACCTTGCGTTACTAGGGAAATGGTGGTGGAGGTTCAAAACCGAAACCGACTCGCTTTGGGTAAATGTTATTCGTAGTATTTATGGTTTTTGTGGTGGCTTAATGTCGGATAGTGCTTCAAATCACTCTTCGGCATTAGGCACGTGGCGCAACATCATCTTAACAAGTACATTGTTAGAAGACTTGCAAGTGCCCTTCAAGAGTTCCTTCGTCAAAACAATTAGAGATGGCGGAGCAACTTACTTCTGGCATGAGCAATGGATCGCAGACGACAAGCTTTGCAACCTTTTCCCTCGGCTCTATCGCCTGGAAACTGATACAAATGTGTTGGTAAAGGATCGTGTAGTAGCAGCAGGTAATAACTCGACTGCGGCGGTTTGGAATTGGGCTCGGGCACCCACTGGTCGAACTACGGCTGAACTGGATCACCTCAACAGTCTGATTGCTTCCTTCGGTTTCGATCTCAGCAACATGGACTCGTGGAAATGGACCTTATCCTCAAACGGTATGTTCACTGTGAAAAAGCTCTCCTCTTTAATCGATGTCCAATTGATCGGGTTTCCCTCTCCACGTCATCACACTCCTAGGAATATTCTCGTGCCAAAAAAAATTGAGATATTCGCATGGAGACTGTTGAAAAAGAGGCTTCCCGTTAGATTGGAACTCGATAAAAGAGGCATAGATTTACATAGTGTACGATGCCCGTTATGTGACGACGACGTGGAATCGGTGGATCATTCATTTGTTTTTTGCAAATACTCGCGCGATATTTGGGAACGCATCTACAAATGGTGGAACTTAGGAAATTTCTCAAGCTTCGACATTCCCGACATTTTAAACGACAACTTAAACATTGCATCTTCGTGTTTCGGAAAAAAGCTTTGGCAAGCGTTGAAATGGGTAGCTTCATATCTAATTTGGAAGAACCGCAACAACATGGTGTTCAAAGGAAAATATTGGAGCACTCCGGTCATGGTAAATGAAATTCAAGTTAATTCTTTCGAGTGGATCGCTTCGTGGTCAAAATGTAGAAATTTAGATTGGCTAGTATGGACGTCAAATCCTCATGTTTATCTTAGTATGTAATAGTTCGTGTTTGTCTCTTTGAACGGGTTGCTATCTTTGCACCCCTTCATTGTTGCTGTTTTTTTTTCTCTCTCGTGTTTTCATGGGCTATCTAGTCATTGTAAAGGTGCCCATGCTCTTGTATTTCTCGTGCTAGTTATTTATTTTGCCTTGCCTTTCAAAAAAAAAAAACATAACCTGAGTCGACCCATTCATAAGTAAATGGGTAGAGATTGCAACTTGCAGTTTAGTTATTAAGCGAGTAGCTTTACCGTACATCTTTAACAGGCCAGTGTAAATGATTATTGCAGTCCCTAGTGGTCCTTGTATGATTACTAAGCATCCAATTTGCAGGACATTTTCTTTGACTAGTTGATCCTTGCACGAGTGATGATTATACAAATTCCTTTTTTTTTTCTTTTTTTCTTTTTTTTTCTTTTTCTTAAGGAACTGTTTAGATTTTGTAAGTTATAATATCAAATCAACTTTATTAGTTATCACCACAACAAAGAGATTCACTAGGTAGTCCTTTCCAGTTTCCACTGAGCATTGTTTCTTAATTTTGTGGGCGGTTTTTGTAAAAAAGATATAAGTCCTTGCGGTTGACAAAGTTAATTGTAGTCTACATATATATTGCACGCAGGCTTCATTAAATTAGCTGGCTGATAATATGGGTTTAGCAAATGGCATAATAATGTAAAAAAAAATTACGTTGAAGAAGAATTGTTATTTTAATTTTTGAAAGTAATCTAATCTATAAACCTCTCGGGGGAATACTCTGATTTGAGGGCTACACATAGTTATATTCATAATTACCTATATAAACTTTCATGCAATTTTAACATTTATGTACTTTGGTTATTTAGCAACAAAATTCCTATTCTGGATATAATATATAGATTCATTCTGCTTATGCATTTATATTCAATTTTCAATAATGTATATATAATATTCCAAATATTTTAGTTAATTGTTTCTAGATTTGGAGGACTCAAATGAATCACTACCAAATGAAGAAGAAAAGTGGCTGGCAATGAATGGCTTAAACAGAGTCATATATATATATCTTGACCAAGTATGATTAATCTCAATCAAACACTTCAATATGCTTCTTGTTTGTAATATATTTAACATATATGTTCCTCCTATCAGTACTTGAACTTTAACTTTTTACTTTTATGTGTTTTGACTTCCATTTTATATAGTAGTAAATAAAAGTAAATGAACAGTTATTTATAATATTTATAATACTAACTGCCTTAAGACCCTACCACTCTTCTTTTTGAAATCAACTAACTTAATAGCTACTCGGGGAGTACGTGGTCTCGACCTTTTAGGGAGTACTAGGCAACTCGGGGAGTACTCGATGTTGACTTTATGTTGACTTTGACTGGTTTGACGGTGTACTTGCCAAGTTGCAAAAACCGAGTAGTCTATGAGTAATTAGTTCCAAGTTCAGCGACAGTGCTTATTAGAAAGAAGTCAAACAAACAAAAAAAAAACAATTAATGATAATTATCGATGCAATTTTCTTTTCAAATTTACATGTTCTTATATAACAGCGGAACGAAAAATAGTTATTTAGTTTTCCGTTTAGTACATTTCCTGGTTGGTTCCATAGTTCTTGGAGGCCTCACTTTAACCACATTATTACTCCTTAATTTATCAGATATGAAAAGTCGTTAATAGTTTAGTAAGCGACACAGAGAATATGATTTGATGATAGTGACTTATTTTGGTGGGGACAGTCTTTAAGGATCTTTGCAGTAGTTTAATACGGAGTATTATTTTATACACCATTGTAGTAATACATATAGTCTCTCTGTACACTTTACTGAGGTGTAACTAATCAATGTACGCTTCGAGCTCTTCCGAAAATAGGTTCTTCATCATACTTATTCACCTTTTACATTTTTGGCAGAGTTACACGTAACTTATCATATTACGAAGTAAATATGGCATTAAGATATAGAATATGGCAGTAAAATTTGAATACATGAGGTTTTATACTGAATATATATAGTGTTGTTTCCATAAGTGTATTCGTTGATCAATGGTTTAGATTTCAGTTCTATCTGGAATGCATGCAATGTTGTTACTTGTTTAATAGTGATTTTTGTATATAATACACCTTAAGTGAGACATTAATACATGATTAAATATGCTGAAATCAGTTTACAGGATGATGAATGACATATAAATAGATCATACTGTATGTTACACCAAATGTTACATTAATATTAATACAATACATAAACTATCGAAACGAGTTTAAGGATGATAAATAACATATGAAATATATAAAATTATATTGTACAACAAATGTTACTTGAGCCATGCATACGGGTCATAAGTTGCTTTCGGCTCTAGTTTTGAATGGCATGTCCAGCCCCAGGGCTATGACCTGGTGCTGTCGGCCTAAAGTCATCCGCACCATGTGGTGGTGATGGCTGCACCACAGGCTCAGCCGTACTATTAGTTTTTGGAGTCGGCGGTGTTTGAGTCATAGGAGGTGTGACTAAAGCCTCACTCTTATACGTTGCACCATGTAAACCTTTTTCCTTGGTAGAAGTGTTTTTATGATGCATCATTCGTTTTAAATGCCTTCCCTCAATACACTGAATCTCAATAGTGATGGTTAGAGCGACGATAAAAATGGCTACGATAAATTTTGTTAGTGTCATGGCGGTTTACTTGAGTGTAGTAACAAGTATTGGCGTATGCTGATACTTATAGAGCCTTTAAACATGCTAGTTTTGTTGTGAATCACACAAGTTAAGATGCTTAATTTTTTTTTTTTTTTTTTTATAACGGCTCTATTGAGTCGACAACAATCGTCGATTTATTGGCGACTTGACTGACTCTTAGAGCCTAAATTAAAATCCAGGCAGGAGTTAAAACCCATGGAAATTTGATTCTAACATTTTCATGTCGTCTAATTATTTTTATTTTATTATTTTTATTTCTTTTTAAACTTTTTCCTACTTAAAGGCCGGAGGTCCTCTCGGAAGCAATCTCTTTATCCGTCGAATAGAGAGAGGGATGACTTTCTCTACTTTTGAAAGTGTTTCACTCTGGGTGAAGAAATGACTTGTTTTTATTCTCGGATAGGGGAAGGATTCTCTACATCTCACCTCCCCCATACACCACTTATGTGGTAAAGTGGTATTGGGTTTTGTTGTTGTTGTTGTAATACTATTATTTTTATTAACATTCCACTTGCCATATTAGTTATGGTCTATTGCAATCAACACAACACTTTGATATTGATGATGACTATAAATTAATTGGTTTGTTATATATACACAGGGGCGGATTTGAGCATGTTCTAAGTGTGCTATAGAACAGGACCCATAATCCGAAGGGGCTCAAGAAAAACCCAACATATATTATATGGTAGTACTCGAGGAGACCAGGGTTCGAGTCTCGGGGGGGGGGGGGGATTTTCGTGAATTAACTCTAACCACTAACATTGCCTTTCAAAAAAAAAAAAAAAAAAATATTATATTTAGTGATCCACTACAAGTCCATTAATTGTTTGATATTAAGTTTTTTTCAACCGCTATTTTGAAAAATGGTAGTACTCATGATATTATTAGTTTTATAGAACTTATTATATATATATGAAAAAATTTACGATACAAAAGGCCCAATTTGTATTTGTTGAACAGAGCCCATATTTTTCACGGGACGGCCCTGTATATACATATGTTCATGTAGATATACTGGCGGCTTGACTGTCACTTAAAGCCTAAATTAAACTCCAGTCAGGTTAAGCATTAGTTGAAAGATATACAATTTGAAGATGTCGTTCACTGCATCAGAGATGGTGAGTGTATGTTTAAACTGAAATTTCCTAATGAAGTCATGTGTTGAATCTATTTTTGGTCATGTATGCCTCTTGTTTTAAAATTTATTTCAGATTTTTGGGTCATGTTTGCCTCTTTTAAGACATACGCGTACGCATACGCATACGCATACACACTATTGTAAAAAAAAACCCATTTATTCTCCCAATTACTCATTTTTTTAAGAGGAGTTCATTCTGATTTTCCAAAATTCGTTTAATTAATCGATCAACGTCAATTGATGGGTCAAAATTGAATTTGGTGATCAAAGTCGGTCAAAGTCACGAGTTTTTGAACAAACTGAACAATTTTAGACAATTATGTTAAAGTTTATTTTTATATTTATGGTTTTTCTATATTTACACATATAATTTTTGAATTTAACATTTAAATGTGTAAAGTACGATCAGATTAATCTTCGAATTGCCGATTATTCCTTTCAAAGTCCCGACTGATTAGTTTACGAATAGCAAATTTTGCAACATTGCATATACATAAACATAAACATTATCATCTCATTCATTTATAAATAAAATGTTACCGTGAGATCCCCACCTCACATTTTCGTTTTGTTAGTATTTGATCATGTCCACAGACAATGACCAGTGATTCGATCAGTCAAACAATAAAGTTTCCAATTCAAGACTGAAGACCAACTTCTTTTTAGTCTTTGTTGTACTTATTCGGTTTTAAGGACAGATGTGCATCATATTGGCGATAATAATAATTAATTACAAATCTTTTTTCCTTTTTTGAAATGATACTTATAACATATACTGAATTGGTTATAGCATCACTTTGGTTTTATTCTCTTACTGTATTCAAACAATTTTTTAAGGACTTTAAAGTCTGAAACTCCATCTACTAAAAGCTAACTGATGAAAGGGATTAGAGGTTTGGAGTGCAAATCGAGAATCGAGTTAAACAATGAATTAAAAAATTAAAAATTGTTGCACAAGGTTCAAGATCACGAGTCTGAAACTCGCTAATAGAGATTAACGGTCGTTAATAAGTTGGACAATATTACCCCAATTTCACACTTTTTGAAACCATACTCATTTTCTGTGTCAAATTGAAGTATAGATTTCTTTTCGGGCATCAGCAAAACTCATATTACCTTATTGTCAAATTATATAACTTATGTTACCTTTTCGAGCCATTTACCCTAAGTAATCAATATAATAAAATAAATATATAAACAAAAATAAAATAAAAAACGATTACAATTATTGAAAAGTCTTAAAAATACAAAAAATATAAAAATAAAAAAGTCCTAAAAATTTGAAAAATACAATAATTATATACATAACTACTCATCCTCCTCATCATCCGACAATTGAATTAAATCACCGTATTCTTCGAGCAATTTCTTCTTCAGCTTCGTAACACGTTTCTTTTCCCTTGAGTTCGTGATGTTTAAACTATCAATTGATGCGATAAAGATTGCACCTTTATAACGTTTTGCCATGTGATTGTGTCCATCGATTCAATCTTTTTTCTCCAAAAAGGTGTTTTTGTACGTGTCCTTGAAGAACCTTGCACCCCTTGTCCAATTACCTCTATTTACCGAATTGTTGTTGAAGTTGTTCTAATTGTTGTAGTTGTTGAAATTGTTATAGTTGTTGTATTTGTTAGTTGATATCAATCGGGTTTTGGCTAAAAGTGGCAAAATCAAGTGGACGTCGACTTGGGTTGAAGACGACGATCCAGAAGTTATTGGTTTGGTACCTTAATAATTTATATAAATGACCATTCGTTCGGGGTTTGATTTGGGTTAGCCAATGTGAATTAGAAGTTGTAATAAAAAGTGAAAGTGTTATTTTGTTCTGTTCACATTTTGAATGAGAAGATGTATATATAAAATAAGGTGATGATATTTTCAACATGTATTTTACTTATTCCACCATCATTTTACTCTTTTTTCTTAAATTATCTCTTAATATATTATAACAAAAAGTCGTAAAACGTTTGTGTAAACTTATCATTAAGGGCACTTTAGACATTTTAAGTGAAACAAGTAAAAATCATTGCTGAAATGTCAATTCTCATATATAAATGAGTAAATGTTTGTTGTTGTTGTTGTTGTTGTTGCTGCTGTTGTTGTTGTCGTTGCTGTTGCTGTTGCTGCTGCTGCTGAAATTCAGCATTAAAGTGACTCTTTTGAAATTCAGATGACCAACAAATCTAGGTTTAATTTATAGTTCAATTTGAAGCAACTAATAGTTCATAAATTTGAAGCAATTGATAGCTCATATTGAAGCAGCAAAAGCAGCAGCGGTTGAATACAAAAACAACGACTGCCATGGTGGCTGAAGAGTCACCGGCGTAACCACCACCGGCATAACCACAGTCGTCGTAACCACCACCAAAGGTTTGTAAAATTGGTTTTTATAAATTTTTATATTTGCATCTGGGTTTGCAGCGTCTCAAAATTAATTTGGGTTTTCATACATGTTTGTGGTGTGCTTGAAACATGCTTATATTTTTATGTGTTTCATGGTTGGATAACAGAGAATTCTAATTGATTTTAATGAAGAAGGCGTGAGATATGGTTTTGTGGGCTACATAAATTGGGTGATTTAATTTTAATTTTAGTTTATTTTATTAGGATTAAAGTGGGTCATTTGAAGAAGATGATTTTTTGAGTAATTGTTTCTTCTTTTGACTGTTGCAATTATGTGTTAATATTCGAGTTTCGTTTTGTATACATTGTGTTTGGTAACCCTATCCTCCACTTGCATCTTAAATTGTTATCGTTTTCTGTAGTTGGTGGATTAAGTGGTTATTTCAGTTGGCTACAAATTTCGCATTGTTTATTTTGAGCAGATTAGGTTTCCTTAATTACTATTGCTTCTGTGTAGACGATTGCGAAGGTAGTCATCAGATTTGCATTGTTATTATTACCCTTATAATACTAATTGGCGAACAAACGTTGGTCATTTAGGGTAACGTTTAGGGTAACCCGTGCCTCCCAAACAACGCCACAAACAACAATCCTAAATTTTCACATCTCCCCCCTCTCTCAGCATCTAAACCGTAAAAAAACATAACTTTCAGGGACCTAAAGTATAAATTTATTATCTAACTAAAAATCAAAAAAATCAAATCCACCAAAAAATAAAATTACACGTGACTTATCTTCCTATTGTCTCGAGTTATTTCCCACCGCCATCACTATAAAACTTGAAATAATTTTAAGAACAAAATGCAACTAACTACGCTCGCAACGAACGCTTAAAAAAAAGGCTAGCCGCACCGACATCTTAGACGGGGCTTACCTTTATATTCGTCGCGAGTTATTTCTCACAATCGTCATCATTAAACTCGAAATAATTTTATGAAACAACACACCTACCTATATGCGAAACAGATGCTTTTTAAAAAACGCTAACCATTTCGGGCTATTTTTCATATTATGTCGATGTTATGTCCCTTATTTTACGCGATTTTTCTCCTCTATTCTCGCTCGACATTACTTCATAAGACGTTAAAAACGCACCATCTATAAGTATACTAGGCACTAAACACGTATATCCAAACACACCCGCAGCAACGCACAGGCGGAATTTTTTCTAGTTATTACTATTATTATTATTATATTCATTTTTAAATATTATTATTATTATTATTATTATTATTATTATTATTATTATTATTATTATTATTATTATATTTTACTTAATTATATATATTATTGTTTCAACCGTCGGGGACTAATCGTTAATATTAAATTTGTTAATATTAAATTTTGTTTATAAACGGTAAATTTTTCAAAACCAACCAACTATCATTCGCCACGTGTCAAAAACGATGGGAACCATCACCGTGCCACCACCAAGCACGACACCATTTGAGACCGCCAACACGCTGCGCTACGGCGTGTTGGGCCAAAAACTCGGACGAACACGCCGCATTACAAGTCGTCTAAGAGATATCTGTTCCTTGTATTTTTCATAGGTTGTTATACCTTGTACTTTTTATATGTATTGACAACAAAAGGACAACAAAAGGAATGAAAAAACACATCCAATCATTAGATCACTTATTTCTCCTGTTTCTCTGCTAATCTTCATCTCCTCTCAAATTCGTTCAATGGCTGATCCAAACTAAATCACTATCGTCCAAACCGTCAATCACATACTAAACTCTATTCCCATCAAGCTATAAATGGAAACAAGTCAATATACATCATGGACCGAACTCTCTGAAGCATTTTCAATGATAATCGGCACTCTCGTGTCCTTCTCCAGCACCAATTCAACAACATGAAACTTGACAGTTTTTCTAACATCCCCGCAAGTGTGAAGGTCGTTTTGTCTCGGTCAGGCGATACGAACTTGAATATTCAGACATGTATATTTGTATTTGAAGCTCAAGAGGGTGGTTAGGTAACAAACAAAAGCACAACCAGTTAGAGATCGACAGTGAGAGTTATCAGAAAAGTTGATGTCTTTGCGTGTTTTAAAACACGCGACCAAAGTGGTTAGATATTTTAGGGATTTGATATATGCATTTGGATTTGAGCTTTTCTCACATAGAGAAATTAGTTGCAAAGGTTGTCGGATAAAACATGTTCAATTGGTGCTCGAGTTTGGTTAATTACCTTTTGGTTAATTACCTTAATGTGCATTGTCAAATAGACTTCTAACCTAACTACACAATTTCTCAAATCTAGTTAACCTTTTAGTTAAATGTAATATCAAGTTGTATAAACGTGTAAATCTTCAATCAATGAAAGTTAGCACGGCTAGTGAGAAACTAACCGAAAACTTCTAACCTAATTACACCCTTTCTCAAAATGTTTCCTAAACTTAACAACAAAAACACTTACAACACTACCTAACATTCAACAAATGTATATAACCTAACACAAATCTAGAAACAAACAACCCTATACGAACCAAAAACCACCACTTTTGGTTGCTTTTTGGGTAATAAAGACGTGTGTGTATCTCAGCTCCTATGGGATCAAATTAGTTGCAACAGAGGTTATTTACGTGATGCTTCAATCAATAATCAGCTTGAAGATATTTCTCATATGACGTTCCACTAAGTGTCTTGTTGACTTGATCCCAGTTCTTGATGTGTTCCGATAACGCCCCTTTGTGTATTTTGACCTGTTGACTACTCAAATTCTTTTGTGGCAACTTTAGAAAATCTTCAACTTCTATTAGCTTCTGCTGCAGTTTTTTTTAAAAATAAAATATCACAATGCATCAAGTTATCATCTTTTAACTTTTTTACACAATATGAGCATACTCATGCGAACCAAATACAGTAATTTTTTGTTTATTTATTTATTTATTTATTTATTTATTTTTTGCATTGACATTTGTACATAACATAAATGGAAAATGACCCGTTTGTTAGGAAAATAAAGGAAATATTAGGATACTTACAGAGGGGTCTTTCATGAGATCTTCGTAGTAGATGATGATGTGGCGCGTGCTATTGAAGTATTCGAGTGCCTTTATGGCCATCGATTCCATTCCTCTCAAATCCGATTTCAGGGACGTTATATTGATTTTAGGCTTGTATGTTGAAAGTAAAGAAGCCTAAAGGATCAAGAGAAAATAAGTACCTATGTAACCAAAGTTTTAATAATCATAAAGCATGTTAAAATTATTAAAATAGGAGAAATGTGCAAGAAAAAAAAAACCTCTTCATGCGAGTGTACATGAGACACATGAACTCCATTAAGAAGTTTGGCATCTTTATCGAACGCATTTGCAAGCATCGATACCAATCTACGCAACACATTTCTTCGCAACAGAAAAATTACATTAACGCCCCTATCATTAAAGTATTGCGCAATCTCTTTTGGATGTTGCATCAATCCCTGCAAAGTCATCAAAAAATAAACTACAATTTCTCGGATTATACATTCTTTATTTGTTCAAAAGTAAAAAATTACCCCTAAAGACAATTTTATGGCAGCCTAATTTAATTTTAATTTAACTATAATAATAAAGATATAATTACCTGATTAAGCATCCATTTGAATCCAATTGCAGCAGAACACTCATTTTTGGAAGAACTAGTAAACCAATCCAAGTTGTAAACTTTATCGAGTGTTTTAATAATCGACGTAACATTATCCCTTCTACTTTTTGGACCAAAAATCTCACCGTTTGAGCTTACATTTACATGACTATTTAATAAAGTCTCGAACCATCCACTTCCTGATCTTTGCATTGACACAATGGCAAACAAACGTACAGGGTTTCTGGAACATTCTGACCTGCCATTTTCAATAAATCCAACTAACTTAATCAATGAAGACTAATTTAATTATTTAAAATAATAAAAAATTTACCTATTGAAAGTTTTTGGTTTCGGGTAATGCAAGTAAGGGATTTGCGAACGATCAACAACAGTATCATAACAGGGCCTTGCGAAATCTTCAAAGAATAATAATTTATTTGCGGTTTGAAGGTTCATTTGTTTTAAGCAGATTGAACATATATAAATACCACACGCCATTGAGAACGCTGAAAACATCAATCGCAACACCAATGAAGCCTTTTTTGGAGGTCTGATTGTGAGAGTATCCTGTTATATCATTCAAATATCAGAATACTAAATAAAAAACACTATTTTTTGTTTATCTCAGTAATGGGTTTCTGTACTACAAGTTGTTAATTTATTTCTTAAAATCTGATTCATCCTGAAATGAAAAAAAAATCAAGAAAAACACACAAAATTAATGTATTTGAAATACATTATAAAACTTACATGAATCAATTTAGTCATAAATCAAAAGACACACTTTCCCCACAACACTAATGGTTGTATCTAGTGCAATAAAAATGTATCTTTGCATAGATTTGGTATACACACTTAATAAAACTAGATTTTTTACTTAAATAAACTCAAAAAAAATAAAGAAATTAATTAATTATGTTTATTACTACATTAATAACAACAGCAATTACACAATTTAATCTAACAAACAATAAAAATACAAACTTTAACATACACCTACAAAAACCCAAAAAAAATAAAACTTTAACAGTCAAATTAACAATTTGTTTACAATGCAAATATAAAACATAAAGAAGAAGAAAAAAAGGTATTACCTTGTTGAAGGAGCATAAAAGTTCCGCCATTAAAATGATGTGAAAAAATAAGTGAAAAGTTAGGATCTTGTGAAACGAATCTTCTTCACCTCTTCATAACAATGTTGATTTCCCCAAATATATATATAAATATACATATACATATATACATATACATATATATCAATAGAGAGATGTGCGTGTGAAATAGAAAAATTGAAACCCTAGACGAAACAAAGAAAGAAAGAAAGCTCTAATTTCTTCTAGTAGAGAAATAGAGAAAGAGAGATCAAATAAAAAGAAAAACAAACAGCTGGGCTTCTGCTCTGCCTTTTACTCGGAAAATTTACATTTTTTTATTTATGTTTTTATTTATTACGTAGTATATTAAATTAATATAATATTAATATTAATAATTAATAAAAAAGCAAAGTACGGAGTAGGTTGATAAAAATAATAAAGTGGTCTGATCTAGAAATATTTATTTTTGTGTAAAGCTTCTACTTTAGTTGTATGTAATAAATGGCGAAATTGCGTAACCCGGATGATGATGATGATGATTATTAATTATTATTATCACTGTTGTAAACGGTATCCGTTGTCACGCTCGTTGCGGCGTTTTGATGACTAAACCGTTTAGACCCCGTCCCGTTTTCTTATATGTCGGTCAACGATCAAAAGTCAGGTCAAATGCAGGAAAATTTGGGTCAACGCCGGTCAAAAGTCAAAAATTCTGTTAAAATCGGTAATAAGTCGGTCAAATCAATCAAAATTGACTTAGTTTAGTATTCCATTTTGTATTATATTAATGTTAATAGCAATTATAGGTACAAATTTGTCAACGAAAGTTTTTTAGCTCCAAAATATGTGTAAATATATATTTATATATATATAAGTCAACATTAGTCAATATCCGTTTCGACCCCGTCTCGGCCCCGTTTTTTTCGTTGTGACCTTTTGAGGTCGCTACCGTTTCGGCCCCGTCTTGCGTCTTTTTCAAGCTTGATTATTATTATTATTATTATTATTAAAGATAAAAATGGAATAAAAATGAGAAAAGAAAGAAATGGAATAACAATTAAGGACACTGAACCCACTCAGTTGGTAGCTGCAAATGCGCGTGCAAATGGGTTGAGTTCAAGGGTGTCTAATTTTGAAAATGTTATAATTCAGTAGGCTTATAACTACCTTTAATGGTTATAAGAACAAAGAGAGAAAAAGAGAGAAGAAGGAGAGAAGAAATATTGATATTGATATTTCAAGAGAAATGGTGCACCTTAAATGGCTACCATACATGTCTATTTATAGCATAAAATATTACTATGCAAGAAATATAATAATAATAAAATTAACATCCAATCTAGATATTTTATAACACTCCCCCTTGGATGACAATTTTATTAGAGAATAACTAGTACTGCCTCGTTAAAAACCTTGCTAAAGAAAACCCATTGGGATAAAACTTTAGCTAAGGGAAAAAGAGTGCAGCATAGAGTTGACTCCCCCTCAAGTAGGCAACGTCTGAGTTGTTACATCTTCTGAACATGCCTCATGTCAATATTATGAACGTGTGTTCTGAAAATAGCAGTTGGCAGTGCTTTGGTATAAAGATCAGCAGAGTTGTTGATTGAACGTATCTCATTTTAATCTGGTTGTCTTTTACGAGATCTTGAGTATATGAGAAGAATCTGAGGTTTTCATCTGAAACTGTATCATCTAAATCTTTTATGTACAAGTTTAGCCCCTGTGATTTGTCTACAGTCTCCTTCATGGTTTGCTCAAACCCTTGTTTCAATTCCTATTCTCTTGTAGTCTTTTCTGAGCCTTACCAACATACCATTCTTTTCCATCAAACTTATGACCGTTAAGACCGTTTATAGCTTTAGCGCCTCGTCAGCATTTATGTTTTGTTCTGTCATTTTTGATACTCTTCTTTCATTTGTATTATGTAAGCTGTATTATCTTCATAGATAGTTGTTACGTTTTTATAGCGTTCTAGTCCACAAGAATCAATAATGATTTGTATCATTGATCTTAACTAAAATCATTCCCGAGTAGCTTCATGTAATGCAATCACTTCGGCATGATTTGATGATGTTGCAACAAGTGTTTGTTTGAGAACGTCATGATATTGCGTGCCTCCATTTAGGAATACATATCCAGTTTGAGATTTAGCTTTATGTAGATCGGATAAATAATCTGCATCTGTATAACCAAACAAATCTTGTTTCGAGTTGTTAGAATAAAATAATTATAAATCAGTAGTTCCCCGAAGGTATCAAACTATTTGTTTGATCCCATTCCAATGTCTTTTGGTAGGGGCTGAGCTGAACCTTGTCAACAAATTAACTGCAAAAGAAATGTCAGATCTTGTATAATCTATAAGATACATAAGAACCTCAATTGCACTAAAATATAGAACTTCCGATCTGTTAAAATTTTCATGATCTTCGCAGGGATGAAATAGATCAGTGTCAATATTGAGTGATCTAACAACAATGAGTTTGTCTTAAAAAAAAAATGTTTTAAAATCTTTTCGGTATAAGTTGTTTGATGTACAAGTAAACCATTAGGCATATGCTCAATTTGCAATCCAAGGTAATACTTGGTTTTTTCAAGATCTTTCATTTCAAAATAATTCTTTAGAAGTTGAATGATTTCATAGATCTCTTTATTTGTTCATATGATGTTAAGAACATTGACATAAACAACTACGATCTCATATCCGAACATTGTTTTTATAAAACATACGTGCAAAATAAGTTTATATTTATACCTTTTTTTTATCAAGTAGTCATTTAATCGGTTATACCACATACGTCCCGTTTGTATAAACCCACTTAGAAATCTTTGTGATTTAATGGAATATATTCCCTTGAGTTTTACATTAGATGCTTATGATACCTTAACCCTTTAGGTATATTCATATATATCACTATTAAGTGATCCATACAGATAAGTAGTAACAACATTCATGAGATGCATTTAAATAACTACCAGGTTGATTAAGTATCTAATAAGTAATTGTATCCATTACAGGAGGATAATTTTTCCTCCTAATTCATTTCTGGTCTTTGTGGGAAATATTGAGTTACAAGTCTAGTTTTGCCTTGTAACTTCATTTGCACATTTCTTTTCGGATAAAAATTCATTTGTATCCCATACGTTTCACATCTTTAAAAGTGATAACGATTGATCCGAAAACTTTTCTTTTATCGAGCGATTCTAATTCAGCTCTTATTGCTCCTTTCCATTGAGCTCAATCATGTCCATTTTGTATATTCAATGACAGATTTTAGTTCCAGATCATCATCTTTATTCATGATGTCATTGTAACATTATATGAAAATATCTCATAGAGATTTTAGTTTCATTTCGGTTCCATAATATTGCATAATTTATCGCAATTTTAGTATTTACATTTATCAATATCCTCTGCAGAAGGAATATTGATTTGTGGTTCTTCTTGAACACTTTCTCTTACCTCATTATCAGCTGATTTTCTTTTTCGAGGATTTTTATCTTCGGAACCAATTGATCTTCCACGTTTGATGCGTGGCAAATACTCAACAGTGACATTATTGCCAGCTTTTGGAATTTCAGTTCGAGCTGGAGCATTTATCGCTGGTATATATGATTTAGTCACTTTTTTATATCTGTAAATGCATAAAGTAATTAATTTGCAAGTTCTTGCATATGCATTATTTTTGAACTTTCGTTTCACATTCTTTTGTGCGAGTTCAATATACCTTAATTGATGTTCACATCATGAAGCATCATTTTATTTTTTATTTTTATTTCTCCCCCTAATCTAGGGAACAATGTTTTATTAAAATGACAATCAGCAAAACGTGCTGTAAAAACATCACCCATCATGGGTTCAATATATCTTATGATTGAAGATGTTTTATATCCAAAATATATTATCATCTTTCTTTGAAGAACCATTTTATTGTGTTGTGGTGATACAATTGGAACATACACTGCACAACCAATATTTTAAGGTAGAAAATATTTGGCTCTTGGTCAAAATCAAGTATTAAGTGAAAATATTTACGACTTCCACATGGTATAATGCGAATTAATGTCGCAGCATGTAAATTTACATGTCCACATATAAATATTGAGAGATTTGTACTCATTATCAATTGTCTAGTTATTAGCTCTAAGCGTTTATCTATTGATTCAGCTAAACCAATTTTGTGTATGCACATGAGCAACTGGATGTTCAACAACAATCCCTGTAGATATATAATGATCATTAAATGCTTGAGATGTTAACTCACCAGCATTATCAAGTCTCATCCTTTTAATGGTGTAATCAGAATAATGTGTTCTCAATTTAATAATTTGTGCAAGAAACTTTGCAAATGCCATATTACGGCTTGATAACATACAAATATGAGACCATCCGCTAGATGGGTCTATTAGAACCATGAAATATCAAAATGGTTCACATGATGGATGAATTGGTTCATATATCTTACCTTGAATTCTTTCAAGAAACATTTGTGATTCTTTTTCAAAATATACTTTTCATTAATCACCATATGTGCTTTCCATTAATCACCATATGTGTTTTTTTTTTTTTTTTTTTTATAAATCACCATATGTGTTTTTTTTTTTTTTATCATATATCCTTTTCACCATATACGCTTTTAATCATATGCGCTGTGTTTTTCATCATATGCGCTTTTAATCATATGCGATTTTCATCATATGCGTTGTGCTTTTCATCATATTCGCTTTTTATCATATGCGCTTATCATATGCGATGCGCTTTTTATCATATGCGCTTTTTATGTGAATAGTAAATTAATTAATTTCGTTTTACTATTCATATGAATTAATTTAGATTTACTATTTTGTTAATTGAGTAATATATATATACATCATATACTTGTGACTCCGAAGGCTCAAATGAATTTGACCATATAGTTATACGTTGTACCTTGCACATTAATTTTCAGTAGAAGCTTTAGATGCATATTATTTTCAGTAGAAGCTTTAGATGCACTTTTTTTTTAATCACCAAATACCACAAACACTTTGTTTGCGTTTGTTCATAGTCATCAATGAAAACCATTTTCTTTAATTTTATTTTATACAATAAAATTAACGCATCATTATTCTTTTCAAAAACAATAATCTATTGTTATTGTTCACTTGTGCCATGTTTAACAACAAAAGTCAACAACCTCTGTCTTGTTTGTTGTGGCAACCAAAAACAACCTTTGCTTTTGTTACCGAGAATCCAAGACCAAAAAACAATTAATTTTTAATTAATCTTTTATCAAAACCATAAATGATTTTATTGATCTACGTTGATATGGCCATAAAGAATTGACGGCTGACCTACTTTTGTAAGTGTATTTCGGCTATCATCCCGAAAACGCACAACGACCTTTTTTTTTTTTTTATGAACTATTTGTTTCATATCTAGCTTAGGCAATTATTGTGAACATTTGGTCCCTATAAGAGCATTTATTTTTTAGACTTTTAGTTGATTTGTACTTGTCACAATTAGGGATAGCACCCGCGGGTCGTGGATGCGGATCCATTGGATCCATCACCCGTACCCGCGGATTTTTTTTAAGAGACATCCAATTGAACCCTTGTTCGTTGAAACAATTTGACTATATTTTTACTCTCCATTATTAAACGGGCCATTTTGATGCACACTCTTAAAAAATAATTTGTTTTTTAAGTTTTATTATTCAACCTCCTTTTTTCAACGGTCACGTTTTTAACAAAACATTTGACAAGTTTGGAAAAAAGTTTTTTATTGATTATCATCAAAAGTTTTCTATTGTCACTCTACTGGATGGAATTATGGCATACAACCAAAATTGCAACCCAACACTACATAAGAATAAAAAGGTTGTTTTTAATTAACATATGTATATGTGTTAAACTCGGAATAATAATAACTTATTTTAGAAAATTAACATAAGACATGTTGAAATATTTTTGTCACATTTAGCTCATCAAGTCTAATACTTATCATTGATAGATTTTATCACGTCTAGGAGTTGTTTACTTTTTTCTTGTATTAAGTCCTACTTTCATTTACCTTTGTTTGGAAAAAAGTTTTTTTTTACTTTGCTTTCCCCCTTTCTGTAAAACTCATTTAAACACTTTCTTTGTTTTTTTTTTTAAAAAAAAAACTTCCTTTTTTTTTACGTTACCCGTAAATTATAAATATATAAAAAAAACTTTTTGTTTAAATTTTTTTCTAGTTTTTAAAAAAGGCCACTTGACCAATTTTTTAATTCTTTCACAACACCTGATATCGTGATCGTGACCTTTCACCAAAGCAAGAGATATTCTTGATAAACTAAACACGGACTCGTGTTTGAAATTGTCGGCCACAAAAAAATTCATTTGATAAAAGTATATTTTTTTTTTAGTTATAGAAGGAGACCACTTCATTTTCAATACTTCATTTTTGACAAAAAAACTATTCCATTTTACCATCCCCTTTTTTTCTTACTTTAACTTTTAAGATATACTTTTAATAAAAATACAAGCTACTTTTTCTTATTTTAACTTTTAAGATTTACTTTTAATAAAAATACAAACTACTTTTTGTATTTTAACTTTTAAGATTTACTTTTAATAAAAGTACAAACTACTTTTTATTATTTTAACTTTTAAGATTTACTTTTAATAAAAATACAAACTATTTTTTTATTTTAACTTTTAAAATTATAAATTTAAGAATAAACATTTGTATGCATGAAATAAATAATGATTAATTGCATAAGTAATCATAAATGTTAGATAACATATAAAGACCCCGTCGTATTCGTATTGATCGGAATTAATCTCGACCCATGGTACCGTGTTGTCAAATGACGTGTTGCGTACATAAAGTACCGTGTTGTCAAATGACGTGTTGCGTACAATCATGAGGTCTTATTAACATAAATATAAATGTTAGTGAAGTTAATAAGAGTTAGATTACAGAAAATATAATTCAGGTGGTATAACCGACCATATATAACTTAAATAACATAAATATAAATGTTAGTGAAGTTAGTAAAAGTTAGATTACAGAAATATAATTCAGGTGGTATAACCGACCATATATAACTTAAATAACATAAATATAAATGTTAGTAGTCCAAAATTTGATATATTCGAGTCTGAAAATTATTAATAATTTCATACCTTGATTAGTGATTCGTGATCGTTTGAGATATCTTTTAATTACACTAAGCTTTTCGTGCTGATAACGTGTTATAATTCAGTAGGCTTATAACTACCTTTAATGGTTATAAGAACAAAGAGAGAAAAAGAGAGAAGAAGGAGAGAAGAAATATTGATATTGATATTTCAAGAGAAATGGTGCACCTTAAATGGCTACCATACATGTCTATTTATTGCATAAAATATTACTATGCAAGAAATATAATAATAATAAAATTAACATCCAATCTAGATATTTTATAACAGAAAAGTATTTATTGATTTATTATTGAATTATTGATATATACATTTAATTTTAGGAAGTTAATCCTTACACACTACTTTTTATCTATTTACACATAATTTACTATTATACTTTTATTTATACTTAGAATAATAGAGAATACTAGTGAAATTACCCGTAGAACCACGAGTTTATTTAAACGAAACAGTTTAATAATATGTTTTAGGTATTAAGTGAACGTAAATGCTAAAGTTATTTAGTTTAATAACCCGTGGAACTACAGAGTTCGACTAAAAAACTCGCCAGCTGAACATTTCATCAAACACCTAAATTGCATATTAAACAATCCACATTCAATCATAAGAGATAATATTGGTTGTCATTTTATTTTAAAAGTGTAAATTAAAATATAAATTTAGAATTGGTTTTCTCTTGCATAGCTTTTATACCTTCTTGTACTCAATTCAAAATAATTGATTAAAATAATTCAGATTTATTTAATTTTAATAATTAAAATAATTATTAATATGATTTAATAATAATCATTAATTAATAAGATTTAATTTTAATTCAAAATTATTTAGATTAATGACATCATCCACCATGCTTTTATTTTTTTCTTTTTTTTGACATCATCGTTATAGGATTTTAATATTAATTATAGATTCAAATGAATTTAACTTTTAAGTTGAGATCCAAGGGATCAATCAGAGTGCGACATGTGGCGTGACAATCACATGTGATTGAAAAATAAAACTAAATTTTTTTTCCAATCACACAGTAAATCACATGTGATTCTGCATGTCAATCACATGTGATTGTAAAACCCAATCACATGTGATTCTGCATGTCAAATCTAATCACATGTTATTTGAAAAAAAAAATTGAAAAAAAAATATATATATATTTTGAAATGTTTTTTTTTTCAATCACATGTGATTGAATTTGACATACAGAATCACATGTGATTAGGTTTTACAATCACATGTGATTGGATTTGACATGCTAAATTTAAAAAAAAAAAAAAAAACAATTCAAAAAAATTTTCGAAAAAAAAATTTAATCTTTTTTTTTTACGCTCTAATTGGTCCGTTGGATTTCAAGCAAATTGTTGGATTCAATGGATTACAACTCTAAAAATAATAATATAATTTGAACTCCTAGATTAATTTAGTGATATAACTATAAATTTATGAGACAAAAATGTAGATGTATCAAAAAGTGTTGTGTGAGGATCACCTCCCTTAATTTTATTGTTGTAGCTGATTTTTTTTATCTCACCTTAACAATGCTTTAAAAATAATGTTGAGGTCACTATAATGTAATGTTATCACTTTTCTGTGTTCAAACTTTTGTTAATATGGTGTTTTTATGTGTTTTCGATTTTATTGTCTAATTCTACTTTACATCTTGTAATAGACCATTTTTTATCATCGTGACAGAGTCTCATATAAGCTTTTTTATGTCGACATTGCTTTACATAGCATCATTCAGTTATTGGTCGACCATCTACCCCTTCGTCGTACTTATTGTTGGGAATAAAGCACGTGAGCCCTAGCAAGGCTTGATAACCCTAAGTTATCAAACTCACTTGCAACAAACGGATTAAAGCGAAGAACACGAAGAAAACTAGCAAGAACGATAAAAGACAAAGAACTTAACGAGGTTATATGTAATTAAAGATGATGACTTTAATCCGTGGCCAACCAAAATAGTATTCTATTGATAAATTTCGTGGTATACATAGCTGTTTACATATAAGGGTATTTATAGTGCAAAACACGAAACAAGGAAACTTCTATACCGACTTTTTCAGCAAGTTAGGACGTCGTCGCGGTCGCAATGCAACCATCGCGGTCGCGATGCAAGCTATTCCAGAATATTCATTCGTTACCCACCCATCGCAGTCGCAATGACCCTGTCGTGGTCGCGATGCGTCTGTTATCAGCACCCTTTAATTTTCGTTTAACTGGATTCGCACTTAACAATCTCCCACTCGAAGAGACGTTAAACGGCACCCATCTTAACCTAGCATCATCACAATCATCATCATCCCACAATAACAACGCGACCCGCTAATTATACCTCCTTTTGATACCGCCGGATCACTTCATTCGATAACCTTCGAACAAGCGAAGTCTTTCGACATCAAAAAGTACCGATGAGCTATAATACGATCTTTATGTTACTAGCTTGGGAAACAAGAACAACTCTTTGGCTATGGCACCTACCTCCTTAATTTAGGAGATAACGGGTCGTTTGTGTCCTACTTGACCCAATTAACCCCATCGCCCATGTGATCTGAAACAACCCAACTCGTATTAAAACCGGTCCATAAATTTTTTTCCTTTTAATACGCTTTAAATAACACTTTAGGTCCCAATTGTGTTTTCATAAACATCTTTAATACAATAGAAGGTTTAATAAACCTTAAAACATTTAATACATTGATTAATTGTCCAAACAGACATACACGACCCGACTAGTTTAGTTTCCAACCAAAACCGAGCATGGTGATTTAGGACTACGCTACCCAAATCCTAATCGAATACAAAAGCAAGATCTTCTTAGCAACCTAGCCAAGATCTCTAATCCCCAAGCTTACCCGAGCCGCCAAGCATGCGAACCTATAAAAATATCAACAACGAGAGGGTAAGCTAACGCTTAGTGAATGATAATATACTACATACATATATATATGTATAAAATGGACACGCCACACAAATATCAAATACCGCATACCGAAACATCCATGTATAAGGCAACTACACTAAGCATACCGTACGATCTCTAAGCAACAAGCTAAAGATATCAACAAAGTATAAGTTCACCAACGATGATGTGAACAACGCCAATAAGCTACACCCGGAGGGTTAGCTACAACACAACATTACATTAATATATATAACAATATAAAACGAATAAGGTTAACCCCTTAACCCATTACCGAATACGAAATGCCACAATGAAGATTGGCCGAACTACACGAGCCTTAGTAATCCGAAACCACACGAGATTACTATCTTCACAACATCGAGGTTGGCCGAACTACACGAGCCTTAGTAATCCGAAACCACACGAGATTACTACCTCAATAAGATGACCGAACTACACGAGTCATCGTGAATCTGAACTACACGCGATTCACTTCTCAACATCAAAACCCTTCGCCATTGGGGTTATAACATCCACATCACAACCACGTGTGATAATGTACACACCAAAGGTGTACTTCGCCAAAGGTGATCAACCAAAATGCACAACCGTGCCAATTGGACCTATACACAAGTCCATCAAACCACCTATGTGTGAAGTGAGCTATATAGCCGAGAATCACTTCACCCGACCCGCACCCATCCTACACATACACATGTACATAGGATATTAACACTCACCTTGTCGCCTTGAAGAAATGCTTCCAAGAAATCCGCAACTCGTCAATGGAAAGTACCTAATCTATTATCACAAATTCAACAACACACTTAGATTGGATCTACAAACCAACCCAATTCGACACTTAGTGCAATTTCGACCCAAATGCACTTCCAAGTACAAACCGCGCCCAAACTAACCAATAATCACTAACACGAGTGACAATGGTCCTAAAATGCCAATTAAACCCAATCATAGGTGTTAAACGCCTATCGTTCTCAAAATCTCCCATAAACCCTAATTTTGACCCATAAGGTCAAAATCTCACCATTTACAAGTTTTGACACCAAAACATGTTTAACTCGGTTTTATACTTCAACTTAATCCATTTTAAGTTTACAACCCTCATTGAATCGACATTCGGGTTATAATCCTCAACAAACCCTAATTTCGACTCTAGTCAAAATTAGTCAACCACAAGAACCCTAAAAGTCTCCAAAACATCAATAATCACTAATACTAGTGATTATACACCATTCTCAAGTCTTAAACATGGTTAAATCATTAACCAACCCAAAACCCGCCTTTAACACTTATAAACCCGAATCTTGGTGTTAATCTCCAATTAACAACTAAATGGGTTCCATCTACGAATCATACAATCAAAAGCCCCAAATTTGAATGATGAACACGAAAATGAAATTCGGAGTTAGAGCTTACCACTAGTATCACCGTGTAGCCAAGAACGAGGAGAACAAACTAGTCAACTACGCCAAAGATCAAATCCCGCTTCTTCCTTTCCAAAAATCCCTTTGAAATCAAATGGGTGTTTGAGTTTTTGAGAGGAAAATGAAATGAAAAGGAAAATGAAATTATGAAATGAAATGAATGGATGAGGTTAAAGCCTCAAATCTGGCTCAAACGTGAAATGACCAAATTGCCCTTGAACCTTATTTAAAATTACAAGAATTCGGTGCCTGCTCGCACAGTTTGCCGCCCGCGGCCTAATTCGTCGTGCCGCGACCTATAACTAGGTCTGGGATCATTTTTTGTCCTACTTCTGATCTCAATTTCAGTCCATTGCCGCGCCGCGGCCTCCTTTGTCGCGCCGCGACACAAGGCACGATCTGAGTCATCTTCTCCTCACACAAGACTTAACACTAGAAAATGTCCCGAACCCTTCATACGCCTATCGTACATACCCAATTCACCTATAAATCATATACGGGGAAAACGGGGTGTTACATGATCCACCCGTACACAATATCATCCACCCGATTTAACTTTCTAACAAAAAATAAACAAGGTGGTAGATCAAACATGTGGATAACACCATCAAGGCAACCGTGTGAGAACGCAATCACACCCTTGATCTACCACATAACCACCTTCGCTTTCACCATTGGAACACCGACTACATACGTGCGCACGTATTTTGACAAACCCAATTTTCCATCCCGAGCCAAATCTCACTGTACGGATGTATCATTAACCATGACTCTTAAGAAAACCTCTTGTTCATCTTCCTCGATAGACCACAACAAAGTTGCCATTAGAGAAGATCTACCCAAAGTACCGAAAGCTCTAGTGTACTCAATTCGACCCGAATTTCCACTAGCTTTAACTTCCTTTGAGCTCCAACTCAAACAAAATCCTTCAACAATTCTGGAAAGCATTAGCACGCTAGGACTTTTAGCACCTACAAAATCACCTAGCCATTCTGAGACGACCCGTCCTAATCCATAAGGACGAATACAATAACATATGGTACATTGCGAGGTATTTGACCTCTATATGATACATTTTACAAACATTGCATTCGTTTTTAAAAGACAACTTGATGACTTCAACGACTCGAATGCAACGTCTTTTTGAAATATGCCATGAATGACTCCAAATAATATCTTTAAAATGAGCAAATGCACAGTGGAAGGTTTCTTTAATACCTGAGAATAAACATGCTTAAAAGTGTCAACCAAAAGGTTGGTGAGTTCATTAGTTTATCATAATCAATCGTATCCATAATTTTAATAGACCACAAGATTTTATTTTCATAGTTAACTGCAGGAACACTCATCTGCAAAAATCATTCATATGGTGAACACCTGGTAACCGACATTAACAAATGCATATAGAATATCCCCAAATATACAGGTACACTCATCTGTATATAAAATCAAAGTACTAAAGCATCCATAACCCGGATGGGACTTGTCAAGGTCCATAGATCTATCTTCAGGATTCTCGTCAATTTGGGGGGTCTGTTCCCAAATTCTTAGGCTACCAAGCTAAAAAGGGTGATATCCGGTATAATAATTCAACCATAGAATGTAGTTTTGAGTACTTGTATCTATTTCGTCAACCATTTATAAAAGCAGCGCATGTATTCTCAATCCCAAAAATATATATTGCAAAAACATTTAAAAAGGGAGCAAATGAAACTCACAATACTGTATTTCGTAGCAATTATGCATATGACGGCACTGAACAAGTGTAGGGTTGGCCTCGGATTCACGAACCTATATTAATTATATATATTTATATGTTGGTCAATATATGTCTAACAATTTAGGTCAAACCGTAGTGTATCACAATCCTAATGCTCGAGACTAATATGCAAAAGTCAACAAAAGTCAACTTGACCCAAAATGACTTCCAAAATCTATACATGATTATTATATAACTTAAATTCAGTCATTTTATATATTTAAATATATTTAACAGATCTTATTAGAGTAATTAATACAAGTCATTTATTAATAAAATTTATATATGATAAAAAATATTTTTTTTATATAACTCAAGTAATAAAATTTATTAAATTCACTTAATATCATGAAAATATAATGGTATGTATTATTAATGTAATTATATTATGTGTGGTAAAAAATATCTTTGTATCACATATTTATTCGATAAAATAATATTGATAATAATAATAATGAGTAAAAGTTGTATTATTTTGTAATAATAATAATAATTGTTATTACTCTACTAGTAATAACAATAACAGTATTTATATTTACTAATGATGATATTAATTATAATAAAATAATTATTCTAATCATGATAATTTTAATAATAACGATACTTTTTATTATTAACTGTAATAATAATAATTTTTTTATAAAAATAATGATTCTATTCAAAATGATAATTTTTAATAATAATAATACTAAAATGATGATAATAATGATATTTAATAATAACAATGATATTTCTTTTAAAATCATAATTTTAATAAAAATGATAGTTTTAATATTAATGATACTTTTAATAATAATAACGATAAAAATAATAAGATGATAGTTTTGATAAAAATATTAATTATTTTAATAATAATAATAATAATAATAATAATAATAATAATAATAATAATAATAATAATAATATTGATTATTAGATAATAATAATAATGACGATAATAATGACGATAACGATAACGAAAACGATAACGATAATAATAATCATTTTAACAATAATACTTAAAATTATAGATAATTCAATTGACGATATCTTTTAATCCGTTCATCGAAATCATACGCTTTCTAAATGAAAAGTTATTGATTTTTCGTCAGCTTTCCAACGACATGCATAACATATACCTTATCCTAGTAGCATATGTACTAAATTCATGATCTATCATAGAATATTTAATCGATGAAATTTAACATACAAGACTGCATAATCATATCTACTCGAGCACTAGTCAGGGATACACTATTAATATATAAAAAATAAGATATGAATGCTCACGTATCAATATTGTGATTCTATATTACAGGAAAGTACGTAGACGCGACGGAGATGATAAACACTAGATTAACCTCACGAGCATACCCCTGAACATTACCCATAACCTCCGTAGCTATAACCCATAATTTCCTTAGTTTTATCCCGCTCTAAAAACCCGTCTTGAAATAACTCGCTCATAACCTCGTCGTAGTATTTTATGTATAATAATACTAATAATACTACTAATAATAATAATAATACAATTAATAACAATATTAATCTTAATAATATTAATAATAATAATAATAATAATAATAATAATAATAATAATAATAATAATAATAATAATAATAATAATAATAATAATAATAATAAATATAAATATTGATAGAGTGCAGAGAGATGAGAGGAAATGAATTGTGAGTGAACAAAACGAATTCGATCGAAATTTATAGAACTTGGCCTCACCCACATTCTCATGTGATCGCATGGTTTTGTGGGCATCTTGCCATGCGATCGCATGGCTTGATGTCCCAGCTCAATTTCGACCAACCAAACCCGCCGACAGTTTTTTTTATTAATTATATATATATATATATATATATATATATATATATATATATATATATATATATATATATATATATATATATATTATATTTATATGTATAGATGACTTGTAACCTTAGTTCCGATATTTTGTACATTGACACTCGACTCATGTCCTGGTTCCGGTTTTTCAAACATCCTTACGTACGCTGAGAAAACTTGTATTTTACGTTTGGCGACACGTACCTTTATTAAAATATAGACTTAAGTTATCAATAAACTATATCTCTCAAAATGTAACTTGAACGTATAAATGTTATGGTCATTTGCTTCTTTATTTCATCGTCTCGTTATATATACATATACACACACATATATATACATAATAGTTTTATTTTAACTCAAAACGTTTTATAACTAACTTAATATTAACTTTTATTACATTGAAAAAAATATATATACATATATATTTTCATTTCGGAATATAAATTTGAAATATTTATTTAACAATATAATATATAATTTTTCGAAACTAATTGTATTTCAAAGTTCAATATATATAATTTAAAATTGTTTCGAAATTATTATTTAATAGTACTCTTATCTTTTTGAAACAATAAAAATATATTTACAAATTTATAATACAAGCTTTAATTAAGTTCTTTAAAATTTTATATACATAAATAAATTAGCTTATAACATGTTTTAATAATAAAGTTCTTATTAGACTGAAAACGTTTTAGTGCATTTAAAACTAAATCGAATAAATGTTATAATTCTGTTTTCCAAAACTAACTATAATTAAGAATCGTTTTGTTAAAGTTTAAAATAATGGAAAGCGTCATATCATAAAATGTTTTAGAAAAATAAATCTGTATATATACTCATAATAGGTTTCAAGTTTTAAACTTATAGTCTATTCGTGAATCGTAGGGTTAAGTCTAAAGGATAATCAAACGTATGAAATCATCCTAATGTAACATGTCAAATGGGTTTATCTAGTCGACGGACCTTATACCAATTATTTCTTCTACATGATCAAATATTATGAAAGCTAAATTATTAACCTATCAAAAGACATGAGGAAATATAGTGTAAAGCACACGTTAAAAATTAATCAAGAATCTCCACTAACTTTTGTCCAACTCTCGTTAATTGACACATTTGTTCTTACTTGTAAATCACTTTACTATTTATTCCTAATACCATTAAAAAGAATGATTTCTCATATCAACATGGACCTCACAACAGAGATCCATAACAATATCATAATCCTTAAGGGACTTGATAATTATCTTTCAATTTAATTGTTTGACATTATCTTATAACTTTGATATTTCAATATATCAAATGAGTATGAAAACTAATAAGTTTATTGTACGGTAACATACGCGTAATTCTTTGTTAACGTTTTCAATTAATATAACTATATATTATATATACATATCTATATACACATAATTGTTCGTGAGTCGTCGAGCACAGTCAAAGGGTAATTGATTACATGAACATAGTTTCAAAGTTTTTGATATTTCAACATTACAGACTTTGCTTATCGTGTCGGAAACATATAAAGATTACTTTTAAATTTGGTCGAAAATTTCCGGGTCGTCACAGTACCTACCCGTTAAAGAAATTTCGTCCCGAAATTTGATTGGGATGGTCATGGATGATAATGAATATGTTTTCATGACGCATACCAGTTGATAAATAAAGTTTTATCATCATTGAGTAATATAGATAAAACAATTTGATTATGTGAAGAGTACGAGTGAAGCTTTCACAAAAGAGTGAAATAAGAAAGATAAAATTTCGTCATATCTTTTGATGTAGATAGAGTTGATTTCCGGAGTTCAAGGGATTTTGAGAAAATCTTCGTAATAAGATTTGATTCTTCGGTAATTAAGGAAGTTAAGATCTCTTTGAATTAAATGCGGTAATCTGTCTCGATTTATATGTCTGATATTCCACTATAAATCCACTCCCTTCGTTTCCTTAATTCCACAGCTCACACCTTCTATTCTTTCTTCCTCAGTTCTTATTTCCAAAAGATTATGGAAATGCTTCATCCAGTTCTGATTCTTGATCTTATTCTGACTACCACAATAATCATCCTTTTATTCCAACTTCCACTAGAGGAATCCGTTTATTTCTACTTTGCTCTTGGGGTAGTGATTTTCCTGATCCTTCCTTGCATCTGTCTTTCCATAATTATTGATATCTATGGTTAATGTTTTCTCCTATTTGCTGCGATTTATACTCCAATTTCTATTTCAGAGCTTCATTCTTTTGTTTTCCCTTCTTGCCATTAAGCACCGCATGTAATGGTCCAGAATTCGTAGATATGAATTTCGGAATGAAAATGGTTATTGTTCTAAGAAGGAAATGGTAATGGCACGATCTTGATTTGTCAAATTACCAGAATATCCCGGAAAAGGCCGAATCATTAAGAAAAATATTTTCTTGATATGTTTAGAGGTTAAGTAGAATATAAGAGTCGTGTAACATGGCACATGATGACGTTAGGATCTGTGAATCATGACGTTCCATTTAGAAACTCAGCATAACTTACTGTAATATAATCACGTTGATAAAGTGTCATTATATTATACTAACTCATGCTTCAATTCCCAACACTACTTCAAAAATATTCATATTTTAAACTCGAAGGTTTCAGAATTTAGAAACTAAAATAGTTTCTTTTATGATGTAACACAGATAGCGCGAAGAGGTAAATGATTTCGGATAACAATAGTTATGAAGATATCTTCAGAAACATTGAAGATATTTATAATGAAAGATATGATGATATCTTAGAATATCTAAGATCAGAGGATGATGAAGAATATTGTCCGCAAGAGTTGAGAGTAGGGAGCAAGGTTTTTGCTAAAGACTTCAGCAGACACTGAATTATTTAGATTCTTTGAAGGTAGATTTAGTTTTTGTGATTTGTCCACAGCCTTCTTCATTGTTTGCTCAATCCGTTTTCCAGTTCCAAACCTTCTCTTTTTCTAAGCTTTTCCAACACCTTATTTTTCATCAAACTCTCGACTGTTAAGGTCGTTTACAGTTTTTGCTGCTTCATCTGCATTTTTTCAAAATTTTGAGATCTAGTTCGCAGTTTAGGGTGTTTTTCAGAAACTTCACATTCGAATATGTAAGTTTAGGAGATAGACGTTATATGTATATATATAACTGTTGGCGTAGAATTGCTGTGAAATTCGAGAATAATGATTCAAGCTTTTTGGTATGACAACTACCGTTACAAAATGCAGATGAGTACATGATAGGGTTTCAATGAATAGGTATAGTGAGTTTGCAGAGAGGCTTAAGTCAAAGAGTATTGAAGTTGTTGATACGTTTACTGTTAATATGGTAGAGTGTAAAAGGTTCCCCGGTAACGATAGCGAAAGGGCAATGTATATATCGAAGTTATAATAAGACTGTTTCGACTGAAAAGTCGAAGTTGACTTGCTGGAGCTGTGACAAAACTGACTACTTTGGAAAGAGATTGCAAAGTTATTTTTTTTGTAATAAATGCCAAAGGAGTTGACACAGATATGTGTTAGTCTATGACTTTGGTTTCGAAATTTTCTAGGTGTATTGCTATACGCGTAATCCTTCTTTTCGTAGATAACGTGTGGTTGGATCATCCTATCGGTTGTTTCTTAATTGATGGGTTTTCAAAAATCCTGAAAGGTTTGAACGCAGATTGTAATCGTCAATATACATATGATGTTCTAGAATTTTGAACGACTTGAATATTTTTCTGGGTTTTATGAATAGAAGTGATGTTTTATCAGTTTTGAAGTCAAAGTATAACTTTGAAAGATGTAAGAATTTAAGAGTGATGATACCGGTTATATCTCAAATTGAGTGCCGAGATTTCAAAATCAGAATATGTAATTGGATTTGGATGAGTATGGTTGTTTTGATTTCTATAAAAGAATGTATATTGTTGTGAAAGTAGGGAGTATAGTGGATGATTTGCTGAATCAGAATCTAAGAATGTAACATATTAATTTTGAATTTATATATCTTTCGGGTATTACCTACCCGTTAAAAGTTTCACAAGTAATCTTTTGTACGAGAGAATTTTATTACAATTTTTATGAAAATATAAATATGTATATTTTCTTCAAATGTAATACAGATTTAATGAGTTAATATCATATTAAGCTCATTTGATTTTCAGCTGGAACTAGAAATGAATAATCTCTAAAGCTTTAGAAATTTCGTAATCTTCGTGGATTATCACTTCGACATAAATGAAATTATGAATCAATACTTCATTATTCATTTTACTGGATGAATGACGTTGGTGTTCGTGGGATTCTTGTGAACTTCGCAAGGTACGAATAATGTTGTCTAGAAAGTTTCGAGTATATCGAAAGTGTAAAATCAAATATGTAATTGAATAATACACTTAGTTTATTATGAAATGGAATTCACTGAATTTGAAACAGAGGTTGTAGTTAATGGTGGTTAAGTTGCTAACGAAGGATGTACATTATAGCATATTAGTCATATGAATATGAATTAATCGAGTAGTACCTACCGGTTAAAGATTCACACGTAATAGCTTAGTACAGAAAGATTTTGTTATGGTTTCAAAATTTATATACATATAAATTCTTCAGAGGGAATGAGTTAGTACTTCATAACTCATTGATACAATATACTTGTTGTTGATTAGTGATGATGTTCGCGGTGATTATAGATCTGGCGGAGCTTGTGATGTTGGAGGTGCTGCTGATACTGACGATGTTTATGGCACTGACAGTGCTGGTGATGTTGACGGTTGATGGTGTTTGCATAACAAGTATAGTTTGTAAATCACGTACCATTCCTGACAGGGTTTCTACTCTACCGTCTCTATTCACTCATCTGATTTGCGATCAGAATAAATAATCTCTAAGACTTTGGAGATTACATAATCGCCGCAAAATATTTCTTCAATGAAGTTATGAATCAATACTTCATTGTTTGTTATTGTTGGTATTCCTTGGTATCTATAGGGCGTATAACATTGGTGCTTATGGGACAGATTGTAAAGTTGAGATTTACGACGCGGTTGTGGTTGGTGGTGGTAATGATACTGTTGACGTTGATGATGGTGGTACCGTTGATGCCACTGATGCTGCGGGTGCTTGTGGTATTGAGGCTTGCTATGTATTGTTGGTGGTACTGGTGTTGTTGCTGTAGACGTAAGTCTACCTTCCAAATTGTGTACTGTATTTTTCAGAAATTCCATTCTTTCTTCAAACCTAGCACGAAGCTCTCTAACTTCTTCCACTAATCCTACTTGATTAGTAGTCGGGAGTAGGGGCTGAATTACCAACATAATTCTATGAATGCGTTCTTCTAGGCGGAATATCCGGGCAAAAAGTGTGAAAACGGTATTGCGAATTGGTTGACCGGTGAGCACGTCAAGTTCTCCGATGTCGGGAGGTAAATTTGGTTCGTGGTAGGGTTCTCCCTCTTCATTTCTCCAGCGAGTGAGTATGTATCGAACCCATCCTCATCTCCTCCAGAAAGAAATGTAGTCAACCAGTTGGGGTACTTCGGTCACACTACCTTCAGAGTCTTCAGAATCGCCTTCGAAATTATATGAATTCGAATTTGGTACAGGATCCATCTTACAACGATCAGCTAAAGGATTTTCAATATGGGATGATTTTTGAATTCGGATGATATTCTAATTACATAGAATACCTATATATAGTCCAAAAGATTTCGTAGATTACGGAGGAACTTTCGGAAGTTGTTAGGCAGAATTTATAGTAATATATATGCTAAGATATGAATCAGCAGATACGCTAAGATATAGATTTTGTCTATACACTTTTAATGCAATCAATGCAGTAAGATGTGTCTAGACTAAGAATGATAAGCATGTAATTTTCGACAGAAATAATAAGCAAAACTTTTTGACATGCAGCTAAGGTCGAAGTCCAGACTTACTAATGCATCCTAACAACTTTCAGTTAGACACACTAATGCAAGACCTGGTTCACTAAGACCACCGCTCTGATACCACGTGAGACGACCCATCCTAATCCATAAGGACGAATACAATAACATATGGTACATTGCGAGGTATTTGACCTCTATATGATACATTTTACAAACATTGCATTCGTTTTTAAAAGACAACTTTCATTATAATGATAATTGACAGTATGCATACCATTTCCCAATATATCCAAACTATAAATGACTTAATAATAATCTTGATGACTTCAACGACTCGAATGCAACGTCTTTTTGAAATATGCCATGAATGACTCCAAGTAATATCTTTAAAATGAGCAAATGCACAGCGGAATGTTTCTTTAATACCTGAGAATAAACATACTTAAAAGTGTCAACCAAAAGGTTGGTGAGTTCATTAGTTTATCATAATCAATCATATCTATAATTTTAATAGACAACAAGATTTCATTTTCATAGTTAACTGCAGGAACACTCATCTGCAAAAATCATTCATATGGTGAACACCTGGTAACCGATATTAGCAAATGCATCTAGAATATCCCCAAATATACAGGTATACTCATATGTATATAAAATCGAAGTACTAAAGAATCCGTAACCCGGATGGTACTTGTCAAGGTCCATAGATCTATCTTCAGGATTCGCGTCAATTTGGGGGGTTTGTTCCCAAATTCTTAGGCTACCAAGCTAAAAAGGGTGATATCCGGTATAATAATTCAACCATAGAATGTAGTTTTGAGTACTTGTGTCTATTTCGTCAAACATTTATAAAAGCAGCGCATGTATTCTCAGTTCCAAAAATATATATTGCAAAAGCATTTAAAAAGGGAGCAAATGAAACTCACAATATTGTATTTCGTAGCAATTATGCATATGACGGCACTGAACAAGTGTAGGGTTGGCCTCGGATTCACGAACCTATATTAATTATATATATTTATATGTTGGTCAATATCTGTCTAACAATTTAGGTCAAACCGTAGTGTATCATAATCCTAATGCTCGAGACTAATATGCAAAAGTCAACAAAAGTCAACTTGACCCAAATTGACTTCCAAAATCTATACATGATTATTATATAACTTAAATATAGTCATTTTATATATTTAAATATATTTAACATATTTTATTAGAGTAATTAATACAAGTCATTGATTAATAAAATTTATATTAAAATTTATATATGATGAAAAAATATATTATTTTTTATATAACTCAAGTAATAAAATTTATTAAATTCACTTAATATCATGAAAATGTAGTGGTATGTATTATTAATGTAATTATATTACGTGTGGTAAAAAATATCTTTGTATCACATATTTATTGGATAAAATAATATTGATAATAATAATAATGAGTAAAAGTTGTATTATTTTGTAATAATAATAATAATTATTATTACTCTACTAATAATAACAATAACAATGTTTATATTTACTAATGATCATATTAATTATAATAAAATGATTATTCTAATCATGATAATTTTAATAATAACGATACTTTTTATTATTAACTGTAATAATAATAATTTTTTTTTATAAAAATAATGATTCTATTCAAAATGATAATTTTTAATAATAATAATACTAAAATGATAATAATAATGATATTTCTTTTAAAATCATAATTTTAATAAAAATGATAGTTTAAATATTAATGATACTTTTAATAATAATAATAACGTTAAAAATAATAAGATGATAGTTTTGATAAAAATATTAATAATAATAATAATAATAATAATAATAATAATAATAATAATAATAATAATAATAATAATAATAATAATAATAATAATAATAATAATATTGATTATTAGATAATAATAATAACGATAATAACGACGATAACGATAACGATAACGATAATAATAATCATTTTAACAATAATACTTAAAATTATAGATAATTCAATTGACGATATCTTTTAATCCGTTCATCGAAATCATACGCTTTCTAAATGAAAAGTTATTGATTTTTCGTCAGCTTTCCAACGACATGCATAACATATACCTTATCCTAGTAGCATATGTACTAAATTAATGATCTATCATAGACTATTTAATCAACGAAATTTAACATACAAGAATGCATAATCATATCTACTCGAGCACTAGTCAGGGATACACTATTAATATATAAAAGATAGATATGAATGCTCACGTATCAATATTGTGATTCAATATTGCAGGAAATTACGTAGACGCGACGGAGATGATAAATACTAGATTGACCTCACGAGCATACCCCCGAACATTACCCATAACCTCCATAGCTATAACCCATAATTTCCTTAGTTCTATCCCGCTCTAAAAACCCGTCTTGAAATAACTCACTCATAACCTCGTCGTAGTATTTTATGTATAATAATACTAATAATAATACTACTACTAATAATAATACAATTAATAACAATATTAATCTTAATAATAATAATAATAATAATAATAATAATAATAATAATAATAATAATAATAATAATAATAATAATAATAATAATGATAATAATAATAATAAATATAAATATAAATATTGATAGAGTGCTGAGAGATGAGAGGAAATGAATTGTGAGTGAACAAAACGAATTCGATCGAAATTTATAGCACTTGGCCTCACCCACATTCACATGCGAACGCATGATTTTGTGGGCATCTTGCCATGCGATCGCATGGCTTGATGTCCCAGCTCAATTTCGACCAACCAAACCTGCCGACAGTTTTTTTATTAATTATTTATATATATATATATATATATATATATATATATATATATATATATATATATAAAATTATATATATTATATTATATTTATATGTATAGATGACTTGTAACCTTAGTTCCGATATTTTGTACGTTGACACTCGACTCATGTCCTGGTTCCGATTTTTCAAATATCCTTACTTACGCTGAGAAAACTTGTATTTTACATTTCGCGACACGTACCTTTATCAAAATATAGACTTAAATTATCAATAAACTATATCTCTCAAAATGTAACTTGAACGTATAAATGTTATGGTCATTTGCTTCTTTATTTCACCGTCTCGTTATATATACATATACACACATATATATAATAGTATTATTTTAACTCAAAACGTTTTATAACTAACTTAATATTAAATTTTATTACATTGAAAAAAAATATATATACGTATATATTTTCATTTCGGAATATAAATTTAAAATATTTATTTAACAATATAATATATAATTTTTTGAAACTTATTGTATTTCAAAGTTCAATATATATAATTTAAAATTGTTTCGAAATTATTATTTAATAGTACTCTTATCTTTTTGAAACAATAAAAATATATTTACAAATTTATAATACAAGCTTTAATTAAGTTCTTTAAAATTTTATATACATAAATAAATTAACTTATAACATGTTTTAATAATAAAGTTCTTATTAGACTGAAAACGTTTTAGTGCGTTTAAAACTAAATCGAATAAATGTTATAATTCTGTTTTCCAAAACTAACTATAATTAAGAATCATTTTTTTAAAGTTTAAAATAATGGAAAGCGTCATATCATAAAATGTTTTAGAAAAATAAATATGTATATATACTCATAATAGGTTTCAAGTTTTAAACTTATAGTCTATTCGTGAATCGTAGGGTTAAGTCTAAAGGATAATCAAACGTATGAAATCATCCTAATGTAACATGTCAAATGGGTTTATCTAGTCGACGAACCTTATACCAATTATTTCTTCTACATGATCAAATATTATGAAAGCTAAATTATTAACCTATCAAAAGACACGAGGAAATATAGTGTAAAGCACACGTTAAAAATTAATCAAGAATCTCCACTAACTTTTGTCTAACTCTCGTTAATTGACACATTTGTTCTTACTTGTAAATCACTTTACCATTTATTCCTAATACCGTTAAAAAATAATGATTTCTCAAATCAACGTGGACCTCACAACAGGGACCCATAACAATATCATAATCCTTAAGGGTCTTGATAATTATCTTTCAATTTAATCGTTTGACATTATCTTATAACTTTGATATTTCAATATATCAAATGAATATGAAAACCAATAAGTTTATTGTACGGTAACATACGCGTAATTCTTTGTTAACGTTTTCAATTAATATAACTATATATTATATATATACTATCTATATACACATAATTGTTCGTGAGTCATCGAGCACAGTTAAAGGGTAATTGATTACATGAACATAGTTTCAAAGTTTTTGAGATTTCAACATTACAGACTTTGCTTATCGTGTCGGAAACATATAAAGATTATGTTTAAATTTTGGTCGAAAACATCCGGGTCGTCACACATTCCTCTTTAGAAACTTCAACCATATACATGATTCCCCTTATAAACCCACGAGAAACCACATAATCTCTCTTAAATACTACCCACTTTTGATCTCTAAATAGTACATGACAATTATCGTCATCCAATTGCCCAACCAAAATCAACCGACTCTTGAGCTTTGGAACGAACTGCAAATTCCTCAAGATTAAAGCATAATTCAAGTGTCTAACCACGAGATCACCAATAATCGCAATATCAAGTGTATTCTCATTCGCAACTTGAACCTTACCGGAGTATTCCTTGAAGTTCATCATCTCGTTCATGTATGGGGTAACATGATGTGACACCGCAATTTTTTTTTAAACGTGGCGGAAGCATTATATTATTTAAATACGATATTAACATTTGTACAAACCGATGTCACGTGTCATTAACACATACATGTTCATATGGAGAAGACGTAGTCACAATCTGTTTTCAAAAGAACACAGTTTAAACTATAAAAGATCACATCAGAGTTAATCCTGTCAAACATACCATCATCATGCCCGTCTTCTCCCAAAAAGCACTATCTACAAAAGCTATCAACCTGCAGGGAGAAGATGGAGGGGAATTAGCACGAAGCTAAGTGAGTACGACTAACTACAGGTCATAGCATACATAAGTGTTATACTAATCGTGTCACAATAGTCTAACACACAAACATCACCCAAGTGCCGTCTACAGAGACTCTGGCGGCTCGGCCAAACCATTAACCACCAGCTGATCGGACTGGTGCTTACCAGAAGTTCCTCCACCACCGTATGTATATACATAATCCACACGCGACGGACGCGTCATTCACATATATATACACCACGGCTGTCTAGGCTACCACAGAGGAACCCAACCCGCAGGTTGATCTCTCCTACCGAGGCTACCACACAATAGGGACGCACTGGGCTCCAGTAGACACGTATCAACTAACATGCAGTCATCACAAGGAACTAACTAACCACAACAATAAGTATATCTAACAAGCATGGCAATCATAATATAACATGCTTCTATATACTATATTCTTCAGTTAGTCCCACTCACCAATTACCAGCAACCAGCTCAGATAATCTACTACTGAGCGGCTTCCTTATCTTTTTCACCTGAACATAAGGCAAACCAAGTTAGTTATTGTCCATTAACATCAAATAACACAATATATAAATTTTTGTATCAAAAACTGTCCGCTAAAAATTTTTGCTTAACACTTGTGCACTTTCAAAATTTACATCCTGAACATCAAAATACAAACGGGCAGCATAACGGCTAAAAATCAACACTTAGTAAAAATTTCTACTGCATAGACCATCGGTCGATCGTCAGAGACTATCGACCGATCGTCACTACACCATCGTTCGAGGGACTACACTATCGGTCGATCGTTAAAATTTCAACCGTTGGTCGAAGGACTCACACCATCGGTCGAGGGTCTAGCCCATCGGCCGATCGTCAGACACCATCGGTCGAGGGTCAACGACCATCGGTCGAGGGTCAACGACCATCGGCCGAGGGTAGTTCATCTGATGCAGCAGCTGCCAAAGTGACGGGTTTCTCACCAAACTCACCAATTCTTGCTCTAGAGCTCGATTACGACCTCAAAATTGACCAAATCAAAGACACTAAACATGTAGGAACATAAAACCACAAGATTTGGACTCAAACAACATCAAATCTAACTCTTTTGACCCAAAATACACACTTTGTAAAAACTAACACAAAAACTCCATTTTCTCAAAGATTAAAGCATGAAAACTTGTGATTCTTACGTTGATAGAATCAGTAAAATATAAGGAACAAGATACTGTAAATGATTCGAGCTCTAAAACAAGGATTAGAAATTAGGGTTTGATGTAAGTGAAGAACGAGGTGTTTAGTGTGTGTTTGTGGAAAAGTCTGGAAAGTGAGGAGAGAAGCAGCACTAGAGTTATTTAATTGGGTTTAATTCCCACACTGTGCATCACAAGGGTATTTATCAGTTATCAGATATCTTTCGTACATCATTTGGCAACCCAAACGAGGTCCAAATTAGATAAACAAACCTGTTCTGTGACCCTTGTCATAAACTGGTCCTAACCACATTATTATTTAATAGTAAATATTAAATAAGAATAAAAGCATATATAATAACACAATACTAACTTAAGGGCAACTAGTAATCTTACAGCTAGGCCCGATTGAGGATGTTACAAATCTACCCCCCTTAAGAAGATTCCGTCCTCGGAATCTGGTCAAGGTCAAACAAATGGGGATAGCGCGCTCTCATTAACTCCTCGGTTTCCCACGTCAGGTTGGAACCTAAACTGTGCTGCCATTCCACTAACACCATAGGAATCTGTTTTTTTCTTAACTTTGTGACTTTCTGGTCCACTATTCTAACCGGCTCCTCTACTAGTTTCTTAGTCAAGTCGACTTTCAAATCTTTCAATGGAAGAATCTGACTTTCGTCGTCTACTTTGCACTTTCTCAGATAGCACACGTTGAACGTGTTGTGTATTGCTGCTAACTCTGATGGAAGATCTAAAACAACGGTCTGATCATTCAAAATTTCTTTAATCGGAAATGGCCCAATAAACCTCGGTACTAGTTTACCACGTTTACCAAATCTGATCACCCCTTTCCACGGCGAAACTTTCAGATAAACACGATCACCTACATTAAATGTCACCGGACATCTGCGTGGATCAGCATACATCTTTTGTCTGTCTCTGGCTGCTTTTAACTTCTCACGTGCAATTTCAACCTTTTCTGCAGTTATCTGGACAATTTCGGGACCTGCAAATTGTTTCTCACCTGCTTCTAACCAACATGTCGGAGTTCTACACTTACGACCATACAACATTTCATATGGCGGCATTCCAATACTCGAATGATACGAATTGTTGTAAGCAAACTCTATCCGTGGAAGATGCGAATCCCAAGAACCACCATATTCTAAGACACACGCTCTCAACATGTCTTCTAACATTTGAATCGTTCGTTCGCTCTGACCGTCCGTCTGTGGGTGATATGCTGTACTTAAATTCACGCGCGTACCCAGATTTTGTTGTAAACTGTTCCAGAAGTTCGATACAAACCTAGTATCTCTATCGGAAAATATTGACAACGGTATACCATGTCGACTAACTATCTCTTTCAAGTACAATTCTGCCAAATCACTTAACGAAGCTGTTTCACGAGTAGCTAAAAAGTGAGCACTCTTTGTTAAACGATCCACAATCACCCAGATCATGTCGTGTCCTTTCTGGGTTCGGGGTAACTTGGTTACAAAATCCATCGTTATATGATCCCATTTCCACTGAGGAATTTCTAACTGTCGTAGAGATCCATATGGTTTCTGATGTTCTGCTTTAACTTGGGTACAAATATGACATTTCTCAACGAAACCTGCAACATCTGTCTTCATTGTCGACCACCAATACAATGTTTTCAAGTCTCTATACATTTTTGTACTACCTGGATGCACTGATAATCTCGATTTATGCGCTTCAGTAAGGATTAAATCCTTCAAATCTCCAAGCATAGGCACCCAAATTCGATCTTTATAGGTCTTTAATCCTCTAGAATCATTGCATAGGTCATATTTTCTTTTAGTCATTTGTTCAGTCTTTAGGTTTTCGTCATTCAAAGCTACTAACTGAAAGGTTTTCAATCGATCAATCAAGTCTGAAACTATTTCAATTCTCATAAATCTAACATTTTCGATGGTTTTCTTGCGACTCAGAGCATCTGCAACCACATTTGCTTTACCCGGATGGTACTTAATCTCACAATCGTAGTCTTTAATCAATTCTAAACATCGACGTTGACGCATATTTAATTCTTTCTGCGAAAAGATATATTGAAGACTCTTATGATCTGTATAGATTTCACAATGTGTACCATACAAATAATGTCTCCAAAGCTTCAAGGCAAACACAACTGCAGTTAACTCTAAATCATGAGTAGGGTAGTTTCGTTCATGATTCTTCAACTGTCGTGAAGCATACGCTATGACTTTATTTCTGTGAATCAAAACACAACCCAGACATGCACGTGATGCATCACAATAAACCACAAAATCTTCTGTTCCCTCTGGTAAAGCTAAAACCGGCGCTTGACATAACAACTGTTTGAGAGTCTGAAAAGCCTTTTCTTGTTCATCAGTCCATCGAAAGGCTACATCCTTTCTGGTTAACTTATTTAATGGACCTGCTATTTTAGAAAAGTCTTTGATAAACCGGCGGTAATAACCTGCTAAACCCAAAAAACTCTTAATTTCTGTCAGCATTTTCGGAGAGTTCCAATTCATTACAGCCTCTATCTTAGACTGATCCACTTTGATACCCTGTTCACAAATTACATGACCCAGAAACTGTACTTCCCGCAACCAAAATTTACACTTAGAACACTTAGCATACAACTGTTCCTATTTCAGGAGTTCTAAAACCAATCTCAAATGTGTAACATGATCTTTCTCGGTTTTCGAATATATTAAGATATCATCTATGAAGACAATCACAAACTTGTCAAGATACCGACGACACACCCTATTCATTAAATCCATAAACACTGCTGGCGCATTTGTTAACCCGAATGGCATAACTAAAAATTCATAATGACCATATCTAGTTCTGAACGCTGTTTTCGGTATATCACTCTCTACAACACGTACCTGATGATATCCTGAACGTAAATCCATCTTTGAAAAGTAGGAAGCACCCTGTAACTGATCAAATAAGTCATCTATTCTTGGTAATGGATACTTCTTCTTGATTATTCTCTTGTTTAAATTACGATAATCTATACACATACAAAGTGACCCATCTTTCTTTATCACAAACAAAACAGGAGCACCCTACGGTGAAGAACTTGGTCGAATAAACCCCTTATCTAACAGTTCCTGAATCTGAGACATCATTTCTCGGATTTCTGAAGGAGCTAATCTGTAAGGAGCTTTTGCAACTGGCGTAGCACCGGGAACCAAATCAATTTTATACTCTACTTCACGTACTGGAGGTAACCCTGGTAAATCATCTGGAAATACTTCGGGAAATTCCGACACAATGGGAATATCGGTCACCTGCTTCTTCTCTTTCTTAACATCGATCACGTAGGCTAAGAATGAAATCACACCCTTTCAATATTGCCTTCTGAGCTTTCATTAGGGAAACCATAGTAAAGTTAAATCCACTGCGCTCTCTCCTAGCTATCACTCGGGATCCATCGGCCAAACAGAAAGAAATCATATTCTTATCACACTTAATATTAGCTCTATTAGCTCTTAACCAATTCATACCTATGACTACATCAAAGCTAGGTATAGGCATCAACAAACAGGTTAAAAGAAAGGAATGGCCGTCGATTTCGATGGTAATTCCAGACACAGATGATGTGCATGGAACCATTTTACCATCAGCTACTTCTATCCCCAAAGGCTCATCTAACATCCTAACAGGCAACTTCAACTTATCACAGAAGCCTAAGGACATAAAAGACCGATTCGCTCCAGAATCAAATAACACACGAGCTGGCAAGGAATTAACCAAGAACATACCGGTAATGACGTCATTGGTAGCGGTTTCAGCGTCTACCGTCATCTGAAACGCCCTTGCCTCTGCTGTTGGAGAATTCTTTCTTTTCTGCCTGGCAGTAGAAGCAGAAGATCCCCCAGAAGTAACCGACCTCTCCCCTGACCCTGCCCCAGAACCGGCTCTCGACGCAGATGGACAATTCGCTGATCTATGACCTACTTGATGACAAGTCCAACACACATCGGACTTAAAGAAACAAGTTGTTGTTTCATGACCTAGTACTCCACTTCTTAAGCATCTTCAGGTCATTGGAGAACATGGACCAGCATGAGTCGACTTACAAACATTACACCAACCAGACTGACTAGAACCCGATCCACTCATACCAGACTTACTTTTCTGTTTAAACCCACCTGACTTCTTACCACGAAATCCTGATTGCTTACTTGATTGCTGAGTAGACTGACCACCAGTTTGACTTTCTGATTTTCCCCCAAAAGGTCCACCTTTTGAACTTTCTCTTTTCGCTGCCATTATATCACCTTCTGTCACTTTAGCCATCTCATGAGCCTGTGCCAATGTGGTTGCAAATCTCGCAACTGTTCTATATTCTGGCTTAATCACCCGCATAAAATGCTGAATCTTATCATTTTTAGTCGGTACCCACTATTGAACAAACCTTAGCTTAGATGTGAAATCTCTGAAAACCTCATCAATCGTCATACTTTCTGACATCTTCATACTCAGAAACTCGATTTTCAATCTTTCCATCTCATACTCAGAACAATACTGCTCACAAACTTTAGCAGCAAATTGTTCCCAGGTAATTTGACTGATCTGTTCTTTAGGTAAATATGAAGTGATAGAGTCCCACAATTCCATTGCTTCACCTTTGAGAAGTCTACTTGCAAACAATACCATAGATTCAGGCTCACGGGAACATGCTTCTAATGCTCGTTCCACTTCTCTTAACCAATTGAGCGTCGCTGTAGGGTTTGTGTGACCACTGTACTCAGGAGGTTTGCAGTCCATAAACTGTTTATAGGCACACTTCCTTCTTGTCTCAGGGACTTGAAATGGGTACATCATTTGATTAAGAAAAGTCTGGTTAAATGGAAATGGCATTTGATAGTTTTGATAGGTATTTTGTGGAAACTGTGATTGGGAACTACCACCGGCTTGATTATAAAAGTTAGGAGGAAAGGTCTAGTTCAACGCAGTGGTATTTGGGTTCCATTGCACCCGTTCTTGTTCCAATTCCTTAATTTTCTCCTGAGCTTTTAGTAACCGACTTTGAAGTTCTATTACTTCTTGAGAAGTTTCTTCTTCTGAAGACACATGTCCATCTTCGTCAGGGGCTCTATAAGTACCAGTTCCAGGGACAGTAGGGCCAGTAGCGTTAGCTTCGTTGTCTATCATTGCTGCACTACCACAACACTCACACCAAAGCTTAGTATAAATTCTGTTAGTACTAACAACTAACACATATTCTGTCCTAGTACTCACTTAACCCATCCCCAGCATGTTATGTTTGACATGACACTTCTAAGTTTGGGAACATGACATGTAGATCACAATGCACATGCTGCCAAACTCAGCTCTGATACCAACTTGTGACACCGCTATTTTTTTTTAAACGTGGCGGAAGCATTATATTATTTAAATACGATATTAACATTTGTACAAACCGATGTCACGTGTCATTAAAACATACATGTTTATATGGAGAAGACGTAGTCACAATCTGTTTTCAAAAGAACACAGTTTAAACTATAAAAGATTACATCAGAGTTAATCCTGTCAAACATAACATTATCATGCCCGTCTTCTCCCGAAAAGCACTATCTACAAAAGCTATCAACCTGCAGGGAGAAGATGGAGGGGAATTAGCATGAAGCTAAGTGAGTACGACTAACTACAGGCCATAGCATACATAAGTATTATACTAATCGTGTCACAATAGTCTAACATACAAACATCACCCAAGTGCCGTCTACAGAGACTCTGGCGGCTCGGACAAACCATTAACCACCAGCTGATCGGACTGGGGCTTACCAGAAGTTCCTCCACCACCGTATGTATATACATAATCCACACGCGACGGGCGCGTCATTCACATATATATACACCACGGCTGTCTAGGCTACCATAGAGGAACCCAACCCGCAGGTTGATCTCTCCTACCGATGCTACCACATAATAGGGACGCACTGGGCTCTAGCAGACGAGCATCAACTAACATGCAGTCATCACAAGGAACTAACTAACCACAACAATAATTATATCTAACAAGCATGGCAATCATAATATAACATGCTTCTATCTACTATATTCTCCAGTTAGTCCCACTCACCAATTACCAGCAACCAGCTCAGATAATCTACTACTGAGCGGCTTCCTTATCTTTTTCACCTGAACATAAGGCAAACCAAGTTAGTTATTGTCCATTAACATCAAATAACACAATATATAAATTTTTGTATCAAAAAACTGTCCGCTAAAATTTTTTGCTTAACACTTGAACATCAAAATACAAAAGCAACATAACGGCTAAAAATCAACACTTAGTAAAAATTTCTACTGCATAGACCATCGGTCGATCGTCATAGACTATCGGTCGATCGTCACTACACCATCGGTCGAGGGACTACACCATCGGTCGATCGTTAAAATTTCAACTGTTGGTCGAAGGACTCACACCATCGGTCGAGGGTCTAGCCCATCGGCCGATCGTCAGACACCATCGGTCGAGGGTCAACGACCATCGGCCGAGGGTAGTTCATCTGATGCAGTAACTGCCAAAGTGATGGGTTTCTCACCAAACTCACCAATTCTTGCTCTAGAGCTCGATTACGACCTCAAAACTGACCAAATCAAAGACACTAAACATGTAGGAACATAAACCCACAAGATTTGGACTCAAACAACATCAAATCTAACTCTTTTGATCCAAAATACACACTTTGTAAAAATTAACACAAAAACTCCATTTTCTCAAAGATTAAAGCATGAAAACTTGTGATTCTTACCTTGATAGAATCAGTAAAACATAAGGAACAAGATACTGTAAATCATTCGAGCTCTAAAACAAGGATTAGAAATTAGGGTTTGATGTAGGTGAAGAACGAGATGTTTAGTGTGTGTTTGTGGAAAAGTCTGGAAAGTGAGGAGAGAAGCAGCACTATAGTTATTTAATTAGGTTTAATTCCCACACTGTGTATCACAAGGGTATTTATCAGTTATCTGATATCTTTTGTACATCATTTGGCAACCCAAACGAGGTCCAAATTAGATAAACAAACCTGTTCCGTGACCCTTGTCACAAACTGGTCCTAACCACATCATTATGTAATAGTAAATATTAAATAAGAATAAAAGCATATATAATAACACAATACTAACTTAAGGGCAACTAGTAATCTTACAGCTAGGCCCGATTGAGGATGTTACACATGATACGAGGCACCCGAATCTAAAACCCAAGTTTTGTCAAGACCCTCTTTTTGGCACATCAACGCATCCTCGATCATCATAGTCGATACGCTCCCACCCGACTTATGATTCGAGAACTTTGACTTATAATGACCAACTTGGTGGTAATTCCAACACACCACGTTCTTGCTCCTTGATGGACTTCTTAACCTAGATCTTCCCTGACTAACGCTTAGAACCGAACCCGAACTTCCATTCCAATCTTTCCCAGCGAATACCTTCGCTAAGAATCAAATTTCGGATTCCTTCAAAAGTGAGTTTAGTAATTCTGAATGAACCACTAATCGCCGTAATCGTACCGACCCAACTATCAGGCAATGAAGATAGCAAAAACAATGCCTCAAGCTCATCATCGAATTTAATATTCACCGATTCAACCGAATTAAAATAGAATTAAATTCGTTAACATGATTCGCCGCCGAGGAACCCTCCATTATCCTAGCATTCACCAATTATCGAATCAAGAAAACTTTGTTCAAAGTAGGTGGATTTTCATACATGTAAGATAAAGCCGCCAGCAATCCCGCCATTGTGGTTTCACCCACGATGTTGTAAGCAACGTTCTTGGCCAGAGAAAGTTGAACAACTCCTTAGGCTTGCCTATCCAACAACTCCCATTAATCTTGAGTCGTCTCTTCTAGTTTAACACCCTTCAACGGTTGGTAAAGATTCTTTTGATATATCACATCTTCAATTTGCACCTTTCAAAAGCAAAAATCATTCCCATCAAACTTATCAATCTTCATATCACTCATTTCCGCCATTGTTCCCGTGAAACCGAACCGATGCTCTTGATACCACTTGTTAGTAATAAAGCACGTGAGCCCTAACAAGGCTTGATAACCCTAAGTTATCAAACCCAATTGCGACAAACAGATTAAAGTGAGGAACACGAAGAAAACTATCAAAAATGATAAAAGACAAAGAATTTAACGAGGTTATATGTAATCAAAGATGATTACTTTAATCCTCGGCTAACCAAAAGAGTATTCTTATTGATAAATTTCGTGGTATACATAGTGCAAAAAATGAAACACGAAAACTTCTAGACCGACTTATTCAGCAAGTCGGGACGTCTTCGCGGTCGCAATGCAACCATCACGGTCGTGATGCAAACTATTCCAGAACATTCATTCGCTGCCCACCCATCAACGACCCTGTCTGCGTCTATTTTCAGCAACCTTCAATTTTCGTTTAACTCGATTGGCACTCAACACTTATAACTATATGAAAGCAGTTCGTTAGACCCGTTGTGTGGGGTATGTGTATTTTTGTAATGTATATTTGTTGCCGATTTTATTGTCATCTAACAATTATTTTCGTTAATTGATATTTACTTGAAAGCAAGAGTTGACTAGTTATATTTACAAACCGGTTTGAAGATTGTGAAGTACACACCCGTAAGAATTGGCTAGACACTATCAGCAAAATGTCGGGGGTAAAGGGGGTCGCGCCCCCTTGCGGGAGTCAAAGGAGTTGCGCCCCCTTGCGGGGTCCAAGGGGCAGCGTCCCTGGCGGGGTCCAAGGGGCAGCGCCCTTTGTTTGAGTCCCCCTCCTTATGAGGTCAAGGGGCAGCGCCACGCACCTGAAAATTTGGGGTACTATGTTGTCTACCGAAAAATTGCATCCCAACGAATTTCCCGCCACCTGTTACACCTTTTCGGGTAACAGTCTTTTCAAACAAAAAATGAAAGGTTACATCCTTTTGTTATATCCTTTCGTTGCACCTTTTCGAGTTGCGACCAAATTTATTGTGTTTTCTTTCTAGAAAACATTTCACTTGCTTTCACATACGAAAAACAGAAACATACATTTTTTTATACATTTATATTTGAATCTTCTTGTCTGGAATCAAATCTCGTTCTTGTCTTACCGATTAGTTTTTCATAATACCCGAGGCTTGTAGAGTCGAAATACTTAATCGATAAAATAATTACACGATTCAAAAATTCAATCCGATTATCAATTATTACCCTATTTTCTAACATTATTTTCAGTATTGTTAGTTTAAGATATGTAGTGTAAAATTATTGGTTAATTATGAGTTAGTTATAGTTTGAAATGTTGATATGTTAATTATATGGTAATTAATAAAAAGTTCACTGTTAGTTATGATAAGAAGTGATTTTAGGGTCTGTTTACTTTTTTACTTAATGATCTATTTTTGTACAGCTCTTAATTCAATAAGTAAAATTGATACTTCTTTGTTACTTAGTCTGTCACTTAATATGAATATTGGTCGATCTCTTTCCAAGAGATATAGAGTCGGATACTTCTTCCCTAACATAGATAAATGGAAACAAGACTTAATGTAGAAAAAAGTAAATAGTCCCTTATACTATAGGAGTCTCTTTGTGTGGTCTTTTGATCTAGGAGTGCACTTGAATGAAAAGCTTATGGTAGTTTATGGGAGTTTAAGCTTAATTATTTCATAAGCTTAAGCTAGTAACATTGTTTGAGTGATAAAATTTCGAGAACTCGTGAGAAATTACGTTATTACCTTTGATATAGTTATTATTCATATCATCTATTGTCCATTCTTGTCAATTTACAACTATAAGTTCCAGCTATTTTGTCAAACACTTATAATAGTTATTAAGTTCGACTTTCAGCTTCAAAATAAGCTTCAACTAACCGCAAACTGTAGCTAATTTTACAAACACATGTCATATGATTTCTATGCTAATCTAATATCGTCTGCTTTAAAAAAAATTAAAAGGATATTTTCATTATAGGTATTGAATATTATTATGTATTGGTACCCCAAATATAATTTGTGTATTAAACTATCATTTGAAAATAAAATATATAGACACTATGTATTGAATTGTTCAAAGTTCTATTGCTGATACATTTACAATATATATACTAGAGCATACATGTGATACATACAGAAATATTAGGAAAGAATAAACCTAACATCCTATACAATAGGAGCCGATACATTCAGAGGATACAAGTAACTTATCTGATGACTTTTATGTTTATCCTTATCATGCCCCCTAAATCTGCACTTTGGATGGAAGAATAGCCGACAAAGATGCAAGGTTGAGATCGAGAATCAAGCTTGTGGATTGTGTAGGGCCGAAGCCACTGGTAGCACAGACAACCAAAACATCAAAGTTTGAGATAGTTGGGAGTTGTGCCGAAGAGTGCTTGATAGGGAGATCGATTGGAGAGAACCGGTGTTGGTAGTCGGTTGATGAGGTATGATGCTATTGTGAGTGCGAGTGGCCAATAGTCAAGTGAGAGTCTAGCATGAGACGAGAGTGAGAAACCAGTTTTGACAATATGCCTATGTTTTCTTTCGGCTAATCCATTGTGTTCGGGTGTATGTGGCGGTGTTGTAAAATGAGAAATGCCATGATGAGACAGAAAGTCGGCCAGGGCAATGTATTCTCCACCGTTATCCAAATAAAGTGTTTTGATTTGTTTGTCAAAATGTTTTTCAACTAATGCCTTAAACCGAATAAAGACTTCTTTTGTATCAGATTTCTTTTTAAGAGGGTAAAACCACATGTATCTAGTAAAGTGATCATTGGAAATGACATAATCCTCGTGCCCATCAAAAGAGTGGACTGGTGATGTCCATACATTTTTGTATAGAAGTTTAAGTGGAACATGTGAAGTCGTGGTGTTGTTTTTGAATGGTAGTTTATGACTTTTATTGCATTGACAAGCATTACATGGGGAAAAATTACTAGAAACATGTAAATTTAAAGATGTCACTAATGTCTTAAAAATAGATAAAGGGGGATGGCCTAATCAGTGGTGCCATTCCTTTGATGATGCTCGAACGGTGGAGGATGAAAGCTAATAGACGCCATCTTTAGGTTATCCCACTAGGAGTGGTGTTCCAGTTAGCCGATCCTTCACAACATAGTCATCAGAAGTAAAGGATGATAGTAAATAATTATCATTACAAAGTTGAAAGATAGATAGAAGATTGCGTTTCATAGTAGGCACATATAAGACATTAGTAAGATGTAAAGATTTAGAGGTGGTAGAGAGTGTGGATTGAAATGTCCCGTTCTTATTGATTAAAAACGTTCCATATTAATTGATTTCGTTGCGAGGTTTTGACCTCTATATGAGACGTTTTTCAAAGACTGCATTCATTTTAAAACAAACCATAACCTTTATTTCATCAATAAAGGTTTAAAAAGCTTTACGTAGATTATCAAATAATGATAATCTAAAATATCCTGTTTACACACAACCATTACATAATGGTTTACAATACAAATATGTTACAACAAAATAAGTTTCTTGAATGCAGTTTTTACACAATATCATACAAGCATGGACTCCAAATCTCGTCCTTATTTAAGTATGCGACAGCGGAAGCTCTTAATAATCACCTGAGAATAAACATGCTTAAAACGTCAACAAAAATGTTGGTGAGTTATAGGTTTAACCTATATATATCAAATCATAATAATAGACCACAAGATTTCATATTTAAATACACATCCCATACATAGAGATAAAAATCATTCATATGGTGAACACCTGGTAACCGACATTAACAAGATGCATATATATAAGAATATCCCCATCATTCCGGGACACCCTTCGGATATGATATAAATTTCGAAGTACTAAAGCATCCGGTACTTTGGATGGGGTTTGTTAGGCCCAATAGATCTATCTTTAGGATTCGCGTCAATTAGGGTGTCTGTTCCCTAATTCTTAGATTACCAGACTTAATAAAAAGGGGCATATTCGATTTCGATAATTCAACCATAGAATGTAGTTTCACGTACTTGTGTCTATTTTGTAAATCATTTATAAAACCTGCATGTATTCTCATCCCAAAAATATTAGATTTTAAAAGTGGGACTATAACTCACTTTCACAGATTTTTACTTCGTCGGGAAGTAAGACTTGGCCACTGGTTGATTCATGAACCTATAACAATATATACATATATATCAAAGTATGTTCAAAATATATTTACAACACTTTTAATATATTTTGATGTTTTAAGTTTATTAAGTCAGCTGTCCTCGTTAGTAACCTACAACTAGTTGTCCACAGTTAGATGTACAGAAATAAATTGATAAATATTATCTCGAATCAATCCACGACCCAGTGTATACGTATCTCAGTATTGATCACAACTCAAACTATATATATTTTGGAATCAACCTCAACCCTGTATAGCTAACTCCAACATTCACATATAGAGTGTCTATGGTTGTTCCGAAATATATATAGATGTGTCGACATGATAGGTCGAAACATTGTATACGTGTCTATGGTATCTCAAGATTACATAATATACAATACAAGTTGATTAAGTTATGGTTGGAATAGATTTGTTACCAATTTTCACGTAGCTAAAATGAGAAAAATTATCCAATCTTGTTTTACCCATAACTTCTTCATTTTAAATCCGTTTTGAGTGAATCAAATTGCTATGGTTTCATATTGAACTCTATTTTATGAATCTAAACAGAAAAAGTATAGGTTTATAGTCGGAAAAATAAGTTACAAGTCATTTTTGTAAAGGTAGTCATTTTAGTCGAAAGAACGACGTCTAGATGACCATTTTAGAAAACATACTTCCACTTTGAGTTTAACCATAATTTTTGGATATAGTTTCATGTTCATAATAAAAATCATTTTCTCAGAATAACAACTTTTAAATCAAAGTTTATCATAGTTTTTTAATTAACTAACCCAAAACAGCCCGCGGTGTTTCTACGACGGCGTAAATCCGGTTTTACGGTGTTTTTCGTGTTTCCAGGTTTTAAATCATTAAGTTAGCATATCATATAGATATAGAATATGTGTTTAGTTGATTTTAAAAGTCAAGTTAGAAGGATTAACTTTTGTTTGCGAACAAGTTTAGAATTAACTAAACTTTGTTCTAGTGATTACAAGTTTAAACCTTCGAATAAGATAGCTTTATATGTATGAATCGAATGATGTTATGAACATCATTACTACCTTAAGTTCCTTGGATAAACCTACTGGAAAAGAGAAAAATGGATCTAGCTTCAACGGATCCTTGGATGGCTCGAAGTTCTTGAAGCAGAATCATGACACGAAAACAAGTTCAAGTAAGATCATCACTTGAAATAAGATTGTTATAGTTATAGAAATTGAACCAAAGTTTGAATATGATTATTACCTTGTATTAGAATGATAACCTACTGTAAGAAACAAAGATTTCTTGAGGTTGGATGATCACCTTACAAGATTGGAAGTGAGCTAGCAAACTTGAAAGTATTCTTGATTTTATGTAACTAGAACTTGTAGAATATATGAAGAACACTTAGAACTTGAAGATAGAACTTGAGATAGATTAATTAGATGAAGAAAATTGAAGAATGAAAGTGTTTTTAGGTGTTTTTGGTCGTTGGTGTATGGATTAGATATAAAGGATATGTAATTTTGTTTTCATGTAAATAAGTCATGAATGATTACTCATATTTTTGTAATTTTATGAGATATTTCATGCTAGTTGCCAAATGATGGTTCCCACATGTGTTAGGTGACTCACATGGGCTGCTAAGAGCTGATCATTGGAGTGTATATACCAATAGTACATACATCTAAAAGCTGTGTATTGTACGAGTACGAATACGGGTGCATACGAGTAGAATTGTTGATGAAACTGAACGAGGATGTAATTGTAAGCATTTTTGTTAAGTAGAAGTATTTTGATAAGTGTATTGAAGTCTTTCAAAAGTGTATAAATACATATTAAAACACTACATGTATATACATTTTAACTGAGTCGTTAAGTCATCGTTAGTCGTTACATGTAAGTGTTGTTTTGAAACCTTTAGGTTAACGATCTTGTTAAATGTTGTTAACCCAATGTTTATAATATCAAATGAGATTTTAAATTATTATATTATCATGATATTATCATGTATGAATATCTCTTAATATTATATATATACATTAAATGTCTTTACAACGATAATCGTTACATATATGTCTCGTTTAAAAATCATTAAGTTAGTAGTCTTGTTTTTACATATGTAGTTCATTGTTAATATACTTAATGATATGTTTACTTATCATAGTATCATTTTAACTATATATATATCCATATATATGTCATCATATAGTTTTTACAAGTTTTAACGTTCGTGAATCACCGGTCAACTTGGGTGGTCAATTGTCTATATGAAACATATTTCAATTAATCAAGTCTTAACAAGTTTGATTGCTTAACATGTTGGAAACATTTAATCATGTAAATATCAATCTCAATTAATATATATAAACATGGAAAAGTTCGGGTCACTACAGTACCTACCCGTTAAATAAATTTTGTCCCGAAATTTTAAGCTGTTGAAGGTGTTGACGAATCTTCTGGAAATAGATGCGGGTATTTCTTCTTCATCTGATCTTCACGCTCTCAGGTGAACTCGGGTCCTCTACGAGAATTCCATCGAACCTTAACAATTGGTATCTTGTTTTGCTTAAGTCTTTTAACCTCACGATCCATTATTTCGACGGGTTCTTCGATGAATTGAAGTTTTTCGTTGATTTGGATTTCATCTAACGGAATAGTGAGATCTTCTTTAGCAAAACATTTCTTCAAATTCGAGACGTGGAAAGTGTTATGTACAGCCACGAGTTGTTGAGGTAACTCAAGTCGGTAAGCTACTGGTCCGACACGATCAATAATCTTGAATGGTCCAATATACCTTGGATTTAATTTTCCTCGTTTACCAAATCGAACAACGCCTTTCCAAGGTGCAACTTTAAGCATGACCATCTCTCCAATTTCAAATTCTATATCTTTTCTTTTAATGTCAGCGTAGCTCTTTTGTCGACTTTGGGCGGTTTTCAATCGTTGTTGAATTTGGATGATCTTCTCGGTAGTTTCTTGTATAATCTCCGGACCCGTAATCTGTCTATCCCCCACTTCACTCCAACAAATCGGAGACCTGCACTTTCTACCATAAAGTGCTTCAAACGGCGCCATCTCAATGCTTGAATGGTAGCTGTTGTTGTAGGAAAATTCTGCTAACGGTAGATGTCGATCCCAACTGTTTCCGAAATCAATAACACATGCTCGTAGCATGTCTTCAAGCGTTTGTATCGTCCTTTCGCTCTGCCCATCAGTTTGTGGATGATAGGCAGTACTCATGTCTAGACGAGTTCCTAATGCTTGCTGTAACGTCTGCCAGAATCTTGAAATAAATCTGCCATCCCTATCAGAGATAATAGAGATTGGTATTCCATGTCTGGAGACGACTTCCTTCAAATATAGTCGTGTTAACTTCTCCATCTTGTCATCTTCTCTTATTGGCAGAAAGTGTGCTGATTTGGTGAGACGATCAACTATTACCCAAATAGTATCAAAACCACTTGCAGTCCTTGGCAATTTAGTGATGAAATCCATGGTAATGTTTTCCCATTTCCATTCCGGGATTTCGGGTTGTTGAAGTAGACCTGATGGTTTCTGATGCTCAGCTTTGACCTTAGAACACGTCAAACATTCTCCTACGTATTTAGCAACATCGGCTTTCATACCCGGCCACCAAAAATGTTTCTTGAGATCCTTGTACATCTTCCCCGTTCCAGACTGTATTGAGTATCTGGTTTTATGAGCTTCTCTAAGTACCATTTCTCTCATATCTCCAAATTTTGGTACCCAAATTCTTTCAGCCCTATACCGGGTTCCGTCTTCCCGAATATTAAGATGCTTCTCCGATCCTTTGGGTATTTCATCCTTTAAATTTCCCTCTTTTAAAACTCCTTGTTGCGCCTCCTTTATTTGAGTAGTAAGGTTATTATGAATCATTATATTCATAGATTTTACTCGAATGGGTTCTCTGTCCTTCCTGCTCAAGGCATCGGCTACCACATTTGCCTTTCCCGGGTGGTAACGAATCTCAAAGTCGTAATCATTCAACAATTCAATCCACCTACGCTGCCTCATATTCAGTTGTTTCTGATTAAATATGTGTTGAAGACTTTTGTGGTCGGTATATATAATACTTTTGACCCCATATAAGTAGTGCCTCCAAGTCTTTAATGCAAAAACAACCGCGCCTAATTCCAAATCATGCGTCGTATAATTTTGTTCGTGAATCTTCAATTGTCTAGACGCATAAGCAATCACCTTCGTTCGTTGCATTAATACACGACCGAGACCTTGCTTTGATGCGTCACAATAAATCACAAAATCATCATTCCCTTCAGGCAATGACAATATAGGTGTCGTAGTTAGCTTTTTCTTCAATAACTGAAACGCTTTCTCTTGTTCATCATTCCATTCAAATTTCTTCCCTTTATGCGTTAATGCAGTCAAGGGTTTTGCTATTCTGGAAAAGTCTTGGATGAACCTTCTGTAGTAACCAGCTAGTCCTAAAAACTGGCGTATGTGTTTCGGAGTTTTCGGGGTTTCCCACTTTTCAACAGTTTCTATCTTTGTCGGATCCACCTTAATACCTTCTTTGTTCACTATGTGACCGAGGAATTGAACTTCTTCCAACCAAAATGCACACTTTGAAAACTTAGCGTACAATTCTTCCTTCCTCAATACTTCTAACACCTTTCTCAAATGTTCACCGTGTTCTTGGTCATTCTTTGAGTAAATAAGTATGTCATCAATGAAAACAATGACAAACTTGTCAAGGTATGGTCCACACACTCGGTTCATAAGGTCCATGAACACAGCTGGTGCATTAGTTAAACCAAATGGCATGACCATAAACTCGTAATGACCGTAACGTGTTCTGAAAGCAGTCTTTGGAATATCATCTTCTTTCACCCGCATTTGATGATACCCGGAACGTAAGTCAATCTTTGAATAAACAGACGAGCCTTGTAGTTGATCAAATAAGTCGTCAATTCTCGATAGTGGGTAGCGGTTCTTGATGGTAAGTTTGTTCAACTCTCGGTAGTCGATACACAACCTGAATGTACCATCTTTCTTCTTGACAAACAAAACAGGAGCTCCCCACGGTGATGTGCTTGGTCGAATGAAACCACGCTCTAAAAGTTCTTGTAATTGGCTTTGCAGTTCTTTCATCTCGCTGGGTGCGAGTCTGTAAGGAGCACGAGCTATTGGTGCAGCTCCTGGTACAAGATCTATTTGAAATTCAACGGATCGATGTGGGGGTAATCCCGGTAATTCTTTCAGAAATACATCGGGAAATTCTTTTGCAATGGGTACATCATTGATGCTCTTTTCTTCAGTTTGTACTTTCTCGACATGTGCTAGAACAGCATAGCAACCTTTTCTTATCAGTTTTTGTGCCTTCAAATTACTAATAAGATGTAGCTTCGTGTTGCCCTTTTCTCCGTACACCATTAAGGGTTTTCCTTTTTCTCGTATAATGCGAATTGCATTTTTGTAACAAACGATCTCTGCTCTCACTTCTTTCAACCAGTCCATACCGATTATCACATCAAAACTCCCTAACTCTACTGGTATCAAATCAATCTTAAATGTTTCGCTAACCAGTTTAATTTCTCGATTCCGACATATATTATCTGCTGAAATTAATTTACCATTTGCTAATTCGAGTAAAAATTTACTATCCAAAGGCGTCAATGGACAAGTTAATTTAGCATAAAAATCTCTACTCATATAGCTTCTATCCGCACCCGAATCAAATAAAATGTAAGCAGATTTATTGTCAATAAGAAACGTACCCGTAACAAGCTCCGGGTCTTCTTGTGCCTCTGCTGCATTAATATTGAAAACTCTTCCGCGGCCTTGTCCATTCGTGTTCTCCTGGTTCGGGCAATTTCTAATAATGTGGCCCGGTTTTCCACATTTATAACAAACTACATTGGCATAACTTGCTCCGACACTACTTGCTCCGCCATTACTCGTTCCGACACCATTTGTTCCTTTCGTTCTATTAACCCCTGGTCCGTAGACCTCACACTTCGCCGCGCTATGACCATTTCTTTTACACTTGTTGCAAAATTTGGTGCAGAACCCCGAGTGATACTTTTCACACCTTTGGCATAGCTGCTTCTGATTGTTGTTGTTGTTGCGGTTATTATTGTTATTGGGATGATTGTTGTAGTTGCTGTTGTTGTTGTTGTTGTTGTTGTTGTTGGGCCGTTTGTTGTAGTTGCGATTGATGTTGCGATTGTTGGGATAATTGTTGCGATTATTGTTGTAATTGCTGTTGTTGTTGTATTGGTGATTCTTATCACCGTTTTCCTCCCACTTTCTTTTGACTTGCTTCACATTGGCCTCTTCAGCAGTCTGTTCTTTAATCCTTTCTTCAATCTGGTTCACTAGTTTGTGAGCCATTCTACATGCCTGTTGTATGGAGGCGGGCTCGTGTGAACTTATATCTTCTTGGATTCTTTCCGGTAATCCTTTCACAAACGCGTCGATCTTCTCTTCCTCATCTTCGAATGCTCCCGGACACAATAGGCACAATTCTGTGAATCGTCTTTCGTACGTGGTAATATCAAATCCTTGGGTTCGTAACCCTCTAAGTTCTGTCTTGAGCTTATTGACCTCGGTTCTGGGACGGTACTTCTCGTTCATCAAGTGCTTGAATGCTGACCACGGTAGTGCGTACGCATCGTCTTGTCCCACTTGCTCTAGATAGGTATTCCACCATGTTAACGCAGAACCTGTGAAGGTATGCGTAGCGTACTTTACTTTGTCCTCTTCAGTACACTTACTTATGGCAAACACCGATTCGACCTTCTCGGTCCACCGTTTCAATCCGATCGGTCCTTCGGTTCCATCAAATTCCAAAGGTTTGCAGGCAGTGAATTCTTTGTAGGTGCATCCTACACGATTTCCTGTACTGCTAGATCCAAGGTTATTGTTGGTATGTAGCGCAGCCTGTACTGCGGCTATGTTTGAAGCTAGAAAAGTACGGAATTCCTCTTCATTCATATTCACGGTGTGTCGAGTAGTCGGTGCCATTTCCTTCAAAATAGTCAAATGGAACAAGTTAATCATACAGAATATTAAGAGTAGTTAATAGTATTTCGTAGCATAATATGAACTCATTTATAAAAGCTTTTTCTTCATATTAGCGTTTTATAAGTTTAAATTCGGGTAGTACCTACCCGTTAAGTTCATACTTAGTAGCTAATATACAATTCAACTACTACAATTCTATATGAAAAACTGATTATACTAATATTTCGCGTTCAAACTTTTACACAATATTTTACAAACTTACAATACCGCTTATTTTACATATAGCATGAAATATAGCACACAATAAATTTGATACAAGATGGTTGTGAAGATAATTCTAGTTAGTACACAAGTCGTTCAGCAAAGGCAATAAAGACGCGTAATTCATACGTCCAGAAACAAGTCATGCATTCTGGTTTTACTAGGATTACTTCCCATCCTTGGTCTTGTGGAACATAATCGTTATGGCTGTTGATAAGACAGCGTGTTGTAACGTCGTCAAAGGGACGAGGGTTACGTAATGTCCAACAGTCCCGTAACAATCTAAAAACCTCATTTCTTACCCCAATTACTGACTCCGTCACTTGTGGGAACGTTTTGTTTAATAGTTGTAGCCCGATGTTCTTGTTCTCACTTTGGTGAGAAGCGAACATTACTAATTCGTAAGCATAACATGCTTCTTTATATTGCATGTTAGCCGCTTTTTCTAAATCACGAAGTCCAATATTCGGATATATTGAGTCAAAATAATTTCTTAACCCATTGCGTAATTATCATTTGGGTTCCCCGCAATATATGCGTCAAAGTAAACACATCGTAACTTATGGATTTCCCAATGTGATATCCCCCATCTTTCGAACGAAAGCCTTTTATAAACCAAGGCATTCTTGGAACGTTCTTCGAATGTCTTACAAACTGATCTCGCCTTAAATAGTTATGCCGAAGAATTCTGACCAACTCTAGACAAGATTTCATCAATCATGTCTCCGGGTAGGTCTCTTAAAATATTGGGTTGTCTATCCATTTTGTGTTTTTATACTGTAAAATAGACAAGAGTTAGATTCATAAAAAAGATACTTATTAATACAAGCAATTTTTACATATATCATAAAGCATAAGCACACTATATTACATATATTACACCACACGAATACAACTATCTTATTCCGACTCGCTTGTTTCTTCTTCTTCGGTTTTGGTTCGTTTTGCCAAGTTTCTAGAGATATATGATGTTCCCCTAATACGAGCCGTTATTTTCCACATTGGTTTAGAAAAACCTGGTGGTTTAGAGGTTCCCGGGTCATTGTTACAACTTAAGGACTTCGGGGGTTGACGTTACATATAAAGTTCATCGGGGTTGGAATTAGATTTCTCTATTTTTATGCCCTTTCCCTTATTATTTTCTTTTGCCTTTTTAAATTCAGTTGGGGTAATTTCTATAACATCATCGGAATTCTCGTCGGAATCCGATTCATCGGAGAATTGGTAATCCTCCCAATATTTTGCTTCCTTGGCGGAAACACCATTGACCATAATTAACCTTGGTCGGTTGGTTGAGGATTTTCTTTTACTTAACCGTTTTATTATTTCCCCCACCGGTTCTATTTCTTCATCCGGTTTCGATTCTTCTTCCGGTTCCGATTCTTCTTCCGGTTCCGATTCTTCTTCCGGTTCTGACTCTTCTTCCGGTTCCTCTTCGGGAACTTGTGAATCAGTCCACGAATCATTCCAATTTACATTTGACTCTTCATTATTATTAGGTGAGTCAATGGGACTTGTTCTAGAGGTAGACATCTATCACATAATATCAAACGCGTTAAGAGATTAATATATCACATAATATTCACATGTTAAAAATATATAGTTTCCAACAAAATTTGTTAAGCAATCATTTTTCAAGTAAACACGGTCGAAGTCCAGACTCACTAATGCATCCTAACAAACTCGATAAGACACACTAATGCAAAATTCTGGTTCTCTAAGACCAACGCTCGGATACCAACTGAAATGTCCCGTTCTTATTGATTAAAAACGTTCCATATTAATTGATTCCGTTGCGAGGTTTTGACCTCTATATGAGACGTTTTTCAAAGACTGCATTCATTTTAAAACAAACCATAACCTTTATTTCATCAATAAAGGTTTAAAAAGCTTTACGTAGATTATCAAATAATGATAATCTAAAATATCCTGTTTACACACAACCATTACATAATGGTTTACAATACAAATATGTTACAACAAAATAAGTTTCTTGAATGCAGTTTTTACACAATATCATACAAGCATGGACTCCAAATCTCGTCCTTATTTAAGTATGCGATAGCGGAAGCTCTTAATAATCACCTGAGAATAAACATGCTTAAAACGTCAACAAAAATGTTGGTGAGTTATAGGTTTAACCTATATATATCAAATCATAATAATAGACCACAAGATTTCATATTTCAATACACATCCCATACATAAGGATAAAAATCATTCATATGGTGAACACCTGGTAACCGACATTAACAAGATGCATATATATAAGAATATCCCCATCATTCCGGGACATCCTTCGGATATGATATAAATTTCGAAGTACTAAAGCATCCGGTACTTTGGATGGGGTTTGTTAGGCCCAATAGATCTATCTTTAGGATTCGCGTCAATTAGGGTGTCTGTTCCCTAATTCTTAGATTACCAGACTTAATAAAAAGTGGCATATTCGATTTCGATAATTCAACCATAGAATGTAGTTTCACGTACTTGTGTCTATTTTGTAAATCATTTATAAAACCTGCATGTATTCTCATCCCAAAAATATTAGATTTTAAAAGTGGGACTATAACTCACTTTCACAGATTTTTACTTCGTCGGGAAGTAAGACTTGGCCACTGGTTAATTCACGAACCTATAACAATATATACATATATATCAAAGTATGTTCAAAATATATTTACAACACTTTTAATATATTTTGATGTTTTAAGTTTATTAAGTCAGCTGTCCTCGTTAGTAACCTACAACTAGTTGTCCACAGTTAGATGTACAGAAATAAATCGATAAATATTATCTCGAATCAATCCACGACCCAGTGTATACGTATCTCAGTATTGATCACAACTCAAACTATATATATTTTGGAATCAACCTCAACCCTGTATAGCTAACTCCAACATTCACATATAGAGTGTCTATGGTTGTTCCGAAATATATATAGATGTGTCGACATGATAGGTCGAAACATTGTATACGTGTCTATGGTATCTCAAGATTACATAATATACAATACAAGTTGATTAAGTTATGGTTGGAATAGATTTGTTACCAATTTTCACGTAGCTAAAATGAGAAAAATTATCCAATCTTGTTTTACCCATAACTTCTTCATTTTAAATCCGTTTTGAGTGAATCAAATTGCTATGGTTTCATATTGAACTCTATTTTATGAATCTAAACAGAAAAAGTATAGGTTTATAGTCGGAAAAATAAGTTACAAGTCGTTTTTGTAAAGGTAGTCATTTCAGTCGAAAGAACGACGTCTAGATGACCATTTTAGAAAACATACTTTCACTTTGAGTTTAACCATAATTTTTGGATATAGTTTCATGTTCATAATAAAAATCATTTTCTCAGAATAACAACTTTTAAATCAAAGTTTATCATAGTTTTTTAATTAACTAACCCAAAACAGCCTGCGGTGTTACTACGACGGCGTAAATCCGGTTTTACGGTGTTTTTTGTGTTTCCAAGTTTTAAATCATTAAGTTAGCATATCATATAGATATAGAACATGTGTTTAGTTGATTTTAAAAGTCAAGTTAGAAGGATTAACTTTTGTTTGCGAACAAGTTTAGAATTAACTAAACTTTGTTCTAGTGATTACAAGTTTAAACCTTCGAATAAGATAGCTTTATATGTATGAATCGAATGATGTTATGAATATCATTACTACCTTAAGTTCCTTGGATAAACCTACTGGAAAAGAGAAAAATGGATCTAGCTTCAACGGATCCTTGGATGGCTCGAAGTTCTTGAAGCAGAATCATGACACGAAAACAAGTTCAAGTAAGATCATCACTTGAAATAAGATTGTTATAGTTATAGAAATTGAACCAAAGTTTGAATATGATTATTACCTTGTATTAGAATGGTAACCTACTGTAAGAAACAAATATTTCTTGAGGTTGGATGATCACCTTACAAGATTGGAAGTGAGCTAGCAAACTTGAAAGTATTCTTGATTTTATGTAACTAGAACTTGTAGAATATATGAAGAACACTTAGAACTTGAAGATAGAACTTGAGATAGATTAATTAGATGAAGAAAATTGAAGAATGAAAGTGTTTTTAGGTGTTTTTGGTCGTTGGTGTATGGATTAGATATAAAGGATATGTAATTTTGTTTTCATGTAAATAAGTCATAAGTCATGAATGATTACTCATATTTTTGTAATTTTATGAGATATTTCATGCTAGTTGCCAAATGATGGTTCCCACATGTGTTAGGTGACTCACATGGGCTGCTAAGAGCTGATCATTGGAGTGTATATACCAATAGTACATACATCTAAAAGCTGTGTATTGTACGAGTACGAATACGGGTGCATACGAGTAGAATTGTTGATGAAACTGAACGAGGATGTAATTGTAAGCATTTTTGTTAAGTAGAAGTATTTTGATAAGTGTATTGAAGTCTTTCAAAAGTGTATAAATACATATTAAAACACTACATGTATATACATTTTAACTGAGTCGTTAAGTCATCGTTAGTCGTTACATGTAAGTGTTGTTTTGAAACCTTTAGGTTAACGATCTTGTTAAATGTTGTTAACCCAATGTTTATAATATCAAATGAGATTTTAAATTATTATATTATCATGATATTATCATGTATGAATATCTCTTAATATGATATATATACATTAAATGTCTTTACAACGATAATCGTTACATATATGTCTCGTTTAAAAATCATTAAGTTAGTAGTCTTGTTTTTACATATGTTGATAGTGTTCCAAATGAACATATATTTAGTAGCAATATCGTTCCAATATGTAAAGTTTTTAAATGTAATTTCCTTATTTTTAGTTGTAATAGTTAAATAAATAAGTGCGGAGACGAAAGACGCAAATCGCTCGAAAATGAAGATTTAAAGACAAAAACGAAGATTTGAAAGACCAAAACGTCCAAAAAGCTCAAATGTACAAGATACAATTCAAAAGGTTCAATTTATTGATGAAGAACGTCTAAAAATGACAAGAGTACAAGTTACAAAACGCAAAGTACAAGATATAAAATTGTACGAAAGGACGTTCGAAAATCCGGAACCGAGGCATGAACCAACTTTCAGCGCTCGACGCAGCGGTGTAAAAATTACGAGTCAACTATGCACAAGAATAAAATATAATATTTAAATAATTCATAATAAGAATAATATTAAATAATAAAAAGTTGTTAATTGAGCATAGTTCAGGGGTCGTAAATGAAAATTCAATTTCTATATAACGATCTATGTAATGATGAATGGAGGGAACTTCTCAGAGATTTTTTTCGATCTTTTTTTTTCTTTCTATCTTTTTCTTATTTTTCTATATCAAATATCAATATCTATATTTATAATTCTCTATCATAATGTTAATGTAATCAGATATAACAATAATCTTAATTTTAATTTTAAATTATGATAATAATAAGATTTATGATAGAGATCGTTTGAGTGTGTAAGTCGAAATTCTGTCCGTGTAACGCTACGCTATTTTTAATCATTGTAAGTTATGTTCAACCTTTTTACATTAATGTCTCGTAGCTAAGTTATTATTATGCTTATTTAAAACGAAGTAATCATGATGTTGGGCTAATTACTAAAATTGGGTAATTGGGCTTTGTACCATAATTAAGGTTTGGGCAAAAGACCGACGCTTGTGGAAATTGAACTATTGACTATTAATAGATGGGGGGTATTGTCTAATTGAGTGACAACTCATTGGAGTCTGTCGAACCTATCTTCAAATTAATTAACCTAATAATTAATAATGATTATGGTTGTCCTATTTAGTGATGTTCATATGGAATCTGTTATAATCATTTAATTAATCAATTGGGTTGGGTAATTGATTATTCATTCTGATCAAGTGGATGAATTAATATTCATAAACTAATTAAAACAGGGGTGGATTACATACAGTGATAACTGGTGTAATTGTTGACAGAAGTGATAACTGCGTCATAGTTTAAATCCTTAATCAGTTGGAATATTTGACTTCGGGTATAAGGGTAATTTGACGAGGATACTCGCACTTTATATTTATGACCGATGGAATATTATGGACAAAAACCAGATAGACGTATCAAATAAACCAGGACAAAGGACAATTAACCCATGGTAATAAATTAAAATCAACACGTCAAACATCATGATTACGGAAGTTTAAATAAGCATAATTCTTTTATTATATTTCTCATCGTATCTTTATTTACTGTCATTTTATTACTCGCAATTTTATTTTCTGTCATTTTATTTATCGCAATTTATTTTACGCACTTTAATTTTTGTCATTTATTTTTACGCTTAAAATCGACAAACCGGTCATTAAACGGTAAAACCCCCATTTTATAATAATACTTATTTATATATATATTTTTACAAATAAACTTAATAATATAGCGTTAACTTCACCAGCTCCCTGTGGAACGAACCGGACTTACTAAAAACTACACTACTCTACGATTAGGTACACTGCCTATAGTGTTGTAGCAAGGTTTAGGTATATCCCATCCGTAAATTAATAAAACTTGTGTCATATTTTGTAGTATTTTGTATTAAAAATAATACTATTTCGTACCCTCACGCTACATCATCAAGTTTTTGGCGCCGCTGCCGGGGAGCGCTAAAACGCTATATTTTTAATTATAATAATATTGAAATAAAATATAATAATATAATAATATTGAAATAGAATATAATAATATAATAATATTGAAATAGAATATAATAATATAATAATATTTAAGAATCAAAAATTATACGTAAATTTTAAAAAAGTAGTATTTATTAAATACTTCAGGGGTATATTATGTAACTTATAATTAATAATTGCTATCATGTCGCTTTCATGTGAATAGTAAATTAATTAATTTATTTTCATTTACTATTCATGAATAGTAAATGAATTAAAAAAAAAAAAAAAAAGTTTTGAAAAAAAATTATAATTATAAAAAAATTATTAATTTGTAAAAAAAAAAAAAAAAAAAAAAAAATCGTTTTTAAAAAAAAAAAAAAAAAAAAAAACCGTTTTTTTTTAAAAAAAAAATAAATTTCGTTTTAAAAAAAAAAAAAAAAAAAAAAATTTGTGTAAAAAAAAAAAATCGTTTTTTTTAAAGAAAAAAAAAATTCGTTTTAAAAAAAATTTGAAAAAAAAAAAATCGTTTTTTTTAAAAAATATTAAAAAAAAAAAAAAATTTCAAAAAAAAAAAAAAAAAAAAAAAAAAAACGTAAAAAAAAAAAAAAAAAAAAAAAATTTCAAAAACGTAAAAAAAAAAAAAACGTAAAAAAAAAAAAAAAAAAAAAAAAAATTATTAAAAAAAATATATATATATTTTTAAAATTTTGTCTATAAAAAAAATGTTTTTTTTTAGTTTTATTACCTTTAAATTTTTAGACTATAGTCGCAACTTTTAGTATTAAGTTTAGTTTTGCCATAGTTATTTTTACTTCTAGAATTTTTAGGCTTTGCCGTAAAATCCCTTAAGTGCTTATTCCTTAGACTAAGTTTTAGGTGCTTTAGAATTTTACGACGCCGTATTTCGCACTACTTTCTTATTTTTATTTTTCGACGCCTATTTTTCGACCTTTTATTTTTCGACGCGCAATCTATTTCTTTCTTATTTCTCGCCATTCTAGTTTTTAGGACTTAGAATTTTTTTCTACTTCTTCTCTAAATTTCTTAAAATTACGAAAATTTATTTTAAGTGGTTAAATTGATAGACATCAAAATTTTCTGGTTCGTAGTAATAGTTGGATTTGTACGTGGACCGGGTTATTGGAGCCAAACAGTCCTCAATTATATTGAGACCAAACGAATCCTGCCCCTCTGCTGCATCTTTTGGCTATTCGAAACGTGGGCAAAATCAGAAAAGTCTATTGGTTGGATAACTTATTATAATTTTTCTTTCCTTTTTAAAACTAATAGGATATTCAGTGAATGCACCGAGCAAGACGTTCACCACCTTTTGTACGTTCACCACCTGTAACTCGATCAAGACATCGTTTAACGAATATCGCCGCCGTTGATTTTTCTTTAGAATCGTCATCAAGTCGACCAAATCCTCAAACTCAAATTTCCGATAATCCAGTTTTTGAAACAAACCTCACAATTGAGAATCCGGAGAATATTCAGGAACGGTTTGTAGATCCCGAACCATTAAACTTTCCTCCGGAACCACCAATCATTCAAACAGAGATTGTTGAGGAAAGAAACCATTAAATCAGAATCCTCTAGTGATTCGGATACAACAAATCCAATCATGGAAAATCTAGAACCTCTAAGTATGGAAGATCGAATGAGAGCCACACGCACGGGCCAAGGTCACGCCATTATTAAACCAGAAGTTAATGCTCCAGATTATGAAATTAAAGGACAAATCCTACACATGGTAACTAACCAATGCCAATTCAGTGGTGCACCGAATGAAGATCCTAACGAACACCTTCGTACGTTTAAAAGAATTTGTACACTATTCAAAATCCGAGAAGTGGAAGATGAGCAGATCTATCTCATGTTGTTTCCCTGGACTTTAAAGGGAGAAGCCAAAGATTGGTTAGAATCGTTACCTGAAGGGGCGATTGACACATGGGATGTTTTAGTTGAAAAATTTCTTAAACGATTCTTTCCGGCATCCAAAGCCGTGAGACTTCAAGGAGAAATTGTTACGTTCGCGCAAAAGCCAAATGAAACTCTATATGAAGCGTGGACAAGATTCGGAAGGATGTTGAGAGGATGTCCTCAACACGGATTAGATACTTTTCAAATAGTACAAATCTTCTATAAAGGCGTAGACATCGCCACACGAAAAGACATCGACATAACAGCTGGTGGTTCCATTATGAAGAAAACCGCAACTGAAGCTTACAAAATTATTGATAACACAGCCTCCCACTCGCATGAGTGGCATCAAGAAAAAGATATCTTTCGGTCATCTAAAGTGGCTAGAGCCGATTCTAGCCATGACTTTGATTCCGTTTCCGCAAAAATAGATGCTTTCGAAAGACGAATGGAAAAGATGAATAAAGATATTCACGCAATACGAATCAGTTGTGAGCAATGCGGTGGACCACACTTATTGAAAGATTGTCACATTGAACCAACGATGGAACAACGAGAGAATGTTTCCTATATGAACCAAAGGCCGGGAAATGATTATCAAAATAATTATCAACCGCCAAAGCTAAACTTCAATCGAAATCAAAACATTCTTTACAATCCAAAAGGACCCGAAAATAACTGGTATAACCAACAAGGTCCGAATAACCAACCAACTCAAAACAACACTTTCAATCAACAAAGACCTGGCTTATATAAACCACAACAACAAACTGAAGAGAAAAAGTCAAATATGGAAGACGTGGTATTCAAGCTAGTTGAATCTCAAACACAATTTATTGAAACTCAATCCCAAACGAACGAGAGGTTTGATCAGTCATTAAGAACTCAACTAGCTTCCATTTTGAATCTAGAAAAACACGTAGGTACTCTTGCTAGCATGATGAGTGAGAGGGAACAAGGAAAGCTACCGAGTAATACTGAAGTAAATCCTCGGAAAGAGAATGTTAATATGGTGTCAACAAATTCTGAAAAACCAGTTCCAGAAGATGGGAAGGTTTTAGATGTGAGTAACAATGAAGAAGTTACATCACCACCACCACCCGAGTATGTAAAGCCAGTGATGACACCATACAAACCACCCATCCCGTTTCCAAGAAAAGGAGTTGAGTATGAGCAAGTAATAAGAAATAAAGATTGTGATACTTCTGGAAAGAAGAAGAAGAAAAAGAATAAGAAAGTACAAGAAACAAAAGCCGTAGAAGTAAACCCGGTGAATACAGTTCCACCAAAACCTCCACCTAGGGTAGGTGATCCGGGTGAATTTATTGTTCCTTGTCTACTTAGTGATTGTGTCATGTATGATGCACTAGCAGATTTAGGTGCAAGTGTGAGTGTTATGTCTCTTTCATTATATAAGAGATTAGGGGTAGGTGAGTTAAGTCCAACGGATATGAGTGTTCGACTCTTTGATCAAACCATTAAGCACCCAGTTGGAATTGCTGACAACCTACCCATTCAAGTAGGTAATTTAACCTTTCTAGTCGAATTCATTGTCATTGACATAGAAGAGGACTCAAACATTCCTCTAATTTTAGGACGACCATTCTTAGCGTCCACCGGGGCGTTATTTGATGTAGGAAATGGAAGAATGACACTTAAAAGTGGTGACAAATCGATCACCTTTATGATTCGAAAATCTAAACCTCCACCAACCAAAACCGTTGAACCAATAAAAACGATTGGTAAGAACCATGTTGTTTTACCAACTCCAACGGTAGTGCTTAATAATAATAAAACGCCTAAGTGTGGGGAAAATGAAGTAACACCTAATGATGACATGATAACAAAGAACCCCGTTGTTGATACGAAATTAAATGATCCCGTTATTAATAGTTCAATGAAGAAACTTATTAAACGGATTCGCGATGCTAAAACCAAGGGGAACTTTAAGTTATGTAACCGGTTAGTATCCAATCTATCACCTAAAGAAAAGGAGAAACTAGTTGAAATTGTGGATATTACACAGGAATCCGACCAATGGCTTAAAGAAAAAGTCACGGATATGCAAGTTGATTATGGACCAAGAGAAATTGACGATGAAGTTAATCACAATTTTGACACCACAGCTACCTAAGTGTGGGGAGATTCGAATGTTCTAAAAAGATAATGTTGTCTAAAGTTATTTGTTCTGTTCTCGTGTAGTTCCGAGAATGGAATCCGATTGGTCTTTTCCGCTAGCAGACACTAAAGAACTAGTTTTCTCCCTCCATTCTGAATTTTTATTTTTTTTAGGTTTTATTTGAAATTAATATGCATTTTAATTTAAGTTTTTAAAAACAAAATTTACTTTAATTCATTAAGTTGAAAATATGATTTTTAAAATTCGTCGTAAGTTGAACAGTAGGTCATTGAACCGAAATTGCTTTACCCGAGGGCGGGACGATAAATTTTGTTATCATTATTTTTAATTTTATTGATCTAAAGCATGCCAAAAATATTATATATTATAAATTTTTGAACGTGGGGTTATGTACCAAACTTCAAAAATATGTATATATATGTTTGTATTTTATATTATGTACAAAACAGGGTAGAACAACGCACTTTCAAAGACTGTCATGAAGTTCAGCAAAAGCTACTGATTTTGACAAGAAAAAAAAAAAAAAAAATCAAATGTGAAATAACAATATGTTTGCAAACTCGGTATTTTTAATCACTTTTCTACGCTAATCACCCTCATGAATTTATAATTGTAGTCTGATTTCATGCAAATGAGGGCATTGCATGATCTCAAGTGTGGGGAAGGGTTATAAATTCTCTCGGGTTTATACTTAGTTTATTTGCCAAATTTTGTGAAAATTTGAAAAATTTTCAATTAAATGAACTCAAAATCATGTTTATACATATTTATAAACGATGAAAACTAGGTGATAATACCGAAATTATCGTTACCTCGAAAAGGACATAAATTGAGAAACACCCTAAAACGCTTGAATTCATTTAAAATGAAATAGAAGAAAATAAAAAGGCAAAGAAAGAAACTAAGTGTGGGAAGAATGTACCAAGTTATTCAATTTAAAACATATATCACATATTTTTGTACAAGATTATTGCAGGTACTTTTGCTTTGGACGATTTTAATCAGTTTTACCCGATTTACTGTAAGAAAGATGGATCTACACGATGAATCAATTCCATCATTAAAAGGAAGTAAAGTCTTCCGAAAAAGAAACGCGCTTCTTGATTTAGGTCATGAAGTTGTCGTCTAGACCAGCTGTAGGTTGACGAAAAATCTAGAAAAGTCATCTCTAAAATCAGCAGGAAATCCACGGACCTCAGCATCAAACAGGGTCGCCATGTGGTCAGATTTATCCTAACCATGAGAAGGATTTATCTCGTACAATGGGGGGGCACCGTGCAAATTAGCTTGATAAGACTAATGAATCAGATCCCCAGAAAGGATAATCTCCTTAAAGATTAAAAATCAGCTTTTAAGACTGATATTACTCAATCCTAGAGATTGACCTTAAAGATTGAGAATTCAAACTCATGGAATTCAATGATATCTAAACTCGAGCTTGAACGAGAAAATATTTTGATCAAAATTGCAAACCGATTTGTTTTCTGAAAATCCATTTTCAATGCGTTCATTACCATTGAACGTAAAATCCTAGGAATTCACCTGGAATTCATTAGGTCACCTGAACCAAATCGGGTGTCAACCGTAAGAACGGTGGTTGCATAGCATGGTCGGAGACAGGACCTTGTGCCAGACCGAAAAATCATAGGATGATCTTTACTATCGCTCCTACCAAGGATAGTTCTAGCATCCGACACGTTAAAAGACCATAACCAAAAGCATGTCATTAGACATTGCCTTAACAGTTTCTTGTTCATCGCTTTCCTTTACAACCGGACGGTAGTTTGCCGAAAGGTAATATACGGAACAAGTAAACTGGATGTGTGCTTTCCGATACCGGGATAGCAGTGGATTACACGAACCTAAATGTTTTTAGCCAAAATATTGATCCACAAATATATTTTGCAACACCAATGGTGGATCAAATCAGAAAACTTATCTAGGGTAAAAGCTAGATTGAATTTTCAAAAGATCAAATGTTTTCATAAAGATCCTATTTCCTAAAGGATCTAAATTTTTATAGTCATGTGGGACTGTAAACCGCCTTTCAAATGTGCACTTTGCTTTGGAAACCGAAAGTAAATCGGCTATTTGATTGCAAGTGTCGTTGACCTAAACCCAAGGCAACTGTGGATGACACACCCACCTTTAACCATCATTACTGTCATTGTTTATACCGCTATATCAAAATCACTGATGTACAAAATGTGATGAATAAAAAAGTGATTCATGTATGTTTTTATTTCAAGTTCTGTATTGCTTGAGGACAAGCAACGCTCAAGTGTGGGGATATTTGATAGTGTTCCAAATGAACATATATTTAGTAGCAATATCGTTCCAATATGTAAAGTTTTTAAATGTAATTTCCTTATTTTTAGTTGTAATAGTTAAATAAATAAGTGCGAAGACGAAAGACGCAAATCGCTCGAAAATGAAGATTTAAAGACAAAAACGAAGATTTGAAAGACCAAAACGTCCAAAAAGCTCAAATGTACAAGATACAATTCAAAAGGTTCAATTTATTGATGAAGAACGTCTAAAAATGACAAGAGTACAAGTTACAAAACGCAAAGTACAAGATATAAAATTGTACGAAAGGACGTTCGAAAATCCGGAACCGAGGCATGAACCAACTTTCAGCGCTCGACGCAGCGGTGTAAAAATTACGAGTCAACTATGCACAAGAATAAAATATAATATTTAAATAATTCATAATAAGAATAATATTAAATAATAAAAAGTTGTTAATTGAGCATAGTTCAGGGGTCGTAAATGAAAATTCAATTTCTATATAACGATCTATGTAATGATGAATGGAGGGAACTTCTCAGAGATTTTTTTCGATCTTTTTTTTTCTTTCTATCTTTTTCTTATTTTTCTATATCAAATATCAATATCTATATTTATAATTCTCTATCATAATGTTAATGTAATCAGATATAACAATAATCTTAATTTTAATTTTAAATTATGATAATAATAAGATTTATGATAGAGATCGTTTGAGTGTGTAAGTCGAAATTCTGTCCGTGTAACGCTACGCTATTTTTAATCATTGTAAGTTATGTTCAACCTTTTTACATTAATGTCTCGTAGCTAAGTTATTATTATGCTTATTTAAAACGAAGTAATCATGATGTTGGGCTAATTACTAAAATTGGGTAATTGGGCTTTGTACCATAATTAAGGTTTGGGCAAAAGACCGACGCTTGTGGAAATTGAACTATTGACTATTAATAGATGGGGGGTATTGTCTAATTGAGTGACAACTCATTGGAGTCTGTCGAACCTATCTTCAAATTAATTAACCTAATAATTAATAATGATTATGGTTGTCCTATTTAGTGATGTTCATATGGAATCTGTTATAATCATTTAATTAATCAATTGGGTTGGGTAATTGATTATTCATTCTGATCAAGTGGATGAATTAATATTCATAAACTAATTAAAACAGGGGTGGATTACATACAGTGATAACTGGTGTAATTGTTGACAGAAGTGATAACTGCGTCATAGTTTAAATCCTTAATCAGTTGGAATATTTGACTTCGGGTATAAGGGTAATTTGACGAGGATACTCGCACTTTATATTTATGACCGATGGAATATTATGGACAAAAACCAGATAGACGTATCAAATAAACCAGGACAAAGGACAATTAACCCATGGTAATAAATTAAAATCAACACGTCAAACATCATGATTACGGAAGTTTAAATAAGCATAATTCTTTTATTATATTTCTCATCGTATCTTTATTTACTGTCATTTTATTACTCGCAATTTTATTTTCTGTCATTTTATTTATCGCAATTTATTTTACGCACTTTAATTTTTGTCATTTATTTTTACGCTTAAAATCGACAAACCGGTCATTAAACGGTAAAACCCCCATTTTATAATAATACTTATTTATATATATATTTTTACAAATAAACTTAATAATATAGCGTTAACTTCACCAGCTCCCTGTGGAACGAACCGGACTTACTAAAAACTACACTACTCTACGATTAGGTACACTGCCTATAGTGTTGTAGCAAGGTTTAGGTATATCCCATCCGTAAATTAATAAAACTTGTGTCATATTTTGTAGTATTTTGTATTAAAAATAATACTATTTCGTACCCTCACGCTACATCATCATATGTAGTTCATTGTTAATATACTTAATGATATGTTTACTTATCATAGTATCATTTTAACTATATATATATCCATATATATGTCATCATATAGTTTTTACAAGTTTTAACGTTCGTGAATCACCGGTCAACTTGGGTGGTCAATTGTCTATATGAAACATATTTCAATTAATCAAGTCTTAACAAGTTTGATTGCTTAACATGTTGGAAACATTTAATCATGTAAATATCAATCTCAATTAATATATATAAACATGGAAAAGTTCGGGTCACTACATGGATGACCCAATGTGACTTATTGGGAGACCCTTACCATCACCGATAACAATTTCTTCGGTGCCAGAATAGGGGTTGTGAACTGAAATATTGGCTATATCTTGCGTAACATGATGTGATGCTCCAGAATCGAGTAACCAGTGAGTGGCCGAAGATGGAGTGTTGAGAGTGGTAGTATTAACTTGTGGTGAAGATGCACGATACGATGGTGGAGTGATCATCAGATGAGCTTCGGCAAAAACTGGATAGCGTTGGAGAGAGTGACGCTTGACATGACACCATTGGCATCTGCCGAGAAATGGCCTTGCACCAGTGAATGAGTTGTTGGACCTGGTTGATTGATTCGAAGCAGGAGAGCCGCGAGGTGGCTGGTAAGTGGACTGATTTGGTCGATTGATGTTTCTGGTCATTGTGGGATTGGCCGTGGATGGGAGGGTTCCAATAGCAGGTTGTTGGATGATTAGTTCACAATTTATGAGTTTTACATGAATCTCGGTGAACGTGATTGCCGTATCCCTAGTGTTTACTCCATCAATGACCGATTGATATGAATCATCCAAGCCGTCAAGTACTTTGTAAGTAATATCCTCCTGTTCCATCTTTGAACCCAACATTGCCGTTGATCAGTGACGGTTTTGATTGAATGCATATATTCTGTGATTGATTGCGGGCCTTTTGTGATACCTTTCAATTTTTGTTTGAGTTGTTTAATATGTCCACGAGATGAACTCGCAAACGTGGTGGCTAGGGTGTCCCACATCGCCTTTGTCATTGTGGTTTAGAGATACCAGTGATATGACATGTTGATCTAGGATTCCAATTAGAGCACCGAACAATAGGCGATCCTGACGTATCCAAGTGAGATACGCAGGGTTTGGTTCCGAAGTGGATACTGTTTTCGCTGGTGCTGGGAATGAACGATCAAGGTATTTGAAGAGTCTATATCCATCAAGGGTTGCTTGAATTTGTAGTTTCCACGATTTGTACTTCGCAGAGGTTAGTTTGATGATATTGGTAAGTGTGACGATAATAATTGAGGATTTGGGATCGATATCGTTGGGGATAGTATGTGCAGACATAGTTCTGAATGCGATTTGATCGATGTTTCCTGCTGATACCATATAGAGACTATGTATTGAATTGTTCAAAGTTCTAGGATCATACATGTGATACATACAGAAATATTAGGAAAGAATAAACCTAACATCCTATACAATAGGAGCTGATACATTCAGAGAATACAACTAACTTATCACTTTTATGTTTATCCTTATCAGAATACGATGATGAATTATGGTAAGAGACTATACATTTTTTTTAATAATTAGAAGTATAAGACTCCTCGTCAATAGATGAAAAAAGAGTATGACAAGAAAATAAGGATAACATGAAATAATAAAAATTGTTATTGCAGGCTTGCCTTAGTGGTATCCGCACATTTTGTGTGTGGAGCTTGAGTTTAGGTCATGAGTTCGAGCCTTCCTCTGCTTATCCTATTAGTCAATCTTCCTGGAAGATGGGAGTTCCGGAATGACCCCAGGGGGTTTTCTCCCGGATTCATTCAGGATTTAAACCCGGTCTGTCTGCTCCTCGAGATGGTTTAAGGATCGGGTTCCTGTGCGTGCGTGGTAAATGAGAGTATTCGATTATGACAACTTGCCTTTAAAGAAACAGCGTTATCATCGTAGTTACTAATTACTAATTACTAATGGTTTTATAATTGCTATAACTACTGGGAAGTAAACAAAAAATTATAGTGTAATGATAAAAATTTATAAAATATTTATATTTTGTTAAACTATTAATAAGAGACAGAGTAGAGTAGTAATTTCTATCTATGACTAAAGGGTGATGATATGTACACAACCTCTTTTTGTTATGTACACAACCAACATGCTTTACAATATTGTACTGTACAATACTGTAAAATATATTAGTTGTGTACATAACAAAAAGAGATTGTGTACATATCACTTTCCATGACTAAATGTTAGCTAGTACGGAGTACTAATTACTAATGGTACTGATATCATTATTAATTATTAATTATTGATTTAATATTTAATATTAAAATAAGATAAATTATTTGTATTATGTTTGGTTTTCTAGATGGTTTTCTTTGGTTTTCAGTTTTCACGTGACACTTTTGAATCCGTCCAAGATCCGTTACATAATTAACGATTACTTTAATGTCCTTGTGACCATTTAAATTATTAAATATGCTTCTTTTGTGTTTTTTTTGTAAACCATAAGCCAACCGTCTTTATAATAAAATTGATACTGATTTTGTTGAGAAAATTGCACGGATAGTCCCTGTGGTTTGTAGCACCTAGCATGGATAGACAAAGTTAGTGATTTGGGGTTGGAGAGTCATTGTGGTTTGCAAGAGGAGCAAGGATAGTCCAACTCACTAACTCCGTTAATTTTTTCCGTTAAAATTAGTCATGTGACAAGCACGTGAGGGTAACTCTGTCATCTTACAATCACCTTCATCCTAACTTCATCCCACCTTCACCTTCATCCCCAAATTAAAAATACATAAAACCCCAAAATTAATAAATATGAATTCACACTAACTCTAAATCATAAAATCCCAAATCAAAACTCTAAACTCATAACTCCAAATCAGAACCCAAGTCAAAATCAAAATCAAAAATCATAAACTATAGTCTGTTGGTGTTGGAGTTCATGCCCGATTTAATGTTCATGAGTTTATCATCACCAATTCATCATCATAATCATCGAACAATACCAAACTGAAAACCCACCCAATCAATAGCATTAAAATGCAATAAATAATTCAACTTTAACCATAATCATAGATTTATCTACCATACTTAAGATGGAGAAAAAAAATCAACACCTGCACATCGAATCCACCCGTTTAATTCTTTTATGAACTTGTACTAAAATAAAAATAAAAACAAATATTCTCAAATTTTGAGATTCTACAAATGTTAATATCCACCATCGATGATGTAGGTGCTCCAGATCTTAAAAGGGGTTCATAACTAAAAATTTACAACACCCATTTACCAAAATTCATAGGTGCTCTAGTTAAAAAAACCTTACCTTTGTTTGAAAATTCATTGAGTGAAGACGAGATCGATTCGTTGAGTGAATCGATTTTCGATTTGAACCATCGGACACGGCGACAGATTCACGAATCAGACGCTGGAAAGGACCCGCCACCGCCCGTAACCACCAATCGGAGTTCTAAATTCCAACAGTCGAACCCAAATCTGGTCCAACCACAGACATTTAAACCCAGATATATTTTCCGATTGTTTATCCGATGGCCGCAGCTATCTTCCTCAACCAGGACTGTTTGTGTAATTGAGAGGATTTATCCAATGGCCGCCGCCATCTTCTTCAACCGGGACTATATAATAACTCGATGCCTGCTACACATTCTGCTGATGCTCAGTTAAAGGTCCGTTCCTCCTTTCTTTCATTTTTCTTGGGTATTTTAATATTTTTTTTGTCAAAGTTTGTACACTATAATTTTATATTCAGGTTATAAAGATTATTATATCTCAAGTGAACAAAATTTTTGCATAGAGTGCTTTAGGAGTGTGTAACAAGTAAAATATCAATTTGAAGCTAAAAAGATTATGACAGAGTCTAGGGTTCTTGTAATGATGGAAATACCCTCACATGCCTTGCACATGATTAGATTTTAATAGAAAAATTAACGGAGTTAGTGATTTGAACTATCCTTGCTCCATTTTTAAGTCACAAGGACTATCCACACTCAAAACAGCAATTTTGTCTATCCATGCTGACTGGTACAAACCACAGGGACTATCCGCGCAATTTTCTCGATTTTGTTTGGATGGAGATTCTTCCAAAAATGTAGTCATTGAAACAAAATCATAATGAAAATAATTTTTAAGTTCGTCCCTAAAATAGTTATTCTTGTATCTGTTATTATGAATCAAAACGTTGTGGGACAAGGTTTCTCCCAAGTTTTTCAAACAACTTCGAAAACCAAAGTTTCCCAGTTCCCACACCCTCTCGGTGTCTCCGGTGGTGTTTCTTATGAAGTCCTCTAAGATCATTTCTAACTCTAGCGATGATGCGTAGTCAAATGATATATGATGTTTCGCGAGGTGTATATAAAATAGCTTATATTTTTACAGGAAAAACTATTAAATACGATACATTTTTACACAAGATATTTATTTATTTATAGAATGGATATACTTAAACCTTGCTACAACACTTATAGGCAGTGTACCTAATCGTACAGTAGTGTAGTTTTTAGTAAGTCCGGTTCGTTCCACAGGGAATCTTTTTAAAGGGGGGTTTTTACCGTTTAATGACCGGTTTGTCGATTTTAAAACTTTAGTCGCAGTTAAAACCAAATGTAAAATATTAAAAATAAATACAAAACTTAAATTAAAGCGTAAAGTAAATAACGATAATGAAATTGCGAATAATAAAAGTGCGATAAAATAAACTTGCGATAATTAAAAAGTACAATAATTAAAAGTGCAATTAAATACAATAACAATAAAAATGCGATAATTAGAAGTGCAATTAAATATAAAATAAAGGAAATTAAATATGAAATAAAAGAATTATGCTTATTTAAACTTCCGTAATCATGATGTTTGACGTGTTGATTTTAGTTTTATGCCCATGGGTTAATTGTCCTTTGTCCTGGATTATTTAATATGTCCATACGAATTTGTCCATAATAGTCCATCAGTCATAAATATAAAGAGCGAAAGCCTTCGTCAAATTATTCTTATTCTCGAAGTCAAATATTCCAACTAATTGGGGATTCGAATTGTAACAAGGTTTTAATACTTTGTTTAATGAATACACCAGGTTATCGACTGCGTGTAAACCAAGATTTTACTACTTTGTTAACAATTACACCAATTACCCTTGAATGTAATTCACCCATGTTTCAACAAGTCTATTAACTATTAATCCAGTTCCGTGTCCGGTAAAATGAATAATTATTAGTATTTATAGATATCCCGCCCACCGTACCTAGTTAAGCGTATGTGGTTATATATAAATACGTCGAATTATAAGTTTGTATATTAAATTAACAAGGTATTGTTTAGTTAATATAAAACTCATTAATAGCCCATAGTCTAATTTCCACAAGTGTCGTTCTTTTGTCAAAACCCCAATTATGGTACAAAGCCCAATTACCCAATTTTAGTAATTAGCCCAACATCATGATTACTTCAGATTAAATAAGCATAATAATAACTTAGCTACGAGACATTAAATTAAAAAGGTTGAACATAACTTACAATGATTAAAAATAGCGTAGCGTTACACGGACAGAATTTCGACTTACACCCTTACAACATTCGCTAACATACCCTTATTATTAGGATTTAAAATTAAAATTAAAATTAAAATATAAATTATATATATATATTTACGTATATATTGAGAGAGAGATGAAAAAGGATATGAAAAATGATCAGAATTCGGTTGGCTTTATAGGGACTTTCAGAATTTGGGCCTCCGCGACTCGCGGCCCTTTTGGCCTTCAAACTCCGCGAGTCGCGGAGTTTGTAAATACAGCTCACACAAGTTTGGCTCTTTGTTTACCGACGGTTTTATAAATAAAAATAATATATTAAATAATTATAAGAATTATTTAAATATTATATTATATTTATGTGCATAGTTGACTTGTAATTTTTAGTCCGTTGCGTCGAGCGTTGAGAGTTGACTCTGGTCCCGGTTCCGGATTTTCGAACGTCCTTGCGTACAATTTAATATCTTGTACTTTGCGTTTTGAATCTTGTACTCTTGTAATTTCGAGACGTTTCTTATCAATAATTGGAACCTCTTTGATTGTATTTTGTACTTTTGAGCTTTTTGGTCGTTTGCGTCTTCAATTCGTCGAATCTGTCTTTTGTCTTCACCTTTTATTATTTAAACGAATATCACTTGTAAATATAACAATTGCAACTAAAACCTTGTCTTTCTTGAGGAATAATGCTATGAAATATATGTTCGTTTTTAGCATTATCAAATATTCCCACACTTGAGCGTTGCTTGTCCTCAAGCAATATCGTCTTGAAATACTAGAATCACTTCTTTATTCTTCACACTTTGTACATCAGTGATTTCTATACGGTGGTATAAACAATGGTAGTAACGATATGGTTTACAGTCCCACATGACTATAAAAATTTAGATCCATTAAGGAAATTGGATCTTTATGAAAATATTTGATCTTTTGAAAATTAAATCTAGTTTTTACCCTAGATAAGTTTTCCGGAATAACCCTTTACCGGTGTTTGCAAAATATTTTTGTGGGTTTGGTGGGTTTCAGATTTGAAAATTTTAGCTCAAAACTTATGGTTTTGTGTCACCCACTTGCTAACCTTGTATTTGGAAAGCAACATGTCCAGTTTACTTGTCCCGTATATTACCTTTCAGTAAACTACCGTCCGGTTGTAAAGGAAAGCGTTGAACAAGCAACTGTTAAGGCAATGTCCCCTGACATGCTTTTAATTATGGTCTATAATGTGTCGGACGCAATTACTATCCTTGGTAGGAGCAATAGTAAAGCTCACCCTTATAATTTTTCGGTCTGGCACAAGGTCCTGTCTTCGACCATGCTATGCAACCACCGTTCTTACGGTTGACACCCGATTTAGTTCAGGTGACCTAATGAATTCCAGGTGAATTCCTAGGATTTTACGTTCAAAGGTAATGAACGCATTGAAAATAGGGTTTTCAGAAAACAAATCGGTTTGTAATTTTGATCAAAATATTTTCTCGTTCAAGCTCGAGTTTAGATATCATCGAATTCCATGAGTTTGTAATTCTCAATCTTTAAGGTCAATCTCAAGGATTGAGTAATATCAGGCTTAAAAGCTGATTTTTAATCTTTAAGGAGATTATCCTTTCTGGGGATCTGATTCATTAGTCTTATCAAGCTAATTTGTACGGTGTTCCCCCCATTGTACGAGATAAATCCTTCTCATGGTTAGGATAAATCTGACCACTTGGCGACCCTGTTTAATGCTGAGGTCCGTGGATTTCCTGCTGATTTTAGTGATGACTTTTCTAGATTTTTCGTCAACCTACAGCTGGTCTGGACGACAACTTCTTGACCTAAATCAAGAAGCGCGTTTCTTTTTCGGAAGACTTTACTTCCTTTTAATGATGGAATTGATTCATCGTGTAGATCCATCTTTTCTTTTCTTTCATCGGGTAAAACAGTTTAGTTTAGTCCAAAGCAAAAGTATTTTCAGTTATTTGTTACAGATATATGTGACATATGTTTAAGATAACTTGGTAAATTTCCCACACTTGGCTTTTATTTTCCTTTTTATCGTCCTCTATTCCATTTTAAATGAATTTTAACATTTTGGTTTGTTTCTCAATTTATGTTCTTTCTGAGGTAACAATAATTTCGGTGTTAAAACCTAGTTTTATTGTTCATAAATATGTATAAACATGATTTTGAGTTCATTTAATTGAAATTTTTTTAAAAATTTTACTAGAATTGGGTAGTCATTATATAAGACTAGGGCTGTTCTTTATTATCAGAGAGCACTAGATTCTAATACAACTACTACTTTACTAGTATTTCTAATGGTAACCAAGTGTTTAAGATAAAAATTTTAAAATCCGAAAGAATTTAACCCCTTCCCACACTTAAGATCTTGCAATGCCCTCATTTGCAAGAAATCAGTAACAATTTAAATTATTGAGGGTGATTTGTGTGAAAATGATTAAATTTTTACCAAAGTTTCCAAATATATTGGCGTTTGTTTGCTGAATGATAAATGGTGCACATCATTTGTTCATTCCGTCTAGTTGTTATTTCACATATATTTTGCATCTTGTCGTCAAAATTAGTTGCTTTTGCTGAACTTAATGCCAGTCTTTGAAAATGCGTTGTTTTACCCTGTTGTGTACATAAGATAAACTGCAAACATATATACATATTTTTGAAGTTTGGTATATTACCCCACATTCAAAAATTATTAAAATCTAAGAATAAAAGTTAAAAAATTATAAAAATTATTACAATATTAACATAAGTATTAAACGTATCAATATTACAAATTACAAAATAAATAAAACTAAGTAGACTAGGGATGATACTGGTACCAATAGGGGTTTCAAGCATAACCATAGGTGCTATAGAATGCTTCGGCAGGGTTATACGTAGGATACGGTGGTTGCATCTCTATAGACCAGGGAGGGAATATGGGTTTTGGTGTAGGAATATAGTTTCTACCTATATGTTGGCAATGAGCTATGATTTGGTTTTGATGAACTTGCCAATCTTCAAATGCTCTCTGTCTAGCATTTTCGTACTCCTGTGAAGCTATAAACCTTTGCATTTCTTGCATTTCATTTCCCCCTCCTACATTACCTTGCTGTTGGTTTCTCTCAACCTGTGGATGTCTACCATGGTATTGTACTGCGGCGTTATTTCGCCTCTTCAAAACTTTCGCACCATGGTATACATTTAAACCTATAGTATCGCGGGGTTCTGGTTCTTCGACTAATAATCCCCCCGACTTATATCCACACCGAGATATTCAGCAATCAAAGTAATAAAAATTCCACCTCCTATTATGCTATGCGGTCTCATCCCCCTAACCATAGCTGATAAATAATAACCCACACAATAAGGTATACTTACAGCGCTTTGTGGGTCTCGAATACACATATGGTAAAACAAATCCTGTTCATTTACCTTTTCCTTGTTCTTACCTCTTTGTGTAATCGAATTAGCTAAAAACCTATGAATCACTCTTAATTCGGCTCTATCTATATCCAAATAAGAGTAATTTTCCCCTTTGAATCGGTGATGGCTTGTCATTTAACTCCATACACCGTGTGTATCAAAATTTTCATCTATCTTTCTACCATTTAGTATCAACCCTCTACAATCGGCAGATGCTAACTCCTCAGGCGTATATATACGTAAAGCCTGATCCATGTCTAGTAAAGACATGTGGCGCATCGAACCTCCTAACAAAAATCTAATAAAAGATCGATCGGTTAAACTAGCTACCCGATCATTTAATTCTATACTACACAACAATTCTTCACACCATACTTTATATACAGGTCTACGCATGGTGAATAAACGTACCCAGTCATTAAAAGTAGAATTACCATACCTCTGTACAAGTAATTCCCTAATTGGCCCGGCCAATTCTACTGCTTCTAATGGTCCCCATTCTATGACCCTAGGTACCTCAACATCTTTAGAATGAAGAGTATGCAACCCCCTTTGATACTTTGGATAATCTATCCAAAGTCTGTCAAATCTCAGGTTCGGATGCAAATCTTCCAAGTGCATATCGGAAAATGTCATGACTGGATGAGGTATATCTTGCTTGTAGTAGTTATCTACCTCCTGTTGTTCCGCATTCTCTGCAGGAGCATTGCGAGCTTGGGATGAAGTTTCACCCCTTTCAGTCTGCAAAACACATCAAACACAATTTTTGTGCATCCAAATATGCATTAGTGTCAGCAAAATCATCAATCAAAATAATTACAATGACATTATCAATTTATATCAAACTTAAGCTCATTTTCACATTTTTATCAAATCTACACTTTTTCAAATAAGCATATACGAAAATGTTTGCCAAGTTCATAAGCATTCAACTCAAATAACATGTCAAAATAATCATTACTAACAATTAAACAAGTTTCAAATGACATTATCTCTCAAAAATCAAGTTCATGAATTTTTGGACTTGAAAAAGTTCACTTTAATTCTCAAAATCATGTTTAGGCTCAAAGTTTGGATCATTTAACTACCTAAACATGTTACACTACTTAATTTAGCAACAATTCATGACAAAAATTGGCCATAACCTGTTTATATCAAAAAGCCCCAAATTTGCTCAAGAACACAAACCCTAGATTACTCAAAATTTGAAGTTTAAGGCTTCTAATCATGTTAAATAGCATCAATCTAGGTTATACAAGCATAATACATAAACAATTTAAGCATAATTACACTAAAAAGCATCAAAATCAAACTGGGGAAAAAATTGCTCAAGAACACTAATTTTCGGATTAAATGGTGTTTAGGTGTAGAAATTTACCGTTTTTCTTGAGTAATTCCTAGATAGCATCCTTCTCAACATGATTTTAGTAAAAGATTTGATGATTAACGGTTAAAAATTGTGATTTTGGGGTGTATTTTTCGGGTTTTTGCGCAGTGTTTTCGCAGTTTTTTTTCTGTTTTTGTGGTGTGTGGTTTGAAACTGATCAGTTCTTTGCGTTATATTTTTTTTCTGTATTTTGGTCCTCCCGCGAGTCGCGGGGTTTAAAGCTTCAAACTCCGCGAGTCGCGGAGTTTGGTTTTTTTTTTTTTTTTTTTTTTTAACATCTTATACTAATTAAAACAATTAAGTAATTAATTTTAAAATTTTGTTTCCCTTGTTATTTAGGACGAGGTCGTTTCGGATCGATGTCCTAGTCCGTCCTTCGACAAAATTTTAAAATTTGTCTTTTTGTAGCGATTGTTTTAAAAGCTAAGATTTTTAGGTTTTTTAATGTTTTTGGCATACTTTAATTCAATAAGATTAAAAATAATGATAATAAAAGTTCTCGTCCCTCCCTTGGGTAAAGCAATTTCGGTTCAACGACCTAGTCTTCAACTTACGACGAATTTTAAAAATCATATTTTTAACTTAATGAGATAAAGTAAATTTTTATTTTTAAATTCACACAATTTAAATATAAAATTCAAAATTAATATTAAAAATTCACACCAAACTTTAAAATTTGAAATGCATAAAATTAAAAATTCATATTTTAAAAATTAAAAATTCACACCAAACTTAATTTAAAAATTCATATTATAAATTCACACCAAACTTATATTAATTTTTCAAATATTTAAAATTTTAAAAATATTGTTTTTACAAAGTTTACAATATTAATTTAAGATTTAAATATTAATTTTAAAAACATGGTAAAAATAAAATTAAAAATCTTTTTGGCTTTTTATCCCACTTTAATCAATCAAATATTATCAAAAATATACGCCCCTCTTTTCGGTAAAGTAATTTCGGTTCCAAGACCTAATTTAACTCATGACGAATTTTTAAAATATTTTGGGTTGATTGTTTAAAGATATTTATACCTTAAGAATAAACGTTAAATTTCGCAGTGATGTAATAAATTTTTGAATGATATCAATAATTTCGGTCGCCAAACCTATTTTTATTAAATACCAATTTAATACTTTATAGCGAACAAATTAGCGTTTATTATCAAAAGGTTAAAAATAAAAAAAATAAAAACTGTACAGACTTACCTGTGAAATAGATTTCTTAGTTATATGATCTATCCCATTCATAAGATAGTCGGTTTAATTGGTTTTCCATAGCTACATAAGCGTAACCTCGAGCATTCAGTGTCTTTTCTTCTAAACATATGAACGGTCCGTCTCTGCATAAAGTAACAAATTCGGTGTTTGAATAGGTTTGATTATTTGAACATTTACCTCCATGTGACCATTTTCCGCATTTGTGACGTCTTTCTAGGTGTCGTGCTCTTCTTTTTGCTGCGGATTTTGATTTTCCTTTACCAAATTGTAACTTATTATCTTCGCATCTGGATTCTTTTCTAACTCCGTCCATTCTTTCTCTGATTACTGATACTATTTCACTCGGTAGTGTGTCATTATTACGTTTAGTGATCAAAGCGTGTAGCATTAGACCATGGTTTAGTTCACAGGCAGTCTTCATTTTGTAAAAACCTAAAAAAATAAAAATTCAGAATGGGGGGAGAAGACTAGTTCTTTAGGGTCTGCTAGGGAAAGACCATTCGAGTTCCATTTTCGAGAATTACACGAAAACAGACAATCTAACTCTAACATAAATACATAAACCCCTTGATTCTCCCCACACTTAGTCAGCTGTGGTATCGAAATTGTGATTAACATTATTTTCAATTGAATCATCAACAACTTGTATATCTTTGACTTTTACTTCAATCCATTTGTTGATTTCCTCCGTAACTTTCACAAATTCAACTAACATTGCCTTTTCTTTTGACAATAAATTGGATATTAATCGGTTATATAACTTAAAGTTTCCTTTAATCTTAGCATCGTGAATCCGTTTATAAAGTTTCTTCGTTGAACTGTTAAAAATGGATTCATCTAATTTCGTATCATCAACGGCATTCTTTGTGATTGGATCATCATTAAGTGTTTCTTCATCTTCCCCACACTTATGCGTTTTTATTGGTCTAACAGTTTTGGTTTGTGGAGATCTAAACTTTCGGTTCACAAAGGTGATCGATGTATCACCATCCCTAAGTGTTATTCTACCTTCTCTTACATCAATGAATGCCTCGGTGGTTGCTAAAATGGGCGACCTAGAATTAGAGGAATATCAAGGTTTTCCTCCATATTAATCACTATGAAGTTTGCAACAAAGGTCAAACTTCCCACGTTAACAAGTAAATTATCTGCTATTCCAACCGGGTGTTTAATGGTTTGGTCAAATGATTGAACACCTATTTTGGTTGGTTTTAATTTACCCATGCCTAATCTTTTGTATAAGGAAAGAGGCATAATATTTGCACTTGCTCCTAAATCTGCGAGTCCATTATATACAGCACCATCATTAAGTAAGCAAGAAATGATAAATTCACCCGGGTCTCCTGCTTTAGTAAGTCGAGTTGGTTTGTAAACCTTTTTTGGGTGTTCTTTCCTTGGTTCTTTCATTTCTATTTGAATTTCTTGTTCACATTTTTCTTCGTTTCTTGGAATGGGAGGTTTATATAGGAATTCTTCTTCATCACTCAAATTTGAATCCTCCCTATATTCCAGTTTTGATTTTTCATATGTTGTTGATAACATATTTATGTTTTCATTTTGAAGGTTTTCTTGGATGGTGAAATTATGATTAACTTCATTGTCAACTTCCATCGGACCATGTATGTAATGTTTAACTCTGTGACCATTAACTTTAAATTCAATCCCATTTGAATTTATTAATTCTATCGTTCCGTATGGAAAAACTCTTTTAATTATGAATGGCCCATACCATCTTGATTTCAATTTTCCAGGAAATAGCTTGAATCGTGAATTGAAAAGAAGAACTCTGTCTCCTTCTTTAAAATCTTTTGAACTTCTGATTCTTTTATCATGCCATTTCTTCGTTCTTTCTTTATAGATTAACGAATTTTCGTATGCTTCATGTCTTAATTCTTCTAATTCGTTTAGTTGACTTAATCGTAGACGTCCGGCTTCATGTATATCAAGATTACATGTCTTCAAAGCCCAAAACGCTTTGTGTTCAATTTCTACTGGAAGATGACATGCTTTTCCATAAACAAGTCTAAAAGGTGTGGTTCCAATTGGAGTTTTGTAGGCTGTTCTAAAAGCCCAGAGTGCATCCTCCAATTTAATGGACCATTCCTTCGGATTTGATCCTACGATTTTCTCTAGAATACATTTTAAAGCTCGGTTGGTATTTTCAACTTGTCCACTTGTTTGTGGATGATATGCGGTGGAGATTTTATGAGTTACTCCATATCTTTTAAGAACTTTCTCAAGTTGATTATTACCGAAATGAGTACCCCGATCACTTATTAAAGCTTTCGGTGTTCCAAACCTTGCAAAAAGACGTTTTAAAAAGTTGACTACAACTCGTGCATCGTTAGTTGGGAGAGCTTGTGCTTCCGCCCATTTATATACATAATCAATGGCTACGAGTATATATAGATTATTATGAGATTTTGGAAATGGACTCATAAAGTCAATACCCCAACTGTCAAATACTTCACATACTTGTATGACATTTTGTGGCATTTCATCACGTTGACTTATTTTTCCGGCCCTTTGACAAGCATCACAGGATTTGCAAAGAAGGTGTGCGTCTTTGTAAATTGTAGGCCAATAGAATCCAGCATCATAAACTTTTCTTGCTGTTAGTTGAGGCCCATAATGCCCTCCTGTTGGTCCTATGTGACAATGGTTTAAAATTTTACTAGCTTCATCTCCAAATACACATCGGCGTATTATTCCATCGGGACAACTTTTAAACAGGTGTGGATCTTCCCAAAAATAGTGTTTTATATCACTGAAGAATTTCTTTCGTCTTTGGTACGATAATCCTTTTTCAAGGAATCCACATACTTAGTAGTTTGCATAGTCTGCAAACCATGGAATTTCTTTATAATCTATCTTCAATAGATATTCATCAGGAAAGTTGTCTTGTATGGCCGATTCATTTAGAACTTCTAATTCGGGATTTTCAAGACGAGAAAGATGATCAGCGGCGAGATTTTCTGCTCCTCTTTTATCTCGGATTTCAATATCAAACTCTTGTAAGAGTAAGATCCAACGGATTAATCTTGGTTTAGCATCTTGTTTTGAAAATAGGTATCTGAGAGCAGAATGGTCGGTATAGACCACCGTTTTTGCTAGAACGAGATATGATCGAAATTTATCAAAAGCAAAGACAATAGTAAGGAGTTCTTTTTCAGTAGTTGTATAGTTCGTTTGTGCTCCTTGTAACGTCTTACTAGCATAATATATAGGTTGAAATCGTTTTTCAATCCTTTGTCCTAAAACGGCTCCCATTGCAAAATCACTTGCATCGCACATTAGTTCAAATGGTAGATTCCAATTTGGTGTTATCATGATCGGCGCATTAGTGAGTTTTTCTTTAAGAATATTAAAAGATTTGATACACTCATCTGAAAAGATGAATGGAGCATCCTTTTCTAGGAGTTTATTCATAGGAGTGGCAATTTTAGAAAAATCTTTTATGAAACGTCGGTAAAAACCGGCATGCCCTAGGAAACTCCTAACTCCTCTAACATTGGTGGGATGTGGAAGTTTAGCAATTACATCTACTTTAGCTCTATCCACTTCAATTTCTTCTTTTGAAATTTTATGACCAAGAACGATGCCTTCTTTAACCATGAAATGACATTTCTCCCAATTAAGTACTAGATTTGATTGTTCGCATCTAATAAGCATTCGTTCCAGATTAACTAGACATGATTCAAATGTATCACCGAAGACTGAAAATTCATCCATGAAAACTTCCATGCATTCTTCTATCATGTCGTGAAAAATCGCCATCATACACCTTTGAAAGGTTGCAGGGGCGTTGCAAAGTCCAAATGGCATGCGTTTGTAAGCAAAAGTACCATAAGGGCACGTGAATGTGGTTTTCTCTTGGTCCTCGGGTGCTATTGGAATTTGAAAATATCCGAAAAATCCATCTAGAAAACAATAGTAACTATTTCCGGCTAATCTTTCCAACATTTGATCAATGAAAGGTAAGGGAAAGTGATCTTTTCTGGTGGCGTCATTTAATTTTCTATAATCAATACATACACGCCATCCTGTTACAGTCCTAGTAGGAATAAGCTCATTTTTCTCATTTGTAATGACAGTCATGCCACCCTTCTTAGGCACGCATTGAACTGGGCTTACCCATGGACTATCAGAAATTGGATAAATTAAACCTGCATCTAGCAGTTTAATAATCTCTTTCTTAACTACATCTTGCATATTAGGATTTAGTCTTCGTTGGCGTTGCACATACGTTTTATGACCTTCTTCCATAAGGATTTTATGTGTGCAATACGAATGACTTATTCCTTTAATATCATGAATCTTCCATGCAATGGCTGGTTTATGAGCTTTCAAGACAGAAATGAGTTGTGATTTCTCATTTTCAGTAAGAGAAGACGATATTATTACAGGTAATTCAGATTCACCATGTAAAAAAGCGTATTCCAAATGGTTTGGAAGTGGCTTTAACTCTAATTTCGGAGGTTCTTCTATCGATGATTTGTATCGATATCTGTCTTCTTCTTTTAGCATTTGAATTTCTTCTGTTGTTGGTTCATATCCATTAGCTATAAGTGTAGCTAACATTTCAGCTTCATCAATTGGTTCATTACCTTCTCCTAAAGAACATTCTCCTGTTCCTTGTAATTCTGGAAATTCTTCTAATAATTCTGCATGTGCATCTATAGTTTGAATATAATAACATGTATCATCTGCAGATTGTGGTTGTTGCATTGCTCTATCAACTAAAAAGGTAACACTCTCATCCTCTATACTTAGGGTCAATTTCTTACCGAACACGTCTATCATTGCTTTAGCCGTGTTTAAGAATGGTCTTCCTAATATGAGAGGAACTTGAGAATCTTCTTCCATGTCCAGAACAACAAAATCTACTGGAAATACTAAAGTACCAACTTTAACTAGCATGTTCTCCATTATCCCTCTAGGATATTTTATTGATCTATCGGCTAGTTGTATGCTTATTCTGGTTGGTTTCAATTCTCCAAGGTCTAGTTTAGCGTATAGTGAATACGACATTAGATTTATACTAGCACCTAAGTCTGCCAATGCTTCTATTGAACTAAGACTACCCAGAAAACATGGAATTGTGAAACTTCCTGGATCAGATAGTTTTTCTGGAATCTTATTCAACAGCACTGCTGAACAATTAGCATTCATGGTAACAGCCGAGAGTTCTTCCATTTTCTTTCTATTTGAGATTAGATCTTTCAAGAATTTAGCATATCTAGGCATTCCTGAAATCACATCAATGAAAGGAAGATTTACATTTATCTGTTTAAACATATCCAAGAATTTGGATTGCTCGGCTTCAAGTTTCTCTTTCTTCATTTTACTCGGGTAAGGAAGTGGTGGTTGGTATGGTTTAACATAAGGTTTAGCCTTAACTGTGTTATCTTCATTAACCTTTTCAACTACCGGTTCTTTTTCCTTATCTTGATTAGGTTGTGGTTCTTGTGGAGTAGGAATAGCTTCATCAGAAGTTACAGGTATTTCAGGTGGTTTAAGTGTTGTACCACTTCTTGTGGTAATGGCTTTAGCTGTTTCATTCCGGGGGTTAGCATTTGTATCACTAGGTAGACTTCCCGGTTTTTTTTCACCTATTAACCTTGCTAGGTTACTTACTTCTTGTTCCAGATTTTGAATAGAAGCTTGTTGATTTCTAAATGCTTGAGCATTTTGTTCATTGGTTTGTTTCTGAGATGTGAAAAACTGTGTTTGAGTTTCAACTAGCTTCGTCATCATATCTTCTAAATTCGGCTTTTTATCATCGGTTTGTTGTGGTGGTTTGTTTTGAAAATTAGGTCTTTGCTGATTATAAGTATTATTGGATACTTGTTGATTGCTAGGACCTTGTTGGTTGTTGTATGGAATATTTCTGTTATAATTTTGGTTTTGATTGTAAATCGGTCTTGGCGGTTGATAATTATTCTGATAATTATTTCCAGGCCTTTGGTTTATATATGAAATATTCTCTCTTTGTTTCATTGTTAATTCAATACTGAGACAATCTTTTGTCAAATGTGGTCCTCCACACTGCTCACAACTAATTCGTATTGAGTGAATATCTTTAGTCATCTTTTCCATTCGTCTCTCCACAGCATCTATCTTTGCGGAAATGGAATCTAAGTCATGGCTAGAATCGGCTCTAGCTGCTTTAGATGATCTAACGATATCTTTTTCTTGGTGCCACTCATGTGAGTGGGAAGCAGTGTTATCAATAATTTTGTAAGCATCAGTTTCGGTTTTCTTCATAATAGAACCACCAGCTGCTATATCTATGTCTTTTCTTGTAGTGATGTCGTATCCTTGGTAGAATATTTGTACTATTTGACAGGTGTCTAAACCATGTTGCGGACATCCTCTTAACAACTTTCCATATCTTGTCCACGCCTCATATAGAGTTTCATTTGGCTTCTGTGTAAACGTAACAATTTCTGCTTGAAGTCTTACGGCTTTAGATGCAGGAAAGAATTGTTTAAGAAATTTTTCAACTAAAACGTCCCATGTATCAATCGCCCCTTCAGGTAACGATTCCAACCAATCTTTGGCTTCTCCCTTTAAAGTCCAGGGAAATAACATGAGATATATATGTTCATCCTCCACTTCTCGGATTTTAAATAGTGTGCAGATCCTATTAAAGGTACGTAAATGTTCATTTGGATCTTCCTTCGGCGCACCACTAAATTGGCATTGATTAGTCACCATGTGTAGAATTTGTCCTTTGATTTCATAATCTGGCGCATTAATGTCTGGATGAGTAATTGCGTGACCTTGGCCAGTGCGTTTAGCTCTCATTCGGTCTTCCATACTTAAAGGTTCTAGATTCTCCATAATTGAATTTGTTGAATCGGAATCACTAGAGGATTCTGATTTAATGGTTCGTTCCTCAACAATCTCTGTTTGAATGATTGGTGGTTCCGGAGGAAAGTTTAGTGGTTCAGGATCTACGTATCGTTCCTGAATATTCTCCGGATTCTCAATTGTGAGGTCGGGTTCAAAAAATGGATTATCGAAAATTTGAACTGGAGTACTTGGTCGACTGGATGACGATTCTAAAGAAAAATCAACGACAGTAATATTTGCTAAATGTCTTGATCTAGTTACAGGTGGTGAACGTACAAAAGGTGGTGAACGTCTTGCTCGGTGCATTCACTGAATATCCTATTAGTTTTAAAAAGGAAAGAAAAATTATAATAAGTTATCCAATCAATAGACTTTCCTGATTTTGCCCACGTTTCGAATAGCCAAAAGATGCAGCAGAGGGGCAGGATTCGTTTGGTGTCAATATAATTGAGGACTGTTTGGCTCCAATAACCCGGTCCACGTACAAATCCAACTATTACTACGAACCAGAAAATTTTGATGTCTATCAATTTAACCACTTAAAATAAATTTTCGTAATTTTAAGAAAATTAGATAAGAAGTAGAATAAAAATCTATGTCCTAAAACTAGAATAGCGAGAAATAAGAAAGAAAAAGAGCGCGTCGGAAAAGGTCGAAAAAGAAAAATGGTTGAAAAATAAAAGGTGACGGAAAAATAAAAGAAACTTATAAAACTTAAAAAAAAACTTGACTAACCTAACCTTATTACTACAACTAACTTAAAATTATAATCGCAAATTGAGATTACTAATTGGAATGATAATTGATACATAGGTAAAAGTCGTCTAAAAATATTAAAGCTTACAGGAAAAACTAAATCCCAAATGGAAACAACTTAAAAAGAAACTAAAACTTAAAAAGGCGTCGCAAAATTCTAAAGCACTTAAATCTTAGTCTAAAGAAAAAGCACTTAAGGAATTCTACGGCAAAGCCTAAAAATCTAGAAAAAAAAATAACTATGGCAAAAACTAAGTTTAAAACTAAATATGAGCTAAAAAATACAAATATTACGCTAAAACGATTAAAAAGGAACAAAATATAAAAATATACAAAAAGTTGTAAAAAGTACAATTTTTATAAAAATATTATTTTTATATTATTTAATTTATAAAACTATTAATTTTTATAATTTAATTAAACTTAATAAACTAAATATAAATAATAAATAAAAAGTAAAACTAATTATAATAAAACTAATTATAATAATATTAATTATTTAGGGTTAATAATAATAGTAATTAATAATTTCCCGTAATTAATGCTGAATTAGGGTTCTGTGTACCCGTGTCAGAGTGTCTCCGCGAGTCGCGGTGCCCGATGCAGAAAACTCCGCGAGTCGCGGGGTTCCCGAATTCAACTCTGGTACAGTTTAAATTTTACGCGTTTCTTTTTTGTTTTTTTGTTTTTGTTTTATATTTATAAAATATATTTATAAATTAAATTAAATAAAACTTATATTTTTACAAACTAAAGAAACTTTATAAAACTTAAATATTTAACAAAATTTTAAAAATACTTATATTTTTGTTTTTCTTTTTATATTTTCGAATATTTAAAACGTATTTTTATAAAAACGAATTTTAATAAAAGTAAACTAAATTTTTTTTTATATTAGCGTTGCGCTTCCGGCTTTTAAAGCGATTCCCCGGCAGCGGCGCCAAAAATAACTTGATGTTTCGCGAGGTGTATATAAAATAGCTTATATTTTTACAGGAAAAACTATTAAATACGATACATTTTTACACAAGATATTTATTTATTTATAGAATGGATATACTTAAACCTTGCTACAACACTTATAGGCAGTGTACCTAATCGTACAGTAGTGTAGTTTTTAGTAAGTCCGGTTCGTTCCACAGGGAATCTTTTTAAACAAAGCTTAACGCTATATTAGTTTACCTTTATAAAAATACAAATATATATATATAAGTAATATTATTATTATAAAGGGGGTTTTTACCGTTTAATGACCGGTTTGTCGATTTTAAAACTTTAGTCGCAGTTAAAACCAAATGTAAAATATTAAAAATAAATACAAGACTTAAATTAAAGCGTAAAGTAAATAACGATAATGAAATTGCGAATAATAAAAGTGCGATAAAATAAATTTGCGATAATTAAAAAGTACAATAATTAAAAGTGCAATTAAATACAATAACAATAAAAATGCGATAATTAGAAGTGCAATTAAATATAAAATAAAGGAAATTAAATATGAAATAAAAGAATTATGCTTATTTAAACTTCCGTAATCATGATGTTTGACGTGTTGATTTTAGTTTTATGCCCTTGGGTTAATTGTCCTTTGTCCTGGATTATTTAATATGTCCATACGGATTTGTCCATAATAGTCCATCAGTCATAAATATAAAGAGCGAAAGCCTTCGTCAAATTATTCTTATTCCCGAAGTCAAATATTCCAACTAATTGGGGATTCGAATTGTAACAAGGTTTTAATACTTTGTTTAATGAATACACCAGGTTATCGACTGCGTGTAAACCAAGGTTTTACTACTTTGTTAACAATTACACCAATTACCCTTGAATGTAATTCACCCCTGTTTCAACAAGTCTATTAACTATTAATCCAGTTCCGTGTCCGGTAAAATGAATAATTATTGGTATTTATAGATATCCCGCCCACCGTACCCAGTTAAGCGTATGTGGTTATATATAAATACGTCGAATTATAAGTTTGTATATTAAATTAACAAGGTATTGTTTAGTTAATATAAAACCCATTAATAGCCCATAGTCTAATTTTCACAAGTGTCGTTCTTTTGTCCAAACCCCAATTATGGTACAAAGCCCAATTACCTAATTTTAGTAATTAGCCCAACATCATGATTAGTTCAGATTAAATAAGCATAATAATAACTTAGCTACGAGACATTAAATTAAAAAGGTTGAACATAACTTACAATGATTAAAAATAGCGTAGCGTTACACGGACAGAATTTCGACTTACACCCTTACAACATTCGCTAACATACCCTTATTATTAGGATTTAAAATTAAAATTAAAATTAAAATATAAATTATATATATATATTTACGTATATATTGAGAGAGAGATGAAAAAGGATATGAAAAACGATCAGAATTCGGTTGGCTTTATAGGGACTTTCAGAATTTGGGCCTCCGTGTAGCGACCCCGACAAATCGTCAAGTGACGGCGTCGTCTACGTAGGTCCCATTGCATGGTCATAAGTCTTTAAGACAAAGTTTGACCAAAATATGTCGCCTTCATTTCAAAATAAAGATGTTTCAAAGTTTACAAACGTAGTTTCCATAACAAGTACATAACAATGTTTAAAGTTTGTATGAAACACGTGCGACACGATTAAAAGTAGTCAAAAAGACGCTCCACGTATGCAAGTATACTCGACATCCAATGCAAGTATCAAATAGTATGAGCGGAAGCATGTATCACCTAAGTTCAAGGACCTGAGAAAAACATAGTGAAACTGTCAACGAAAACGTTGGTGAAATCATAGGTTTAAATAAGTAAATGAGTAATAGTAAGTTGAACCACAAGATTTGCAACATCGATAAAGCCATAGTACATTCTAAAAGTTAATATTCACGAGCACCCAATTATCAAAGCTTAACGTTCCGTCCGTTGAATACCCCATCAATTAGTGCTAGAACAACACTGTTCCCGAAAATATATTTCATTCGTAAACGGTAGCGAACCGTTTGAATGAGGGTTTGTCAAACCCATATGGCCATATAACATAAGTTCTCGCTTACACCATCTGATGTAACTAATGATAATCGGATTGAGGATTTTCGTTCTAAACTCGTATGTAGAATGTTTGTTTTCCCGTTCTTGTGTTCACTTAGTTCAAAAGAATCGTTTATGTTTTCTCATCCCAAAAGTAAGTTTAAAAGAGTAAAAGTGGGACTATGATCTCACCTTGTATGCACGAACCAAAAAGTACTTCGACAAGTAACGTGTGCAAAGAACAATGCTAGTCTTGACCTAAACAAATAGGTTGTATTAATAACGGTAAACACGATAGGTCAAAGATGTTCAATTAGTCCTATGGCTCGACACGACTCGATTAAGTAGCATGTGAAGCAAATTGTCAAGTTTCAAGCAAGATACAAGTATATAAACAAGTTAGGAAGGTTGCAAAAATCATTTGGTTAAGTTTGACAAAAAGTCAAACTTTGGTCGGTCAAAGTCAACGAAAGTCAACACGTTCGGGTCGGGTTCCGAACTATTTTTCTAATCTTAGAAATCGTATATGAGCATGTTGGCCAAGTTACATGTTAATCGGAGGTGCGTAGCATGCCAAACATTATTCGAAAATTGACCAAATTGGACAGACTCAATCGGCGCGCCGCGCGGGGGGTATGGCGCGCCGCGCCACCCTGCTGCTTCAGCTATTTTTCTGCTTTTTAAATGTGCACGAACCAAAACCAATTCTAACACAATTCTTGACCCGCAAACGCTTATAACGCCTATCATACATCGTTGGAAAGGTATTTTGACAAGGAATGCAACTAAACACATATCATCAATCAAGCTTGCACTTATGACAAACAAAACCGCATTTAATGTTCCATAATCAATGCATTCAAGTCAATATTGCAATTTAATGATTTGGCAACCAAATTACATGTACAATATGCCGTTTCGAAGGTAATTAAGCATACAACACAACCTAACACTTACAATTTACATTCATGTCATTTAATGCATCAAAGATTCATTCTTAGTTCATGAAACCCCAACCAAAAATCACCAAATTTCATAATCAAGTTTAAGGGGTTTCCTTGGTCAATCTTTACATCATAATGAAGCTAGTAACACTAGGAACATGATTAAAACATGAAGTCTTAGCATCTAACAACATATGAACACTTAAAATTCAAGATTAAACATGTTAACTTTCCATATGAACTAGTTACTTCAAAATATCGAAATCAAGCATACAAATCACATAAACAAACTAAACTTGAGCCATAGACACTAATTAACAAACTTATAACTTAAAAATCTCAAGAACACAAAGATTAGTGATTTTAGAAAGTTACCCAAATTTGATGAGGTTGGTATGGAATCGAAGAGGAGATCACGAGGAGTTCAAATATGTAAACGGTTTGGAATGAATCCTTCTTGAATGATTTTAGATGATGATTTGCTTTTTGGAGAATTTGAGAAAAATGGAGAAGTATGAGAAGAAAAGAAGAAAGAAAATGAAAATGGGGAGGATAAGGGGGTTGACTAGTCAAAAGCTAGTCACCTCTTTGGCTTTGTGGCGGAACTAGTCCCTCGAGTTCGGTTGCGGGTGCGTTAAATTACCTAGACATGATAATTTAAAACGCGTATTAACGGGAGATGTTAAAAACATATAACGGAGTTTAAAATAGTTAAACGGAAAAGTAAACGGAAAAAGGCGGGATGTTACATTACCTACCCCTTAAAAGAAATTTCGTCCCGAAATTTAAGAAGGCGTAGTAATCGTTGTTTCTTCCTCGGAGTCAGACGATTCCGGAACCGGAAATAGATGAGGGTATTTCTTTCGCATTTGATCTTCTCTTTCCCAAGTAAACTCGGGTCCTCTTTTGGCATTCCAACGAACCTTGACAATCGGGATTCGGCTTTGTTTCAATGTCTTGACGGAGGTGTCCACAATTTCAACCGGTTCCTCCACAAAATGGAGTTTGTCATTAATAGTGAGTTCCTCGAGTGGGACGACGATATCGGGCTCGGCAAGACACTTCTTCAAGTTAGATACATGGAAAGTAGGATGAACGGAGCTTAGTTGAGGCGGAAGATCTAAACGATAAGCAACGGTTCCAATACGCTCCAAGATTTCGAAAGGACCAATATACCGCGGATTTAGCTTCCCGCGTTTCCCAAAACGGATTACACCCTTCCAAGGTGCGACTTTTAACATTACTCGGTCACCGATTTGAAATTCAAGATCGTTGCGTCGTTTGTCGGTATAGCTCTTTTGACGACTTCGGGCCGTCCTAAGCCTATCTCGGATTTGAACGATTTTCTCGGTGGTTTCGTGAATGAGTTCGGGTCCGGTGATTTGCACGTCGCCTACCTCGGCCCAACAAAGAGGTGAACGACATTTGCGGCCATATAGCGCTTCAAAAGGTGCGGCTTTAATACTCGCGTGATAACTATTGTTGTAAGAGAACTCGGCGAGAGGTAAGTGCTTGTCCCAAGCTTTTCCGAAGTCAACCACGCAAGCTCGTAACATGTCCTCTAAGGTTTGAATTGTACGTTCGCTTTGTCCATCGGTTTGAGGATGATATGCGGTGCTCATGTCTAAACGCGTTCCCAACGCTTCTTGCAATGTACGCCAAAATCTAGAAACGAAACGGCCATCTCGGTCGGAGATAATCGATAAAGGTACACCGTGTCGGGCTACGATCTCCTTAATGTAAAGTTGTGCAAGTTTCTCCATTTTGTCCGTTTCTTTCATGGCAAGGAAGTGTGCGGATTTGGTGAGACGGTCAACAATAACCCAAATGGTATCATAACCGCCCGTCGTTTTTGGTAGTTTTGTGATAAAATCCATCGTTATCCTTTCCCACTTCCATTGCGGGATTTCGGGTTGTTGAAGTAGGCCGGACGGTCTTTGGTGTTCGGCTTTGACCTTGGAACATGTCAAACACTTGGAAACATAAGTAGCTACGTCCCTTTTGATGTTCGGCCACCAATATAGTTGTTTAAGGTCGTGGTACATCTTATTGGCACCGGGGTGAATCGAGTATCGTGACTTATGGGCTTCATCTAAAATAAGGCTTCGTAGGTCCCCATAACTAGGCACCCAAATTCTTCCGGCGAAATATCGGAGTCCGGTTTCTTTAACTTCGAATCGAGAGGTGAGGACGTTCAAGTGTTCGAGAGAGATGTTTTCATCCTTAAGAGCCTCATCTTGGGCTACCCGAATTTGGCTATTAAGGTTGGTGTGAATGGTGATGTTTAAAGCTCGGACACGGAGAGGCACCACTCTTTCTTTTCGACTTAAGGCATCGGCTACTACATTTGCCTTCCCGGGATGGTAACGAAGCTCGCAATCGTAATCGTTCAAAGTTTCAATCCACCGTCGTTGTCTCATGTTTAGTTGCTTTTGATCGAAAATGTGTTGGAGACTTTTGTGGTCGGTAAAGATAGTACTCTTGGTTCCATAAAGATAGTGTCTCCACATTTTAAGTGCAAAGACAACGGCTCCGAGTTCGAGATCATGTGTCGTATAGTTTCGTTCATGAATTTTAAGTTGTCGAGAAGCATAAGCAATGACTTTCGTTCGTTGCATCAATACACACCCAAAACCATGTTTTGAGGCATCGCAATATACAACAAAGTCATCATTGCCTTCGGGAAGTGACAAGATAGGAGCGGTGGTTAGCTTCGTTTTCAAGATTTGGAATGCGGATTCATGTTCGGTCGCCCAAATGAATTTCTTTCCCTTGTGAGTCAAGGCGGTTAGAGGACGTGCAACCAAAGAGAAATTTTCGATGAATCTACGATAGTACCCGGCGAGACCCAAAAATTGACGAATGTGAGTAGGAGTAGTAGGAGTCTCCCATTTGCTAATGGCTTCGATTTTCGTTGGATCGACTTTAATACCTTGGTCACTTACAACATGACCAAGAAACTGAACTTCCTTTAACCAAAATTCACACTTGGAGAATTTGGCATAGAGTTGTTCTTGTCTTAAAAGTTCAAGCACAAGTCGGAGGTGTTCCCCGTGTTCTTCTTCGCTTTTTGAATAGACTAAAATATCATCGATGAACACGATAACGAATTTGTCAAGATACGGTTTGCACACACGGTTCATAAGATCCATGAACACCGCTGGTGCGTTAGTGAGACCAAATGGCATTACAAGAAATTCATAACTACCATAACGAGTTCGGAAAGCGGTTTTGGAGACATCTTCCCTCTTAACCCTCAATTGATGATAACCCGAGCGGAGATCGATTTTCGAATATACACAAGACCCTTGTAGTTGATCAAAAAGGTCATCGATGCGAGGAAGAGGATATCGGTTCTTAACCGTCAATTTATTTAGTTCACGATAATCAATGCACATTCGTAGGGATCCGTCTTTCTTTTTAACAAACAAAATCGGAGCGCCCCAAGGTGAATGGCTAGGTTGGATAAAACCACGATCAAGTAGTTCTTGGATTTGACTTTGCAATTCTTGCATTTCAGATGGAGCGAGTCTATATGGTGCACGCGCTACGGGTGCGGCTCCTGGAATAAGATCGATTTGAAATTCAACCGGTCGATGAGGTGGAAGACCCGGTAATTCGTCGGGAAATACATCGGAATAGTCACTAACAATTGGCACATCATCGATGTGCTTCTCATCGGACTCGACTTTCTTAACGTGAGCAAGGATCGCAAAACAACCCTTACGGAGTAGTTTTCTAACTTTAATACTCGAAACGAGGTTGAGTCCGGTGCAACTCTTATCGCCATAGACGATCAAAGGTTCACCATTCTCGATAGGAATTCGGATTGCGTTAAGATCACAAAGAATGTGAGATTTCGTTTTGACTAACCAATTCATACCGATTATTACATCAAAGCTTCCTAGTTCCATGGGTATCAAGTCAATTTCAAATTCCTTACCTAAAATGTTCAAAGTACACCCCCGGTAATATGTGTCGGCACTTAAGAGTTTTCCGTCGGCCACTTCGATGGAATAAGTAGTATCTAAAGGGTGTGGTGGAGTGCAAAGGGTAGGAGCTAAAGTCTTGGACACAAAACATTTATCGGCACCCGAATCGAATAAGCAAGTAACATAAGAGTTGTTGAGAAGAAACATACCCGTGACTAGTTCATTGTCATCTCGGGCTTCCTCGGTGTTGATGTTAAAGGCTCGGCCTCGGTTGTTGGGGTTGGCTTTCTTTTTCGGGCATTCGTTCTTATAATGGCCCGTTTGGCCACATTCATAACAAGTGACCGTCCTTGGAGGATTGGGCCCCTTTCGAGCGACGGGGGCGGTGCTTGTGCAATTGTTGGCCCTATGACCAACTCCTTGGCAACGGTGACAAATTAGCTTGTTACATTCGCCGTAATGATGTTTGTGGCACTTGTTGCACAAAGGCAAGTTTCCGACATAACCCTTCTTGCCGTCGTTGTTGAAGGGCTTTTTGGTGAAGGTGTTGTTGTTGTAGTTGGTTGATGGAGTGGCTTCCCATTTCCTTTTGTTGCCACCCGATTTATCCTCGGCCTTAGGTGCCGGAACTACGATTTCGTCAACCGTTTCAATTAGTTGGCGAGCCATGTTCATAGCGGCTTGATGAGTAGTGGGTTTGGATGACATCACCCCTTGTTTGATGCTTTTTGGAAGACCGAGCATGTAGAGTTCAATCCTTTGAGATTCGGGGTTAACAAGATTAGGACACATCAAGGATAGTTCGGCGAAGCGTTGATTATAAGCTTTAAGATCGTTTCCGACCGCTTTCAAAGCTCTTAGTTCTTCTTCAAGCTTTCGGGTTTCTTCGCGCGGAAAATATTCGACAATCATCTTTTCCTTCAAATCGGTCCAAGAGAGGGCATGAGCTTCATCGGTACCCACCGATTGAACATAGGTGTTCCACCAAGTGAGAGCAACACCGGAGAACGTGTGGGTGGAGTATTTGACCTTGTCTTGATCCCGACAACCGCTTATGCTAAAGACGGCCTCGGTTTGTTCAAACCAACGAGTAAGCACAACCGGTCCACCGGTTCCATCATAAGTGTGAGGTTTGCACCCCATGAAAGCTTTGTAGGAGCATCCCTCGTTTGAGTTACCGGCCCCATTGTTGTTGTTGTTGTTGTGGTTGTTGTTATTGTTATTGTTGTTGGAAGAGTGACCGGCCATGGCCGCATCTACGGCGGTAGCTATCATCCGTTCGAGAGCTTGTTCGGGAGTTTCATTGCGGCGTACACGACGAGGAGCCATTGTTCCTTCAAGACACAAGAATATCATTGATTAGTATTCTCAATAATACTAACCGTGATATAGAATAAAGATAAAGAGAAGTTTTTTTTTTTTTTTTTTTTTTTTTTTTTTTTTTTTTTTTTTTTCGACTCGCCTTAAATTCTTTATGTCATAATGTCGGAACGTTCATACGAGTCACCGTAATATAATCCCGGAAATTATATTACCCTAATTCATATGTGCATTCGACATCATTTCATATAGTCAAGGTGGCGTGTCAATCAAATTAAACAACGTGAGATTAAGATGAACTAAGAGTAGATATGAGTAGAAACGTTCGAGTATAAATGCACAAGTAGTCAAGTAATTCCTACTTCAAGTCTATATGCCGGTTGTAGTCTAGACTCACCAATGTACCCTATGACTCGGGGTTGACACTAATGAACTCTAAATCCCTACAACCAACGCTCTGATACCACTTGTAGCGACCCCGACAAATCGTCAAGTGACGGCGTCATCTACGTAGGTCCCATTGCATGGTCATAAGTCTTTAAGACAAAGTTTGACCAAAATATGTCGCCTTCATTTCAAAATAAAGATGTTTCAAAGTTTACAAACGTAGTTTCCATAACAAGTACATAACAATGTTTAAAGTTTGTATGAAACACGTGCGACACGATTAAAAGTAGTCAAAAAGACGCTCCACGTATGCAAGTATACTCGACATCCAATGCAAGTATCAAATAGTATGAGCGGAAGCATGTATCACCTAAGTTCAAGGACCTGAGAAAAACATAGTGAAACTGTCAACGAAAACGTTGGTGAAATCATAGGTTTAAATAAGTAAATGAGTAATAGTAAGTTGAACCACAAGATTTGCAACATCGATAAAGCCATAGTACATTCTAAAAGTTAATATTCACGAGCACCCAATTATCAAAGCTTAACGTTCCGTCCGTTGAATACCCCATCAATTAGTGCTAGAACAACACTGTTCCCGAAAATATATTTCATTCGTAAACGGTAGCGAACCGTTTGAATGAGGGTTTGTCAAACCCATATGGCCATATAACATAAGTTCTCGCTTACACCATCTGATGTAACTAATGATAATCGGATTGAGGATTTTCGTTCTAAACTCGTATGTAGAATGTTTGTTTTCCCGTTCTTGTGTTCACTTAGTTCAAAAGAATCGTTTATGTTTTCTCATCCCAAAAGTAAGTTTAAAAGAGTAAAAGTGGGACTATGATCTCACCTTGTATGCACGAACCAAAAAGTACTTCGACAAGTAACGTGTGCAAAGAACAATGCTAGTCTTGACCTAAACAAATAGGTTGTATTAATAACGGTAAACACGATAGGTCAAAGATGTTCAATTAGTCCTATGGCTCGACACGACTCGATTAAGTAGCATGTGAAGCAAATTGTCAAGTTTCAAGCAAGATACAAGTATATAAACAAGTTAGGAAGGTTGCAAAAATCATTTGGTTAAGTTTGACAAAAAGTCAAACTTTGGTCGGTCAAAGTCAACGAAAGTCAACACGTTCGGGTCGGGTTCCGAACTATTTTTCTAATCTTAGAAATCGTATATGAGCATGTTGGCCAAGTTACATGTTAATCGGAGGTGCGTAGCATGCCAAACATTATTCGAAAATTGACCAAATTGGACAGACTCAATCGGCGCGCCGCGCGGGGGGTATGGCGCGCCGCGCCACCCTGCTGCTTCAGCTATTTTTCTGCTTTTTAAATGTGCACGAACCAAAACCAATTCTAACACAATTCTTGACCCGCAAACGCTTATAACGCCTATCATACATCGTTGGAAAGGTATTTTGACAAGGAATGCAACTAAACACATATCATCAATCAAGCTTGCACTTATGACAAACAAAACCGCATTTAATGTTCCATAATCAATGCATTCAAGTCAATATTGCAATTTAATGATTTGGCAACCAAATTACATGTACAATATGCCGTTTCGAAGGTAATTAAGCATACAACACAACCTAACACTTACAATTTACATTCATGTCATTTAATGCATCAAAGATTCATTCTTAGTTCATGAAACCCCAACCAAAAATCACCAAATTTCATAATCAAGTTTAAGGGGTTTCCTTGGTCAATCTTTACATCATAATGAAGCTAGTAACACTAGGAACATGATTAAAACATGAAGTCTTAGCATCTAACAACATATGAACACTTAAAATTCAAGATTAAACATGTTAACTTTCCATATGAACTAGTTACTTCAAAATATCGAAATCAAGCATACAAATCACATAAACAAACTAAACTTGAGCCATAGACACTAATTAACAAACTTATAACTTAAAAATCTCAAGAACACAAAGATTAGTGATTTTAGAAAGTTACCCAAATTTGATGAGGTTGGTATGGAATCGAAGAGGAGATCACGAGGAGTTCAAATATGTAAACGGTTTGGAATGAATCCTTCTTGAATGATTTTAGATGATGATTTGCTTTTTGGAGAATTTGAGAAAAATGGAGAAGTATGAGAAGAAAAGAAGAAAGAAAATGAAAATGGGGAGGATAAGGGGGTTGACTAGTCAAAAGCTAGTCACCTCTTTGGCTTTGTGGCGGAACTAGTCCCTCGAGTTCGGTTGCGGGTGCGTTAAATTACCTAGACATGATAATTTAAAACGCGTATTAACGGGAGATGTTAAAAACATATAACGGAGTTTAAAATAGTTAAACGGAAAAGTAAACGGAAAAAGGCGGGATGTTACACTCCGCGACTCGCGGCCCTTTTGGCCTTCAAACTCCGCGAGTCGCGGAGTTTGTAAATACAGCTCACACAAGTTTGGCTCTTTGTTTACCGACGGTTTTATAAATAAATATAATATATTAAATAATTATAAGAATTATTTAAATATTATATTATATTTATGTGCATAGTTGACTTGTAATTTTTAGTCCGTTGCGTCGAGCGTTGAGAGTTGACTCTGGTCCCGGTTCCGGATTTTCGAACGTCCTTGCGTACAATTTAATATCTTGTACTTTGCGTTTTGAATCTTGTACTCTTGTAATTTCGAGACGTTTCTTATCAATAATTGGAACCTCTTTGATTGTATTTTGTACTTTTGAGCTTTTTGGTCGTTTGCGTCTTCAATTCGTCGAATCTGTCTTTTGTCTTCACCTTTTATTATTTAAACGAATATCACTTGTAAATATAACAATTGCAACTAAAACCTTGTCTTTCTTGAGGAATAATGCTATGAAATATATGTTCGTTTTTAGCATTATCAATATACTTTTGAATGATGTAACAAAGTCATGAAGTGAAGTTAGATAAAAGGAAGTGTCAAATTTGAGTGTTAAATTTGTAGTGAGTAGTGTGGTAAAATATGATTGATTGTTGAATATAAAATAAATTAATTAATAATATATAAAAATTAATGGTGAATTGTAATTGGTCATAAAACCCCTGAAACATTTATTTTTATCCGTCAGATTTGTGATTGACGCTCCTTCAACGTCACGGGTAATGCTCTATTACAAACATCATGAGTGTCAAACATGTCCCACTTTGTATTCCACATCAACTCACGGGATTTACTCACGCCTCTTTATATATGATCTAACTGACATTGTTTACTTTCTTATCTCCTTTTTCTTGTTAATCCTTTAATCCTATCGGTTTAAACAAAACAATTTCATGTCCTTTTTAGCTCAAGAACACTTGAAATAAATACTAACATTACCTTCTCCCTTTTTAACGTTCACAGTTTCTCGACAACCTAAAAAAGAATACTTAAAACTTCCATCACTAGTATAACCTAAAGAGATTGATCATCAATAATGGTGTAAACAAGGACCCTTGTCCGATATGGCCGACGCATGAAAATGGACACTCGATCTATCTGGTATCTTCACTACAAGGACCCTTGCACATATAATCAACAACTTGAAGGAAGTTGTGATGTGGTCCAGCGGTTGGTGGCCTGCCTCCTTTAGGGGAGGTCAGGAGTTCGACCCCCGTTGGCTACATATTAAAAACACAATTTCCTCCCTGCCATGAATTATCCACCCATGGCACATTTCCCATATCGTTTGGGGGGTAAAGGGGAGGGGGTTTTACTTGGCTGTGCCCTTGGATCGGTTTCAAGGTTTCCTCCCGGGCAGCGATGGAGGCGGGGTTATTATCGCTGCATCGGCATAATCGAAACGGGAGATGATCGCAACGGGTGGTTTAGTCCCCATCGGGTGATCCCAATCGATGTTCAAAAAAAAATAAAATAAATAATCAACAACTTGAAGCTCAGTTCAAACTCCTCTAATAACTTACTGCCTCGTAATAAATTCATACCACAAAAAGTTAGCATATTCGCGTGGCGGGCACTACAAAAAAGGATCCCGGTTAGATTCGAACTCGATAAACGCAGAATAGATCTTGACACCATCTTATGTCCACTATGTAATTCGCATGTCGAAACAACCGAACACATCCTAATACACTGCACCAAATCCTCACATATATGGAAACTTGTCCTCGATTGGTGGAATCAACAACAATCTTCACTCACCAATCTTGACTATATACTTATCAACAACCAAGCGTTCTCCACTAATGGTGTGATGCCCCGTATAAAACCATCGTGTATGAATCATCAACAACAGGATCATTACAAGGTTAAGTACTATATGCTGTAATAAAAGAAGTTGCATTCACGATAGAAAGATGACGTCATAATCGACATAAAATGGTTTACACCAACAGTATGCTTCTACGAATAGCAAGCATGAATAAATGTATGTGACCCTTAGGTCGTTACAAAACATAGTTTCAAATGTATTAAAGTTTGAATGCAAGATAAACAGTTCATGTGGTGATAACACTAGAGCAGCGGGTGTCTACGGCAAGACTAGCACGACAGCGGAAGCAAATAACCTTAAGCACCTGAGAAAAACATGCTTAAAAACGTCAACACAAAGGTTGGTGAGCTATAGTTTAAGTATAACAGTATATAAGGTAGGTGTAACGACCCGTCAAAATCGCTATTGACGCGGCACGTTAATCATTGATTCCACAGTGAGGTTTTGACCTCTATATGATACGTTTTGATAAAATATTGCATTCATTAAAATAAGTGACTTTCTAAACATAGAAAGTTATAAACATGTGGGCGAGTGCTTAGGTATAAACAAAACCCCGAAATACATAAGTCTTTAATTTACAGGTTGACATCACAGTCCAGTTATTTATTACACAACGCAGTTTTATTTTGAATGCAATAAACTTTGTACAAAGCATGAGAGACTCCATGCAGGCAACAAGCACATCACAGCGGAAGCATTCTAAGGACCTGAGAATAAAACATGCTAAAAAGTCAACACGAATGTTGGTGAGTTATAGGTTTAATTGCTCGAGTCATAAACATATATAAAGATAGACCACAAGATTTCATCAAAAGTTTATCAATAGATTCTACGTAACAGAGCACCCTGGTAACTAAACTTAACGCTATAGTGATAATTACCCCATTCGTTTTAATACACGCAAACCAACGTGTCTTAAACTCAAATAACATACGTCCGTTAAAAGGCTAGCGCTCTAGCTCGGACGGGGATGTCAAGCCCTATGGATCCATATACAATTATTCGCGCCCACCAGTCCATATCCTATGTACTGGCAGCTACTAGTTACCAAAGCTAAGGGATTTTCGGTTTAACTCAGTGTAGAATTTAGTATGTACTTGTGTCTTATCGCGTTTAAAATAAATTGCATATATTCTCAGCCCAAAAATATTTAAAGTATTTAAAAAGGGAGACTATAAACTCACAGTTCAATATTGAGACTCAATATTGTAGGCAAATTGCGTAGACGTAATGATGGTAGATGACTGTATGGTTGGCCTTGGATTCAAGAACAATACCCCGGACAATACCCAATATTTCCTTAGCTTAAAGCGGTTTGAAACCCGAATTAAAACACACTCGAATATACTTTATTATTATTAAACTTAAAATTAAAATTATAATTATAATTATAAATTTAAATTTAAATTGAAGAAGAATAAGAAAGAGTTGAAAAAAAATCGTCGAGCAAACTGGTGTATTTATAATACTTTTCCATTTACTGTAGCTCATGCGATCGCATGAGTTTTCAGTGTTTTTGCCATGCGATCGCATGGCCGCCTTTTCTGTTTTTGTTTGCTAGTTCGTCGACATCAAATAGTGTTTTACTGTAGCAAATAGTGTTTACTGTAGCAAATAGTGTTTTACTGTAGCAAATAGTGTTTTACTGTAGCAAATAGTGTTTACTGTAGCAAATCACTGTAGCAAACTCGTTTTCACTGTAGCACTGTAGCAAATACGGTTTCACTGTAGCAAATAGTGTTTTACTGTAGCAAAGTAATTTTTACTGTAGAAAAGTCGTTTTTACTTGTACATATATATACATACATATAATTGTTCATGAATCGTCGAGAGTAGTCAAAGGTAATTGTATATATGTAACAGTTCTAAAATTTTGAGACTCAATCTAACAGACTTTGTTTAACGTGTTAAAATAATAAATCGTATAGAGAATTGGTTTAAATAAGTCAAAAATTTTCGGGTCATCACAGTACCTCCCCGTTAAAGAAAATTTCGTCCCGAAATTTTGAGTAGTACCCGTTTCATGAGCGATATCAGTGAACAAATGTGGATACTTTTGCTTCATTTGATCTTCACGTTCCCAAGTAAACTCGGGTCCTCGTCTTGCGTTCCAACGAACTCTAACTATCGGTATTTTGCTTTGTTTTAATTGTTTGACCTCACGGTCCATGATTTCGACAGGTTCTTCGACAAAATGGAGTTTATCATTAATTCGTATTTCGTCAAGAGGAATTACGACATCCTCTTCAGCTAAACATTTCTTCAAATTTGACACGTGAAATGTGTCGTGAACACTACTAAGTTCTTGCGGTAGCTTTAATCGATAAGCAACTGCTCCAATTCTTTCGGTGATTTCAAAGGGTCCTACGTACCTAGGACTTAGCTTTCCTCGTTTACCGAATCGTACAACGCCTTTCCAGGGTGACACTTTCAACATGACTTTGTCGCCCACTTGAAATTCTAGCGGTTTTCTTCTTACATCAGTATAACTCTTTTGGCGACTCATGGCCGTTTTCAATCGCTGTTGTATTTGAATGATCTTTTCGGTGGTTTCTTGAATAATTTCTGGTCCAGTAAGTTGTCTTTCTCCTACTTCACTCCAACAGATAGGAGATCTGCACTTTCTACCGTAAAGTGCTTCAAATGGTGCTGCGTTGATGCTCGTATGATAGCTGTTATTGTATGAAAATTCTGCCAACGGTAAGTGTCGATCCCAACTGGTTCCAAAGTCAATCACGCATGCTCGTAGCATGTCTTCCAATGTTTGTATTGTTCTTTCACTTTGACCATCTGTCTGTGGGTGATAAGCGGTGCTCATATCTAATCGAGTTCCCAATGCTTTTTGTAATGATTGCCAGAAACGTGATGTGAATCGGGTGTCGCGATCAGATATGATAGAGATGGGTACACCATGCCTGGAAACTACTTCCTTCAAATATAGGCGTGCTAATTTCTCCATACTGTCTGTCTCCTTTATTGGTAGAAAGTGAGCTGATTTAGTTAGACGATCAACTATCACCCAAATAGTATCATGACTACTTGCAGTCCTTGGAAATTTCGTAATGAAATCCATGGTTATTCTTTCCCATTTCCACTGCGGAATTTCCGGTTGTTGCAGTAATCCTGACGGCTTTTGGTGCTCAGCTTTGACCTTTGCACACGTCAAACATTTGCTTACATAAGTAGCAATTTCTGTCTTCATATTAGGCCACCAATAAAACTTCTTGAGATCGTGGTACATTTTCCCGTTTCCTGGGTGAATTGAGTACCTCGTTTTGTGTGCTTCATCCAGTACTAGTTGTCTTAGGTTACCATGTTTTGGTACCCATATCCTACCAGCAAAATACAGGGTTCCATCGGCTTTTACTTCAAGTTGTTTTTCTAACCCTCTGCTCATTTCGCCTTTTTCGTTTTCTTCTTTTAAAGCTTCTAACTGTGCTGCTTGAATTTGCTTTGTGAGATCAGTACGAATTGTAATATTCAAAGCTCGAACCCTAAGAGGTTTTACTCTTTCTTTTCGACTTAAGGCATCAGCTACAACATTAGCCTTTCCGGGGTGGTAACGGATTTCACAATCGTAATCGTTTAACAACTCTACCCAGCGACGTTGCCTCATATTGAGTTGTTTTTGATCAAAAATATGCTGAAGACTCTTATGGTCAGTGTACACTGTACACTTGGTGCCATATAGATAGTGTCTCCATATTTTGAGTGCAAAAACTACTGCTCCAAGTTCTAAATCATGCGTCGTATAGTTCTTTTCATGAATTTTTAGTTGTCGTGAGGCATATGCGATGACTTTTGTGCGTTGCATTAATACACATCCTAAACCTTGGCGTGAAGCATCACAATAGATCACGAAATCATCATTTCCTTCCGATAATGACAAAATGGGTGCAGACGTTAACTTCTTCTTTAATAACTGGAATGAGGATTCCTGTTCTGTGGACCAATCATACTTCTTTCCCTTTTGAGTCAATGCAGTTAAGGGTTTGGCGATTCTAGAGAAATCTTGAATGAATCTTCGGTAGTAACCAGCAAGACCTAAGAATTGGCGAATTTGTGTTGGAGTCTTCGGGGTTTCCCATTTACTAATGGCTTCGATCTTGGCGGGGTCAACTTTAATTCCATGTTTACTGACAACATGGCCCAAAAATTGTACTTCTTGTAACCAGAAATCACACTTCGAAAATTTTGCGTACAATTCTTCTTTCTTGAGTATCTCCAGTACCAGTCTTAAGTGTTGCTCATGTTCTTCCTTGTTCTTCGAGTAAATCAATATGTCGTCGATAAAAACAATGACAAATTTGTCTAAATACGGTCTACAGATGCGATTCATTAGATCCATGAATACTGCTGGAGCATTAGTTAATCCAAAAGGCATGACTAGAAACTCATAGTGACCGTAACGGGTTCTGAACGCGGTTTTAGGAACATCTTCTTCCTTCACTCTCAGTTGATGATATGCGGAGCGTAGATCAATCTTAGAATAAACACTTGATCCTTGCAATTGATCAAACAAATCATCAATCCTCGGTAATGGGTACCGATTCTTGATCGTTAATTTGTTTAATTCTCTGTAATCTATGCACATTCTCATAGATCCATCCTTCTTCTTGACGAACAGAATAGGAGCACCCCAAGGTGAAAAACTAGGACGAATAAATCCACGGTCCGATAATTCTTGCAACTGGTCTTGTAATTCTTGCATTTCTGAAGGTGCAAGTCTATATGGAGATCGGGCTACAGGTGCAGCTCCTGGTATGAGATCAATCTGGAATTCTACACATCTATGTGGAGGTAGCCCCGGTAATTCTTCTGGAAATACTCCGGGATATTATCTTACAACCGGCATGTCATTAATGCTTCTTTCTTCAGTATCGATCTTCTTTATGTGTGCCAGAATAGCATAACAACCTTTTCTTATAAGTTTCTGGGCCCTCATACAGCTGATAAAGTTCAGCTTTGAGTTGCTCTTCTCCCCATAAATCATTAATGACGTTTCATCCTTACGAGGGATGCGGATTGCTTTCTCAGCGCAAACAACTTCCGCTCTTGTTTTGGACATCCAGTCCATGCCAACGATTACGTCAAAACTTCCTAATTCTACGGGTATCAAATCGATTTTGAAGGTTTCACCAGCGAGATTCATTTCGCAACCATGGCAAATTTTATCGGCTTTTATCAGTTTACCATTAGCTAATTCAATAGTATATTTATCGTCTAGAGGTAATGATGCACATTTTAGTTTAAAACTAAAGTCTTTACACATATAACTTCTATCAGCACCCGTATCAAACATAATAGAAGCTAGTTGATTATTAACGGTAAACGTACCCGTGACAAGATTAGGATCCTCACGTACTTTACTGGCACTAACATTAAATGCCCTCCCTCGTGCGGGTTCTTTGTTCTTCTCCTTATCAGGGCATTGATTTATAAAGTGACCAGACTTCCCGCATCCATAACATTTCTTGACATCGGTCAATTTTGTCTTTACTTCAGAAACGGTGGCATAACAATCTTTCGCCACGTGTCCTTTCTTGTTGCACTTATCACAGACCACTTGGCAATAGCCTGCATGATGTGTGTAACACCTTTTGCAGAACGGATGAGGTCCCTTATAGTTAGGACTTGCAGTTGCCCCATCTTGTTTACCTTTAAAAGTTTCTTGTTTCTTCAGGTGAGTACTTTTGCCCTTATAGTCTTCCCATTTCCTCTTTCCTTCAGTTGTCTTGACTTCGGTAATTGGTGCCTTAATCGAACTCTCTGTGATCTGGTCCATGAGTTGGTGTGCCATTGTCATGGCTTCCTGCATCGTATTCGGTTTGGACGATGTAACATTTCCTTTGATATTGATCGATAAACCGTCAATATACATTTCTATCTTTCGTTTCTCGTTTGGCACCAATTCGGGACACAACAAGGCTAGTTCCATGAAACGCTTTTCATAGTTATTGAGATTCGCGCCGATAACCTTCAGATTACGTAACTCAGATTCCATTTTTCTGATCTCGTTTCGAGGACAGTACTCCTCGATTAGCATCTTTTTCAGTTCTTTCCAAGAGATATCATATGCCGTATCTATTCCTTCTGCTTTAGCATAATTGTTCCACCAAGTAAGTGCACCGTCTTGCAACGTACACGAAGCATACTTTGACTTGTCTCCGTTCGCACAATTACTGATTTTGAAAACGGACTCCATCTTTTCAAACCATCGGGTTAGACCGACTGGTCCCTCGGTTCCACTAAACGTCTGTGGTTTGCATCCTTGAAAAGTTTTGTATGAGCATCCGTTTCGTGAATTTGTGTTTACGGCTGCTGCTTTAGCTGCTGCTTCGGCTGCTGCTTCGGTTGCAGCAATTCTTTCATTCACACGTTTCTCGACTAGTTGCTCAAACTCAGCATCCGACATTTGAGACATGTTTCTTCAATAAACACAACAGATATAATTTAATCATATAGAATATTATAGGTAAAATGAGTTGTCAATAGTTAATCGTAGCATATTAATAATATGAACCGATTATTATAAAAGCCTTTTCTTCTTATTAGCATTTTATAATTATTTCTAGGGTATTACCTACCCGTTAAGTTCATACATAATAGCTAGTACAAGGAATTAACTACTAAAATCCTAATAATATTCCACTATGAAAATTATAGCGAGTTACTACATTATTATGTAATAATAATAATAAGAAGTAGTAATAATACAAATAATCATTCCATGCATTTATTATTAATAAACCAAAATAATACAATACCATACAATACTGATATTTTACATATGCTTATTTTACATAACAAGATAGAGTAGCACACATAAGCAATAAAATAGCGCATGGAAGATTTATGGTTGCGAGGTCGTTCATTCAGAACTATCAGAAACTTCTTCCCATTTGGTTCTCTCTGCCAATTGTTTGTGTGCACATGGTCCGACAGACATTCTAGCAGTGTATTTTATTTTTAGTTGGGGTTTTGAGGTACCCGTTGCCTCAGTGGGTTTAATACAATAAGGGTGGTTACGGATCGAATGGTCCTGTTCTTTTTTTAATAATTAAGGACATTTTATTATTGTGGTTGTTTTTATTATCTATAGCAAGTTGGAATTTCTCCTTAGTGATCTCTTTTATTTCATTAGCGAAATCCTCCTCCTTACTGATCTCGTCTGATGACGAACTGTCTGAGTCATGTGTAGGAGAATATGATGACGAACTGCAAGAATATGTACCGGTGGTCATGAACCGAAATCTGCCAGGCGTAATCGGCACAACCCGCCCGTCGGCGGTATATCTGGACCAATGTCCATATTTGTTTAGAAATGGACGATCCTCGTTTACTCCAGGGATCATGGGTCCATGCCAACGATACTGTGGCTCCGGAAAACTAGAGTTGGGTGGAGCTGGAACCTCCTCTGGGTTTACCGGGAGTTGAGATTCCCCGGCTAACACAATTTCTTCTTTAATAGGTATTGGAACGCCCTTTTCAGTTGTGGATAGAATAGATTCAGTGTCCGATTCCGAGTCGTACAAAATAATAGGATTAGAAGAAGTCATCTATCACATAATTGAAACAACAATTACGTTAGCATATAAATATATTACATATAATGTTTTTGACCAAATGATAAGCAAAAATCAGTAAAAACAAATATGGTTGTAACGGCACGTCAAAATAGTGTTTTACTGTAGCAAATAGTGTTTACTGTAGCAAATAGTGTTTACTGTAGCAAATCACTGTAGCAAATAGTAGCAAATAGTGTTTCACTTTAGCACTGTAGCAAAATACGGTTTTACTGTAGCAAATAGTGTTTTACTGTAGCAAAGTCATTTTTACTGTAGCAATTAATGTTTTACTTCGTTTTTATTTGTACATCTTATAATATATATATATATATATATATACATACATATATGTATATTTACATAATATTAAATCATAAAGAGAATTGGTTTAAATTAGTCGAAATTTTTCGGGTCATCACAATGGTCATAGTCCAGACTCACTAATGCATCCTAACAATTACCAGTTAAACACACTAATGTAATTTCTGGTTCCCTATGACCTCAAGCTCTGATACCAACTGTAACGACCCGTCAAAATCGCTATTGACGCGGCACGTTAATCATTGATTCCACAGTGAGGTTTTGACCTCTATATGATACGTTTTGATAAAATATTGCATTCATTAAAATAAGTGACTTTCTAAACATAGAAAGTTATAAACATGTGGGCGAGTGCTTAGGTATAAACAAAACCCCGAAATACATAAGTCTTTAATTTACAGGTTGACATCACAGTCCAGTTATTTATTACACAACGCAGTTTTATTTTGAATGCAATAAACTTTGTACAAAGCATGAGAGACTCCATGCAGGCAACAAGCACATCACAGCGGAAGCATTCTAAGGACCTGAGAATAAAACATGCTAAAAAGTCAACACGAATGTTGGTGAGTTATAGGTTAAATTGCTCGAGTCATAAACATATATAAAGATAGACCACAAGATTTCATCAAAAGTTTATCAATAGATTCTACGTAACAGAGCACCCTGGTAACTAAACTTAACGCTATAGTGATAATTACCCCATTCGTTTTAATACACGCAAACCAACGTGTCTTAAACTCAAATAACATACGTCCGTTAAAAGGCTAGCGCTCTAGCTCGGACGGGGATGTCAAGCCCTATGGATCCATATACAATTATTCGCGCCCACCAGTCCATATCCTATGTACTGGCAGCTACTAGTTACCAAAGCTAAGGGATTTTCGGTTTAACTCAGTGTAGAATTTAGTATGTACTTGTGTCTTATCGCGTTTAAAATAAATTGCATATATTCTCAGCCCAAAAATATTTAAAGTATTTAAAAAGGGAGACTATAAACTCACAGTTCAATATTGAGACTCAATATTGTAGGCAAATTGCGTAGACGTAATGATGGTAGATGACTGTATGGTTGGCCTTGGATTCAAGAACAATACCCCGGACAATACCCAATATTTTCTTAGCTTAAAGCGGTTTGAAACCCGAATTAAAACACACTCGAATATACTTTATTATTATTAAACTTAAAATTAAAATTATAATTATAATTATAAATTTAAATTTAAATCGAAGAAGAATAAGAAAGAGTTGGAAAAAAATCGTCGAGCAAACTGGTGTATTTATAATACTTTTCCATTTACTGTAGCTCATGCGATCGCATGAGTTTTCAGTGTTTTTGCCATGCGATCGCATGGCCGTCTTTTCTGTTTTTGTTTGCTAGTTCGTCGACATCAAATAGTGTTTTACTGTAGCAAATAGTGTTTACTGTAGCAAATAGTGTTTACTGTAGCAAATAGTGTTTTACTGTAGCAAATAGTGTTTTACTGTAACAAATCACTGTAGTAAATCACTGTATCACTGTAGCAAAATACGGTTTTACTGTAGCAAATAGTGTTTTACTGTAGCAAAGTAATTTTTACTGTAGAAAAGTCGTTTTTACTTGTACATATATATACATACATATAATTGTTCATGAATCGTCGAGAGTAGTCAAAGGTAATTGTATATATGTAACAGTTCTAAAATTTTGAGACTCAATCTAACAGACTTTGTTTAACGTGTTAAAATAATAAATCGTATAGAGAATTGGTTTAAATAAGTCAAAAATTTTCGGGTCATCACAGTAGGCCACGAGATTTCAGTGCTACAAAGAGCGTTTCAAAACAGTAAGATAAAGTATATGTTAACCGTGGGCACTTGATAACTAACTTAACGTTTATACCCCCTGAAAGTACACTTGGCAAGTGCGTATGTTTACGAAGTATTAAACACTCGTTAAATGCTAGCGCTACTAGCCCGAGTGGGGATGTCAAACCCTATGGATCCATATCTAAGATTCGCGTTCACCGGTTCAAAAACCAATGACTAAACGTTACCGAGCTAAAGGGAATGTTTCTGCAGTTGTATAACCCACACATATATAAGTTTAAGTACTCGTGCCTAGTATGTAAAACATAAAATCCGCATGTATTCTCAGTTCCCAAAATAAGTTAAAGTAAAAAGGGAATGCTATAACTCACAATGACTCGGAAAGTAAGCAAGTAATGAAGGTTGTCCAAACGGGTCCTCAACCTAAGTCAAATAGTACTAAGTCAGTAAATCGTCCGAATAGGTTTAAAAGTATGTAAATAAGGTCTTAAGGGTCATCATCATTCATCATTAAACAAAAGGTGTAAAGTAAGTTTTGTTCATGAAAAGAGTTTAAAACAAAGGCTGAGTTCGGTCATTCACCACGGCCTCTATACCCACTGAAATAAGGTGAGACCAGTGGCCATGGCTCCGTATATGAGTCCTTAAGTTGTGGTAAAAATTACAGAAGCAAACTCGTCTTCGTTTGACCGTGGCGACGGTCTAAGTGCAAGTAGGTCAGAATTTTCAGCACAACGTTAAATGGACATAGTGACGATCGGAGGGCCATAAATCCTAAACCGTAACTCGGATTAAGACGAGTCCTATGTGAAAAGTTATCTACTCGAACAGAGATATCTGAAAATCATAATTACAGTAGCCCAGGTCATACAGGTCAGACACAGAAACAGTAGAACAGTAGGTTCAGTAGGTTCCGGTGGTTCTTGGTGCTCGATGCTTATCATGGTTCTCATCCTTGATGCATATAGCTTCAAGTGTACAACTCGTTGATGTGTTTGCATCATGTTCATCAAGGTTTGACCATCGTAACCCAAGTGTAAGTCTAAGACATGAAGCACAACTCACTTAAGTGTTGCAAGTGTTTTGATGAACCAAAGTTACATCAAAGTCTTAGATCTAACACATACATGAACTTTAAAACTAATAATAAGTTACAAACTTGAAAGTAAACGTATGAAATCAAGATCTTGAGTTGTAGAACATAGTTCTTAGTTTGATCTTGAAGATCCAAGACTCAAAAGTCTAGATCTAACATAAGTGTACAAAGTTATAATTAAAGAAAGCTTACTTACATGTTCTTGAACCTTTAAAGTTAACTTTTAGTTCAAGATAGTATGAGATCAAGACTAACTTGTAATACTTGACCATTTACAACCAACAAACATGAAATTAAAGTGCAAGTAAATAAAGTAAATAAGCTAAGTAAACAAGTTAATAAGTTCATGGGTTTCATACTTTAAAGATTCAAGCCTAAGTCTTGATCTTTAGAAAGTAAACTTTAAAGTTTACTTCATGAACTTCAAGTATGATTTACAACCATGAACTTACAATCTTTGAAACAACATATGTAGAACATAAACTAGTAAGTTTAGTTCTTGTGTGTTCTTGTAATTACAAGATAAAATGAAGAATGAAACTAAAGAGTTTGATTCTTGTAACTAGTAAAGAAAATAATAACAACAAAGTTCATGTAACTAAGTAACAACAACAACTAACAAGTATCAAGTAATTATACAACATCAAAGAACAAAGATAATGATGACATTGTAGCTAAAGGCTACGGTTTTAAGAGAGAAGAAAAGGAAGAACTCAAGCTTTGTTACTTACAAAATGTAGAGAAAGATGAGAGAAAAATGGAAGTAGCAAGTAAGTGTGTGTTTTGGAATGAGAGAAATGTAAGTGTTTCAAGTAGTTAAAAAAATGAATCTCTCCCTTGTATGCATCATAGTTGATGGTTTGGGGTTCAAAAAAGGGGGAGGGATTAGTCTACTAGGTCCTTGCATGTAAAGGTTCTAAAAGGTGATTAATAAGAGGTGTATGCATATGAAGGTGTTGTAAGTATCATGTGACTAGATTCCAAACAAGTTAACTAACAAGTTAAGTTCCAAGTATGATACTTGGATTAAGAGATGGGCTAAAAAGTCAATTAAAGTGTAGGGTGAGCTTAATAAGCCCATGTTTGATCATAAAGCCCAAGTATGTATTAATTAACAAAATAATTCAAGTAAAAATTCATTAACACTAATAAAGACCCAAGTAATTAATTAATAACTTTAGTTAATTAAAATGATTAATAAAACTTAATCATGAATGTAAATAATACTTGAAAATATTATTCGTGTAAGTTTCGTGTGTCACAAAGACGTTTCGGACAATTAAAGTCAAGTACGGGCAATCATGGCAACATGTAAATGTAATAACGTACATTCGTTTAATCACAAGTATTAATAATAATAATTATTAATAAATAAATGTTGGAAAATCCAGGGTCGTTACAAATGGTATCGGTGCGTCCCTTTGGCAAGCTACTAAATGGACTCTAAGTTATCTAATATGAAAATATATGAATCTAAAACTATTCACCAAAAAAAAAAAATGGATTCTCGCTACAATCCTATCCGAAATCTAATCTCAAAGTTTTTGTTGGATATCCAAACCTTCAAAGAAAAAGTCCCTCGAGTGTTCAAAGAAAAAGTCTCTCGAGTGACATCAATGGCTAATAAACCCGTCATCCTATGTCTCACCTTCCTTTCAATGCTCCGGAATCGGCTAACCAAAAGGACATCCATTATTCTACATGCCATATGCTCAATTTATGGTTCTATTCGGGCTTGATTAAATGAGTGATTGTTATAAAACTTTGTTGTCGCAATAGGCGGCTCGGTCGACTCCAATTCCCCTGCTTGATTTTCAAGTTCTATTGCCTTTTAGTTTCCTCCATGTCTTGTTTCATATGGCACATCCGATTTGTCCAAATTCAGCTCGATATGTTATTTCCTTGTATAGACTGTAATAGTCCAGTAGTATTCACATGTATAGATATGTTGTAGGACATTGTAATTGTAATCCTTGTTTTATAGTAATAAACTTTTTTGGCTTTTCAAAAAAATAATAATAATAATAATAATAAAAAATAATGGACTAAACAAATTGTGAACTTTTACTAAAAAAAAAATGAATTAAAAGGTGGTAGTACACTTAATTGGGCGCGGTAAGTAATTCATTATAAACAATAAAAAGATATGAGTCGTGAATCATAATCAAATTTGTCAGATACAAGATATAAATATTTTAAATATTGTTAGCAAGTAGTGAGATAAACAATTAGCTTAGTATCCAAGCAGAAGTCAAATATAACAACAATTCTTATCTTCTCTGTTTGTAATTAGCGTATAAAATAATTCCTTACATAAAATATCTTATGACTTATGTCATTTGTTTATCCGTCAATTTGTGTTAACACCAATAAGTATAACACCCAAAAACATCTGTAAATCGTTAATAACTAAAACTTATTATTAATTATATTTAAAATTACAATTACTACAATTTTTAAAACAAGGTGATGACATGCAAGTAACAAAATGAGAAATGTTGGTGGATTCATACAAAAAAAATAAAAAAATAAAAAAAATAAAAAAAAAAATTGTCCCGTTGTTATTTAATGATGATATACCGTTAATTCTAACTTTATAATGGTAAACATATATTTTTTGTTAAATAAAAGAAAAAAGACCATCATTATAATGATGAGATTGAAATAAAAGCAAGATTGAGAATGGGAAAATTATGATACGCATTGATGTTTCTGGTTTAACTTCTACTCAACCAATTCATGATCATCATCCTCATTTCTAAAGTAAGTTTTCTCAATATTTTTTTTTATAAATAAACTCACACACTTTACACAAATATATACATTTATTGTTCACCACTGAACTTGAACTTACAATATGCGAAAGGCGATCTTAGATGAATTTTAAAGTCAGTGGATAATCTTGTATGTAATGTTGTAATCTCCATGAGTTAAACTTTTGACCTCTAACAAAGAGTGTCAGATCAGTATTCCTTGAACTACAACACAAGGTTGGGTCAAGATTGTAGAAGAATAGAAAACCCCGTGAGGTGTTATATTTCATTGATCTACTATTTATAGTGATTACAAGAACCCTAGCAAAACCCTAACACAAATCTAATGGACCGAGCCCATGGGCTGGACCATAACTATACACTAATACTCCTCCGCAGTTTGAGCGGGATGAATTACAAACACTCAAACTGGAACAAATACACAAATACAAGATCTAATGATATAAACATTATGAACATTGTAAAACAAAAAAATACAGCCATAATCTTCATGATGTAGTTTGTAGTCTTCACTTCACTTCACTTCTCTTTTTTTTTTTTTTTTTTCAAAGATGAAAGGAAATTGGAGAGGAAATTGGAGAAAAGGAGTAAAAGTGGCCGGAAGAAAAGCACATGTGTGCCGATGCTTTGACGGCAAAGAGAACAAAGAGGATTATAGATATATATATTTTTTTTAATACTGAAAAAGTGAGAAATTCACTTGAATAAAACCAAAGGAATAAGCCGTGGTGATTACCGATAGGCAAGAAAGTCGTTGGTGTTATAAAATATCTAGATTGGATGTTAATTTTATTATTATTATATTTCTTGCATAGTAATATTTTATGCTATAAATAGACATGTATGGTAGCCATTTAAGGTGCACCATTTCTCTTGAAATATCAATATCAATATTTCTTCTCTCCTTCTTCTCTCTTTTTCTCTCTTTGTTCTTATAACCATTAAAGGTAGTTATAAGCCTACTGAATTATAACACGTTATCAGCACGAAAAGCTTAGTGTAATTAAAAGATATCTCAAACGATCACGAATCACTAATCAAGTGTTGGGTTGCAATTTTGGTTGTATGCCATAATTCCATCCAGTAGAGTGACAATAGAAAACTTTTGATGATAATCAATAAAAAACTTTTTTCCAAACTTGTCAAATGTTTTGTTAAAAACGTGACCGTTGAAAAAAGGAGGTTGAATAATAAAACTTAAAAAACAAATTATTTTTTAAGAGTGTGCATCAAAATGGCCCGTTTAATAATGGGGAGTAAAAATATAGTCAAATTGTTTCAACGAACAAGGGTTCAATTGGATGTCTCTTAAAAAAAATCCGCGGGTACGGGTGATGGATCCAATGGATCCGCATCCACGACCCGCGGGTGCTATCCCTAATTGTGACAAGTACAAATCAACTAAAAGTCTAAAAAATAAATGCTCTTATAGGGATCAAATGTTCACAATAATTGCCTAAGCTAGATATGAAACAAATAGTTCATAAAAAAAAAAAAAAAAAAAAAAGGTCGTTGTGCGTTTTCGGGATGATAGCCGAAATACACTTACAAAAGTAGGTCAGCCGTCAATTCTTTATGGCCATATCAACGTAGATCAATAAAATCATTTATGGTTTTGATAAAAGATTAATTAAAAATTAATTTTTTTTTTTGGTCTTGGATTCTCGGTAACAAAAGCAAATGTTGTTTTTGGTTGCCACAACAAACAAGACAGAGGTTGTTGACTTTTGTTGTTAAACATGGCACAAGTGAACAATAACAATAGATTATTGTTTTTGAAAAGAATAATGATGCGTTAATTTTATCAAAAGTGTTTGTGGTATTTGGTGATTAAAAAAAAAAGTGCATCTAAAGCTTCTACTGAAAATAATATGCATCTAAAGCTTCTACTGAAAATTAATGTGCAAGGTACAACGTATAACTATATGGTCAAATTCATTTGAGCCTTCGGAGTCACAAGTATATGATGTATATATATATTACTCAATTAACAAAATAGTAAATCTAAATTAATTCATATGAATAGTAAAACGAAATTAATTAATTTACTATTCACATAAAAAAGCGCATATGATAAAAAGCGCATCGCATATGATAAGCGCATATGATAAAAAGCGAATATGATGAAAAGCACAACGCATATGATGAAAATCGCATATGATTAAAAGCGCATATGGTGAAAAACACAGCGCATATGATTAAAAGCGTATATGGTGAAAAGGATATATGATAAAAAAAAAACACATATGGTGATTTATAAAAAAAAAAAAAAAAAACACATATGGTGATTAATGGAAAGCACATATGGTGATTAATGAAAAGTATATTGTGAAAAAGAATCACAAATGTTTCTTGAAAGAATTCAAGGTAAGATATATGAACCAATTCATCCATCATGTGAACCATTTTGATATTTCATGGTTCTAATAGATGCATCTAGCGGATGATCTCATATTTGTATGTTATCAAGCCGTAATATGGCATTTGCAAAGTTTCTTGCACAAATTATTAAATTGAGAACACATTATTCTGATTACACCATTAAAAGGATGAGACTTGATAATACTGGTGAGTTAACATCTCAAGCATTTAATGATCATTATATATCTACAGGGATTGTTGTTGAACATCCAGTTGCTCATGTGCATACACAAAATTGGTTTAGCTGAATCAATAGATAAACGCTTACAGCTAATAACTAGACAATTGATAATGAGTACAAATCTCTCAATATTTATATGTGGACATGTAAATTTACATGCTGCGACATTAATTCGCATTATACCATGTGGAAGTCGTAAATATTTTCACTTAATACTTGATTTTGGCCAAGAGCCAAATATTTTCTATCTTAAAACATTGGTTGTGCAGTGTATGTTCCAATTGTATCACCACAACACAATAAAATGGTTCTTCAAAGAAAGATGATAATATATTTTGGATATAAAACATCTTCAATCATAAGATATATTGAACCCATGATAGGTGATGTTTTTACAGCACGTTTTGCTGATTGTCATTTTAATAAAACATTGTTCCCTAGATTAGGGGGAGAAATAAAAATAAAAAATAAAATGATGCTTCATGATGTGAACATCAATTAAGGTATATTGAACTCGCACAAAAGAATGTGAAACGAAAGTTCAAAAATAATGCATATGCAAGAACTTGCAAATTAATTACTTTATGCATTTACAGATATAAAAAAGTGACTAAATCATATATACCAGCGATAAATGCTCCAGCTCGAACTGAAATTCCAAAAGCTGGCAATAATGTCACCGTTGAGTCTTTGCCAAGCATCAAACGTGGAAGATCAATTGGTTCCGAAGATAAAAATCCTCGAAAAAGAAAATCAGCTGATAATGAGGTAAGAGAAAGTGTTCAAGAAGAACCACAAATCAATATTCCTTCTGCAGAGGATATTGATAAATGTAAATACTAAAATTGCGATAAATTATGCAATATTATGGAACCGAAATGAAACTAAAATCTCTATGAGATATTTTCATATAATGTTACAATGACATCATGAATAAAGATGATGATCTGGAACTAAAATCTGTCATTGAATATACAAAATGGACATGATTGAGCTCAATGGAAAGGAGCAATAAGAGCTGAATTAGAATCGCTCGATAAAAGAAAAGTTTTCGGATCAATCGTTATCACTTTTAAAGATGTGAAACGTATGGGATACAAATGAATTTTTATCCGAAAAGAAATGTGCAAATGAAGTTACAAGGCAAAACTAGACTTGTAACTCAATATTTCCCACAAAGACCAGAAATGAATTAGGAGGAAAAATTATCCTCCTGTAATGGATACAATTACTTATTAGATACTTAATCAACCTGGTAGTTATTTAAATGCATCTCATGAATGTTGTTACTACTTATCTGTATGGATCACTTAATAGTGATATATATGAATATACCTAAAGGGTTAAGGTATCATAAGCATCTAATGTAAAACCCAATGGAATATATTCCATTAAATCACAAAGATTTCTAAGTGGGTTTATACAAACGGGACGTATGTGGTATAACCGATTAAATGACTACTTGATAAAAAAAAAGGGTATAAATATAAACTTATTTTGCACGTATGTTTTATAAAAACAATGTTCGGATATGAGATCGTAGTTGTTTATGTCAATGTTCTTAACATCATATGAACAAATAAAGAGATCTATGAAATCATTCAACTTCTAAAGAATTATTTTGAAATGAAAGATCTTGAAAAAACCAAGTATTACCTTGGATTGCAAATTGAGCATATGCCTAATGGTTTACTTGTACATCAAACAACTTATACCGAAAAGATTTTAAAACATTTTTTTTAAAGACAAACTCATTGTTGTTAGATCACTCAATATTGACACTGATCTATTTCATCCCTGCGAAGATCATGAAAATTTTAACAGATCGGAAGTTCTATATTTTAGTGCAATTGAGGTTCTTATGTATCTTATAGATTATACAAGATCTGACATTTCTTTTGCAGTTAATTTGTTGACAAGGTTCAGCTCAGCCCCTACCAAAAGACATTGGAATGGGATCAAACAAATAGTTTGATACCTTCGGGGAACTACTGATTTATAATTATTTTATTCTAACAACTCGAAACAAGATTTGTTTGGTTATACAGATGCAGATTATTTATCCGATCTACATAAAGCTAAATCTCAAACTGGATATGTATTCCTAAATGGAGGCACCGCAATATCATGACGTTCTCAAAACAAACACTTGTTGCAACATCATCAAATCATGCCTAAGTGATTGCATTACATGAAGCTACTCGGGAATGATTTTAGTTAAGATCAATGATACAAATCATTATTGATTCTTGTGGACTAGAACGCTATAAAAGCGTAACAACTATCTATGAAGATAATACAGCTTACATAATACAAATGAAAGAAGAGTATCAAAAATGACAGAACAAAACATAAATGCTGACGAGGCGCTAAAGCTATAAACGGTCTTAACGGTCATAAGTTTGATGGAAAAGAATGGTATGTTGGTAAGGCTCAGAAAAGACTACAAGAGAATAGGAATTGAAACAAGGGTTTGAGCAAACCATGAAGGAGACTGTAGACAAATCACAGGGGCTAAACTTGTACATAAAAGATTTAGATGATACAGTTTCAGATGAAAACCTCAGATTCTTCTCATATACTCAAGATCTCGTAAAAGACAACCAGATTAAAATGAGATACGTTCAATCAACAACTCTGCTGATCTTTATACCAAAGCACTGCCAACTGCTATTTTCAGAACACACGTTCATAATATTGACATGAGGCATGTTCAGAAGATGTAACAACTCAGACGTTGCCTACTTGAGGGGGAGTCAACTCTATGCTGCACTCTTTTTCCCTTAGCTAAAGTTTTATCCCAATGGGTTTTCTTTAGCAAGGTTTTTAACGAGGCAGTACTAGTTATTCTCTAATAAAATTGTCATCCGAGGGGGAGTGTTATAAAATATCTAGATTGGATGTTAATTTTATTATTATTATATTTCTTGCATAGTAATATTTTATGCTATAAATAGACATGTATGGTAGCCATTTAAGGTGCACCATTTCTCTTGAAATATCAATATCAATATTTCTTCTCTCCTTCTTCTCTCTTTTTCTCTCTTTGTTCTTATAACCATTAAAGGTAGTTATAAGCCTACTGAATTATAACAGTTGGACTTTTATTTCTATTTTTTTTAATAAAAAGAAATATAGAAAAGAAAGAGATTTGAAGGTTTGAAAGCATCATATAAGAGGTGCGAGGTGACTTGTGACCAATAGGAGAAGATAACATATAATTTTTTTTTCTAAAGGAAGAAAATAAAAAGGACGATAGTTGCCTGATGTCGTAATCATAATCATACGACGAATGATTTTGTTTTTTAATAGTGAGAATAGAGATTGAAGATAACTGAATCGCGGACGGGGAACACGAAAAGAAAGTAACAAAAGCAGCGGCAGACCGGTACTCGGTGGCGGCGGCAGATCAATTTTTGGTGGCGGCGGCAGACCGGTTTTCGGTGGCGGCGGCAAAGAAAGAAAAAGACGAGAGTGTTAGGAACCTAAGCTCTGATACCATGTTGAATAGAAACCCCGTGGGATATTATGCATTATTGATACAATATTTATAGAGTACAAATGATGAAACCCTAATACTAATATCCTAATGGACCGAGCGCATGAGCTGGACCATAACTATACACTAATAAAGATGATGTTGACTCCCTTTTCGGTTTAAGGCTTTCCTAATTACTAGTTATAAATGTGTTCGGATAACTATTGTTGTTAAAAATTGTTATATTCCCTTCGTACTTAATTTATTGTCCGGTATCAAAATTATGTAACTGTTTCGTTATATAAATCAAACACTTAAAACTAACTAAATTACATACAATTTTTTAAGAGGTTAGTGCTTTAAAAAGAAACGTTCATTTTCCACTCCTAAAACTCACCAACCTAGCCAACTTTTACCTTTTAAATGGTATCTCAACTAACATACGGAGTACTAATTTAAAGTGATTTACAGATTATTGTAATCAGTTAAACAATAATAAAAAAGTTATTTAAGTAATATTATCATTAATAATGCTCGTGACGTGGAGTTATATGCTACACTTTTTAAGTGAAAAATGATCTTTTTTTTTGACAAAAATATTAATATGTATATATATTTTAAACCCTGAGATCCGGTGATACAACAGTAAGAAGATCATTACGATCTGTGTGAAAGTAATTGATCACAAACGACCAAAACACATTGACTCTCGCTATGTTCATTCAAAACAATATGAACGACTACATTAACAACAGAGCGAGAACATTAGAATTACAATCGAGAATGCATAAACATAGAACCACCAAGCCTAAGCCTACAAACATACACATAAACCCGACCCCGCATCTTCACCCGGCAGAACCCGCAAACTTAACCCAATAATCGGGTAACCCATGAATACCTAACCCGGGGCGTATTTACCGAAGTCAACTAAGTCAACAACGCTGACAACAACATCAAGCCCACGAAAGACTCAATGACGGGAAAAATGGAATGAAAGAACCAAACTCGCGACAACCGAACAAATTCAAATGCAGAATTAAACCGTAATCATCATCAGTTTTCAAAGGACATATACAAACCCCAAGATACAAGCACTCAGCATACCTCGATCAGCTTCAACCACCACCGGCTCCATCTTAGCTCACCGACGACCACCGGCGGTCGACAATCACAAATGGGAACAAGCAGCAGCCTCCAACCTTAGTTCACCACCACCCGCAATCACCATGAACCGGAATCAACTGCTAGTAACCACTCAAGGCCGCCAACAGCTGCTACCCACCTCCGGTAACCGCTAGCGTATGGCAGCAGCCCAACCATCGAAAACTGCCGGATTTCAACACAAAAACACAAACACCTGCAGCCAATAAAATCGACCCTGAACCCACACCCAAATTTAGTAGTGTCATGTAAAACGTAAAGAGTACATTGTATAAGAAAACTTCATACTAATGATGTCATAGGACCCCACCCCTTAACCTTTGCATTCGCCCCGATTATTATTCTATTTGAAAGTGTTTAAAGCAATTAATAATAGTCTTAAGGGTATATTTAAGACAATTAATCAAACATTAATAATATTATTTAATGTTAATAAGGTAGTTATTCGAGGTGATTTTTATTAACGTACAAATTAATTATGCATCTCCTAAAAATTTAAAGATAGTCTTAATAGTTGTGTGAAGAAAAATTCTATTTATAGATTAATAATTTTTTTATATTATATATTTTTTTTTTAAAAAAAGCAAATAGTTTTATTAAAGAATACGAAGATTACACAAGGCTTAATATAGATCTCTTCTCAGGGGCGGAAATGAAGAGGGGCAAGTGGGGTCACCCGCCCCTAGTGAAACTTTTTTTTTTAGTGCAAAAAATTTGGGTTTTTTCGTTTCGAACTCATTGGAATTTTTTTTGACTAAAACTCTTCATATTTTGCCCCCCGAGGTTTGAAGATTTTGCCCCAAATTCTTTAAATTTTGCTCAAAAACCTTTAAATTTTGTCAAAAAACCTTCAAATTATGCAAAAAAAAAAAAAATTTCAAATTTTGCCTAAAAACCTTCATATTTTGTCAAAAAAATGTCTACGCTTTTAAATTTTTTTTTTTGCCCCCAGCGAAAAACGTGTCTATTTCCGCCAATGTCTCTTCTGGCTATATGTACATGTAACATGAATAAGCAGACCTAAGGAGTAAATTACAAGAATAGAAATGTAGAAAACCCCATGTCATGTTGGTTGAAGAGCTCGAAGCAGGATATACTTTTTGTGGATATACAACAATCACCTTATCTTTCTTTCAGCCAACCCCTTCTTTGTTGGGGGGAATGACATCTGACATCGAAGAGTTTTGGGTTTGATAACCATTTAAGTCATTCAAGCTTGCCTTTTATCTAACGACACGATATTCACTCAAAACTTTTGAATTGGATTTCGAATACTAGGAAGGGATGCTGGAATGGTCATTTCCAAAGACGTAATTATTCCGGTTTTTCTAAATTGTGTAACCCGTAACCAAACGACCGCTTACCAAATGGAAGCTCCCGTGTATATTATTATTTTAGGGGCTTTTGACGTTGAAGGTACTTGAGATATCATATCATAATTATATATTATATGTTTCTATCAACTTAAAATAATATATAGATTCCAACTGTAATATAGAAGAATTTTGTGACTACGCTAATCATTTTTATTTTTATTCTCGTCACGAATTAATTACTGTTTGATATTAAATCAATTTTTAATATAAATATATTAAAAAACAAACACGATGTGCAAAAGAAAGAAAGTACTAGACATATATTAATGGGTAATTTATAAGTTTATAAATTGTACATATTTCAAGAACGTGCTGCAACCGGCATATGGTTTATAGTCAACATATTTTGTTTATTTATAATAATATCATATTTAATTAAATACTACTATAATATATGACAATCTATATTGAATTTTCATAACCACAAGTTTTAGTTTTATACTTTTGAATCAACTCTTTTCGTATAAAATAACAAAAGTGACACTACATGTCTTACATTTATTAGGGGTGTTCAAAATATCCGAATCCGAAATCCGAATCCGAATTATCCGAAATCCGAATCCGAAAATATCCGAAAAATCGGATATCCGAAAATTCGGATATCCGAAAATCGGATATCCGATTTTTCGGATTCGGATATCGGATGGAGTTTTCAAAATTTTCGGATATTCGGATATCCGAATATCCGAAATTCCGCAAAAAATCCGAAAAAATCCGAAAATTATTTGAAAATTATCCGAAATATTCGAAAACTATCCGAAATATCCGAAAAAATATCCGAAATATCCGAAAAATATCCAAATTATCCGAAAATATTGGAAGTTCTTAAAAAATATCGGATATTCGGATAATCCGATATCCGAATCCGAAATTTCGGATATCCGAAAATCGGATATCCGAAATTTCGGATTCGGATTTCGGATGGGGTTTTTCACTATCCGAATTTTCGAATATCCGAAAATTCGGATATCCGAATTTCGGATATCCGAAAATGAACACCCCTAACATTTATATATGAATATAACGTCATTGTCCATTTGTCTAATGGCTCACTAATTAAAGATTAATCAAACCCATCAAATGCCTATAAATAAGAAACAAGCGTTTAAAGTTTAAACCACCTGGGCCAATATGCCTAAAACTGAAAAAAAGAACAGAGGACTGTGATGCCGAATGATTCATTTGGAGGCAGGCATTCAGTGATCTAGATGCTCTTCAACCGACCTGTTTGAAATGCAGCCATCGAAAGATAGGGGTTTGAAATGTTTTCAATTGATTTAAAAGATTGGAAGCTGTTTTATTGACAATGAATCAGTTATTTCAAACTGATGAAGTGATTGATACAATTACATAATGTGTTATTTTATACAAGAAGACTAATAACAGCTAATTCTTAATAGAGTATGGATCCAATAGACTTTTTGAACCACTTTATATAAAAGAAAAATGTTGTCTTTGTGTCTGACTTAATAGCCGTTTGACTTCTGTTGACTTTTGTCTTGAACTGCATTCTTGTGACCCTCTAAACTTGGAAGTGATGAGAATGCTTTCTCTGATCCAATTATTCAACCTTCCATAAACGGCACCAAAGGTATTTCCTTAACTTATATTCTTTAACACTCCCCCCAAGTTGAGCAGTGAGGTTGCCAATGTTTAACTTAGTAAGAACTTCGCTAAATAGTCTCCCATTTACTGATTTAGTTAAGATGTCGGCCAATTGGTCTTCAGATCTTACGTATGGGAGAGAAATTATTTCGGCATCCAACTTTTCTCTGATAAAACGTCTATCCTCTTCAACATGTTTAGTTCTATCATGTTGAACTGGATTCTCTGAGATGGAAATTGCGGCTTCATTGTCGCATACGATTTGAATAGACTCTTCTGGAAGAAAACCAATCTCTGTTTGCAACTTCTTGATCCATAAGGCTTCAGCTACCCCTTTTTCTATTCCTCTAAACTCTGATTCGGCACTTGAGGGTGAGACCACCTTTTGTTTCTTACTTCTCCATGTAACTAGATTTCCCCCGACAAGTGTGAAGAAACCAGATGTAGATCTTCTATCCCCTTTTTCACCAGCCCAACTCGCATCGGTATCTATTTGAGTTTTTAGATGCCAATTTCTTTTAAAATCAACTCCATGATCTGCTGTCTTCTTTAGATATCTGATGATTCTTATGAAGGCTTCCATATGGTGAATCTGTGGTTGATGGATGAATTGACTGACGACTCCCACTACATGTGCTATATCTGGTCGAGTGTGAGCGAGGTAGATGAGTTTTCCTACCATCCTTTGATATTGTCCTTTATCAGCAAGATGAGTTGTGTCTTCCATATATAGCTTTTTGGTTTAGAATCATAGGAGTATCAGCTGGTTTGCAATCAATCATATCTGTTTCTGCAAGAAAATCATGAAAATATTTCTTTTGTCAGATAAATATTCCATGTTGGGATCGCAAGACTTCAATCCCCAAGAAATATTTAAGCCTGCCTAAATCTCTCATTTCAAATTCATTAAACAAGTTAATTTTTAATTTTGAAATCTCTTCTTTATCATTTCCGGTAATTATCATGTCATCTACATAAATAATTAAGCATGTAATAAGATTTTTCTTTTGTTTAAGCAAGAGATTATGATCCGAATTGCTTTGTTTAAAACCATATTTTTTCATGGCAAGTGTAAACCTCCCAAACGAAGCCCGTGGGGATTGTTTTAACCCATACAAAGATTTTTTTAGTCGAAAAAATTCCCCCTTTTTGAAGTTTTCAGTAAATCTTGGTGGAGCTTCCATATATACTTCTTCCTTTAATTAGCCATGTAGGAATGCATTTTTTACGTCGAATTGATGTAGTGGCCATTCTTCGTTTGCAGCGACCGAAAAGAGTACTCTGATAGTATCAATCTTTGCAACTGGTGAGAAAGTTTCAAAGTAATCAATCCCCTAAGTCTGAGTATACCCTTTTGCAACCAATCGAGCCTTATATCTTTCAATAGTACCATCTGGTTTGTGTTTTATTGTAAATACTCATCGGCATCCCACTGGTTTCTTTTCTTGAGGCAAGGAACATTATTCCCATGTGTCATTAGATCTCAAGGCTATTTCAACTTTCATTGCCTTTCTCCAGTTTTCAGATTTTAACGCTTGTTCAACGGAAGTTGGAATTTTTTCAGAGTAAATTGCGAAATTAAGTTGTTGAGCTTCTTGTGACAGGTTTCCTTGTGCTATATTAGCTATATGATATTTAGATCTTTGAGCTTCTTTCTCTGGAGAGTATCATTTTGGTGGGACACCTCTATTAGTTCTTTGAGGTAGGACATATCGTTGGGTGGTTTCATCGGGACCTGAGTCATTGTGTTCATCTTGATTGAATTGCTCATTATTTGAGGAGGTTTCGGTGGTTTCATGATTTGGTGTAATGGTTTCTGTAGGTTCATGGTTTTGTTTTGGCTAGAGGTTTTGTGTCGAGGTTTGTATAGGTTCAGGGTTTGGCATTGGCTCCGGGTTTGGTGTTGAGTTAGTTGAGTTTTGTATTGGTTCAGGGTCTTGTGTTTGAGGTGGTAGCCATGTCATCCAACTACGAGTGTCATTACTTTCATTCACCCCCTCACTCATGAGTTGGGTGTTATTGTAAAAATATTCAGTTTCAACAAAGTTACAGTTCATTGTTGTAATGATGTTCCGTCTTTTGGGATTATAACACCGATATCCTTTTTGGTTGACACCGTAACCTACCATAACACATTTCTCGACACATGGATCGAGTTTTGTATGCTCATGTTTTGGAATGCGAACAAAGATGGAGCACCCAAAAACTCGAGGTTCAAGGTTAAGTGAGGACGGGAGAGTAAAAAATTGAGATAACACATCCCGGGGAGTTTTAGTGCCAAGAATCTTAGTGGGCAATTGGTTTATAAGTTAGGTTTCAGTAGCAAGTGCTTTAAGCTAGAAACTTCTCGGAACCTTAGATTCAATTATTAACGCTCTAGTCATTTCTAGAAGTATTCGATTTTTTCGTTCGGCTACACCATTTTGTTTCGGGATATGAGCGCAAGTTGTTTGATGAATAATTCCTTTTTCTTCGCAAAAAAGTTTCATGGATGCGTTAAAAAATTCCCTCCATTATCAGATCTTAAAACTTGTATGTTTTTGTTAAATTGGGTTTAAACCATTTTATAAAAATGACAGAATTTTTCAAACACTTCTGATTTGTTTGTTAGAAAATAGATCCATGTCATTCGAGTACAATTATCAATAAAAATAACGAAATATCTAAAGTTTTTTCCCCCATTAATTGGTGATGGTCCCCATACATCAGAATGAATGAAAGCAAAAGGAACATTCTTCCAAATATTAGAAGGTTTCAAAGTACTTTTGTGGCTTTTTGCCAAAATACAAGTTTCGCAACACAGTAACATTAGATGGAAATTAACTAGGAAATAAAAAACGTAGATAGCCTACTGAAGGGTGTCTGATGTGTGCGAGGTGTAGTACGAAATACTATTATTTTTATTACGAAATACGATACATTTTACACAAGTTTTATTATTTATTTATATAGATGGGATATACTTAAACCTTGCTACAACACTTATAGGCAGTATACTTAATCGTAGAGTAGTGTAGTTTTTAGTAAGTCCGGTTCGTTCCACAGGGAGACGGCTTATTGCGTACACTATATTTTTAAACAATTATATTTGTGTATATATATATATATATATATATATATATATATATATTAGTAATATAGTATTATTATTATTATTATTATTATAAAAAGGGGGTTTTACCGTTTAATGACCGGTTTGTCGATTTTAAATAAAGCGTAAAGATAAATGAAGATAATTAAAATGCGTAAAATAAATGACGATATATAAAATGACGATAAATAAAAGTGTGGTGAGATATAAAATAAAGGAATTATGCTTATTTAAACTTTCGTAATCATGATGTTTGACGTTTTGATTTTAATTAATTGTTGCCCGGGTTAATTGTCATTTGTCCTGGTTTATTTGATACCTATCTGGTTTTTGTCCATAATAGTCTATCGGTCATAATTATAAAATGCTCGTCAAATTAACCTTATTTCCGAAGTCAAATATTTCAACTAATTAGGGATTCGAACTATAACAAGGTTTTAATACTTTGTTAATAATTACACCAAGTTATCGACTGCGTGTAATCCAAGGTTTTAATACTTTGTTAACAATTACACCAATTATCCTTGTATGTAATCCACCGCTGTTTTAATTGATCAATGATACATTAATTTATTCACTTGGCCATAATGAATAATCAATTACCCAATCCAATTGATTAATTAAATGATTGTAAACGATGTCGTATAAACATCACTAAATAGGACATTCGTAATCATTTTAATAATTATTAGATTAACTAATTTGAAGATAGGTTCAACAGGTTCCAATGAGTTGTCGCTCAATTAGACAATACCCCCATCTATTAATAGTCATAGTCCAATGTTCACAAGTGTCGGTCTTTTGTCCAAACCCGAATTATGGTACAAAATCCAGTAACCCCATCTTAATATTTAGCCCAACATCACGATTACTTTGGCTCAAATAAGCATAATAATAACTTAGTTACGAGACATTAACTTAAAAAGGAAGAACATAGCTTACAGTGGTATTTAATCGCGTAGCGTTACACGGACAGAGTTCCTACTTTAAAACCCGTAAAACATTTCTTACAATAACCCAACTAGACCATAACTTTATTATTAAAATTAACTTATATTAGAATTATAATATAAATATATTTATGTTTACAGAAGAAGGAATGAAAAGAGTGTGTGTAGTGTTCGTCCGAATTCGTGGCTATTTATAGCACTTGGCCAACTTCTGATGCCCATGCGATCGCATGGGCTTTGTGCCTATATGCCATGCGATCGCATGGTTACCTGATCCAGCTCACGATGCTTTGTTTTCTAGTTTGCCGACACTTTACTTATATATATTATATTATATACTTGTGCATAGTTGACTTGTAATTTTAGCTCCGTTGACTTGCGCTTTGATGCTCGGTTTATGTCCCGGTTCCGGATTTTTGAACGTCCTTTCGTACGATTTAATATCTTGTACTTTGCGTTTCGCAACTTGTACTCTTGTCATTTTTGGACGTTTCTCATCAATAAATTGAACCACTTGAATTATATCTTGTACGTTTGAGCTTTTTGGTCATTTGCGTCTTCAAATCGTTGTCTTCTTCTTTTGTCTTCGCACTTATTTATTTAAACGATTATTACATAAAAATAGGATAATAGCAACTAAAAGCTTTACATATTGGAAGGATATTGCGCCTAAATATATGTTCATTTGGTGCACTATCAAATATCCCCGCACTTGAACGTTGCCTGTCCTCAAGCAATACAGAACTTGAAATAAAACAAACTTCACTCGAAACACTTTTTTATTCTCACACTTTATACATCATTGATTTTGATACAGCGGTATAAACAACGATAGTAACATTGTGATTTACAGTCCCATATGACTATGAAAATTTAGATCCTTTAAGGAAATTTGATCTTTGATCTTTTGAAAATTCATGCTAGCTTTTACCCTAGATAAGTTTTCCGGAATAACCCTTCACCGGTGTTTGTAAAATGTTTTTATGGGTTGTGTGGGTTTCATATTTTAAAATTTTAGCTCAAAACTTGAGGTTTTGTGTCACCCACTTGCTAAGCTTGTATTAGGAAAGCAACACGTCCAGTATACTTGCTCTGTATATTACCTTTCAGTAAACTACCGTCTGGTTGTAAAGGAAAGCGTTGAACAAGCAACTCTTAAGGCAAAGTCTAATGACATGCATTTGTTCATGGTCCACAACGTGTCAGATGCAATTACTATCCTTTGTAGGAGAAATAGTAAATATCACCCTCTAGTTTTTCGGTCTGGCACAAGGTCCTGTGTAACATCCCGCATTTTTCTGTTAAATTATTTTAACGCCCGTCTTTTTATTTTATTTTAATAATATCCTCAGTATCTCGATTCGTATCCTCCATTAGCTAACATTCTTAAAATATTTTCGTTATTGGATTATAACATCTCTCGTACTCTCGTGTAATTCAAAATAATTCGTTTGGTTAATTCACGCACCCGCACCCGAACTAGAGGGACTAAACTTGCAAAGAGGCCAAAGATTTGACTAGGTCAACTAGTCAAACCTTCAACCTCCTCCTCTCATTTTCTCTCTTTCTCTTTTTTCATACTTCCATTTTCCTCTCAAGAACTCAAACAAGATTCATCATCTAATTTCGGATTTGGAGGCTAACATCAAAATAAATTACATATTTGGAATCCTCTCTTCATCCTCTTCGACTTGATACCAATTTCATCTCATTTGGGTAACTTTCTAAAATCACTAGATTTTATGTTCTTGATGTTTTTGAATTATAAAAGTGTTAATTAGTGTCTATTGCTCGTGTATAACATGAATATATGTTTTGGTTGTTCGATTTGTTGTTTTGAGTAACTAGTTTGAACACTTGAAAATGAGTTTGCTTAATCTTTGATTTTGGAAGATTAAATGTTGTTAAATTGTTAAAGTTCATGTTTTAATTGTGTTACTAGTATCACTAGCTTCATTTTGATGTGTAGGTTGATTTGTAAAACTTCAAAAACATGATTAATGATTTTGTGATTCTTGATTAGGGTTTGATCGTTCTTGAGATGAACTTTTTGATGCTTGAATGCCATGAAATGTTAATTGTTAGTGTTTAGTTGTAATGCATGTTTCATTACCTTCAAAACGGCATATCATATGTGTGAATTGGATTCCCGAAACTTAAAATGCATTTTGTGAACTTGAAACTTGAAAATGGACTTTAAATGATCACATGATGAGAAATCGGTTATTGGAAATGATGTTTTTGTTTGATGAAACATGTTTAGTTATGTTCCTTGTCAAAAGAGCTTTCCAACAATATAAGGTGCGAGTTCTAAATGTTTACGGTTTGCATTTTGTGCTAAAACGAATTTTGGATCAAGACATAAACATTTAAAACTGACCAGGTACCAGCTCCCGTGTATTGTCGCGGCGCGACAATTGTGGGCCGCGGCGCGGCATAAGCCGTGTCCAGGCTCTGACCTCCTTGGTCAAAATAAGAAAAATGTTTGGCACGCTATGGACCTCCGATTCACATGAGACTTGTTCTAACATGCTTATATATGAATAAAAACCTCAGAAAAATATTTCGAGACCCGACCCGAACGCGTTGACTTTTTCGTTGACTTTGACCCGACCAAAGTTTGACTTTTGTCAAACTTAACCAAATGATTATGCAATCTTTCTAACATGATTCTATACTTGTATCTTGCATGAAACTTGACAATTTGATTCACATGCTTCATAATCGAGTCGTAACGAGCCATATGACTAATTAAACATCTTTGACCTATCGTGTTTACCGTTATTGATACAACCTATATGTTTAGGTCAAGACTAGCTTTGTCTTTGCACGCGTTTACTTGTTGAAGTACTTTATTACTCTTGCACTCAAGGTGAGATCATAGTCCCACTTTTTACTCTTTGAACTTACTTTTGGGATGAGAAAACATAAACGCTTCTTTTAACTAAGTGAACACAAGTACACGAAAACAAACATTCTACATACGAGTTTAGAACAAAATTCTCAATTCGATTATCATTAGTTACTCTTGCAGTGTGTAAGTGTAGGCGTGAACTTATGTTGTATGGCCATATGGGTTTGACAAACCCTCATCTCGGACGGTTCGCTACCGTCCACAGATGAAATATATTTTTGAGAAACAGTGTTGTTCTAGCACTATTAATGGGGTTCAACGGACGGAATGTTAAGCCTTGATAATTGGGTGCTCGTGAATATTAACTTTTAGAATGTACTACTATTTTATCAATGTTGCAAATCTTGTGGTTCGACTTACTTTTACTCACTTACTTACTTAAACCTATGATATCACCAACGTTGTCGTTGACAGATTTCTATGTTTTTCTCAGGTCTTTGAACGCTATGTGAAACATGCTTCCGCTCATTATTTGATACTTGCATTGGATGTCGAGTATACATGCATTTCATGGAGCGTCTTTTGACTTTCTTTAAAACTGTGTCGCATAGGTTTCACATGTAACTATAACTTTGTAACGTAACTTTTGGATGAACAATTCTTGTAAACTTTGAAACAATCTTTATTTTTGAAAGGAATGCGACATATCTTTGGTCAAACGTCACGTTAAAGACCTATGACCATGCAACGGGACCTAAGTAGTCAACGCCGTCAATTGACGATTTGTCGGGGTTGCTACAAGTGGTATCAGAGCATTGGTTGTAGGGATTTAGAGTTCATTGGTGTCAACCCCGAGTCATAGGGTACATTAGTGAATCTAGACTATAACCGGCATATAGACTTGAAGTAGGAATTACTTGACTATTTGTGCATTTATACTCGAACGTTTCTACTCATAACTAACTCTCGCTTCATCTAAGTCTTTCGTTGTTTAATTCGATTGACGCGCCACCTTGACTTTATAGAATAATGTCGAATGCACATATGAATCAGGGTAATATAATTGCCGGGATTACATTACGGTGACTCATATGAACGTTCCGACATTACGACACAAAGAATTTAAGGCGAGTCAAGGAAAATTTTCTCTTCATCATTATTCCATATCACGATTAGTATTGTTAAGAATACTAATCAACGATATTCTTGTGTCATGAAGGAACAATGGCTCACCAAGGTCAACACAATACTCCTCTCGAAACTCTAGAACAAGCTCTTCAACGAATGATAACCACCGCCCTGGGTGCGGCCGTGGCTGATCACTTTTCCAACAACAACAATCGTGGGGCCGGTAATTCAAACGAAGGTTGCTCCTACAAAAACTTCATGAAGTACAATCCTCCCACTTTCGATGGAACCGGGGGACCGGTTGCTCTCACCCGATGGTTTGATCAAACGGAATCCATTTTTAGCTTAAGCAGTTGTCGAGACCGAGATAAGGTCAAATTCTCCACCCTCACTTTCACCGGTGTTGCTCTCTCATGATGGAACACGCATGTACAATCGGTGGGTATCGATGAAGCCCACACACTCTCTTGGACCGAATTAAGAGAAAGAATGATCACCGAATACTTCCCGCGCGACGAAACTCAAAGGCTCGAACAGGGGCTAAGGAATTTAAAAACGGTCGGGAATGACCTCGAAGCTTATAATCAACGGTTTGTCGAACTAGCCTTAAGTTGCCCGAACCTCATGACTCCCGAATCCCTAAGAGTTGAACTTTACATGGAAGGCCTCCCAAAGAGCATTCACCACGAGGTAGTATCATCAAAACCCGCCAACCTACAAGAGGCTTTAACGATGGCCCGCCAATCTATAAAAACGGTGAATGAAATTGAAGCGCCGACACCAACGGCCGAGGACCAACCGGGTAACAACAAAAGAAAATGGGAAGCCTCTCCATCGAGCAACTACAACAACAACTTCACCAAGAAGTCCTTCACCTCCGACGGCAAGAAAGGGTATGCCGGAAACCTGCCCTACTGTAACAAATGTCGCAAACATCATTTGGGTGAATGCGGCAAACCATTTTGCATCAGGTGTCAAAGAAGTGGCCATGTGGCCCATATTTGTAAAAGTACCGTTACCGTCGCTCAAAAGACGCCCAATGCTCCAAGGGCGGTTGTTTGTTTCGAATGTGGCCAACCGGGTCATTATAGGAATGCGTGCCCAAAGAAGAAAGCCAACCCCAACGCACGCCGTTGAACTTTCAACATCGACACCTAGGATGCCCGAGACGACGATGGACTAGTCACGGGTACGTTCTTCACAACAACCCGCATATTTCATACTTATTCAATTCGGTTACCGTTAGACGTTTTATAACCAAGACTTTGACTCGTACTCTTTGCACTCCACCACTCCCCCTAGATATTACTTAGGCCATTCAAGTGACCCACGGAAAACTATTGTGTGCCACCAAATTTATATCGGAGGATGTACGTTAAACTTATTGGGTGGATAATTGATGTGTAAAATCTAGTATATAAATTATCTCTGGAAATATGCCTGGTTAAAGATTACTACACACTTACGGGCAGTGTACCCGATCGTGTAATAGTATAAAAATGGTAATTCCAAGTATCGTTCCAAGGACAGTATTAACGTGAGAATTAAGTTTGAAACTAATAAAAGTAAACTAAGTTAAACTATGAAAATTGAAATTACGAGATAGTTTGTTTTGCGGCTATTTAACGATTAGCCAAATCAAGATAGCTTTAAAAGTAAAAGACAATATTTTTGGATTTTTAAGTTTAGATAAAAGAAATACAGACTCAACGGGAAAATAAAGATATTGGAATTCAATGGATAGAAGAATGTTCGCCTAGATATCCTATTCGCAGTGTTGGATGATTTGTTATTAAGCACTAGTTCTATTAATCAATGCACGCAATTACAGAGTCGGTTTACCCAGAGTTCTCTTTTAGCAAACACGTCAAACTAGGATTAATTGGCTTAGGGTTCCCTTTCACCAAATACCATCTTTCGTTTGTGACTTAGTAACTAGCTAATTATAAGATTAAGATGCAATTGGTTACGCGTTCGCTCCACACAATTCACCCCTATTTTGTTCAATTACGTTACCCGGTTTACCCCCTTGGTCCAGTAAGCACCCAATCGGTTAAGACAAATCAATTGAAAATTAGATCACTAAATTGAAACAGGGTTCCCTTTGTTCAAACAAGATTCACTAATCAACCTAGTAACAATAATCAACACCCACAAGAATGGTTCTTAATCAAAACTCATAATTATCATGCATCAATTAATAAAACATCAAAGTATCATCCAAACACTTGCAAATATTCAATCTAGACAAACATTAAAAGCTTAGCCTACAATCATGGCTAAAACCAAAATAACAATCAAAGAAATAGAGAAATTCATTGTTGATAACAAGGAGATAAAACTAATCAAAGATTGAAATCTGAAAGATACACGAATCGAGACTTGTTCCCGGAATGATTAGTACCTTAGAATGACCTTGAAGATCTCCAAAAATCACCTAAGTCCGTCAAAAAGTGGCTGGAATTCGTCAGGATACGATAATGATACATTAGGGTATTTTTCGGGCTTAAATAGGTGGAGATTTCTGAACCCGGGCTGAAGGTCGCGCGGCGCGCCAGGACCCCCGCGCGGCGCGCCGAATAACTGGGATCTGATATTTGAACTTCTGAAATGCTCGACCTTTATTTCCTGTTTATTGGCGCGGCGCGCCATGTTTTGGAGCGGCGCTCCATGCTGAAAAATGCTGAAACGAGCTTAAAAACTTACTTTAAACACCAAAACTCGAATCGAACCAAACCTTTTCACTTGTTAACATCGAAAAACATCCAAAACCATCAAATAACCTCAAATTTAACCTCCTTGGTCTTGGAACTCAAACTTTCACAACTTTAACCAAAATAACTCCAAATCGTATCCAAAAGGACCAAAATGTACCCGATATCGCTAAGGAAAACGCATATGAAATATGCGATATCAAACAACCCCACACTAGAGTTTTGCTTGTCCTCAAGCAATGAACTCGATAATAATCTTCTATAATAAAGTAACGTCTTCAAACATATATGTAGAACCAAACGATCAAGAAACCAAACAAGCAACTAGCGTGGGCACGATTTGGAGTAAATAACAACCAAGGTTCCCACTTGCATTCCCCCGATGTAACTTCCCAAACCGCAAACAATATGTAACGGATATAGAAACCAAAAATAATCTCGATAACGTACCATAATGATGAAGTAGAGAATCTCGAGTCATAACATAAGTCTTCAATGTAACTGGGAATCAAGTGGGAACCGAGCACCAAAGATGTAACAATCTGTAACGACCCGGAAATTTCCGACCAAATTTAAATCTTAATCTTTATATGTTTCCGACACGATAAGCAAAATCTGTAATGTTGAGGTTGAAAACTATATTCGGATATCCGTTACCCTTTGACCATGCCTGACGATTCACGAACCTTAATTGTAAACAGAAATATATGTATAGATAATTATATGTGTAAAAAATTATAAATAATAAATTAATTATATCAATAAACTATTATGGGATCAATAAAAGTGTCTTTATCCCTTTTAGTTTAAGTTTTAGTACTCTATACACGTTAGGTGAGACAGAAAATAAATAATTGTCGAACCTTTTTAATCAGGTTTCAAACAATAAATGAGTGAAATAATTAATTTTATTTAGTCTAAAAATTTAGGATTTTTAGGAACACTTTCTTACGTCAACTGTTTAGCAATGGACACGATATAGCACTCCGCAAACTAAAATACCTAAAGTGTCGGTAGATGAATGCCAATGTTATGGCTGCTTTACTGCTTAATACTGTGTTTGATATTTTTCTTCACCGAATCAATCCTATATTTATATTTATATATTATATAAACACATGCTCTCTTTCTCTTATTATATACATACACTTAAGCATACAGATAAATAGAAAAAGAACTCAAACCACATTTGATTTTGTGGCTCTTCTTTGCAACTCAACACACAAACCCATTTTCACCATCCATGATCATTGATCAACCATCACCCGTCACCACAACCTTCAACCACCATCGACACAATCTCCTTTCGTTTAACAAATCGTGAAAATCCACTTTCAATCACCACTATTGCATCACCTACACCACCTTGAACCTTCATCATCGTACAAGCCACCATCACCAACGAATCCATATCATCAAGATCATCAAAGTATTGCCGTATTATTTTGTAACCGAGACCCATGAAGAACCACCACCCTTATCAATCGTCACCACCTCACCACCTCCACCTTGAATCACCACCACCAAGAATCACGATATCTCTCTACGTCTCTCTCTTGCCTTTTTAGAAATCACGACAATACCCTGTTTTCTCTCCCCTTCCTTTACGCCTGCGAACTTCCAATCATCATCACCCTCTCCACACTCAAAACACATCGATCACCACCACCTTAGTAATCACCCATCGTTGATCATCACCCATTTGAAATCCACCTCATCACTAACACCCTACAACTTACAACTGCTACGGTTTTTGTTTCTATCGAAGCAACAGCTTGTTGCTACTTATTTTAGTGATCCAACACACACAACAATTCTGCTAAACTGTTTTTATTTAATTCCATTCAAACCGCCACATATATTTCTTTTTGTTACTGTTACGGACTGCTGCTACAGTGTGTTTTGTTACAGCCATCTGTTACGCATGTTGTTCCTACTCCAATCGCTGAAAAATTACTATATAAACTGCTATACTGCTGCTGCAAATGAGTCCTGCTACTCGAATTCTTGCAACTGAAAACAGTGAGGTGAGTGTTAAAAGAAGGATAAGGTTGTGGTGATGAATACGATACGTAAAAAAAAAAAAATATAAAGATAAAAAGGAAACAGGCTGGTGTATCTTTCCAGCTGCATGCCACTAAAGCATATTTAAAATAAAATAAAAAAAAAAATTGAATATGCATATTGGGATGCCATATTACAATTTTGTTATTTGGACCGAATATTTCTTAATTTAACAAATTGGGCTCGCGAATGGATTATGTATTCTATCTTAATATTGGGCCGAGAAGATAGAAGCATGATAGGGATTATGATAAGGAGAATGATTGGCGTAATAATGATAAACATGATACAACCGTAGGAAAAATATGATTATGATAGTTATTGAATGTGATGGTTTACTAATGGTAAAAAGTGGCGTGATTAAGGATGATAAAGTTCTATGATGAAGATGATGATCGTGATATACATGATCATAGTGATAATGATGATTCAATGACATTAGGGATGATGATGATAATGATGATTAAGTCACGATGATGTAGATGATAAGGGGGTTGATCACGATTAAGTTTGTAGAGAAGAAGAAAAACGTAAACTTGGTTAAATAATTTTCAAATACAAAATATTTGAGGAAGTAACAAAATGGATCAATGATTGGTTAGATGGTCGTTGAACGAGAGGTAATAGGTTCGAGCCTGGGTAGCGGTGTTTTATTGTTGAAAGCCTATTATATTGAGGTAGTATTTTCATTAATATTATTAAAATTAGTATTATTTTTTATTATTATTATTAGTACTATTAATATATCAAATGAAGAATTTTTATATAAAAATATATTTATAACATAAAACCTAGTCATATTAATGCTTTTATAATAAATGGATATATTTACTTAAGTTATTAATAAAACACATGATATAAAATAATAAATAAAAACACTAATTAAATATATATTTGTTCGATTACCATTACATGTATTAATATACATGATTGAATAATAGGTTCGTGAATCCAAGGCCAACTTTATAATTGATCAATGGTGTTATATGTATTTTTACTACAAAATACATTAGGTGAGTATATAGTTCCCTTTTAAACTCTAAATATTTTGGGCTGAGAATACATGCGCTGTTTTTATAAATGATTTACGTTATGGACACAAGTGATCAAAAATATATTCTACGTTGAGTTGTACCACTGGCATACTTCCCTGTAGCTTGGTAACTAATATTTACAGTGGTATTGTAAACGCGAATCCTGTTGATAGATCTATCGGGCCTGACAACCCCAACCGGACTGGACGACCAGTATTCAACGGTTGCACAGTACTTCGTTTCGTGACTACACTTGGTACGGTGTAGTAAGATTTCATAATAAAGGGAATATGCGACGTGATTAAATGTTAAGTATGGTTACCAAGTGCTCAACCACTTAGAATATTTTTATTAAAATGTTTATATATAAAATCTTGTATTCCATTGTTATAACGCTGCTAGCATCAAACCTATATATCTCACCAACTTTATGTTGACGTTTTAAAGCATGTTATTCTCAGGTACGAATTAAGTCTTCCGCTGTGCATTTGCTCATGTTAAGGACATATCTTGGAATCGATCATTGCAATGGAACCAAATGTTAATGACTTCGTCCAGGAGGATTAGGACGGGTTTTCACAGTTGGTATCAGAGCCACTCATGTGCCGTTGGGGGTGGTGGGGCAAACCTCATCGAGGACGATGAGTCCCTAAGGGGGGGTGAATGTAACACCCTAGGCAAATCCCACATCGCCCACGAACATGAGTGATCATGGGATTATAAGGTAATACTCACGCTTAAATGACACAACGCGTTTTGGGATCACAGGCTGAGTAGAAGTGCGAGTACGTTGTGGTTAAGCGTGCTCGGGCGAGAGCACTACCAGGATGGGTGACCTCCTGGGAAAGTGCTTCTCGTGTGTGGTCGCCAAGAAAAAGCCGTGCGCCTGCGGGCAAAGCGGACAATATTGTGGTCATGTTAAGCTGGTGTGTTACAGAATAATGTAACACCCTAGGCAAATCCCACATCGCCCACGAACATGAGTGATCATGGGATTATAAGGTAATACTCACGCTTAAATGACACAACGCGTTTTGGGATCACAGGCTGAGTAGAAGTGCGAGTACGTTGTGGTTAAGCGTGCTCGGGCGAGAGCACTACCAGGATGGGTGACCTCCTGGGAAAGTGCTTCTCGTGTGTGGTCGCCAAGAAAAAGCCGTGCGCCTGCGGGCAAAGCGGACAATATTGTGGTCATGTTAAGCTGGTGTGTTACAGAATGGTATCAGAGCGGTGGTCTTAGTGAACCAGGCCTTGCATTAGTGTGTCTAACTGGTAGTTGTTAGGATACATTAGTGAGTCTGGACTTTGACCGTGTCTGCATGACAAAAAGTTTTGCTTATCATTCCTAGTCGGAAACTATCTGCTTATCATCTTTAGGAATTGCCTGCTCAAGTCTAGACACGTCTTATTGCATTTACTGCATTGATAGTGTATAGACAAATTCATATCCTAGCGTATCTATTACGGTAAACTTTGCCTAATATCTTCCGTAAATTTCTCCGTAATTTAAGGGATCCTGGTACTATATATATCTATGCATATTATGCATTGAGAATACCATCCAACTATTATTTGCTGTCACTAAGCTTTTCATACCAAAAATCTTTTCTGTGATCGCGTACGATGGCCTCTACGAATCGACCAAGTTCTTCTGACTCCGAAGATAGCGTGACGGGAGCGCACCAACCGATCAACTATCGTGATTTCTTTAGAAAGTGGGGATGGGTTCGCGAAATACTTACCCTATGGAGAAATGAAGAAGGTACTCCATATCACGAGCCGAACTTACCACCTAACGTCGGAGTGCTCGACCCGCTCACCGGCGAACCTGTTCGCAACACCGTTTATACCCTTTTTGCAAGAATTTTTCGTCTTGAGGCTACCATTAACGGAACTAGAGAAGATATCCGACCTTTACCTCACACTGATAACCAACCAGGGTTAGTAGAAGAAGTTAAAGAACTCCGAGCTCGAGTATTAACTTTAGAGAGCACGGTACACAATTTGCAAGCACCAGCAGTATCACCAACACCAGTAACATCACCAGCTTCAGCACCAACGGTACCAGTACCACCAATAACCCAAGTTTCAACAATCTATGCCTCACCATCTCATTCTGCACCTCGAGTATAATCATCGTTCTACGAATCGTTCTACATCGATTATCTTCGCTCGACATGGCGATTATGTAATTTCTAAAGTTTTAGAGATTATGTAATCTAGTATTAATGGTAAATCAAATGAGTTTAATATCTTATTGACTCATTAAATCCATGATTACATCTGAAGAAAATATATATGCAAATATATATTTTCATAAAGATTGTAATTAAAATTCTTTTGTACAAACTGTTAATGGTGAAAATACTTTAACGGGTAGGTAATACCCGAGGAATATTTAGATTTCACATTAATCAGCTACACGGTACATTCTTCGACTCTGATTCAACAGTCAGTCACTATCCTACTTGTATCCATAGATATACGTATCCGTTCACCACAGAATCCATTTTCGTTCAATTTCATATTTGGATTTTGACCTATCAGAATCCAACAAGTGGCATAATGAAGAAAAACATTGGACAAAATAAAATTTGTTAGAAACAAACGAATTAACTAATTGAAATTTTGTTAAGAATCTACGCTAACTGTTCCAGCTAACTGTTCCAAGCTAACTGATTACATTTTATTTATCGCAATTTAATTATCGCAATTTTATTTATCGTCATTTAATTTCTGTTATTTATTTTTACGCCCTTTAAATATCGGGACACGTATACAAGGTTTTGACATATCATATCGACGCATCTGTATATATTATTTGGAATAACCATAGACACTCTATATGCAGTAATGCGGGAGTTAGCTATACAGGGTTGAGGTTGATTCTCAAATAATATATATACTTTGAGTTGTGATCGACACTGAGACCGGTACACGGGTCACGATACGTATTAGTTAATTCGAATATTAAATATTAAATTATATATGAATCATTGAACTATTGAACTATCGGACTATTGGACTGCTAACTTTGGACAATTAAAATGAATTAAAATATTGATCATAACATATGAAACTAAACAATTCTTCAAGTTTGCCACTTGATTTCATTCTAAACCTCATTTGTACCTCGACAATTACAATTCGCGTTCAAACCTTTCATGATTCTTGAAAATACCTCGATCGAGAAGTTGAACCAACTGCACCTCATCTATGGAAGAAAAGATTCTTGCATATAGTTATGCACCTGAAAAACTCTCGGAATCTGAGTCAACGCTTAACACGTAGCAGTGTTAATTCCTTTAGTGTTATTATTACCCAAAATAACTTTGCAATTCCTTTTCAAATTAGCCAAATTTTGTCACAGCTCCAGCAAGTTGATTTCGATTTTTCGTTCAAAACAACCTTGTTATAACCTCGGAATATATACGTGTTTATTTATTGTTACCAGAGAACCTTTTATAATCCACCATACTACCATCAGCATTTAATCATCTAAAAACACAATGCTCCTGAAATCACCTCGGTTTGATAACCGATGACTCGGATCTGTTAACTTCGAAAATGCTGACGAAGCAGCATGTTGTAGATGGTCTTAATGGTTAAAAGTTAATGATAAAGAAGGAAGTGTTAGAAACACTCGATAGCAAATTTGGTAATGAAAAATGGATTGAGCTAACCGTGAAGGAAACAAAGAACAAATACAAGAACTGAATCTTCTTTCAAAGAATCCAAATGATTCAGTGCCTGCTGAAATCATTAGTAAGAACCCTACTCATTATTCTAAATCTTTCCAGATGATATTCATCACCATCATCCTATCTTAGATACTATAAGATATCTTCGTATCTTCCGTTATACATATTCTCCATATTTCTTGAGATATTTTCACAACTATTCTTATCTGGGATCATTTATCTCTCCGTAACATCTGCGTTACAACATAAAAGAAACTATGTTAGTTTCTAAGTTCTAAAACCTTCAAGTTTAAAATATGAATGTTTTGAAGTAGTGTTGGGAACTGATGCATGAATTAGTATAATATAATGAAACTTGATCAACTTCATTATATTACAGTAAGTCATGTTGAGTTTCTAATGGAATGTGATGATTCACAATACCGTCATCATGTGCCATGTTACACGGCTCTTACATTCTGTCCAATTCCCAAACGAATTAGGAACATATCGTCTTGATAGTTCTATCTTTTCCAGGGTATTCTGGTTATTTAACAAATCAAAATCGTGCCATTACCATTCCTTTCTGAGAACAATAGTCACGTTCATTCCAAATCTTATACCTACGAATTCCGAACCATTACTCGCTTGACTCGAAGTCGGGAAGAGAAAACAAAAGCATGAAGCTCCAAGAAATAATGAAGCTATAAAATCCAGCAACCACCCAGAATTTACAAACCGTGTATATCGATGCAGATAGCAATATAGAGACACGGGGGAACTAGAAACACTATAAACACAAGAGTATAGTAGAGGTAAATAGATTCTTCTGGTGGAAGATGAAAAAGAAGAACGATAGATATGAAAGTTAGGAGAATATCAAGGATTAGGATGGGATGGAGCATATTGAAAAACGTTTAAGGTATGAATTGAGGAAGAAAGAATAGAAGGTGTGAGTGGTGGAAAATAAGGAAACAAAGGGATGGATTTATAGTGAAATATTCGACAAAGAAATCGAAACAGATTGCCGCAATAAATCAAAGAAGATCTTGATCGCCGAAGAACCAAATCTTATTACGTAAGATTTTCTTTAAATCCCTTAAATTCCGGAAATCAATAGTAACTACGTCATATGTCGAAACGAATATATAGATCTACTCATTTCACTCTTTTGTGATAGCTTCACTCGTACACTTCACATGATCGAATCGTTTTATCTTTATCTCTCAATAATGATAAAACTTCATTATTACCTCATATGCGTCAGCAAAACATTCTTATTGTTATCCATGACAACCTCTATCAAATTTCGGGGACGAAATTTTTTTTAACGGGTGGGTACTGTAACGACCCGGAAATTTCCGACCAAATTTAAATCTTAATCTTTATATGTTTCCGACACGATAAGCAAAATCTGTAATGTTGAGTTTAGAAAGTTTGAAAACTATATTCGGATATCCGTTACCCTTTGACCATGCCTGACGATTCACGAACCTTAATTGTAAACAGAAATATATGTATAGATAATTATATGTGTAAAAAATTATAAATAATAAATTAATTATATCAATAAACTATTATGGGATCAATAAAAGTGTCTTTATCCCTTTTAGTTTAAGTTTTAGTACTCTATACACGTTAGGTGAGACAGAAAATAAATAATTGTCGAACCTTTTTAATCAGGTTTCAAACAATAAATGAGTGAAATAATTAATTTTATTTAGTCTAAAAATTTAGGATTTTTAGGAACACTTTCTTACGTCAACTGTTTAGCAATGGACACGATATAGCACTCCGCAAACTAAAATACCTAAAGTGTCGGTAGATGAATGCCAATGTTATGGCTGCTTTACTGCTTAATACTGTGTTTGATATTTTTCTTCACCGAATCAATCCTATATTTATATTTATATATTATATAAACACATGCTCTCTTTCTCTTATTATATACATACACTTAAGCATACAGATAAATAGAAAAAGAACTCAAACCACATTTGATTCTGTGGCTCTTCTTTGCAACTCAACACACAAACCCATTTTCACCATCCATGATCATTGATCAACCATCACCCGTCACCACAACCTTCAACCACCATCGACACAATCTCCTTTCGTTTAACAAATCGTGAAAATCCACTTTCAATCACCACTATTGCATCACCTACACCACCTTGAACCTTCATCATCGTACAAGCCACCATCACCAACGAATCCATATCATCAAGATCATCAAAGTATTGCCGTATTATTTTGTAACCGAGACCCATGAAGAACCACCACCCTTATCAATCGTCACCACCTCACAACCTCCACCTTGAATCACCACCACCAAGAATCACGATATCTCTCTACGTCTCTCTCTTGCCTTTTTAGAAATCACGACAATACCCTGTTTTCTCTCCCCTTCCTTTACGCCTGCGAACTTCCAATCATCATCACCCTCTCCACACTCAAAACACATCGATCACCACCACCTTAGTAATCACCCATCGTTGATCATCACCCATTTGAAATCCACCTCATCACTAACACCCTACAACTTACAACTGCTACGGTTTTTGTTTCTATCGAAGCAACAGCTTGTTGCTACTTATTTTAGTGATCCAACACACACAACAATTCTGCTAAACTATTTTTATTTAATTCCATTCAAACCGCCACATATATTTCTTTTTGTTACTGTTACGGACTGCTGCTACAGTGTGTTTTGTTACAGCCATCTGTTACGCATGTTGTTCCTACTCCAATCGCTGAAAAATTACTATATAAACTGCTATACTACTGCTGCAAATGAGTCCTGCTACTCGAATTCTTGCAACTGAAAACAGTGAGGTGAGTGTTAAAAGAAGGATAAGGTTGTGGTGATGAATACGATACGTAAAAAAAAAAATATAAAGATAAAAAGGAAACAGGCTGGTGTATCTTTCCAGCTGCATGCCACTAAAGCATATTTAAAATAAAATAAAAAAAAAATCGAATATGCATATTGGGATGCCATATTACAATTTTGTTATTTGGACCGAATATTTCTTAATTTAACAAATTGGGCTCGCGAATGGATTATGTATTCTATCTTAATATTGGGCCGAGAAGATAGAAGCATGATAGGGATTATGATAAGGAGAATGATTGGCGTAATAATGATAAACATGATACAACCGTAGGAAAAATATGATTATGATAGTTATTGAATGTGATGGTTTACTAATGGTAAAAAGTGGCGTGATTAAGGATGATAAAGTTCTATGATGAAGATGATGATCGTGATATACATGATCATAGTGATAATGATGATTCAATGACATTAGGGATGATGATGATAATGATGATTAAGTTACGATGATGTAGATGATAAGGGGGTTGATCACGATTAAGTTTGTAGAGAAGAAGAAAAACGTAAACTTGGTTAAATAATTTTCAAATACAAAATATTTGAGGAAGTAACAAAATGGATCAATGATTGGTTAGATGGTCGTTGAACGAGAGGTAATAGGTTCGAGCCTGGGTAGCGGTGTTTTATTGTTGAAAGCCTATTATATTGAGGTAGTATTTTCATTAATATTATTAAAATTAGTATTATTTTTTATTATTATTATTAGTACTATTAATATATCAAATGAAGAATTTTTATATAAAAATATATTTATAACATAAAACCTAGTCATATTAATGCTTTTATAATAAATGGATATATTTACTTAAGTTATTAATAAAACACATGATATAAAATAATAAATAAAAACACTAATTAAATATATATTTGTTCGATTACCATTACATGTATTAATATACATGATTGAATAATAGGTTCGTGAATCCAAGGCCAACTTTATAATTGATCAATGGTGTTATATGTATTTTTACTACAAAATACATTAGGTGAGTATATAGTTCCCTTTTAAACTCTAAATATTTTGGGCTGAGAATACATGCGCTGTTTTTATAAATGATTTACGTTATGGACACAAGTGATCAAAAATATATTCTACGTTGAGTTGTACCACTAGCATACTTCCCTGTAGCTTGGTAACTAATATTTACAGTGGTATTGTAAACGCGAATCCTGTTGATAGATCTATCGGGCCTGACAACCCCAACCGGACTGGACGACCAGTATTCAACGGTTGCACAGTACTTCGTTTCGTGACTACACTTGGTACGGTGTAGTAAGATTTCATAATAAAGGGAATATGCGACGTGATTAAATGTTAAGTATGGTTACCAAGTGCTCAACCACTTAGAATATTTTTATTAAAATGTTTATATATAAAATCTTGTATTCCATTGTTATAACGCTGCTAGCATCAAACCTATATATCTCACCAACTTTATGTTGACGTTTTAAAGCATGTTATTCTCAGGTACGAATTAAGTCTTCCGCTGTGCATTTGCTCATGTTAAGGACATATCTTGGAATCGATCATTGCAATGGAACCAAATGTTGATGACTTCGTCCAGGAGGATTAGGACGGGTTTTCACACAATCGAACATGTGTGCCAAGAGAACGCACGGGCTACCCCGCAATTGGTCAAGCCAAGCCTCCCACAGTACCTAACATCGCGAGATGTCGGTAGAAAATAATGTGCTTAGGAGGATACACATTACGTCCGGATATCATCGATGGTTATGAGGTAACCGTCTAATCCGTTAAGTCAACCATAAAGATTGAGGTTCATCAGGCTTAAAAGCTGATATCTTACCTTTCCGGAGGTTATCCACTGGGAATCTGATCAATCACTGACATTTTGTGTATCATGGTGCGCTTCCCATTTGGCTAGCAAATCTCCCTCATTGAGATAAGCTTTGACTACCAGTTTCCCTGTTTGATGTTGAGGCCTGGTAGATTTCCAGTCGATTTTAGCAATGACTTTTCAAGATTTTTCGTCACCCTACAACTGGTCTGGACTACAACTTATGAAACAAATCAGCAAGTGTGTCGTTTGGGAGACTTGACTCCCTTAAGGATGGAATAGATACATCCTGTGTGGTTATATTAGGTGGTCGGGTGCAACATTGTCCTTGTTAGGAGAAACAATGAGGATCGCCCTGTTTTAAGTTTTCGATCTAGCGCATGGTCCGGTTTCGACTATACGCCACTATCACCGTTCATACGGTTGACACCCGTTTTGGTACAGGTGACCCACGTATGAACTTTCATGTTCATGTAGGATTTCACATTCAAAATAATGAACATGTTTTGAAAGTTCAAGACTTTCACCTCTAACAGTACCTCATCGTGAAATGATGGGTAATGAAATGGTACAGCTTAAGAGGTATACGTACCAAGTGACGGTCGGAAGACTTTACTTCCTTAATTGAGTGGATCTGAGTCACTCGGAAGTGTCAATCTGTTTCAATTGACACCGGTTTTGAAAAATCCCGAAAACCTTCGGGTTCCATAGCTTTTGGCTATGGGTTGTGTTGTCTAAGCAAACACAAGCACGTAGCTATTGCTCCTAAAAAGGACAGCACTGGTGAAGCTCAAGGCTCCTCTTCCCACAGTATCACATCATTTAGATGATGCAATAATAAAATGATATAGTTTCGGAAGTATGCTATACCAAGTAACCAAAAGTTTTTGATCTGGCACGTGATTCGGTTACAATCACGCTATGCAATCACCGCTCTCTCACGGTTTACACCCGTTTTGGTACAGGTGACCTACTATTAAGTTCCCCGAACTCGTAGGATTTCATGTCCAAGAAAATGGACATGTGGAACAACTTTGGCTTCTTTAAACATCATGAAATATAAATACCAAGCCATACTTAAACAAGGGTTTTGGTCGAATTTTTAACTATTTTTCTATTTTTTTTCTTTTTCACTAACTAATTTTTCATTTTTTTTTTATTTTCCTAAATTTTTCAATTTTTTTTTTTTTTCTTACGACCAAAACTCCGTGAAATGTCAAGTCTTTTAAATATCAAAACCAAAATAATGATGATTCTATTAATAACCAACCCGAGAGATTTTACATCCCCCACCCCACACTTGAGATCAAGTAATGTCCACATTACTTGAGATCAAAAATGGATTAAAATCAAAAGGGTAAGAAAAATAAAACTTATCGAGCTTAACCACAAATCGTGGAATGACAGTGACAGATGGCGCTGAACTGACTGCCAGCATAAGAACATCGTCCATTCCCGATTCTCACACAAATATCATCACTCAAGTAGTTTTGCTGAACTTAATGCCAGACTTGAAAAACCGTTTCTCCAACACACCTAAGAAAAAGCAAAACACACCAAATACATAAATGGGAACAAGGTGGTACCACCCGGTACCGAAACGCCTTGCCCCTAATAAGGTCTCAAGTACATCATACGAAAAATAAAAATATCAAGTACAACCAAATCGAAATGGAAAGTGTCTAAAACAAATACAACAATAATACGCGCAACACATCAATTGCTTCCCGGCCAAAAATCTCTCAACGGGTCCCAAGTCACGCCATAAGTATCTTGGCACGCTTGATACGGGTCATAAGACGGATCCGGTCTCGGAGGCGTCACGGCGGTGTAGTCCGGAATAGTGGTTTGCGTAGGAATGTACGCATCCGGCACACGACGCATCTGCCGTTGGAGCTGCCTCTGATGAATTTCCCACTGATTGTGGGCCCGAATCCCTCGAACATCATACTCTATCCTGTCAACACGGTCGCCCAAATTACCAACCTCTGTCCGAACCTGACCCAAACTCGTGTTAAGCGACCCATAGTTACCCTGGTGCCACGTCATCAACTCCTGATTATGACGGCGCTGTTCGTCATACATACGCTGATTATGCTCAACCTGAGCATTATAAAATGAACGACTATCTTGGAACTCAAGATGCAACCCATCAACACTATTCACCAACCCATTAAAAGTTTCCTCATCGGGAGTCCATATTCCCCGAACATTACCACTAGAACTCCCTGCTTCATACATGGACCCAGCACCACGTCCTCTACCTTGACCTTGACGACCTTGACCCTGCTGTTGCTGTTGCTGTTGACCTTGACCCTGTGGTTGTTCTTCATCACCTACCAATACCCAACCATTCGGTCCTCGCCTAATAAAATTAGCTTTAGCGAAAAACAAAATATTTGTTACCATTGCTTCGGTTCCCGAAACAGTACACCTATCAGTTGGCACCGAAAATGCCTCAGCCAAACGTGTCACTAAATGCCCCCTAACAACGGGCGCTCGGGACGATTATCCTCACCAATTTCCTGAAACCAGGCCCCCAACATACAAGGGACATCTATCGCCTCTCTAGCCTTAATCTGCTGAAGGATCCAAAGATCCTTTCGTTTAATTTTGTTTGCATTTCTCCGGGCCATGAACATAGTAGCAATCATTTTAAAAAGAATCCGGTCCTCCGGACGTCGAAGATTTGACTGAATGCTCCTACTAGAGCTAAAAGCTCTAACCCCCGGATTAATAATCGTTGGCCAATACTCACTTTCACTAAAAGCATCTTCACCAAAAACCCGGCATCCCAACAAATGGTACTGTAAATCGATATCATCATTTAACTCGGGGTACAAACCCAATGCCCGAGCCAACTCAACCTTACTCATTCGACGGTCCGCCCCGCCAAGCCTGAATGTCAAAAAGTCCGAATCACGAGGAGCAACTCGGGGGCGACAACTTACGGTCGAAAAGAACTCAACAGTTAACTGCTCATAAACGTCTTCGTTAATCTCAAACAATCGCTCATACGGTCTCAACTCATTACCACTATAAGTAACCCATAAGTAACCACGCAATTGTCGATAAGCATGAATATTCTCATTTCGAAGTTGCGTCCAATCCAAGTAGTAAGTTTGCTCAATCGGGCGAGAAAGATTGATGGTGAACCTTTGTTCTAAATCCTCAATATTACCAACTTGGGTCAACCACAATTCCGGATTGTTCGGTGGTTGCTGTGGTTGATTACCTCTTGTCCTCTACATTCATGAAACAATTAAGAAAACAAACACAAAACTCAAAAGTTAGTGTTAGTCATCATAATAAGCACCAAACACCTTTACAATCAATCCTTGGTTCATGTTAATTCACTTTCAAAAACAATAACCAATTAAACCAATAACTCTTGTGAAAAATTTCCAAAAACTACACTCTCAACCAAATCACATTCCCTTTAAACAAAACAACTTATTAACCATAATCATAGATCAATTTAACCAAAACACGACAAACATGATTACTTATTACTCTTTTAAATTCCAAAAATCCAATAAACTTCATCATGTTAACAACTTTGACCAATTCAAACAAACATTAACAAAAGCTTCATCACAATTAAAAATCATATGTTTAATCCTCACTAGCATGGCATAATACATAGTTGGAACAATTTAGCTCAAATCAATCAAAACAATTTGACCCGCCCATATGGACACTACCTCACACTAGCTCAAAAACACATGAACAATTCAAAGATCACCACACTTTCAAGCAATTATCCCCTTTTTACTTACAAAATTCGGACTTTAAACCCTACAAACCCTAAGTTCATGTAAGACTTCCAAAAACACAAACTTTATCATGAAATCAAGTCATACAAACATTATCTAACAAAACCCATAACTAATTTAATCACATAATCCAAATTAAAGCAAACCCACACTAATTCATCATGATAATTAAGAATTTAACAAGCAATTTACATATAATAAGATGAAATTAGTAAGGAAGGAAACAAATTCGGACCTTTTTGGGTGCCATTCTTGAAAGATTGAGGTTAATTGAAACAATAGATCAAACTTTTAAGATTTAGGGTTTTGAAGATCAAAGGATTTGTAAGAGTAAAAGATGTAGATGAATGAAAATAATCGAAGTAAAAAGGAATAAAAACAGCTGGTATCTCGTTTTTAAGATGTGTGGTTGGGAAAATTCGGATGTGATTTTAATTTAAAAGCCTAAAACAGTCTGCCCGACCCATTTGGCGCGGCGCTCCACAAAATCGCGCGGCGCTCCAAATAACTATAAATTCATGTCGAGCCTAATTGAATATCTGGTACATCAGGTACCACAAGGTGGCGCGGCGCGCCCTAAAGTGGAGCGGCGCTCCATTTACTGAAACTCCAAAATTTCGCATTTTTAAACCTTTGAAACCAATTTTCTCACCATAAAACTACCAAACAAACCCCAATAACAATCCAAGCATGATCATATTGCACATATTATCAAACAAGCACAAAAATTTACAAACTCTACAACAATGTGAACCTTATTTAACGAGTCGTTCACACGACTCGTCCCCAACTTCAAGTGGCGTTGGGATCGGGTTCAACGTGAACCTCATCATTAATCTCTAATGGACCATCAAAATACTTCTTCACACGATGTCCGTTAACCTTAAAGGTAATACCATTCGCATTTTTTAACTCGATCGTACCGTATGGGAACACCTTAACAACCTCAAATGGTCCCGTCCACCGGGACTTGAGTTTTCCCGGTAAAAGCTTTAATCTAGAGTTAAACAAAAGCACTCGGTCGCCTTCGTTAAACTCCTTTGGACCCTTTAACTTCCTATCATGCCATTGCTTGGTCTTTTCTTTATAAATCAATGAATTCTCGTACGCATCAAGGCGTAATTCACCAAGCTCATTCAATTGCCCCGCCCTTAGGCGTCCGGCTTCCTTCAAATCTAAATTGCACTTTTTAAGTGCCCACATAGCCTTGTGCTCAATCTCCAACGGGAGATGGCACGCTTTCCCATAAACCAACCGATAAGGAGTGGTACCAATTGGCGTTTTGAAGGCGGTTCTAAACGCCCACAAAGCTTCATCGAGCTTATTTGCCCACTCCTTCGGATTCGAACCCACAGTTTTCTCAAGAATACTTTTAAGAGCTCGATTTGTATTCTCAACTTGTCCGCTCGTTTGGGGATGGTATGAAGTAGAAACTTTATGGAGAACTCCATATCGCTTCAATACCTTCTCCATTTGGGCGTTACAAAAATGAGTACCCCTATCACTAATTAAAGCTTTAGGAGTTCCAAATCGAGAGAATAAACGCTTAAGGAACGAAATCACAACTCGTGCATCATTTGTGGCTAAAGCTTGCGCTTCAGCCCATTTAGACACGTAGTCGATGGCAACGAGTATGTAACTATAATTCTGAGATTTCGGAAATGGCCCCATAAAGTCAATCCCCCAAACGTCAAATACTTCGCAAACTTGGATGCTTTGTTGAGGCATCTCATCCCGTTTGGTGACTTTACCGGCCCTTTGGCACGAATCACATGACTTACAAACCAGGTAGGCATCTTTGAAGATTGTCGGCCAATAAAAGCCGGCATCATAGACTTTACGCCCCGTAATTTGGGGTCCAAAATGCCCACCGGTAGGCCCACTATGGCACTCGGTCAAAATACGCATACACTCATCACCGGAAACACACCGGCGGATAACCCCATCGGGACAACAACGAAAAAGATAGGGATACTCCCAGAAATAGTACTTAAGGTCACTGAAAAATTTCTTCCTCTTTTGATGTGACCACCCTTTCTCCAAGAATCTCCCAACTAGATAATTAGCAATGTCCACGTACCACGGCTCATCAACCTTATCCACCTTCATGAGATATTCGCAGGGAAAATCATCATGAATGGTCGTCTCATCGAGAACCTCACGGGAGGGGTTCTCAAGACGTGAAAGGTGATCGGCCGCCAAGTTTTCAGCACCCTTTTTATCCCGGATCTCCACATCAAATTCTTGCAAAAGCAAGATCCATCTAAGAAGTCGTGGTTTTGCATCCGGTTTAGCAAAAAGGTACTTTAGAGCAGAATGGTCCGTAAAGACAATAGTCTTAGATAAGACTAAGTAGGACCGGAACTTATCAAACGAAAAGACCACCGCAAGGAGCTCTTTTTCAGTGGTAGTATAATTTAATTGCGCTCCTTGCAAGGTCTTGCTTTCATAGTAGATGGGTCAGAAATGCTTCTCGACCCTTTGACCCAAAACTGAGCCAACAGCGAAATCAGATGCATCGCACATAAGCTCGAACGGAAGGGACCAATTCGGAGCAATTATGATTGGCGCATTGATGAGTTTCTCCTTCAAAAGCTCGAATGCCTTTTGGCATTCGTCGGAGAAGTTCCACGGGGTGTCCTTTTCAAGGAGTTTATTCATCGGGTTGGCAATCTTAGAAAAATCTTTAATGAATCGCCGGTAAAAACCGGCGTTCCCGAGAAAACTCCTAACACCCTTAACATCGGTAGGGGGTGGAAGGTTCTTAATAGCGGTAACCTTTGCGAGATCCACCTCTATACCGTTTTTAGAAATCTTGTGCCCGAGAACAATGCCCCCTTGAACCATGAAATGGCACTTCTCCCAGTTGAGCACAAGATTAGATTTTTCGCACCTGACCAACATCCGTTCTAAATTAAGAAGGCATGAATCGAAAGTGTCACCGAAAACCGAGAAGTCATCCATGAACACCTCCATGCAATCTTCTATCATGTCATGGAATATTGCCATCATGCACCTTTGAAAAGTGGCCGGAGCATTGCAAAGGCCAAAGGGCATGCGTCGATAAGAGAACGTGCCATACGGGCACGTGAAAGTAGTCTTCTCTTGGTCCTCGGGCGAGATTGGAATTTGAAAATAGCCCGAGAAACCATCGAGAAAGCAATAGAAACTGTTTCCCGCCAACCTCTCTAGCATTTGATCCATGAAAGGTAGCGGGAAGTGGTCTTTACGTGTGGCGTCGTTCAACTTACGGTAGTCGATACAAACACGCCACCCCGTGACAGTCCGGGTGGAAATTAACTCATTTTTATCATTGGTGGTAACAGTCATACCACCTTTCTTAGGTACACAGTGTACCGGGCTAATCCATGGACTGTCAGAAATCGGGTAAATCAGACCTGCATCAAGGAGCTTTATGATCTCTTTCTTCACGACATCTTGCATGTGCGGGTTCAACCTCCTTTGGCGTTGCACCACAGGTTTGGAGTTATCCTCCATTAGAATTTTGTGGGTGCAATAGGAGGGACTAATACCCTTAATGTCGTGAATCTTCCATGCAATGGCCAGTTTATTGGCCTTTAGCATAGTAACAAGCTCAGTTTTCTGACCTGCTGAAAGAGAAGAAGAAATAATTACCGGAAGCTTAGATTCCTCATGCAAGTAAGCGTATTTCAAATGATCTGGAAGTGGCTTCAATTCAAGCTCGGGAGGTTCTTCAATTGAAGACTTGCTCCGGTAATTTGAATCACGTTCGAGTTCTTTGAACTCCTCTTCAGTCGGCTCATAGCTGTTTTCCATCAAGGTGCACATCCTCATCAACCTCGTCAACCTCGTCAACCTCGTCAACCTCGTCAACCTGCACCTCGTCAACCTGCACATCCTCATCAATCTCAACCAATGAGCATTCTCCTGAACCCTGTAACTCTGGGAATTCCTGCAAAAACTCAGACTGGACATTCACAGTGTTAAGAAAATAACATGTATCATCAGTGTAGCCAGGGTATTTTAAAGCATGGTCGATTGAGAATGTTGCACTCAAATCATCTATCCTAAGGGTCAGCTTTTGGCCATACACATCAATCATACACCTAGCAGTATTTAAGAATGGCCGACCCAAAATTAGTGGAATCCTTTCATCCACTTCCATATCCAAAACCACAAAATCCGCCGGAAAAACTAACGACCCGGTCTTCACTAGCATATTCTCTATGATTCCACGAGGGAATTTAATAGAGCGGTCGGCTAGCTGCACAGCCATACGCGTGGGTTTTAACTCCCCGGGGTCTAGCTTTAAGTAAATAGAATAAGGATTAAATTAATGCTAGCCCCCAAATCCGCCAAAGCCCTCATACAGTCCAAATTACCAAGTAAACAAGGAATGGTAAAACTTCCAGGATCTTCAAGCTTCTCGGGAAGCTTGTTTGCAACAACCGCTGAGCATGCGGCATTCAACCTGACTGAAGACACGTTCTTCAACTTCTGCCTGTTAGTCACTAAATCTTTGAGAAACCTCGCATACTTAGGCATACCTGCAATAACATCAATAAAAGGCATATTTATGTTAACTTTTTTAATCAAGTCCATGAACTTGGACTTTTCGGCCTCTAGCTTCTCCAATCGCTGTTTCCTCGGGAATGGGAGCGGTGGTTGATACTCTCTAACTACCGGTTTAGCAGCAACAGTAACCGGTTCCTTAACAACTTTTTCAGCCACCTGTTCCGGCTCCTTTTCCCTTTTCGGTTCACTTTCAACAACCGGCTCACTATCATTAACTAACGGTACCCTCAAATCATACTCGTCGGGCTTCCTCGGTGGATAATATGCTAAACCACTTCGGGTGGTGATAGCATTAACATGCCCGTTTTTCGGGTTAGTATCCGTCTTGCTCGGTAACTCCCCCGGTTTTCTCTCACTATTCTTATTAGCAAGTTGACCAATCTGTTGTTCTAGATTATGAATAGCTGCTTGTTGATTCCGAAACATTTGGTCATTCTTTTCATTATTCTGAGTAACGGTAGTGACAAGTTGAGTCTGAGATATCACTAACTTCTCGATCATAGCCTCAAGGTTGGACTTTTTCTCTTCGACCTGTGGTTTCTGAAAATAACCGGGAGCTTGCTGCTGAAAACCTCCACTAGAACCCGGTTGGAACCTCGAACCCTGATTACCTTGCGGATTATAAGGATTATTGAAATTCCTATTAAACTGAGCACGTCCCTGAAACTGATTGTTATTCTGCTGACTAATATAGTTGACCTCTTCTTTCTGATTCATAGTCAAACCCGCATCACAATCTTTGCCCAGATGCAAACCTCCACAGTATTCACAACCAACCTTCATACCATGAATATCCTTGTTCATCTTCTCCAAATTCCTACCAAACGAATCCAACTTAGCACTGAAAGACCCAAAATCATCATAAGCACCTGTACCTGTAGTCTCTGTTCTCTTAACTGAAGCTGAAGGGTAAGATTCATGATCCTGATGCCACTCATGAGAATAAGCAGCTTGCTTTTCAATGATCTCTAACGCCTCTTCTTCAGTCTTATCCATTAACGTACCACCTGCAGCTTGATCAATACTCTGACGCGTAGGAATATCACAACCTTTGTAGAAAATCTGAACCTTCTGTAAATCATTCAACCCGTGTTGCGGGCACGAGCGTAACAAAGTAGCAAAACGGTCCCAAGCATCAAACAATGTCTCACTGCTCTTTTGTCTAAATTGAGAAATATCTGCTTGAAGTCGAGCAGCTCGAGATGCAGGGAAAAACTTCGACAAAAACTTATCTTCCAAAGTCTCCCAAGATGTAATCGTACCTTCTGGTTGCTTATCTAACCATCTCTTAGCTTCTCCCTTAAGAGTCCAAGGGAAAAGTCTTGTCTTAATTGAGGTGTCGGCAACCTCATGTAGCTTAAACAAGTTACAAACATCATTAAAATTACGAAGATGCTCGTTAGCATCCTCGGTATCTTTGCCATAGAATCGGCAATCAGAAGAAATCAAATTCAGGATCGGCCCTGTAATTTGAAAAGGCTGAGTAATATTCGGCTGAGTAATCGAATTGCCTTGGCCTCCTCGGGTGGCCTTCAACTTTTCTGCCATAGTCTGAGGACGAGGTGGTTCTTCGGCCATTTCTTCAGTATCTAAAGTGTCAGACGAAATGTAAGAATCTTCTTCTGAGTTAACTTCTGGTGGTGTCTCGGGCACCACAATATCGTTGTTACTGAACAAATTGACTACAACTTCACTCGAAGACGGTGAAGAATCCACTTTAGACTTTTGCTCTTGACTTAAGGCTTTGAACAACTCTCTTTCAGGCTCGTCAAATGGTGTTAAAATCGGAGAACTTGAAGAACGCGTGTGTGGCATGCACTACCTGTAACTGCAAGAACACAGCTAACAAACCGATTAAACGCACCGACTCAATTAGAATTAAAATAAAATAAACAGTTAAAATTAACTAAAAACAAACTTAATTTTCAAACTTAATTTTCAACACAACTGTCCCTGGCAGCGGCGCCAAAAACTTGATGTGTAAAATCTAGTATATAAATTATCTCTGGAAATATGCCTGGTTAAAGATTACTACACACTTACGGGCAGTGTACCCGATCGTGTAATAGTATAAAAATGGTAATTCCAAGTATCGTTCCAAGGACAGTATTAACGTGAGAATTAAGTTTGAAACTAATAAAAGTAAACTAAGTTAAACTATGAAAATTGAAATTACGAGATAGTTTGTTTTGCGGCTATTTAACGATTAGCCAAATCAAGATAGCTTTAAAAGTAAAAGACAATATTTTTGGATTTTTAAGTTTAGATAAAAGAAATACAGACTCAACGGGAAAATAAAGATATTGGAATTCAATGGATAGAAGAATGTTCGCCTAGATATCCTATTCGCAGTGTTGGATGATTTGTTATTAAGCACTAGTTCTATTAATCAATGCACGCAATTACAGAGTCGGTTTACCCAGAGTTCTCTTTTAGCAAACACGTCAAACTAGGATTAATTGGCTTAGGGTTCCCTTTCACCAAATACAATCTTTCGTTTGTGACTTAGTAACTAGCTAATTATAAGATTAAGATGCAATTGGTTACGCGTTCGCTCCACACAATTCACCCCTATTTTGTTCAATTACGTTACCCGGTTTACCCCCTTGGTCCAGTAAGCACCCAATCGGTTAAGACAAATCAATTGAAAATTAGATCACTAAATTGAAACAGGGTTCCCTTTGTTCAAACAAGATTCACTAATCAACCTAGTAACAATAATCAACACCCACAAGAATGGTTCTTAATCAAAACTCATAATTATCATGCATCAATTAATAAAACATCAAAGTATCATCCAAACACTTGCAAATATTCAATCTAGACAAACATTAAAAGCTTAGCCTACAATCATGGCTAAAACCAAAATAACAATCAAAGAAATAGAGAAATTCATTGTTGATAACAAGGAGATAAAACTAATCAAAGATTGAAATCTGAAAGATACACGAATCGAGACTTGTTCCCGGAATGATTAGTACCTTAGAATGACCTTGAAGATCTCCAAAAATCACCTAAGTCCGTCAAAAAGTGGCTGGAATTCGTCAGGATATGATAATGATACATTAGGGTATTTTTCGGGCTTAAATAGGTGGAGATTTCTGAACCCGGGCTGAAGGTCGCGCGGCGCGCCAGGACCCCCGCGCGGCGCGCCGAATAACTGGGATCTGATATTTGAACTTCTGAAATGCTCGACCTTTATTTCCTGTTTATTGGCGCGGCGCGCCATGTTTTGGAGCGGCGCTCCATGCTGAAAAATGCTGAAACGAGCTTAAAAACTTACTTTAAACACCAAAACTCGAATCGAACCAAACCTTTTCACTTGTTAACATCGAAAAACATCCAAAACCATCAAATAACCTCAAATTTAACCTCCTTGGTCTTGGAACTCAAACTTTCACAACTTTAACCAAAATAACTCCAAATCGTATCCAAAAGGACCAAAATGTACCCGATATCGCTAAGGAAAACGCATATGAAATATACGATATCAATAATTTGAATTTTGACTTGACACCTATAGAGCTGAGGAGCTCAAAACCTATTCGTTAAGGAGAAATGTTTTCCCTACAATTATGTATAGATCATTGGAACTAAGTAACTTTCGGTTGAAAACCGATACCCTCTTCCTCGTATCCATGACCTCATGATTATTTACATGAATCTCGCGTATATTCCAAACCGACCTCTGATCCGGTTATCATCAATTGAGAGACCAGGGAGAAGATGTCTCCTAACCCAATTTTAGAACTCGCTACGATAGTTGTAAATTTCTTTTAGTACCGTTCGATTATCTAGGCCTCCGCCCGTATTCATAGGCCTCCTGAACCGCGTTTGTAAACTTATATAGATGAATCCGTTATCGTATTTATAAATGATGTCTAAACCTATTCAAGTAAAGAAGAAAACGAACGACATCTCCGTCTTACGCTCGAACTCTTAAGAAAAGAGCAACTCTATGCCGAATTCTCCAAGTGAGAATTTTGGTTAAACGAAGTCCAATTTTTAGACCATGTTTTTAGTGGTCAAAGTATTTCAATACATCTCGCAATCGGAACCACACGTAATCGGGAAACCCTCATGACTCAGACTTGTATTCGTAAAATCTTAGATCTCGCCGGTTATTACTGAAGATTCATTTCCTACTTTTCTCGTGTTGCACGACCTTTAAACTCGTTAACTCACTGAGGGAAAAATTTAAACCTCTCCGTGTCCGAACTTTGAACATGATCTTTCACACAAACCTTACTAGCTAAATTCGTTTAGCACACTGGAACTCAAATATGGAAATATTTCTACTTGAACGCCCGAAAGACATACTCTCTCGACTCGAAATCAAGGAAACTGAAATTCGTTAATTTGCTCGAAAAATTTGAATACTTAATCATGGACCCGATCAACCTTCTCATCAACACGTGCCACGTTACATAGCTCTGTTATTTCACCATTTTCCGCCTGATATTACTGGAACTTAAGATAACACCCAATCCAAGGATACTTCACTCTTCTTTGACTTATCATACAACTACGTGTACTATCTCGTTATCCCATCAAACCTCAACATTCGACCACTAAGTGCGCGACATGGTTACCTCAAGGTGTGAACTCATCCTATTCTAAGTTCTCATTTCACTATTGTCTTATCGCTCGCACTTCCGTGTAAGAAAACTTTTTATAAAACTTCTCAATGGAGAGAGAAACTCTTCACATTATATTAGTATTCGCCACGATGGTGAATAGTCCTAACAACCATTTTCGGGAACCGATGGATCTTCCGCGTTGCGGACCTCTTGAGAAACTAAACCTGTTCAAACGTGTATTAAAGAAAATTCTAGCTCGGCACGGCGTACCATCTCCATTAAAATTTCAGATCGGGATACTCGTCTCACTTCTAAATTCGGGATGCCTTACAAGGAACCTTAGGGACTAAAGTTGCAAAGAGGCTAAAGATTTGACTAGGTCAACTAGTCAAACCTTCAACCTCCTCCTCTCATTTTCTCTCTTTCTCTCTTTTCATACTTCCATTTTCCTCTCAAGAACTCAAACAAGATTCATCATCTAATTTCGGATTTGGAGGCTAACATCAAAACAAATTACATATTTGGAATCCTCTCTTCATCATCTTCGACTTGATACCAATTTCATCTCATTTGGGTAACTTTCTAAAATCACTAGATTTTGTGTTCTTGATGTTTTTGAATTATAAAAGTGTTAATTAGTGTCTATGGCTCGTGTATAACATGAATATATGTTTTGGTTGTTCGATTTGTTGTTTTGAGTAACTAGTTTGAACACTTGAAAATGGGTTTGCTTAATCTTTGATTTTGAAAGATTAAATATTGTTAAATTGTTAAAGTTCATGTTTTAATTGTGTTACTAGTATCACTAGCTTCTTTTTGATGTGTAGGTTGATTTGCAAAACTTCAAAAACATGATTAATGATTTTGTAATTCTTGATTAGGGTTTGATCGTTCTTGAGATGAACTTTTTGATGCTTGAATGCCATGAAATGTTAATTGTTAGTATTTAGTTGTAATGCATGTTTCATTACCTTCAAAACGGCATATCATATGTGTGAATTGGATTCCCGAAACTTAAAATGCATTTTGTGAACTTGAAACTTGAAAATGGACTTTAAATGATCACATGACGAGAAATCGGTTATTGGAAATGATGTTTTTGTTTGATGAAACATGTTTAGTTATGTTCCTTATCAAAAGAGCTTTCCAACGATATAAGGTGCGAGTTCTAAATGTTTACGGTTTGCATTTTGTGCTAAAACGAATTTTGGATCAAGACTTGAACATTTGAAACTGACCAGGTACCAGCTCCCGTGTATTGTCGCGGCGCAAAAATTGTGGGCCGCGGCGCGGCATAAGCCGTGTCCAGGCTCTGACTTCCTTGGTCAAAATAAGAAAAATGTTTGGCACGCTATGGACCTCCGATTCACATGAGACTTGTTCAAACATGCTTATATATGAATAAAAACCTCAGAAAAATAGTTCGAGACCCGACCCGAAAGCGTTCACTTTTTCGTTGACTTTGACCCGACCAAAGTTTAACTTTTGTCAAACTTAACCAAATGATTATGCAATCTTTCTAACATGATTCTATACTTGTATCTTGCATGAAACTTGACAATTTGATTCACATGCTTCATAATCGAGTCGTAACGAGCCACAGGACTAATTGAACATCTTTGACCTATCGTGTTTACCGTTATTGATACAACCTATATGTTTAGGTCAAGACTAGCTTTGTCTTTGCACGCGTTTACTTGTTGAAGTACTTTATTACTCTTGCACTCAAGGTGAGATCATAGTCCCACTTTTTACTCTTTGAACTTACTTTTGGGATGAGAAAACATAAACGCTTCTTTTAACTAAGTGAACACAAGTACACGAAAACAAACATTCTACATACGAGTTTAGAACAAAATTCTCAATTCGATTATCATTAGTTACTCTTGCAGTGTGTAAGTGTAGGCGTGAACTTATGTTGTATGGCCATATGGGTTTGACAAACCCTCATCTCGGACGGTTCGCTACCGTCCACAGATGAAATATATTTTCGAGAAACAGTGTTGTTCTAGCACTATTAATGGGGTTCAACGGACGGAATGTTAAGCCTTGATAATTGGGTGCTCGTGAATATTAACTTTTAGAATGTACTACTATTTTATCAATGTTGCAAATCTTGTGGTTCGACTTACTTTTACTCACTTACTTACTTAAACCTATGATTTCACCAACGTTTTCGTTGACATATTTTTATGTTTTTCTCAGGTCTTTGAACGCTATGTGAAACATGCTTCCGCTCATTATTTGATACTTGCATTGGATGTCGAGTATACATGCACTTCATGGAGCGTCTGTTGACTTTCTTTAAAACTGTGTCGCATAGGCTTCACATGTAACTATAACTTTGTAACGTAACTTTTGGATGAACAATTCTTGTAAACTTTGAAACAATCTTTATTTTTGAAAGGAATGCGACATATCTTTGGTCAAACGTCACGTTAAAGACCTATGACCATGCAACGGGACCTAAGTAGTCGACGCCGTCAATTGACGATTTGTCGGGGTCGCTACATCCTGTCTTCGACCATTCTATGCAACCACCGTTCTTACGGTTGACACCCGATTTAGTTCAGGTGACCTAATAAATTTCAGGTGAATTCTTAGGATTTTACGTTCAATGGTAATGAACGCATTGAAAATAGGTTTTCAGAAAACAAATCGGTTTTAATTTGATCAAAATATTTTCTCGTTAAAGCTTGAGTTAAGATATCATCGAATTCCACGAGTTTGTAATTCTCAATCTTTAAGGTCAATCTCAAGGATTGAGTAATATCAGGCTTAAATGCTAATTTTTGATCTTTTAGGAGATTATCCTTTCTTGGGGTATGATTCATTAGTCTTATCAAGCTAATTTGCACGGTGCCCTCCCCATTTTACGAGACAGATCCTCTCATGGATAGGATAAGTCTGACCACTTGGCGACCCTTTTTGATGCTGAGGTCCATGGATTTCCTGCTGATTTTAGAGATGACTTTTCTAGATTTTTCGTCATCCTACAGCTGGTCTGGACGACAACTTCCTGACCTAAATCAAGAAGCGCGTGTCTTTTTCGGAAGACTTTACTTCCTTTTAATGATGGAATTAATTCATCTTGTAGATCCATCTTTCTTTGAAATATATTACAGTAAATCGGGTAAAACTGATTAGTTTAGTCTAAAGCAAAAGTACCTGCAATAATCTTGTACAAAATATGTGATATATGTTTTAAAGAACTTGGTAAATTTTTCCCACACTTAACTTTTATTTATTCTTTTCTTTGCCTTTTTATTCTCTTATATTCCATTTTAAATGAATTTAAGCGTTTTGGGTTGTTTCTCCATTTATGTTCTTTCCAAGGTAACAATAATTTCGGCATTAACACCTAGTTTTATCGTTCATAAATATGTATAAACATGATTTTAAATTCATGTAGTTGAAATTTTTTCAAATTTTCACAAAATTTGGCAATTAAACTAAGTGTAAACCCGAGAGAATTTATAACCCTTCCCCACACTTGAGATCATGCAATGCCCTCATTTGCATGAAATCAGACTATAATTATAAATTCATGAGGGTGATTAGTGTAGAAAAGTGATTAAAAATACCCAGTTTGTAATTACTAAGCTCATCAAATGATAGATGGTTCGCCTCATCGATCATTCCTTTTGTTGTAATTTCACATATGTTTTGCGTCTTATCGTCAAAATTAGTAGCTTTTGCTGAACTTAATGTCAGTCTTTGAAAGTGCGCTGTTTTACCCTGTTTTACATAAGATAAACTACAAACATATATATATATATATATATATATATATATATATATATATATATATATATATATATATATATATATATATATATATATATATATATATATAACCTTTAACAATTCAAATAAATAATTTTTTAAAATTTTGTTTCCTTTTACTTTAGGTAGTTTCGGTATGTTTACCTAGTCCGTCCCTCGACAAAATTTAAAATTTGTCGTTAAAGCGATTGTTTTAAAAACAAAGATTTTCGGGTTTTTTAATTTTTTTGGCATACTTTAGATCAGTAATATTAAAAATAATGATAACAAAATTTTTCGCCCCGTCTTTGGGTAAAGCAATTTCGATTCTATGATATAGTCTTTAACTCACGACGAATTTTAGAAATCATTTTTTTTAAACTTAATGAAATAAAGTAAATTTTTGTTTTTAAATGCACACAAATCATAAATTAAAAAAAACGTATTAATTTCATACAAAACCTACAAAACAAAAAATTCAGAATGGGGGGAGAAAACTAGTTCTTTAGTGTCTGCTAGTGGAAAAGACCAATAGGATTCCATTCTCGGAACTACACGAGAACAGAACAAGTAACTCTAGACAGTATTTTTTATAGAACATTTGAATCTCCCCACACTTAGGTAGCCGTGGTGTCGAAATTGTGATTAACTTCATTGTCAGTTTCTTTTGGACCATAATCAACTTGCATATCTGTGACTTTTTCTTTAAGCCATTGGTCGGATTCCTGTGTAATATCCACAAATTCAACTAGCTTCGCCTTTTGTTTAGGTGATAGATTGGATACTAACCGGTTACATAACTTAAAGTTCCCCTTAATTCTAGCATCACGAATCCGTTTAATAAGTTTCTTCATTGAACTGTTAATAACGGCGTCATTTAATTTCGTATCAACAACGGGGTTCTTTGTTATCAAGTCATCATTAGGTGTTACTTCATTTTTGTAGTGACCCGAACTTTTCCATGTTTATATATTTTAATTGAGATTGATATTTACATGATTAAATGTTTCCAACATGTTAAGCAATCAAACTTGTTAAGACTTGATTAATTGAAATATGTTTCATATAGACAATTGACCACCCAAGTTGACCGGTGATTCACGAACGTTAAAACTTGTAAAAACTATATGATGACATATATATGGATATATATATAGTTAACATGATACTACGATAAGTAAACATATCATTAAGTATATTAACAATGAACTACATATGTAAAAACAAGACTACTAACTTAATGATTTTTAAACGAGACATATATGTAACGATTATCGTTGTAAAGACATTTAATGTATATATATCATATTAAGAGATATTCATACATGATAATATCATGATAATATAATAATTTAAAATCTCATTTGATATTATAAACATTGGGTTAACAACATTTAACAAGATCGTTAACCTAAAGGTTTCAAAACAACACTTACATGTAACGACTAACGATGACTTAACGACTCAGTTAAAATGTATATACATGTAGTGTTTTAATATGTATTTATACACTTTTGAAAGACTTCAATACACTTATCAAAATACTTCTACTTAACAAAAATGCTTACAATTACATCCTCGTTCAGTTTCATCAACAATTCTACTCGTATGCACCCGTATTCGTACTCGTACAATACACAGCTTTTAGATGTATGTACTATTGGTATATACACTCCAATGATCAGCTCTTAGCAGCCCATGTGAGTCACCTAACACATGTGGGAACCATCATTTGGCAACTAGCATGAAATATCTCATAAAATTACAAAAATATGAGTAATCATTCATGACTTATTTACATGAAAACAAAATTACATATCCTTTATATCTAATCCATACACCAACGACCAAAAACACCTACAAACACTTTCATTCTTCAATTTTCTTCATCTAATTGATCTCTCTCAAGTTCTATCTTCAAGTTCTAAGTGTTCTTCATAAATTCCAAAAGTTCTAGTTTCATAAAATCAAGAATACTTTCAAGTTTGCTAGCTCACTTCCAATCTTGTAAGGTGATCATCCAACCTCAAGAAATCTTTGTTTCTTACAGTAGGTTATCATTCTAATACAAGGTAATAATCATATTCAAACTTTGGTTCAATTTCTATAACTATAACAATCTTATTTCAAGTGATGATCTTACTTGAACTTGTTTTCGTGTCATGATTCTGCTTCAAGAACTTCGAGCCATCCAAGGATCCATTGAAGCTAGATCCATTTTTCTCTTTTCCAGTAGGTTTATCCAAGGAAATTAAGGTAGTAATGATGTTCATAACATCATTCGATTCATACATATAAGGCTATCTTATTCGAAGGTTTAAACTTGTAATCACTAGAACATAGTTTAGTTAATTCTAAACTTGTTCGCAAACAAAAGTTAATCCTTCTAACTTGACTTTTAAAATCAACTAAACACATGTTCTATATCTATATGATATGCTAACTTAATGATTTAAAACCTGGAAACACGAAAAACACCGTAAAACCGGATTTACGCCGTCGTAGTAACACCGCGGGCTGTTTTGGGTTAGTTAATTAAAAACTATGATAAACTTTGATTTTAAAGTTGTTATTCTGAGAAAATAATTTTTATTATGAACATGAAACTATATCCAAAAATTATGATTAAACTCAAAGTGGAAGTATGTTTTCTAAAATGGTCATCTAGACGTCGTTCTTTCGACTGAAATGACTACCTTTACAAAAACGACTTGTAACTTATTTTTCCGACTATAAACCTATACTTTTCTGTTTAGATTCATAAAATAGAGTTCAATATGAAACCATAGCAATTTGATTCACTCAAAACGGATTTAAAATGAAGAAGTTATGGGTAAAACAAGATTGGATAATTTTTTCTCATTTTAAGCTACGTGAAAATTGGTAACAAATCTATTCCAACCATAACTTAATCAACTTGTATTGTATATTATGTAATCTTGAGATACCATAGACACGTATACAATGTTTCGACCTATCATGTCGACACATCTATATATATTTCGGAACAACCATAGACACTCTATATGTGAATGTTGGAGTTAGCTATACAGGGTTGAGGTTGATTCCAAAATATATATAGTTTGAGTTGTGATCAATACTGAGATACGTATACACTGGGTCGTGGGTTGATTCAAGATAATATTTATCGATTTATTTCTGTACATCTAACTATGGACAACTAGTTGTAGGTTACTAACGAGGACAGCTGACTTAATAAACTTAAAACATCAAAATATATTAAAAGTGTTGTAAATATATTTTGAACATACTTTAATATATATGTATATATTGTTATAGGTTCGTGAATCAACAGTGGCCAAGTCTTACTTCCCGACGAAGTAAAAATCTGTGAAAGTGAGTTATAGTCCCACTTTTAAAATCTAATATTTTTGGGATGAGAATACATGCAAGTTTTATAAATGATTTACAAAGTAGACACAAGTACGTGAAACTACATTCTATGGTTGAATTATCGAAATCGAATATGCCCCTTTTTTATTAAGTCTGGTAATCTAAGAATTAGGGAACAGACACCCTAATTGACGCGAATCCTAAAGATAGATCTATTGGGCCTAACAAACCCCATCCAAAGTACCGGATGCTTTAGTACTTCGAAATTTATATCATATCCGAAGGGTGTCCCGGAATGATGGGGATATTCTTATATATACATCTTGTTAATGTCGGTTACCAGGTGTTCACCATATGAATGATTTTTATCTCTATGTATGGGATGTGTATTGAAATATGAAATCTTGTGGTCTATTATTATGATTTGATATATATAGGTTAAACCTATAACTCACCAACATTTTTGTTGACGTTTTAAGCATGTTTATTCTCAGGTGATTATTAAGAGCTTCCGCTGTAGCATACTTAAATAAGGATGAGATTTGGAGTCCATACTTGTATGATATTGTGTAAAAACTGCATTCAAGAAACTTATTTTGTTGTAACATATTTGTATTGTAAACCATTATGTAATGGTCGTGTGTAAACAGGATATTTTAGATTATCATTATTTGATAATCTACGTAAAGCTTTTTAAAACCTTTATCTATGAAATAAAGGTTATGGTTTGTTTTAAAAATGAATGCAGTCTTTGAAAAACGTCTCATATAGAGGTCAAAACCTCGCAACGAAATCAATTAATATGGAACGTTTTTAATCAATAAGAACGGGACATTTCAGTTGGTATCCGAGCGTTGGTCTTAGAGAACCAGAAAATTTGCATTAGTGTGTCTTATCGAGTTTGTTAGGATGCATTAGTGAGTCTGGACTTCGACCGTGTTTTCTTTAAAAATGATTGCTTAACATTTTTGTTGGAAACTATATATTTTTAACATATGAATATTATGTGATATATTAATCTCTTAACGTGTTTGATATTATGTGATAGATGTCTACCTCTAGAACAAGTCCCATTGACTCACCTAATAATAATGAAGAGTCAAATGTAAATTGGAATGATTTGTGGACTGATTCACAAGTTCCCGAAGAGGAACCGGAAGAAGAGTCGGAACCGGAAGAAGAATCGGAACCGGAAGAAGAATCGGAACCGGATGAAGAAATAGAACCGGTGGGGGAAATAATAAAACGGTTAAGTAAAAGAAAATCCTCAACCAACCGACCAAAGTTAATTATGGTCAATGGTGTTTCCGCCAAGGAAGCAAAATATTGGGAGGATTACCAATTCTCCGATGAATCGGATTCCGACGAGAATTCCGATGATGTTATAGAAATTACCCCAACTGAATTTAAAAAGGCAAAAGAAAATAATAAGGGAAAGGGCATAAAAATAGAGAAATCTAATTCCAACCCCGATGAACTTTATATGTATCGTCAACCCCCGAAGTCCTTAAGTTGTAACAATGACCCGGGAACCTCTAAACCACCAGGTTTTTCTAAACCAATGTGGACAACGACGGCTCGTATTAGGGGAACATCATATATCCCTAGAAACTTGGCAAAACGAACCAAAACCGAAGAAGAAGAAACGAGCGAGTCGGAATAAGATAGTTGTATTCGTGTGGTGTAATATATGTAATATAGTGTTCTTATGCTTTATGATATATGTAAAAATTGCTTGTATTAATAAGTATTTTTTTTATGAATCTAACTCTTGTCTATTTTACAGTTTAAAAACACAAAATGGATAGACAACCCAATATTTTAAGAGACCTACCCGGAGACATGATTGATGAAATCTTGTCTAGAGTCGGCCAGAATTCTTCGGCACAACTATTTAAGGCGAGATCAGTTTGTAAGACATTCGAAGAATGTTCCAAGAATGTCTTGGTTTATAAGAGACTTTCGTTTGAAAGATGGGGGATATCACATTGGGAAACCCATAAGTTACGATGTGTTTACTTTGACGCATATATTGCGGGGAACCCAAATGCTATTTTACGCAACGGGTTAAGAAATTATTTTGACTCAATATATCCGAATATTGGACTTCGTGATTTAGAAAAAGCGGCTAACATGCAACATAAAGAAGCATGTTATGCTTACGGATTAGTAATGTTCGCTTCTCACCAAAGTGAGAACAAGAACATCGGGCTACAACTATTAAACAAAACGTTTCCACAAGTGACGGAGTCGGTAATTGGGGTAAGAAATGAGGTTTTTAGATTATTACGGGACTGTTGGACATTACGTAACCCTCGTCCCTTTGATGACGTTACAACACGCTGTCTTATCAACGGCCATAACGGTTATGTTACACAAGACCAAGGATGGGAAGTAGTCCTAGTAAAACCAGAATGCATGACTTGTTTCTGGACGTATGAATTACGTGTCTTTATTGCCTTTGCTGAACGACTTGTGTACTAGCTAGAATTGTCTTCACAACTATCTTGTATCAAAGTTATTGTGTGCTATATTTCATGCTTTATGTAAAATAAGCGGTATTGTAAGTTTGTAAAATATTGTATAAAAGTTTGAACGCGAAATATTATTATAATCAGTTTTTCATATAGAATTGTAGTAGTTGAATTGTATATTAGCTACTAAGTATGAACTTAATGGGTAGGTACTACCCGAATTTAAACTTATAAAACGCTAATATGAAGAAAAAGCTTTTATAAATGAGTTCATATTATGCTACGAAATACTATTAACTACTCTTAATATTCTGTATGATTAACTTGTTCCATTTAACTATTTTGAAGGAAATGGCACCGACTACTCGACACACCGTGAATATGAGTGAAGAGGAATTCCGTACTTTTCTAGCTTCAAACATAGCCGCAGTACAGGCTGCGCTACATACCAACAATAACCTTGGATCTAGCAGTACAGGAAATCGTGTAGGATGCACCTACAAAGAATTCACTGCCTGCAAACCTTTGGAATTTGATGGAACCGAAGGACCGATCGGATTGAAACGGTGGACCGAGAAGGTTGAATCGGTGTTTGCCATAAGTAAGTGTACTGAAGAGGACAAAGTGAAGTACGCTACGCATACCTTCACAGGTTCTGCGTTAACATGGTGGAATACCTATCTAGAGCAAGTGGGACAAGATGATGCGTACGCACTACCGTGGTCAGCATTCAAGCACTTGATGAACGAGAAGTACCGTCCCAGAACCGAGGTCAATAAGCTCAAGACAGAACTTAGAGGGTTACGAACCCAAGGATTTGATATTACCACGTACGAAAGACGATTCACAGAATTGTGCCTATTGTGTCCGGGAGCATTCGAAGATGAGGAAGAGAAGATCGACGCGTTTGTGAAAGGATTACCGGAAAGAATCCAAGAAGATATAAGTTCACACGAGCCCGCCTCCATACAACAGGCATGTAGAATGGCTCACAAACTAGTGAACCAGATTGAAGAAAGAATTAAAGAACAGACTGCTGAAGAGGCCAATGTGAAGCAAGTCAAAAGAAAGTGGGAGGAAAACGGTGATAAGAATCACCAATACAACAACAACAGCAATTACAACAATAATCGCAACAATTATCCCAACAATCGCAACATCAATCGCAACTACAACAAACGGCCCAACAACAACAACAACAACAACAACAACATCAACTACAACAATCATCCCAACAACAATAATAACCGCAACAACAACAACAATCAGAAGCAGCTATGCCAAAGGTGTGAAAAGAATCACTCGGGGTTCTGCACCAAATTTTGCAACAAGTGTAAAAGAAATGGTCATAGCGCGGCGAAGTGTGAGGTCTACGGACCAGGGGTTAATAGAACGAAAGGAACAAATGGTGTCGGAACGAGTAATGGCGGAGCAAGTAGTGTCGGAGCAAGTTATGCCAATGTAGTTTGTTATAAATGTGGAAAACCAGGCCACATTATTAGAAATTGCCCGAACCAGGAGAACACGAATGGATAAGGCCGTGGAAGAGTTTTCAATATTAATGCGGTAGAGGCACAGGAAGACCCGGAGCTTGTTACGGGTACGTTTCTTATTGACAATAAATCTGCTTACGTTTTATTTGATTCGGGTGCGGATAGAAGCTATATGAGTAGAGATTTTTGTGCTAAATTAAGTTGTCCATTGACGCCTTTGGATAGTAAATTTTTACTCGAATTAGCAAATGGTAAATTAATTTCAGCAGATAATATATGTCGGAATCGAGAAATTAAACTGGTTAGCGAAACATTTAAGATTGATTTGATACCAGTAGAGTTAGGGAGTTTTGATGTGATAATCGGTATGGACTGGTTGAAAGAAGTGAAAGCGGAGATCGTTTGTTACAAAAATGCAATTCGCATTATACGAGAAAAAGGAAAACCCTTAATGGTGTACGGAGAAAAGGGCAACACGAAGCTACATCTTATTAGTAATTTGAAGGCACAAAAACTAATAAGAAAAGGTTGCTATGCTGTTCTAGCACACGTCGAGAAAGTACAAACTGAAGAAAAGAGCATCAATGATGTTCCCATTGCAAAAGAATTTCCCGATGTATTTCCGAAAGAATTACCGGGATTACCCCCACATCGATCCGTTGAATTTCAAATAGATCTTGTACCAGGAGCTGCACCAATAGCTCGTTCTCCTTACAGACTCGCACCCAGCGAGATGAAAGAACTGCAAAGCCAATTACAAGAACTTTTAGAGCGTGGTTTCATTCGACCAAGCACATCACCGTGGGGAGCTCCTGTTTTGTTTGTCAAGAAGAAAGATGGTACATTCAGGTTGTGTATCGACTACCGAGAGTTAAACAAACTTACCATCAAGAACCGCTACCCACTACCGAGAATCGACGACTTATTTGATCAACTACAAGGCTCGTCTGTTTATTCAAAGATTGACTTACGTTCCGGGTATCATCAAATGCGGGTGAAAGAAGATGATATTCCGAAGACTGCTTTCAGAACACGTTACGGTCATTACGAGTTTATGGTCATGCCGTTTGGTTTAACTAATGCACCAGCTGTGTTCATGGACCTTATGAACCGAGTGTGTGGACCATACCTTGACAAGTTTGTCATTGTTTTCATTGATGACATACTTATTTACTCAAAGAATGACCAAGAACACGGTGAACATTTGAGAAAGGTGTTAGAAGTATTGAGGAAGGAAGAATTGTACGCTAAGTTTTCAAAGTGTGCATTTTGGTTGGAAGAAGTTCAATTCCTCGGTCACATAGTGAACAAAGAAGGTATTAAGGTGGATCCGGCAAAGATAGAAACTGTTGAAAAGTGGGAAACCCCGAAAACTCCGAAACACATACGCCAGTTTTTAGGACTAGCTGGTTACTACAGAAGGTTCATCCAAGACTTTTCCAGAATAGCAAAACCCTTGACTGCATTAACGCATAAAGGGAAGAAATTTGAATGGAATGATGAACAAGAGAAAGCGTTTCAGTTATTGAAGAAAAAGCTAACTACGGCACCTATATTGTCATTGCCTGAAGGGAATGATGATTTTGTGATTTATTGTGATGCATCAAAGCAAGGTCTCGGTTGTGTATTAATGCAACGAACGAAGGTGATTGCTTATGCGTCTAGACAATTGAAGATTCACGAACAAAATTATACGACGCATGATTTGGAATTAGGCGCGGTTGTTTTTGCATTAAAGACTTGGAGGCACTACTTATATGGGGTCAAAAGTATTATATATACCGACCACAAAAGTCTTCAACACATATTTAATCAGAAACAACTGAATATGAGGCAGCGTAGGTGGATTGAATTATTGAATGATTACGACTTTGAGATTCGTTACCACCCGGGGAAGGCAAATGTGGTAGCCGATGCCTTGAGCAGGAAGGACAGAGAACCCATTCGAGTAAAATCTATGAATATAATGATTCATAATAACATTACTACTCAAATAAAGGAGGCGCAACAAGGAGTTTTAAAAGAGGGAAATTTAAAGGATGAAATACCCAAAGGATCGGAGAAGCATCTTAATATTCGGGAAGACGGAACCCGGTATAGGGCTGAAAGGATTTGGGTACCAAAATTTGGAGATATGAGAGAAATGGTACTTAGAGAAGCTCATAAAACCAGATACTCAATACATCCTGGAACGGGGAAGATGTACAAGGATCTCAAGAAACATTTTTGGTGGCCGGGTATGAAAGCCGATATTGCTAAATACGTAGGAGAATGTTTGACGTGTTCTAAGGTCAAAGCTGAGCATCAGAAACTATCAGGTCTACTTCAACAACCCGAAATCCCGGAATGGAAATGGGAAAACATTACCATGGATTTCATCACTAAATTGCCAAGGACTGCAAGTGGTTTTGATACTATTTGGGAAATAGTTGATCGTCTCACCAAATCAGCACACTTCTTGCCAATAAGAGAAGATGACAAGATGGAGAAGTTAGCACGACTGTATTTGAAGGAAGTCATCTCCAGACATGGAATACCAATCTCTATTATCTCTGATAGGGATGGCAGATTTATTTCAAGATTCTGGCAGACATTACAGCAAGCATTAGGAACTCGTCTAGACATGAGTACTGCCTATCATCCACAAACTGATGGGCAGAGCGAAAGGACGATACAAACGCTTAAAGACATGCTACGAGCATGTGTTATTGATTTCGGAAACAGTTGGGATCGACATCTACCGTTAGCAGAATTTTCCTACAACAACAGCTACCATTCAAGCATTGAGATGGCGCCGTTTGAAGCACTTTATGGTAGAAAGTGCAGGTCTCCGATTTGTTGGAGTGAAGTGGGGGATAGACAGATTACGGGTCCAGAGATTATACAAGAAACTACCGAGAAGATCATCCAAATTCAACAACGGTTGAAAACCGCCCAAAGTCAACAAAAGAGCTACGCTGACATTAAAAGAAAAGATATAGAATTTGAAATTGGAGAGATGGTCATGCTTAAAGTTGCACCTTGGAAAGGCGTTGTTCGATTTGGTAAACGAGGGAAATTAAATCCAAGGTATATTGGACCATTCAAGATTATTGATCGTGTCGGACCAGTAGCTTACCGACTTGAGTTACCTCAACAACTCGCGGCTGTACATAACACTTTCCACGTCTCGAATTTAAAGAAATGTTTTGCTAAAGAAGATCTCACTATTCCGTTAGATGAAATCCAAATCAACGAAAAACTTCAATTCATCGAAGAACCCGTCGAAATAATGGATCGTGAGGTTAAAAGACTTAAGCAAAACAAGATACCAATTGTTAAGGTTCGATGGAATGCTCGTAGAGGACCCGAGTTCACCTGGGAGCGTGAAGATCAGATGAAGAAAAAATACCCGCATCTATTTCCAGAAGATTCGTCAACACCTTCAACAGCTTAAAATTTCGGGACGAAATTTATTTAACGGGTAGGTACTGTAGTGACCCGAACTTTTCCATGTTTATATATATTAATTGAGATTGATATTTACATGATTAAATGTTTCCAACATGTTAAGCAATCAAACTTGTTAAGACTTGATTAATTGAAATATGTTTCATATAGACAATTGACCACCCAAGTTGACCGGTGATTCACGAACGTTAAAACTTGTAAAAACTATATGATGACATATATATGGATATATATATAGTTAACATGATACTATGATAAGTAAACATATCATTAAGTATATTAACAATGAACTACATATGTAAAAACAAGACTACTAACTTAATGATTTTTAAACGAGACATATATGTAACGATTATCGTTGTAAAGACATTTAATGTATATATATCATATTAAGAGATATTCATACATGATAATATCATGATAATATAATAATTTAAAATCTCATTTGATATTATAAACATTGGGTTAACAACATTTAACAAGATCGTTAACCTAAAGGTTTCAAAACAACACTTACATGTAACGACTAACGATGACTTAACGACTCAGTTAAAATGTATATACATGTAGTGTTTTAATATGTATTTATACACTTTTGAAAGACTTCAATACACTTATCAAAATACTTCTACTTAACAAAAATGCTTACAATTACATCCTCGTTCAGTTTCATCAACAATTCTACTCGTATGCACCCGTATTCGTACTCGTACAATACACAGCTTTTAGATGTATGTACTATTGGTATATACACTCCAATGATCAGCTCTTAGCAGCCCATGTGAGTCACCTAACACATGTGGGAACCATCATTTGGCAACTAGCATGAAATATCTCATAAAATTACAAAAATATGAGTAATCATTCATGACTTATTTACATGAAAACAAAATTACATATCCTTTATATCTAATCCATACACCAACGACCAAAAACACCTACAAACACTTTCATTCTTCAATTTTCTTCATCTAATTGATCTCTCTCAAGTTCTATCTTCAAGTTCTAAGTGTTCTTCATAAATTCCAAAAGTTCTAGTTTCATAAAATCAAGAATACTTTCAAGTTTGCTAGCTCACTTCCAATCTTGTAAGGTGATCATCCAACCTCAAGAAATCTTTGTTTCTTACAGTAGGTTATCATTCTAATACAAGGTAATAATCATATTCAAACTTTGGTTCAATTTCTATAACTATAACAATCTTATTTCAAGTGATGATCTTACTTGAACTTGTTTTCGTGTCATGATTCTGCTTCAAGAACTTCGAGCCATCCAAGGATCCATTGAAGCTAGATCCATTTTTCTCTTTTCCAGTAGGTTTATCCAAGAAAATTAAGGTAGTAATGATGTTCATAACATCATTCGATTCATACATATAAGGCTATCTTATTCGAAGGTTTAAACTTGTAATCACTAGAACATAGTTTAGTTAATTCTAAACTTGTTCGCAAACAAAAGTTAATCCTTCTAACTTGACTTTTAAAATCAACTAAACACATGTTCTATATCTATATGATATGCTAACTTAATGATTTAAAACCTGGAAACACGAAAAACACCGTAAAACCGGATTTACGCCGTCGTAGTAACACCGCGGGCTGTTTTGGGTTAGTTAATTAAAAACTATGATAAACTTTGATTTTAAAGTTGTTATTCTGAGAAAATAATTTTTATTATGAACATGAAACTATATCCAAAAATTATGATTAAACTCAAAGTGGAAGTATGTTTTCTAAAATGGTCATCTAGACGTCGTTCTTTCGACTGAAATGACTACCTTTACAAAAACGACTTGTAACTTATTTTTCCGACTATAAACCTATACTTTTCTGTTTAGATTCATAAAATAGAGTTCAATATGAAACCATAGCAATTTGATTCACTCAAAACGGATTTAAAATGAAGAAGTTATGGGTAAAACAAGATTGGATAATTTTTTCTCATTTTAAGCTACGTGAAAATTGGTAACAAATCTATTCCAACCATAACTTAATCAACTTGTATTGTATATTATGTAATCTTGAGATACCATAGACACGTATACAATGTTTCGACCTATCATGTCGACACATCTATATATATTTCGGAACAACCATAGACACTCTATATGTGAATGTTGGAGTTAGCTATACAGGGTTGAGGTTGATTCCAAAATATATATAGTTTGAGTTGTGATCAATACTGAGATACATATACACTGGGTCGTGGATTGATTCAAGATAATATTTATCGATTTATTTCTGTACATCTAACTATGGACAACTAGTTGTAGGTTACTAACGAGGACAGCTGACTTAATAAACTTAAAACATCAAAATATATTAAAAGTGTTGTAAATATATTTTGAACATACTTTAATATATATGTATATATTGTTATAGGTTCGTGAATCAACAGTGGCCAAGTCTTACTTCCCGACGAAGTAAAAATCTGTGAAAGTGAGTTATAGTCCCACTTTTAAAATCTAATATTTTTGGGATGAGAATACATGCAAGTTTTATAAATGATTTACAAAGTAGACACAAGTACGTGAAACTACATTCTATGGTTGAATTATCGAAATCGAATATGCCCCTTTTTTATTAAGTCTGGTAATCTAAGAATTAGGGAACAGACACCCTAATTGACGCGAATCCTAAAGATAGATCTATTGGGCCTAACAAACCCCATCCAAAGTACCGGATGCTTTAGTACTTCGAAATTTATATCATATCCGAAGGGTGTCCCGGAATGATGGGGATATTCTTATATATACATCTTGTTAATGTCGGTTAACAGGTGTTCACCATATGAATGATTTTTATCTCTATGTATGGGATGTGTATTGAAATATGAAATCTTGTGGTCCATTATTATGATTTGATATATATAGGTTAAACCTATAACTCACCAACATTTTTGTTGACGTTTTAAGCATGTTTATTCTCAGGTGATTATTAAGAGCTTCCGCTGTCGCATACTTAAATAAGGATGAGATTTGGAGTCCATACTTGTATGATATTGTGTAAAAACTGCATTCAAGAAACTTATTTTGTTGTAACATATTTGTATTGTAAACCATTATGTAATGGTCGTGTGTAAACAGGATATTTTAGATTATCATTATTTGATAATCTACGTAAAGCTTTTTAAAACCTTTATCTATGAAATAAAGGTTATGGTTTGTTTTAAAAATGAATGCAGTCTTTGAAAAACGTCTCATATAGAGGTCAAAACCTCGCAACGAAATCAATTAATATGGAACGTTTTTAATCAATAAGAACGGGACATTTCAATTTTCCCCACACTTAGGCGTTTTATTATTGTTAAGCACTACCGTTGGAGTTGGTAAAACAACATGGTTCTTACCAATCGTTTTTGTTGGTTCAACGGTTTTGGTTGGTGGAGATTTAGCCTTTCGACTCACAAAGGTGACCAATTTGTCACCATCACTAAGTGTCATTCTACCCTCTCTTACATCAAATAACGCCCCGGTGGACGCTAAGAATGATCGACCTAAAATTAGAGGAACGTTTGAGTCCTCTTCTATGTCAATGATAATAAATTCGACTAAAAAGGTTAAATTACCCACTTGAACGGGTAGGTTGTCAGCAATTCCAACTGGGTGTTTAATAGTTTGATCAAAGAGTCGAACACTCATTTCCGTTGGACTTAACTCACCTACTCCTAATCTCTTATATAATGAAAGAGGCATAACACTTATACTCGCACCTAAATCTGCTAGTGCATCATACATGACACAATCACTAAGTAGACAAGAAATAATAAATTCACTCAGATCACCTAACCTGGGTGGAGGTTTTGGTGGAACTGTCTTCACCGGGTTTACTTCTACGGTTTTTGTTTCTTGCATTTTCTTATTCTTCTTCTTTCCAGAGGTATCACAAACTTTATTACCTATTACTTGCTCATACTCAACTCCTTTTCTTGGAAATGGGATGGGTGATCTGTATGGTGCCACCACTGGCTTTACATACTCGGGTGGTGGTGGTGGTGTTGTAACTTCTTCATTGTTACTCACATCGAAAACCTTCCCATCTTCTGATGCTGATTTTTCAGAATTCGTTGATACCATATTAACATTCTCATTTCGAGGATTTACTTCAGTATCACCCGGTAGCTTTCCTTGTTCCCTCTCACTCTTCATGCTAGCAAGAGTACCTACGTGTTTTTCTAGATTCAAAATGGAAGCTTGTTGAATTCTTAATGACTGATCAAACCTCTCATTTGTTTGGGTTTGAGATGTAATAAATTGTGTTTGAGATTCCATTAGCTTTGCCATCATTTCTTCCAGATTTGGCTTTTTCTCTTCGGTTTGTTGTGGTGGTTTATATAAGCCAGGTCTTTGTTGATTGAAAGTGTTGTTTTGAGTTGATTGGTTATTCGGACCTTGTTGGTTGTATGAGTTATTGTTGGGTCCATTTGGATTGTAAAGAATGTTTTGATCTCGATTGAAGTTTGGCCTTGGCGGTTGATAATTATTTTGATAATTATTTCCCGGCCTTTGGTTCATGTAGGAAACATTCTCACGTTATTCCATCGTTTGTTCAACATTTACAATCTTTTGTTAAGTGTGGTCCACCGCATTGCTTACAACTGATTCGTATTACGTGAATATCTTTAGTCATATTTTCCATTCGTCTCTCGAAAGCATCTATTTTTGCGGAAATGGAATCAAAGTCATGGTTAGAATCGGCTCTAGCCGCTTTAGATGAACGAAAAATATCTTTTTCCTGGTGCCACTCATGTGAGTGGGTGATGTTATGCGAGGTGTATACGAAATAGTTATATTTTTATTGCGAAATACTATTAAATACGATACAATTTTACACAAGTTATTTATTTATTTATAGAGTGGATATACCTAAACCTTGCTACAACACTATAGGCAGTGTACCTAATCGTAAAGTAGTGTAGTTTTTAGTAAGTCCGGTTCGTTCCACAGGGAGCTAGCCAAGTTTAACGCTATATTTTTAAACTATATATATATATATATATATATATATATATATATATATATATATATATATATATATATATATATATATATATATATATATAACAGTATTATTATTATAAAAAGGGGGTTTTACCGTTTAGTGACTGGTTTGTCGATTTTATGTCTTAAGTCGCAATTAAAACCTAATGTAAAATATTAAATATACAAATGACTTAATTTAAAGTGTAAAGTAAATGACGATAAATAAAATTGCGATAATTAAAAATACGATAATTAAAGGTGCGATAAGATATAAAATAAAGGAATTATGCTTATTTAAACTTCCGTAATCATGATGTTTGGCGTGTTGATTTTAATTTATTACCAAGGGTTAATTGTCATTTGTCCTGGATTATTCAATATGTCCATACGGTTTTTGTCCATAACAGTCCATCAGTCATAAATATAAAGTGCGAGTGTCCTCGTCAAATTATCCTTATACCCGAAGTCAAATATTCCAATTAATTGGGGACTTAAACTGTAATAAGGTTTAATACATTGTTAATGATTACACCGGGTTATTGACTGTGTACAATCCAAGGTTTTAATACTTTATTAACAATTACACCAAGTGTCCTTGTATGTAATCCACCCCTGTTTTAATGAGTCCATTGACTATTAATCCATCCCCGTGTCCAGTTAAATGAACGATTATTAGTACTTATAAATATCCCGTCCATCGTGTCCGATCGAGTGTATATGGTTATTTATAGATACGTCAAATTGTAAATCTCTATATTAAATTAACGAACTATCATTCAGTTAAACAAATATAAAGTCCATTAATAACCCCTAGTCTAATTTCCACAAGTGTCGGTCTTTTGTCCAAACCACAATTATGGTACAAAGCCCAATAACCCCGTGTTTAATATTTAGCCCAACATCACGATTACTTTGATTTAAATAAGCATAATAATAACTTAGCTACGAGACATTAATTTAAAAAGGTTGAACATAACTTACAATGAGTATTAATCGCGTAGTGTTACATGGACAGAATTTCGACTTACAAACTTACAACATTCGCTACCATAACCTTATTATTATTAATCTAAAATTAAAATTAAAATAATAAATATATATATGACGAAAATTTGAATCGGAGTACTTGGTCTACTAGATGACGATTCTAAAGAAAAATCAACGGCGACAATATTGGCTAGGTGTCTTGATCGAGTTACAGGTGGTGAACATATGAAAGGTGGTGAACGTTTTGCTCGGTGCATTAACAGAATATCCTATAAGTTATAAAAATAAAAATTATATAAGTTATCAAATTAATAGACTTTTCTGATTTTGTCCACGTTTCGAATAGCCAATAGATGCAGCAGGTAGCCAGGACCCTTTAAATCGGAAGCCCACAACTCGCCACTAACAAATCCAACTATTACTACGAACCAGAAAATTTTGGATGTCTATCAATTTAACCAATTAAAATAATTTTTCGTCGAAATTTAAAGAAAATAAAGAAAATTCTATGTCCTAAAAACTAGAGCGTTGAGAAATAAGAAAGAAAAAGAGTGGGTCGAAAAACGTCGAAAAATAAATGGTCAAAAAATAATAATAAGAAAGTAAAGCGTCGAAACTCAAACGTCTAAAAACTAAATATTAAAAGTTACGTCTAAAGGTATTAAAACTTAAAAGGAATTCTATATCCAAAATGGCAATAACTTAAAAAATACTAAAATCTTAAAACGGCGTCGTAAAATTCTAAAGCACCTAAATCTTAGTCTAAAGAAAAAGCACTTAAGGGATTTTACGGCAAAGCCTAAAAATCTAGAAATAAAAATAACTACGGCAAAAACTATATCTTAAAACTAGTTACGAACGATAAATATACAAAATTACGCTTGAACGATTAAAATGATACGAAATATAAAAATAAAACTTAAAGTTATAAAAATATAATTTTTATAAAAATATTATTTTTATATAAAGTATTTTATAAAAATATTAGTTTTATAAATTAATAAAACTAAATAAAACTTAATATTACAAATTAAAAAATAAAACTAAAACTAATATTAAAAACTAATTAAATAATTAAAACCTAATTAGGGTTAATTAATAATAATAATAATAATTAATAATACTCCGTAACCCTAATTCGATGGTCAAAGGTTTCAGGCCTGTCAAGTTATTTCATGCGACCGCATGAAATTCCTTTGTTTGGGTCATGCGACTGCATGGATCCGGAAACCAGGCCAGAAGTTGGGCTGCTACAGTACCTTGGCCCGATTGCTTTTTAATTTATAAAAATAATATATAAGTAATATTTAATTAAATAAATTTATATTTTTAAGAACTAAAAAAAATATATTTTCTTTTTATTTAAAAACTTAAATAGATAGAAATATTTATATATTTTTTTATGTTTTATATTTTTGTATTTTTAACAAAATATTTTTACAAAATAAGAAATATTATATTTTTACAAAAATATCTTAAAAACTAATTTTTTATAGCGTTTCGCTTCGGCGATCCCCGGCAGCGGCGCCAAAAATACTTGATGTTATACGAGGTGTATACGAAATAGTTATATTTTTATTGCGAAATACTATTACACAAGTTATTTATTTATTTATAGAGTGGATATACCTAAACCTTGCTACAACACTATAGGCAGTGTACCTAATCGTAAAGTAGTGTAGTTTTTAGTAAGTCCGGTTCGTTCCACAGGGAGCTAGCCAAGTTTAACGCTATATTTTTAAACTATATTTGTATCAATATATATATATATATATATATATATATATGTATATATATATATATATATGTATATATATATATATATGTATATATATATATATATATATATATATATATATATATATATATATATATATATATATATATATATATAGTATTATTATTACAAAAAGGGGGTTTTACCGTTTAGTGACTGGTTTGTCGATTTTATGTCTTAAGTCGCAATTAAAACCTAATGTAAAATATTAAATATACAAATGACTTAATTTAAAGCGTAAAGTAAATGACGATAAATAAAATTGCGATAATTAAAAATACGATAATTAAAGGTGCGATAAGATATAAAATAAAGGAATTATGCTTATTTAAACTTCTGTAATCATGATGTTTGACGTGTTGATTTTAATTTATTACCATGGGTTAATTGTCCTTTGTCCTGGATTATTCAATATGTCCATACGGTTTTTGTCCATAACAGTCCATCAATCATAAATATAAAGTGCGAGTGTCCTCGTGAAATTATCCTTATACCCGAAGTCAAATATTCCAACTAATTGGGGACTTAAACTGTAATAAGGTTTAATACATTGTTAATGATTACACCGGGTTATCGACTGTGTGCAATCCAAGGTTTTAATACTTTATTAACAATTACATAAAGTGTCCTTATATGTAATCCACCCCTGTTTTAATGAGTCCATTGACTATTAATCCATCCCCGTGTCCAGTTAAATGAACGATTATTAGTACTTATAAATATCCCGTCCATCGTGTCCGATCGAGTGTATATGGTTATTTATAGATACGTCAAATTGTAAATCTCTATATTAAATTAACGAACTATCATTCAGTTAAACAAATATAAAGCCCATTAATAACCCCTAGTCTAATTTCCACAAGTGTCGGTCTTTTGTCCAAACCACAATTATGGTACAAAGCCCAATAACCCCGTCTTTAATATTTAGCCCAACATCACGATTACTTTGATTTAAATAAGCATAATAATAACTTAGCTACGAGACATTAATTTAAAAAGGTTGAACATAACTTACAATGAGTATTAATCGCGTAGTGTTACATGGACAGAATTTCGACTTACAAACTTACAACATTCGCTACCATAACCTTATTATTATTAATCTAAAATTAAAATTAAAATTATAAATATATATATGACGAAAATTTGAATCGGAGTACTTGGTCTACTAGATGTCGATTCTAAAGAAAAATCAACGGCGACAATATTGGCTAGATGTCTTGATCGAGTTACAGGTGGTGAACATATGAAAGGTGGTGAACGTTTTGCTCGGTGCATTAACAGAATATCCTATAAGTTATAAAAATAAAAATTATATAAGTTATCAAATTAATAGACTTTTCTGATTTTGTCCACGTTTCGAATAGCCAATAGATGCAGCAGGTAGCCAGGACCCTTTAAATCGGAAGCCCACAACTCGCCACTAACAAATCCAACTATTACTACGAACCAGAAAATTTTGGATGTCTATCAATTTAACCAATTAAAATAATTTTTCGTCGAAATTTTAAGAAAATAAAGAAAATTCTATGTCCTAAAAACTAGAGCGTTGAGAAATAAGAAAGAAAAAGAGTGGGTCGAAAAACGTCGAAAAATAAATGGTCAAAAAATAATAATAAGAAAGTAAAGCGTCGAAACTCAAACGTCTAAAAACTAAATATTAAAAGTTACGTCTAAAGGTATTAAAACTTAAAAGGAATTCTATATCCAAAATGGCAATAACTTAAAAAATACTAAAATCTTAAAACGGCGTCGTAAAATTCTAAAGCACCTAAATCTTAGTCTAAAGAAAAAGCACTTAAGGGATTTTACGGCAAAGCCTAAAAATCTAGAAATAAAAATAACTACGGCAAAAACTATATCTTAAAACTAGTTACGAACGATAAATATACAAAATTACGCTTGAACGATTAAAATGATACGAAATATAAAAATAAAACTTAAAGTTATAAAAATATAATTTTTATAAAAATATTATTTTTATATAAAGTATTTTATAAAAATATTAGTTTTATAAATTAATAAAACTAAATAAAACTTAATATTACAAATTAAAAAATAAAACTAAAACTAATATTAAAAACTAATTAAATAATTAAAACCTAATTAGGGTTAATTAATAATAATAATAATAATTAATAATACTCCGTAACCCTAATTCGATGGTCAAAGGTTTCAGGCCTGTCAAGTTATTTCATGCGACCGCATGAAATTCCTTTGTTTGGGTCATGCGACTGCATGGATCCGGAAACCAGGCCAGAAGTTGGGCTGCTACAGTACCTTGGCCCGATTGCTTTTTAATTTATAAAAATAATATATAAGTAATATTTAATTAAATAAATTTATATTTTTAAGAACTAAAAAAAATATATTTTCTTTTTATTTAAAAACTTAAATAGATAGAAATATTTATATATTTTTTTATGTTTTATATTTTTGTATTTTTAACAAAATATTTTTACAAAATAAGAAATATTATATTTTTACAAAAATATCTTAAAAACTAATTTTTTATAGCGTTTCGCTTCGGCGATCCCCGGCAGCGGCGCCAAAAATACTTGATGTTATACGAGGTGTATACGAAATAGTTATATTTTTATTGCGAAATACTATTACACAAGTTATTTATTTATTTATAGAGTGGATATACCTAAACCTTGCTACAACACTATAGGCAGTGTACCTAATCGTAAAGTAGTGTAGTTTTTAGTAAGTCCGGTTCGTTCCACAGGGAGCTAGCCAAGTTTAACGCTATATTTTTAAACTATATTTGTATCAATATATATATATATATATATATATATATATATATATATATGTATATATATATATATATATGTATATATATATATATATGTATATATATATATATATATATATATATATATATAGTATTATTATTACAAAAAGGGGGTTTTACCGTTTAGTGACTGGTTTGTCGATTTTATGTCTTAAGTCGCAATTAAAACCTAATGTAAAATATTAAATATACAAATGACTTAATTTAAAGCGTAAAGTAAATGACGATAAATAAAATTGCGATAATTAAAAATACGATAATTAAAGGTGCGATAAGATATAAAATAAAGGAATTATGCTTATTTAAACTTCTGTAATCATGATGTTTGACGTGTTGATTTTAATTTATTACCATGGGTTAATTGTCCTTTGTCCTGGATTATTCAATATGTCCATACGGTTTTTGTCCATAACAGTCCATCAATCATAAATATAAAGTGCGAGTGTCCTCGTGAAATTATCCTTATACCCGAAGTCAAATATTCCAACTAATTGGGGACTTAAACTGTAATAAGGTTTAATACATTGTTAATGATTACACCGGGTTATCGACTGTGTGCAATCCAAGGTTTTAATACTTTATTAACAATTACATAAAGTGTCCTTATATGTAATCCACCCCTGTTTTAATGAGTCCATTGACTATTAATCCATCCCCGTGTCCAGTTAAATGAACGATTATTAGTACTTATAAATATCCCGTCCATCGTGTCCGATCGAGTGTATATGGTTATTTATAGATACGTCAAATTGTAAATCTCTATATTAAATTAACGAACTATCATTCAGTTAAACAAATATAAAGCCCATTAATAACCCCTAGTCTAATTTCCACAAGTGTCGGTCTTTTGTCCAAACCACAATTATGGTACAAAGCCCAATAACCCCGTCTTTAATATTTAGCCCAACATCACGATTACTTTGATTTAAATAAGCATAATAATAACTTAGCTACGAGACATTAATTTAAAAAGGTTGAACATAACTTACAATGAGTATTAATCGCGTAGTGTTACATGGACAGAATTTCGACTTACAAACTTACAACATTCGCTACCATAACCTTATTATTATTAATCTAAAATTAAAATTAAAATTATAAATATATATATGACGAAAATTTGAATCGGAGTACTTGGTCTACTAGATGTCGATTCTAAAGAAAAATCAACGGCGACAATATTGGCTAGATGTCTTGATCGAGTTACAGGTGGTGAACATATGAAAGGTGGTGAACGTTTTGCTCGGTGCATTAACAGAATATCCTATAAGTTATAAAAATAAAAATTATATAAGTTATCAAATTAATAGACTTTTCTGATTTTGTCCACGTTTCGAATAGCCAATAGATGCAGCAGGTAGCCAGGACCCTTTAAATCGGAAGCCCACAACTCGCCACTAACAAATCCAACTATTACTACGAACCAGAAAATTTTGGATGTCTATCAATTTAACCAATTAAAATAATTTTTCGTCGAAATTTTAAGAAAATAAAGAAAATTCTATGTCCTAAAAACTAGAGCGTTGAGAAATAAGAAAGAAAAAGAGTGGGTCGAAAAACGTCGAAAAATAAATGGTCAAAAAATAATAATAAGAAAGTAAAGCGTCGAAACTCAAACGTCTAAAAACTAAATATTAAAAGTTACGTCTAAAGGTATTAAAACTTAAAAGGAATTCTATATCCAAAACGGAAATAACTTAAAAAATACTAAAATCTTAAAACGGCGTCGCAAAATTCTAAAGCACCTAAATCTTAGTCTAAAGAAAAAGCACTTAAGGGATTTTACGGCAAAGCCTAAAAATCTAGAAATAAAAATAACTACGGCAAAAACTATATCTTAAAACTAGTTACGAACGATAAATATACAAAATTACGCTTGAACGATTAAAATGATACGAAATATAAAAATAAAACTTAAAGTTATAAAAATATAATTTTTATAAAAATATTATTTTTATATAAAGTATTTTATAAAAATATTAGTTTTATAAATTAATAAAACTAAATAAAACTTAATATTACAAATTAAAAAATAAAACTAAAACTAATATTAAAAACTAATTAAATAATTAAAACCTAATTAGGGTTAATTAATAATAATAATAATTAATAATACTCCGTAACCCTAATTCGATGGTCAAAGGTTTCAGGCCTGTCAAGTTATTTCATGCGACCGCATGAAATTCCTTTGTTTGGGTCATGCGACTGCATGGATCCGGAAACCAGGCCAGAAGTTGGGCTGCTACAGTACCTTGGCCCGATTGCTTTTTAATTTATAAAAATAATATATAAGTAATATTTAATTAAATAAATTTATATTTTTAAGAACTAAAAAAAAATATATTTTCTTTTTATTTAAAAACTTAAATAGATAGAAATATTTATATATTTTTTTATGTTTTATATTTTTGTATTTTTAACAAAATATTTTTACAAAATAAGAAATATTATATTTTTACAAAAATATCTTAAAAACTAATTTTTTTATAGCGTTTCGCTTCGGCGATCCCCGGCAGCGGCGCCAAAAATACTTGATGTTATGCGAGGTGTATACGAAATAGTTATATTTTTATTGCGAAATACTATTACACAAGTTATTTATTTATTTATAGAGTGGATATACCTAAACCTTGCTACAACACTATAGGCAGTGTACCTAATCGTAAAGTAGTGTAGTTTTTAGTAAGTCCGGTTCGTTCCACAGGGAGCTAGCCAAGTTTAACGCTATATTTTTAAACTATATTTGTATCAGTATATATATATATATATATATATATATATATATATATATATATATATATATATATATATATATATATAGTATTATTATTATAAAAAGGGGGTTTTACCGTTTAGTGACTGGTTTGTCGATTTTATGTCTTAAGTCGCAATTAAAACCTAATGTAAAATATTAAATATACAAATGACTTAATTTAAAGCGTAAAGTAAATGACGATAAATAAAATTGCGATAATTAAAAATACGATAATTAAAGGTGCGATAAGATATAAAATAAAGGAATTATGCTTATTTAAACTTCTGTAATCATGATGTTTGACGTGTTGATTTTAATTTATTACCATGGGTTAATTGTCCTTTGTCCTGGATTATTCAATATGTCCATACGGTTTTTGTCCATAACAGTCCATCAATCATAAATATAAAGTGCGAGTGTCCTCGTCAAATTATCCTTATACCCGAAGTCAAATATTCCAACTAATTGGGGACTTAAACTGTAATAAGGTTTAATACATTGTTAATGATTACACCGGGTTATCGACTGTGTGCAATCCAAGGTTTTAATACTTTATTAACAATTACACAAAGTGTCCTTGTATGTAATCCACCCCTGTTTTAATGAGTCCATTGAGTATTAATCCATCCCCGTGTCCGATTATATGAACGATTATTAGTACTTATAAATATCCCGACCATCGTGTCCGATCGAGTGTATATGGTTATTTATAGATACGTCAAATTGTAAATCTCTATATTAAATTAACGAACTATCATTCAGTTAAACAAATATAAAGCCCATTAATAGCCCCTAGTCTAATTTTCACAAGTGTCAGTCTTTTGTCCAAACCCCAATTATGGTACAAAGCCCAATAACCCCGTCTTTAATATTTAGCCCAACATCACAATTACTTTGATTTAAATAAGCATAATAATAACTTAGCTACGAGACATTAATTTAAAAAGGTTGAACATAACTTACAATGAGTATTAATCGCGTAGTGTTACACGGACAGAATTTCGACTTACAAACTTAAAACATTCGCTACCATAACCTTATTATTATTAATCTTAAATTAAAATTAAAATTATAAATATAAATATATATATATATATATATATATATATATATATATATATATATATATATATATATATATATATATATATATATATATATATATATGAGATATAGAGAGTAGATGAATATATGGTGTAAATATTTCGGCCAGAATTCGTTTCAATTTATAGATGTGTTCAGCAACAGTACTCCATGCGATCGCATGGAGTTTCTTCTTCATAGCCATGCAATCGCATGGCCGCCTTCCACTGGTCCCATGTGATTCCAAAACGTGGGCTGCTCGTATTATTTAATATATATTATATAATATATATAACTTTATATAATTATATATATATTATATATATATATATATATATTATATTATATTCTTGTGCATTGTTGACTTGTAATTTTAGGCCCGTTGCGTCGCGCGCTGATAGTTGGTTCATGTCCCGGTTCCGGATTTTCGAACGTCCTTGCGTACGATTTAATATCTTGTACTTTGCATTTTGCGGCTTGTACTCTTGTAATTTTGAGACGTTTCTCATCAATAAATTTAACCACTTGGATTGTATTTTGTACTTTTTAGCTTTTTGGTCATTTGCGTCTTCAATTCGTCGAATCTGTCTTTTGTCTTCACCTTTTATTATTTAAACGAATATCACTTGTAAATAGAACAATTGCAACTAAAAACTTGTCTTTCTTGAAGAATAATGCTATGAAATATATGTTCGTTTTTAGCATTATCAGTGGGAGGCTGTGTTATCAATAATTTTGTGAGCTTCGGTTGCGGTTTTCTTCATAATGGAACCACCAGCTGCCGTGTCGATGTCTTTTCGTGTAGCAACGTCGACACCTTGGTAGAATATTTGCACTATTTGATAAGTGTCTAAACCATGTTGAGGACATCCTCTCAACAATTTTCCGAATCTTGTCCACGCCTCATATAATGTTTCATTTAGCTTTTGCGTGAACGTAACAATTTCTCCTTGATGTCTTACGACTTTAGATGCCGGAAAGAATCTTTTAAGAAATTTCTCAACTAAAACATCCCATGTGTCAATCGCCCCTTCAGGTAACGATTCTAACCAATCTTTGGCTTCTCCCTTTAAAGTCCAGGGAAACAACATGAGATAGATCTGTTCATCCTCAACTTCTCTGATTTTGAATAGAGTACAAATCCTATTAAAGGTTTAAAGATGTTCGTTTGGATCTTCTTTTGGCGTACCACTATATTGGCATTGATTAGTTACCATGTGTAGGATTTGTCCTTTGATTTCATAATCTGGCGCATTAATGTCTGGCTTAATATTGGAGTGACCTTGGCCAGTGCGTGTGGCTCTCATTCAATCTTTCATACATAGAGGTTCCGTTACTTCCATACTTGAATTTGTTGAATACGAATCACTAGAAGATTATGATTTAACGGTTTGTGGTTCAGGAGGAATGATTAGTGGTTCAGGATCTTGGAATTGTCCTTGAATATCCTCCGGGTTCTCAATTGTGAAGTCGGGCTCAAAAAATGGATTATCGGAAATTTGAATTGGAGTTATTGTTCGACAAGATGATAATTCTAAAGAAAAATCAACAGTGGCAATATTAGCTAGATGTCTTGATCGAGTTACATGTGGTGAACGTATGAAAGGTGGTGAACGTTTTGCTCGATGCATTCACTGAATATCCAATTCATTATAAAAATAAAAATTATATAAGTTATTAAATTAATAGACTTTTCTGCTTTTGCCCACGTTTCGAATAGCCAAAAGATGCAGCAGGGAGCCAGGATCCTTTAAGCCGGAAAATCCACAACTCAGCCACTAACAAATCCAACTATTACTACGAAGCAGAAAATTTTAGATGTCTATCAATTTAACTGCTTAAAATAATTTTTCCGTCTAAATTTAAAGAAAATAAAGAAAATTCTATGTCCTGAAAACTAGAGCGTAGAAATGAGAAAGAAAAAGCGCGTCAAAAATAAGGAGTCGAAAAACAAGCGTCGAAAAACAAGCGTCGAAAAACAAAAAGTTGAAAGATAAATCTAAAACTAAAATATTTCGTCTAAAACTTAGCGTCTAAAGGTATTAAAGCTTAAAAGGAATTCTATATCCAAAACGGCAATAACTTAAAAAGGCACTAAAATCTATTAAATACTAAAGCGATAAGCGACGACGTAAAATTCTAAAGCGTCTAAATCTTAATCTAAAGAAAAAGCACTTAAGGGATTTTACGGCAAAGCCTAAAAATCTAGAAATATAAAATAACTACGGCAAAAACTAAGTTAAAACTAATTACGAAAGAAAAATATAAAGACTATGAATAATAAAAAGATACAAATTATAAAGGATATAATCTAAAAATAAAATTTTATATAAAAATATTAATTTTATATTATTTTTATAAAAATATTAATCTATACAATTAATAATAATAATTAAACTTAATATTACAATTTAAATATAAAAACTAGAATTAAAAACTAATTAATATACTTAAACCCTAAATAATAATAATAATTAAATCTTAACCCTAAATAATATAATTAAATATACTTAAACCCTAATCCGTATTAATTACGCGTACGAGGTATGTGGCCTGTCAGACTAACTCATGCGATCGCATGAGTTTTGTTTGTTTAAGCCATGCGGTCGCATGGTGTGCAGGCTCAAAAAGGTTGCAGGCCGAAATTTTGCAGGTTCAGCGTATATATTTTTTTTTTGATTTCTGTTTTCTGTTTTTAATTTTTAGAAAATATAATTTAATTAAAACTTAAAAAAAAATTACTTATTAGTTTTTTTGTAACTAAAAAAAATAAAAACTTTTTAATTTAAACACTTAAAAATATAGATATATATTTTTCTTTTTTTTATGTTTTTGTATTTTAATATTTAAAACTTCCTATATTTTTTTTACAAAAATAGATTAAAAATAAATATATTTTTTTTAGAATATAGCTTTTCGCTTCGGCGTTGTCCCCGGCAGCGGCGCCAAAAACTTGATGTGTGCGAGGTGTAGTACGAAATACTATTATTTTTATTACGAAATACGATACAATTTACACAAGTTTTATTATTTATTTATATAGATAGGATATACTTAAACCTTGCTACAACACTTATAGGCAGTGTACCTAATCGTAGAGTAGTGTAGTTTTTAGTAAGTCCGGTTCGTTCAACAGGGAGACGGCTTATTGCGTACACTATATTTTTAAACAATATATATATATATATATATATATATATATATATATATATATATATATATATATATATATATATATATATATATATATATATATATATATATATTTATATATATATATATATTATATTATTATAAAAGGGGTGTTTTACCGTTTAATGACCGGTTTGTCGATTTTAAATAAAGCGTAAAGATAAATGACGATAATTAAAATGCGTAAAATAAATGACGATATATAAAATGACGATAAATAAAAGTGTGATGAGATATAAAATAAAGGAATTATGCTTATTTAAACTTCCGTAATCATGATGTTTGACGTTTTGATTTTAATTAATTGTTGCCCGGGTTAATTGTCATTTGTCCTGGTTTATTTGATACCTATCTAGTTTTTGTCCATAATAGTCTATCAGTCATAATTATAAAATGCTCGTTAAATTAACCTTATTCCCGAAGTCAAATATTCCAACTAATTAGGGATTCGAACTGTAACAAGGTTTTAATACTTTGTTAATAATTACACCAGGTTATCGACTGCGTGTAATCCAAGGTTTTAATACTTTGTTAACAATTACACCAATTATCCTTGTATGTAATCCACCCCTGTTTTAATTGATCCATGATACATTAATTTATTCACTTGGCCATAATGAATAATCAATTACCTAATCCAATTGATTAATTAAATGATTGTAAACGATGTCGTATAAACGTCACTAAATAGGACATTCGTTATCATTTTAATAATTATTAGATTAACTAATTTGAAGATAGGTTCAACAGGTTCCAATGAGTTGTCGCTCAATTAAATAATACCCCCCATCTATTAATAGTCATAGTCCAATGTTCACAAGTGTCGGTCTTTTGTCCAAACCCGAATTATGGTACAAAATCCAATAACCCCATCTTAATATTTAGCCCAACATCACGATTACTTTGGCTCAAATAAGCATAATAATAACTTAGTTACGAGGCATTAATTCAAAAAGGAAGAACATAGCTTACAGTGGTATTTAATCGCGTAGCGTTACACGGATAGAGTTCCGACTTTAAAACCCGTAAAACATTTCTTACAATAACCCAACTAGACCATAACTTTATTATTAAAATTAACTTATATTAAAATTATAATATAAATATATTTATGTTTACAGAAGAAGGAATGAAAAGAGTGTGTGTAGTATTCGTCCGAATTCGTGGCTATTTATAGTACTTGGCCAACTTCTGATGCCCATACGATTGCATGGGCTTTGTGCCTATATGCCATGTGATCGCAATAATTTCGGTGTTAACACCTAGTTTTATCGTTCATAAATATGTATAAACATGATTTTGAATTCTTAAAAATTTTACTAGAATTGGGTAGTCAGTATATAAGACTAGGGTTGTTCTTTATTATCAGAGAGCACTAGATTCTAATACAACTACTGTGTTACTAGTATTTTTAATGGTAACCAAGTGTTTAAATTAAAATTTTAAAAAATCCGAAAGAATTTAACCCCTTCCCACACTTAAGATCTTGCAATGCCCTCATTTGCAAGAAATCAGTAACAATTTAAATTATTGAGGGTAATTAGCGTAGAAAAATGATTAAATTTTACCAAAGTTTCCAAACAAATTGTTGTTTGTGTTGAATGATAAATGGTGCACATCATTTATTCATTCCTGCAGTTGTTATTTCACATTTATTTTGCATCTTGTCGTCAAAATTAGTTGCTTTTGCTGAACTTAATGCCAGTCTTTGAAAATGCGCTGTTTTACCCTGTTGTGTACATGAGATAAAATACATACAATACAAACATAAACATGCAAGGGAATTTGAAATGGGACTTAATATCCCACTTTCAAATTACAAAAATGAAATAAAAGTACAAAATAATAAAAATATTAATCATTACATTAAAGTATCAAAATGTTAAATGCTTAGCATAAATAGATAAAAATAATAAAAGATAAGGAATCACCAATGGAACACTATTGATTTGGATAGGGATTCCAATTCATATCGTCGTTCGGGTTCCATGGTTGGTGATAGGTGTTCTGTTAGGCTTGGTTGGGGTCGTACAGGTCATAGGGTGGTCGCATGTCCGGCTGATGTGGTGGATAGTAAGCAGGTCGAGTCGGGATGTAGTTAATTGGTACCTGATATGATAGCTGGCTCATGATTTGGTGCTGATGAACTTGCCAGCTATCGTGTTGACGTCGCCTGGAAGTCTCATACTCATTCGCGGCTTTCCACTGCTCATACCGACGATGCCTATCCTCATTAGTCATTTCTACCTCATCTATACGCTGGAAAACGTCAGTAGCACTACCCCTAATGACATCCCTAATGTCATCCGCTTCCTCCATCTCATCATCCGAACCCCTCTCTACCCGTGGATGGCGGCCCTGATATGGTATTGCCTGATTGCATCTCCTAGTCAATACCTTTGCACCTTGATAGACTTGCAAACCTAAAGTCTCGTCTTGTTCCCTAACCACCATCATTGGACCCCCTTGTTCCCTATCTACACCTAAATACTCTCCAATGAGAGTAACAAAAATACCTCCTCCTATTATTCCCCCTTCCTGTATACCTTCCACCATTTTGGATAGATAAAAACCAACACATTAGGGGATATTAATAAAGCTTCTAGTGTCTCGAATGCACTTAAGGTAAAATAAATCGTGTAAGGTCATTTTTTCCTTGTTGTTACCTCTTTGTGTAATCGAGTTTGCTAAGAATCTATGTATTATACGAAGCTCGACTTTATTAATATCTAAATAGGATTGTCTTCCTCCCCGCGTAAAAACATTATAATTTGACATACGCTTCCAGATGGCGTTAGCTTCAAAATTTCTATCAACCCTCTCACCATGATAAATCAAATTTGTACAATCAGGTGATAGTAATTCAGCGGGAGTGTAAATCTGTAAAGCCCTGGCCATGTCCAGCATGGACATCCTGTGCATCCTACGGCCAAGTAAAAATCTAAGAAAACTCTTATCGTCTAACCTATCTACATCCTTATTAAAAGCTATAGTACTCATTAGCTCAACACACCACTCTTTATATACAGGCCTACGAGTGGTAAATAAACGTTCTTAATCGGAAAAAGAAGAGCTTCCATACCTTTGGATTAGATGCTTCCTAATTAGGTTAGCTAGATGGACCCTTTCCAAAGGCTCCCAATCTATTACCCTTGGTACTTCTACATTTTTGGTCCAAAGATTAAATTTGTTACTTTGGTACGTCGGGTAATTTCTCCAACTTCTATCAATCCTTAAATTGGGATGCAACTGTTCTTCATGAATTGTTGGGTGTTCTATTATATGGTGAACGGGAAATACTACGTAGGCAATAAAAAATTGTGGCTCCGGCTCATAGTATGGCACGTGTTGATCATAATGTTGTTGTTGTTCAGGTTGTTGTTCCGGTTTGTGATATTGCATCTCTGGCTGTGGTTCCGGATCAGGTTGCCTAGACGATGATGCACCGTCCGTATCTGTATTTCTCTGCAAAATACATTAAACACAAAATTTGTGCATCCAAATATGCATTAGTGTTAGCAAAATAACAAATTAAAACAATTACAATAACATGTTTAATCCATATTAAACTTATACTTATTTTCATATTTTTATCAATTCTACAATTTTTTCAAATAAGCACATATGAAAATGTTTACAAAGTTCATAAGCTTTTATTTCAAATAACATGTCAAAATAATCATTACTAGTAATTAAACAAGTTTCAAATGACATTTATATCAAATTAATCAAGTTAATGAATTTTAGACTTAAAAAGTCCACTTTAATTCTCAAAAATCATGTTTAGGATCAAAGTTTGGATCATTTAGCTACCTAAACATGTTACACTACTTAATTTAGCACTAATTCATAACAAAAATCGGCCATAACCTGTTTTTATCAAAAAGCCCCAAATTGCTCAAGAACACAAACCCTAGATTTCTAAAAATTTTGAAGTTTGAGGCTTCAAATCATGTTAAATAGCATCAATCTAGGTTATACATGCATATTATACTAACAATTTAACTCTAATTACACTAGAAATTATCAAAATTAAATTAGGTAAACTTTAGCTCAAGAACACTACAAATCGAATTTAAAGAGTTTTAGGGGTGAAATCGTTACCTTCTTTGAAAAACTTCTGAACAAACGCATGATTAGAGCGGATTATAGCAAGAAATTTGGTTGAATTTGGTGAAAAATTGATGATTTTAGGGGTGTTTGTGTGTATGTGTTCGTGGATGTGTGTATGTTTTGTGTGGACAGAAGCAGGTCGATGGGGTTTGTAATCTACCCAGTTTTTTACTCCCATGCGACCGCATGGTTTTGAAGGGTAAACCTCATGTGATCGCATGGGGTCCCTGTTTTTTTTTATTTTTTTTATTTTTTATAAAACCATTTACTTATGAAACAATTAATTAATTTTAAAAATTTGTTTTCTTTTAGAATGAGGGCATTTCGAATTGTTGTCCTAGTTCGTCTCTCGACAAAATTTTAAAATTTGTCACTTTTAATCGTTGTTTTAAAAGCAAAGATTTTTGGTTTTTTTTTAAATGTTTTTGCATACTTTAGATCAATGAGATTAAAAATAATGATAATAAAATTTCTCGTCCCTCCCTTGGGTAAAGCAATTTCGGTTCCATAACCTAGTCTTCAACTTACGACGAATTTTAGAAATTATATTTTTAACTTGATGAAATAAAGTACATTTTTGTTTTTAAATTCACACCAAACTTAAATTTAAAATGCATAAAATTAAAAATTCATATAAATATCATTAATATTTTTATTCATTAATTTTACAAACTTATATTGAAAATATCAATTTTTAAAATATTTAAAAACTTAAATATATTAGTTTTAAAATTTTTTACAATAATAACTTAATATTAATATATTAATTTTAAAAACAAGGTAGAAATAAAATTAAAATCTTTTTGGTCTTTTATCCCACTTTAGTCAATCAAATATTATCAAAAATATACGCCCCTCTTTTTGGGTAAAGTAATTTCAGCTATTTTACCTAGTTTTACTCCTGACAAAATTTTAAAATATTTTGGATTGATTGATTAAAGATATTTATACCTTAAGAATAAACGGTAAATTTTGCAGTGATGTAATAAATTTTTGTATGATATCAATAATTTCGATTTCGCATACCTAATTTTATTGAATATCAATTTAATACTTTATAGCGAACGATTCAGCGTTTATTATCAAAAGGTTAAAAGCAATAAATAAAAACAAATAAAAACTGTACATACTTACATGTGAGATAGAATTCTCAGAAACCTGCTTTAGTCGACTTATAGGAGAGTCGTGTAATTTGATTTTCCATAGCTACATAGGTGTAACCTCGATTCTTCAATAACTTTTCTTCTAAACATATGAACAGTCCTTCTCTGCATAGAGTAACAAATTCGGTATTTGAATATGCTTGATTGTTCGAACATTTACCTTCGTGTGACCATTTTCTGCATTTATGACATCTTTCAAGGTGTCGTGCTCTTCTTTTTGTTGCAGATTTTGATTTTCCTTTACCAAAATGTGTCTTAAGATGATTCTTCCTGAGTTCTTTCCTCACTTCATCCATTTTGCCTCTTTATGAATGATACCAGTTCACTCGGGAAGATGTTATTATTACGTTTAGTAATCATAGCGTGTAGTAGTAGACCATGGTTCAGATCAAAGGAATTCTTCATCTCGTAAAACCTAAAAAAAAATAAAAATTCAGAATGGGGGGAGAAGACTAGTTCTTTAGGGTCTGCTAGGGAAAGACCATTCGGATTCCATTTTCGAGAACTACACGAAAACAGAAAATCTAGCTCTAACAGAAATACATATTATCCTTAAAATATTCGAATCTTCCCACACTTAGTTAGCTGTGGTGTCAAAATTGTGATTAACTTCATCTTCAACTTCCATTGGATTATCTATGTAATGTTTAACTCTGTAACCATTAACTTTAAATTCAACCCCATTTGAATTTATTAATTCTACTGTTCTGTATGGGAAAACTCTTTTCACTATGAATGGTCCAGACCATCTTGATTTCAATTTTCTAGGAAATAGCTTGAATCGTGAATTGAAAAGAAGAACTCTGTCTCCTTCTTTAAATTATTTTGAACTTCTGATTCTTTTATCATGCCATTTCTTTGTTCTTTCCTTATAGATTAACGAATTTTCGTATGCTTCATGTCTCAATTCTTCTAATTCGTTTAGTTGACTTAACCGCAGACGTCCGGCTTCATGCAAATCAAGATTACATGTCTTCAAAGCCCAAAATACTTTGTGCTCAATTTCTACTGGAAGGTGACATGCTTTTCTGTAAACAAGTTTAAAAGGTGTGGTTCCAATTGGAGTTTTGTAAGCTGTTCTAAAAGCCCAGAGTGCATCCTCCAATTTCATGGACCATTCCTTCGAATTTGATCCTACAGTTTTCTCTAGAATACGTTTTAATGCTCGGTTGATATTTTCAACTTGTCCACTTGTTTGTGGATGATAAGCGGTTGAGATTTTATGAGTTACTCCATATCTTTTAAGAACTTTCTCAAGTTGATTATTACAAAAATGAGTACCCCGATCACTTATTAAAGCTTTCGGTGTTCCGAACCTTGCAAAAAGATGTTTTAAAAAATTGACTACAACTCGTGCATCGTTAGTTGAGAGAGCTTGTGCTTCCGCACATTTAAATACATAATCAATGGTAACGAGAATGTAGAGATTATTATGAGATTTTGGAAATGGACCCATAAAGTCAATACCCCAAACGTCAAATACTTCACATACTTGAATGACATTTTGTGGCATTTCATCACGTTGACTTATTTTTCCGGCCCTTTGACATGCATCACAAGATTTACAAAGAAGGTGCGCGTCTTTGAAAATTGTAGGCCAATAAAATCCAGCATTGTAAACTTTCCTTGTTGTGAGTTGAGGCCCATAATGCCCTCCTGTTGGTCCTGTGTGACAATGGTTTAAGATTTGACTAGCTTCATCTCCGAATACGCATCGGCGTATTATTCTATCGGGACAACTTTTAAACAAATGTGGATCTTCCCAAAAATAGTGTTTTATATCACTAAAGAATTTCTTTCGTTTTTGGTACGACAATCCTTTTTCAAGGAATCCACATGCTAAATAGTTTGCATAGTCTGTAAACCATGGAATTTCATTATAATCGATCTTTAAAAGATATTCATCAGAAAAGTTATCTTGTATGGCCGATTCATTTAGAACTTCTAATTCGGGATTTTCAAGACGAGAAAGATGATCAGCGGCGAGATTTTCTGCTCCCTTTTTGTCTCGAATTTCAATATCGAACTCTTGTAAGAGTAAGATCCAACGGATTAATCGTGGTTTGGCATCTTGCTTCGAAAATAGGTATCTAAGAGCAGAATGGTCGGTATAGACCACCGTTTTAGCTAGAACGAGATATGAATGAAATTTGTCAAAAGCAAAGACAATAGCAAGGAGTTCTTTTTCGGTAGTTGTGTAATTCGTTTGTGCTCCTTGTAACGTCTTACTAGGGTAATAAATAGGTTGAAATCGTTTTTCAATCCTTTGACCTAAAACGGCTCCCATTACAAAATCACTTACATCACACATAAGTTCAAACGGTAAATTCCAATTTGGAGTTATCATGATAGGCGCATTAGTGAGTTTTTCTTTAAGAATATTAAAAGATTTGATGCATTCATCTGAAAAGATGAATGGAGCATCCTTTTCTAGGAGTTTATTCATAGGAGTGGCAATTTTAGAAAAATCTTTTATGAAACGTCGGTAAAAACCGGCATGCCCTAGAAAACTCCTAACTCCTCTAACATTGGTGGGATGTGGAAGCTTAGAAATTACATCTACTTTAGCTCTATCCACTTCAATTCCTTCCTTTGAAATTTTGTGACCAAGAACGATGCATTCTCTAACCATGAAATGGCATTTCTCCCAATTAAGTACTAGATTTGATTGCTCGCATCTAATAAGCATTCGTTCAAGATTAACTAGACATGTTTCAAAAGTATCACCGAAGACTGAAAAGTCATCCATGAAAACTTCCATGCATTCTTCTATCATGTCGTGAAAAATCGCCATCATGCACCTTTGAAAGGTTGCAACGGCGTTGCAAAGTCCAAATGGCATGCGTTTATAAGCAAAAGTACCATAAGGTGTGACGACCCGGGAATTTTATACCAAATTTAAACTAAGTCTTTATATAATCTCGACACGATAAGCAAAGTCTGTAAGGTTGAGTCTTAAAACTTGTGAATTATTTTTATTAATTCAATTTGACCTTCGACTACTCCCGACGATTCACAAATCTATAAACGTAAATAGAAATGTACATATAATTAACTACATATATAAATAATCATATATTGTAAAATAAATATAACAGATAACTAATAAGTGGTTTATTTATTATGGAAGATAAATTAAAATAACTAAAATCTGTTACTAAATGATTTCGAACATAAATAGTCAACGATTAATAATGTATTAATTGTATAATGTTATACTTTGAGTGTAAATTGCTTTGATGTATATAATTAATACATATATCAAAGTATTGAATCTGGATACGTAAAACATAATTATATATAGTAATTTGAATATATATATATATATATATATATATATATATATATATATATATATATATATATATATATATATATATATATATATATATATATGTGATACATAAACATGATAATTATTGTTAGTACTAATATTAAGATTTGTATATTTTTTTTTTCTAAAATAAAATATATATAAGATCTAAGTTGCAATATTAATGTTATTAATATTATTATAACTAGTATTATTATTAATTGTATCATTAATAAGATTATTATTATCATTAATTAAATTTATTAAAATCTGCATTAATGTTAATATTAATATTATTATTGTCTATTATTAGTAGACTTTATTAATAATTCTATTCTATTATTAATAATATTACGCATAAATATATTTGTAATTACCATATTATGAATTATTTATAAATAAACAGAATTATATATATAGGTTTATATGAATATGTATATATATACAAAATACAACTGTATATATATTATAAATGTTTAAACATATATATAGATATATATATAAATAACTAATGTAAATAAATATGTGTAATTGTTATATCAAAATCAATTTGTTATATGTTACTGTCCAACTGTGCTGCTCGTGACCCTTTGTCATCAAACAATCAGTTAAATTCTATTATTGGAACGTCCACATGAGGATTTATCAACTCTACAAGTCAACAACGGAAAGTAGAGGGAATTGGGAGCATATCATATTTTTTTTTGTTCATCTGTACACGTAATTTTTTTTTTCCTCTTAATTCAATTTCGCACCAAATAGAAAAATCCTTAAATGCTGTTTCGTTAGGAATCTCTTACTCAATATGGCTGCAAAATATCACGTTCCAATTTCTAATATCAAGCACGAATTTTCGAAGTCAAATTTTTTAAAACAAAAGTCAACAGTTCTTGTGAATTCAAATTCGTGATTTTGATGGTGTTTCAATTGTAATTGTTGACCAACGAGTATTTGTTGGATGATATGGAGCAAGTTTCATATAGGAATCATAGTGTAAGAGTGTTTAGATTTTCGATTTATAATTTTTTTTTTTTTTACTGCAGCGACGAGCAGCTGCTTGTTTATATATATATTTTTTTTATTTTTTATTTTTTCTTCTTTTCAATCCCATTTAACCCAGATAAAAGTTCCTACGATAGTTAATAAATTCTAAAACTAATTGTTACTTGGAATTGAAATTTGGTTGAATGGATACAAGCTTGAGGAAGAAGAAGATGATAAGTATGAGGATACATAATTCGGTTTATATAAATTTGGGGAGAAATTAAAACAGAAAAATCAAAGCAGTTCAATGGTATGGGAGAGTGTCGAGGTAGCATGTGGTCTCGAGTTCGAGACTAGGGGAGGGCTGTTTTCTTTTTGGAACCCTTTTGATATGAGGTAGTTTCATGTACTTTTATTTATTATTATTATTATTATTATTATTATTAATATTAGTAATTAGTAATGTTATTATCATGTATTAATATTAGTATTGATTGTTAGTACGATTATTGATAAATATTAGGAATGTTATAATTAGTATTACTATTATCAAGTATTAATATTTAGTATTATTACTATTATTAGTATTATGATGAAGACAATAAAAGTTACTATTATTTTTTATTAATGTTCGTATTAGTATCATTTTAGAAATTTTATCATCATTAATAAATAAAGAATCATTATTTAGTTTACCTTTAGTAATAAGATTGTTACAATTATTATTATTAAGTATTAATAACAAAATGTATTATATTCATAGTCTTTATTATTAAATTATTAAAAACTATTGATATTATCATTATCATGAGTTTTATTATTAAAAACGATCATTAATAACATTATTAACAGAATTTTAGATAATATTAGCATTTCATTGATATTAGTATTATCATTCGCATTATTCCAAATATTATCACTAACAATACTAAAAGAAAAGTTTTAACAAACCAATGATAGATATATATATATATATATATATATATATATACATACAAATAAATTTAATATATATATATATATATAATATAACAAAAATTAATATTTTATATGTGAAAATATATATTATTAATATAACAAGAATATAACTAATAAAATTATATATATGTGTTCGAGTACAAGGATATGTATTAATATATACACAAATGATATATGTTCGTGAATCCGAAGCCAACCCTGCATTGTTCAATATAGTCATATGTATTTTTACTACAAAATACATTAGGTGAGTTTTATTTGCTCCCCTTTTACTCTTTACATTTTTGGGGCTGAGAATATATGCAAATGTTTTATTAACTGTTTTACAATAATTATATGCGTGAGTTTCATTTGCCCCTTTTACTCTTTATGTTTTTGGGCTGAGAATACATGCAAATGCTTTATTAACTATTTTACAATATTTATATGCGTGAGTTTCATTTGCCTTTTTACCCTTTATATTTTTGGGCTGAGAATACATGCGCTACTTTTATAACTGTTTTACGAAATAGACACGAGTAAATCAAAACTACATTATATGGTTGAATTATCGAAATCGAATATGCCCCTTTTTATTAAGTCTGGTAATCTAAGAATTAGGGAACAGACACCCTAATTGACGCGAACTCTAAAGATAGATCTATCGGGCCCAACAAGCCCCATCCAAAGTACCGGATGCTTTAGTACTTCGAAATTATATCATGTCCGAAGGAGGATCCTTGAATGATGGGGATATTCTTATATGCATATTGTGAATGTCGGTTACCAGGTGTTCAATCCATATGAATGATATTTTGTCTCTATGCATGGGACGTATGTTTATGAGAAATGGAAATATGAAATCTTGTGGTCTATTATATTATTGAAAATGATTATTTGTGTTAAACTAATGAACTCACCAACCTTTTGGTTGACACTTGAAAGCATGTTTATTCTCAGGTATAAAAGAAACATTCCGCTGTGCATTTGCTCATTTTAAAAACAGTACTTGGAGTCGATCATCGCAATGGAACCAGTTGTTGGTGACTTCGTCCAGATGGATTAGGACGGGTCCTTTCAGTTGGTATCAGAGCGGTGGTCTTAGTGAACCGGGTCTGCATTAGTGTGTCTAACTGATAAGTCGTTAGGATGCATTAGTGAGTCTGGACTTCGACCGTGTCTGCATGTCAAAAGTTTTGCTTATCACTTCGTGTCAAAAATTACCTGCTTATCATTCTTAGAGAATCACTTGCTTATCATTCTTAGTCTAGACACGTTTTACTGCATTGATTGCATGATTAGTGTATGGACAAAATTCATATCTTAGCATATCTGCTAATTCATATCTTAGCGTATATGTTATTATAAACTTTGCCTGACATTTTCTGTAGATTCCTCCGTAACTTATGGGATTTTAGTATTATATATGCATATGTAAATTATGTATTGCAGGGTACTAATCTACATCCTATAATATATTCCTTATCGAAAATCCTCCATCTGATTGTACAAGATGAATCCCTCAACCATTTCGAGTCCCTCAAATTTCGATAGCTATTTCGATAGTTATTCCGACAGCTATTCCGACATGGATATTCACCTAAGCTCCGAAAACGATGTCACCAGAATGATTTAATCAATCAGCCATCTCCAATTCATCTGATGCATTCGTAGTCGACTTAATTAATGGAAACGCGCAGGAGGCAATCCCTTCCACCAACCGGATTCACCTCTTGACAATGAACCTGAAGCTTTTACTGGCGAACCTGTTCGAGACACCATTTTCAGTCTCATTTCCAGGGTAACTCGATAAGATCATATTCTATCCACAATTCTGAACCTTATTCATCCGCTCGTTCTGACCGACAATCATCCTGGAGTAACAAGTCAACGAACTTCGCGCTTGAATAATAAATTCGAAGAATATGGTGCAAAATGTACCAGCTTCAGCAACATCACCAGCACCAATAGTACAATCAATAACAGCACCAGTACCATCAACAATCCATGCTTCAATATCATCATATGTACTTTGAGTATGATCTTCGTTCTACGTATCGTTCTACCTCATTTATCTTCGTTCGACATGGCGAATATGTAATCTCTAAAGTTTTAGAGATTATTTATTCTAGTTCTAACCGAAAAGCAAATGAGTTTAATATCATATTAACTCATTAAATCCATGAATACATCTGAAGAAAATATATATGTATATATGTTTTCATAAAGATTGTAATTAAAAATTCTCTTGTACAAACTGTTAATGGTGAAAATATTTTAACGGGTAGGTAATACCCGAGGACTATTTAAATTTCACATTAATAAGTTACATTGTACGTTTTTCGAATCTGCTTCAACAGCCATATACTATCCTACTTATATCCACCGATATACAAATCAGTTCACCCCAGAATAACCATATTCATCCAATTTCATATTTCGATTTATCAAAAATCAAGTGGCATAATGAAGGAAACATTTGACAAAATAAAATTTGTTAGAAACAAACAAATTAACTATGAGAAATTTTGTTAAGAATCCACGCTAACTGTTCCTAGCTAATTCTTCCTAGCTAACTGATTACATTTTATTTATCGCAATTTACATTCTCGCAATTTTATTTATCGTCATTTAATTTTTGTTATTTACTTTACGCACTTTATTTATCGTCATTTAAATTTCTGTTATTTATTTTTACACACTCTAAATATCGAGACATGTATCCAAGGTTTTGACATATCATATCGACACATCTATATATATTATTTGGAATCACCATAGACACTCTATATGCAGTAATGATCGAGTTCTCTATACAGGGTTGAGGTTGATTCTCAAATAATATATATACTTTGAGTTGTGATCGAGTCTGAGACGTATACGGGTCACGATACGTAATAATTAATTCGAATATTATATATTAAACTATATATGAATTATTGAATTGCTAACTGTGGACTATCAACTGTGGACTACCAACATTGGACAATTAAAATGAATTAAAATATTGACTATAACATATGAAACTAAACAATTCTTCAAGTTTGCCACTTGATTTCATCTTAAACCTCATTTGTATCTTGACGATTACAATCTGCGTTCAAACCTTTCATGATTCTTGAAAACACCTCAATCGATAGGATGAACGAGCCGCACTTCATCTACAGAAGAAAAGATTGATGCATATAGATATGCACTTACAATCACTCGAAACCTGAGTAAACGTTTAAAACGTAGCTATGCTAATTTCTTAGTGTTATTATTACCCAAAATAACTTTGCAATCCCTTTCCAAATTAGCAAATTTTGTCACGGCTCCAGCAAGTTAACTTTGACTTTTCATTCGAAACAACCTTATTATAACCTTGATTTATATGTGTACTCTTTTATTGTTACCGGGAAATCTTTTGTATTCCATCTTATTACCAGCAGACGTACCAACAACCTCGTTACTCCTTGGTTTAAATCTCTTTGACAAATCATTATATTTATTCATTGAAACCCTATCATATACTCATCCATATCTTGTAACGAGAACTGCCATACCAATTACCAGGAATCAGCAATCAGTACTTTGAAAACTCACATCATATCTACATCAACAATTATATGTATGACATTTATCTTTTAGAATTATGATCTCTCATTCTGAAATTCTGAAAAGCACTCAGTCACAAATCGGTACTATGAATGTTGAAAAAAGTTGAATGAAACAGCAGAAACCATAGACAACTGTAAACGACCTTAATCATCAAAAGTTTGATGATAAAGATTAGTATGTTGGAAAAGCTCAGAAAAGTTGGAACTGGAAAACGGATTGAGCTAACCACGAAGAAGACCAAGGAAAAATACAAGGACCATACCATATATTCAAAGAATCCAGGTAATTCTGGATCCGATGAAACCTTCAACGAATATCTTGCTCCGTACTCATGTTAAAATCTTGCGGAAAATCTTCCTCATCAACCATCGAACTTAGAAATTCCAAAATATCATCATAAATATCTTCGATATTTCTGAAGATATTTTCATAATTATTCTTATCTGAAATCATTAATCTCTTCGTGCTATCAGTGTTACATCATATAGAAACTGTTAGGTTCTATATTCTGTAAACTTTCGAGCTTAAAATATGAATGTTAATGAAGTAATGTTGGAAATTGATGCATGAGTTAGTATAATATAATGACACTTGATCAACGTGATTATATTATATTAAGTCATGTTGAGTTTCTAATGGAACGTGATGATTCACAGATCTTAACGTCATCATGTGCCATGTTACATAACTCTTTTATTCTACTTAACTTCTGAACATATCAAGAAAATGTATTCTTGATGGTTCTATCTTCTGTAATGTTGATAAATTTGAAAATCAAATCGTGCTATCACGTTCCACCCTGCTTAGAACATTATAATCATTCGAAACTCTATATCTACGAATTCTGGACCATTATTCGCTTGACTTGGAGTTGGGAAGAGAAAACAAGAGCATGGAGCTCCGGAAAATAAAGGAAAATAGAAAGCCGATCATAAACACAGGAATTACAAACCGTGCATATCAATGTTTATCGCAACATAAAGACACGGGAGAATTAAAAACATTATAACCCCAAGGGCGAAGTAGAAGAAAACAAATTCCTCCGGTGGTAGTTGGAAAAGGAGAATAACTGTTGCGATAATAAGGATAAGGACAAGGATTAAAACTGGATGAAGCATATTTACTGATGATTTGAAAGTATGAATTAAAATATAGAAATTGGAAGTGGTGGGAAGTAATAGAACGGAAGAAGTTCATTTATAGTGGAGATACCAGACGAAGCAATCAAGACAGATGATCATAGCATTTAATTGTAGAGATCTTATTTTCCATAAATCCCGAAGAATCAAATCTTTTAGATTCCGAAGATTTCCTTTTAAATCCCATGAATTCCGGAATTCAAACAAGACAACGTCAAAAGTTAAGACGCGCCTTATTTTCTAAATTCAAACCTGACTACGTCAAAAGTTAAAAGCAAATCTTTGTTTCTCATTTCATTCTTTTGTGAATAGCTTCATTCGTACTCTTCAAATAATTGAATTATTTTAATCCATATTACTCAAAAATGATAAAACTCAATTTATCAACTCATATTCGTCATGAAAAACATTTTTTTTATTGTTAGCCATGATTACCTCACTCAAATTTCGGGACGAAATTTCTTTAACGGGTAGGTACTGTGACGACCCGGGAATTTTATACCAAATTTAAACTAAGTCTTTATATAATCTCGACACGATAAGCAAAGTCTGTAAGGTTGAGTCTTAAAACTTGTGAATTATTTTTATTAATTCAATTTGACCTTCGACTACTCCCGACGATTCACAAATCTATAAACGTAAATAGAAATGTACATATAATTAACTACATATATAAATAATCATATATTGTAAAATAAATATAACAGATAACTAATAAGTGGTTTATTTATTATGGAAGATAAATTAAAATAACTAAAATCTGTTACTAAATGATTTCGAACATAAATAGTCAACGATTAATAATGTATTAATTGTATAATGTTATACTTTGAGTGTAAATTGCTTTGATGTATATAATTAATACATATATCAAAGTATTGAATCTGGATACGTAAAACATAATTATATATAGTAATTTGAATATATATATATATATATATATATATATATATATATATATATATATATATATATATATATATATATATATATATATATATATATATATGATACATAAACATGATAATTATTGTTAGTACTAATATTAAGATTTGTATATTTTTTTTTCTAAAATAAAATATATATAAGATCTAAGTTGCAATATTAATGTTATTAATATTATTATAACTAGTATTATTATTAATTGTATCATTAATAAGATTATTATTATCATTAATTAAATTTATTAAAATCTGCATTATTGTTAATATTAATATTATTATTGTCTATTATTAGTAGACTTTATTAATAATTCTATTCTATTATTAATAATATTACGCATAAATATATTTGTAATTACCATATTATGAATTATTTACAAATAAACAGAATTATATATATAGGTTTATATGAATATGTATATATATACAAAATACAACTGTATATATATTATAAATGTTTAAACATATATATAGATATAAATATAAATAACTAATGTAAATAAATATGTGTAATTGTTATATCAAAATCAATTTGTTATATGTTACTGTCCAACTGTGCTGCTCGTGACCCTTTGTCATCAAACAATCAGTTAAATTCTATTATTGGAACGTCCACATGAGGATTTATCAACTCTACAAGTCAACAACGGAAAGTAGAGGGAATTGGGAGCATATCATATTTTTTTTTTTGTTCATCTGTACACGTAATTTTTTTTTCCTCTTAATTCAATTTCGCACCAAATAGAAAAATCCTTAAATGCTGTTTCGTTAGGAATCTCTTACTCAATATGGCTGCAAAATATCACGTTCCAATTTCTAATATCAAGCACGAATTTTCGAAGTCAAATTTTTTAAAACAAAAGTCAACAGTTCTTGTGAATTCAAATTCGTGATTTTGATGGTGTTTCAACTGTAATTGTTGACCAACGAGTATTTGTTGGATGATATGGAGCAAGTTTCATATAGGAATCATAGTGTAAGAGTGTTTAGATTTTCGATTTATAATTTTTTTTTTTTTTTTTTTTTTACTGCAGCGACGAGCAGCTGCTTGTTTATATATATATTTTTTTTATTTTTTATTTTTTCTTCTTTTCAATCCCATTTAACCCAGATAAAAGTTCCTACGATAGTTAATAAATTCTAAAACTAATTGTTACTTGGGATTGAAATTTGGTTGAATGGATACAAGCTTGAGGAAGAAGAAGATGATAAGTATGAGGATACATAATTCGGTTTATATAAATTTGGGGAGAAATTAAAACAGAAAAATCAAAGCAGTTCAATGGTATGGGAGAGTGTCGAGGTAGCATGTGGTCTCGAGTTCGAGACTAGGGGAGGGCTGTTTTCTTTTTGGAACCCTTTTGATATGAGGTAGTTTCATGTACTTTTATTTATTATTATTATTATTATTATTAATATTAGTAATTAGTAATGTTATTATCATGTATTAATATTAGTATTGATTGTTAGTACGATTATTGATAAATATTAGGAATGTTATAATTAGTATTACTATTATCAAGTATTAATATTTAGTATTATTACTATTATTAGTATTATGATGAAGACAATAAAAGTTACTATTATTTTTTATTAATGTTCGTATTAGTATCATTTTAGAAATTTTATCATCATTAATAAATAAAGAATCATTATTTAGTTTACCTTTAGTAATAAGATTGTTACAATTATTATTATTAAGTATTAATAACAAAATGTATTATATTCATAGTCTTTATTATTAAATTATTAAAAACTATTGATATTATCATTATCATGAGTTTTATTATTAAAAACGATCATTAATAACATTATTAACAGAATTTTAGATAATATTAGCATTTCATTGATATTAGTATTATCATTCGCATTATTCCAAATATTATCACTAACAATACTAAAAGAAAAGTTTTAACAAACCAATGATAGATATATATATATATATACATACAAATAAATTTAATATATATATATATATATAATATAACAAAAATTAATATTTTATATGTGAAAATATATATTATTAATATAACAAGAATATAACTAATAAAATTATATATATGTGTTCGAGTACAAGGATATGTATTAATATATACACAAATGATATAGGTTCGTGAATCCGAGGCCAACCCTGCATTGTTCAATATAGTCATATGTATTTTTACTACAAAATACATTAGGTGAGTTTCATTTGCTCCCCTTTTACTCTTTACATTTTTGGGGCTGAGAATATATGCAAATGTTTTATTAACTGTTTTACAATAATTATATGCGTGAGTTTCATTTGCCCCTTTTACTCTTTATGTTTTTGGGCTGAGAATACATGCAAATGCTTTATTAACTATTTTACAATATTTATATGCGTGAGTTTCATTTACCTTTTTACCCTTTATATTTTTGGGCTGAGAATACATGCGCTACTTTTATAACTGTTTTACGAAATAGACACGTGTAAATCAAAACTACATTATATGGTTGAATTATCGAAATCGAATATGCCCCTTTTTATTAAGTCTGGTAATCTAAGAATTAGGGAACAGACACCCTAATTGACGCGAACTCTAAAGATAGATCTATCGGGCCCAACAAGCCCCATCCAAAGTACCGGATGCTTTAGTACTTCGAAATTATATCATGTCCGAAGGAGGATCCCGGAATGATGGGGATATTCTTATATGCATATTGTGAATGTCGGTTACCAGGTGTTCAATCCATATGAATGATATTTTGTCTCTATGCATGGGACGTATGTTTATGAGAAATGGAAATATGAAATCTTGTGGTCTATTATATTATTGAAAATGATTATTTGTGTTAAACTAATGAACTCACCAACCTTTTGGTTGACACTTGAAAGCATGTTTATTCTCAGGTATAAAAGAAACATTCCGCTGTGCATTTGCTCATTTTAAAAACAGTACTTGGAGTCGATCATCGCAATGGAACCAGTTGTTGGTGACTTCGTCCAGATGGATTAGGACGGGTCCTTTCATAAGGGCACGTGAAGGTGGTTTTCTCTTGGTCCTCGGGAGTGATTGGAATTTGAAAGTATCAGGATAAACCGTAAAGAAAACAATAGTAACTATTTCCGGCTAACCTTTCCAACATTTGATCAATGAAAGGTAAGGAAAAGTGATCTTTTCTGGTGGCGTCATTTAATTTTCTATAATCAATACAGATACGCCATCTTGTTACAGTCCTAGTAGGAATAAGCTCATCTTTTTCATTTTTGATGACAGTCATGCCACCCTTCTTAGGTACACATTGAACTGGGCTTACCCATGGACTATCAGAGATTGGATAAATTAAACCTGTATCTAGCAGTTTAATAATTTCTTTCTTAACAACATCTTGCATATTAGGATTTAGTCTTCGTTGGCGTTGCACATAGGTTTTATGGCCTTCTTCCATAAGGATTTTATGTGTGCAATACGAAGGACTTATGCCTTTAATGTCATGAATCTTCCATGCAATAGTTGGTTTATGAGCTTTTAGCACAGAAATGAGTTGAGATTTTTCATTTTTTGTAAGAGAAGACGATATTATTACAGGTAATTCAGATTCGCCATGTAAATAAGCATATTCCAAATGGTTTGAAAGTGGTTTTAACTCTAATATCGGTGGTTCTTCTATCGATGATTTGTATCGATATCTGTCTTCCTCTTTTAGCATTTGAAGTTCTTCTGTTGTTGGTTCATATTCATTAGCCATGAGTGCAGCTAACATTTCAGCTTCATCAATTGGTTTAGTTCCTTCTCCTAAAGAATATTCTCCTGTTCGTTGTAATTCTGGAAATTCTTCTAACAATTCTGCATGTGAATCTATAGTTTGAATATAATAACATGTATCATCTGCAGATTGCGGTTGTTGCATGGCTTTATCAACAGAAAAGGTAACACTCTCGTCCTCTATACTTAGGGTCAATTTCTTACCGAACACGTATATTATTGCTTTAGTTGGGTTTAAGAATGGTCTTCCTAATATGTGAGGAACTCGAGAATCTTCTTCCATGTCCAGAATAACAAAATCTACTGAAAATACTAAAGTACCAACTTTAACTAGCATGTTTTCCATTATCCCTCTAGGATATTTTACTGATCGATCTGCTAGTTGTATGCTTATTCGTGTTAGTTTCAATTCTCCAAGGTCTAGTTTAGTGTATAGTGAATACGGCATTAAATTTATACTAGCACCTAAGTCTGCCAATGATTCTATTGAACTAAGACTACCCAGAAAATATGGAATTGTGAAACTTCTAGGATCTGATAATATTTCTGGTATCTTATTCAACAACACTGCAGAACAATTAGCATTCATTGTAACAGCTGAGAGTTCTTCCATTTTCTTTCTATTTGTGATTAGATCTTTCAGGAATTTGGCATATCATGGCATCCCTGAAATCACATCAATGAAAGGAAGATTGACATTTATTTATTTAAACATATCCAGGAATTTGGATTGCTCGGCTTCAAGTCTTTCTTTTCTCATTTTACTCGGGTAAGGAAGTGGTGGTTGGTATAGTTTAACATAAGGTTTAGCCTTAATGGTGTTATCTTCATTAACCTTTTCAACTACCGGTTCTGATTCCTTTTCTTGCTCAGGCTGTGGTGCTTGTGTGGTAGGAACAGAGTCATCAGAAATTACAAGCATTTCAGGTGGTTTAAGTGTAATACCACTTCTCGTGATAATGGCTTTAGCTGTTTCATTCCGGGGGTTAGCATTTGTATCGCTAGGTAGACTTCCCGGTTTTCTTTCACCTATCAACCTTGCTAGGTTACTTACTTCTTGTTCCAGATTTTGAATAGAAGCTTGTTGATTTCTAAATGCTTGAGCATTTTGTTCATTGGTTTGTTTCTGAGATGTGAAAAATTGAGTTTGAGATTCAAGTAACTTTGACATCATGTCTTCTAGATTTGGCTTTTTATCATCGGTTTGTGGTGGTTTATTTTGAAAAATAGGTCTTTGCTGATTGTAAGTATTATTAGATACTTGCTGATTGCTAGGACCTTGTTGATTGTTGTATGGAACATTTCGGTTATAATTCTGGTTTTGATTGTAGTTTGGTCTTGGCGGTTGATAATTACCTTGATAATTATTTTCAGGCCTTTGGTTCATGTATGAAACATTCTCTCTTTGTTCCATTGTTTGTTCAATACTGAGACAATCTTTTGTCAAATGTGGTCCTCCACACTGCTCACAACTAATTCGTATTGCATGAATATCTTTAGTCATCTTTTCCATTCGTCTTTCGAAAGCATCTAACTTTGCGGAAATGGAATCAAAGTCATGGCTAGAATCGGCTCTAGCCGCTTTAGATGATCTAACGATATCTTTTTCTTGATGCCACTCATGTGAGTGGGAAGCAGTGTTATCAATAATTTTGTAAGCTCCAGTTGCGGTTTTCTTCATAATGGAACCACCAGCTGCTATATCGATGTCTTTTCGTGTAGTAATGTCGCATCCTTGGTAGAATATTTGTACTATTTGATAAGTGTCTAAACCATGTTGCCGACATCCTCTTAACAACTTTCCAAATCTTGTCCATGCCTCATATAATGTTTCATTTGGCTTCTGTGTGAACGTAACAATTTCTCCTTGAAGTCTCACGGCTTTAGATGCCGGAAAGAATTGTTTAAGAAAATTTTCAACTAAAACATTCCATGTAGCAATCGCCCCTTCAGGTAACGATTCTAACCAATCTTTGGCTTCTCCCTTTAAAGTCCAGGGAAATAACATGAGATAGATCTGTTCATCCTCAACTTCTCTGATCTTGAATAGAGTACAGATCCTATTAAAGGTACGAAGATGTTCATTTGGATCTTCCTTCGGCGCACCACTAATAGGATTTCCTTCGGCGCACCACCAATATAGTGGTACGCCAAAAGAAGATCCAAACGAACATCTTTGAACCTTTAATAGGATTTGTACTCTATTCAAAATCAGAGAAGTTGAGGATGAACAGATCTATCTCATGTTGTTTCCCTGGACTTTAAAGGGAGAAGCCAAAGATTGGTTAGAATCGTTACCTGAAGGGGCGATTGACACATGGGATGTTTTAGTTGAGAAATTTCTTAAAAGATTCTTTCCGGCATCTAAAGCCGTAAGACATCAAGGAGAAATTGTTACGTTCGCGCAAAAGCCAAATGAAACATTATATGAGGCGTGGACAAGATTCGAAAAATTGTTGAGAGGATGTCCTCAACATGGTTTAGACACTTATCAAATAGTGCAAATATTCTACCAAGGTGTCGACGTTGCTACACGAAAAGACATCGACACGGCAGCTGGTGGTTCCATTATGAAGAAAACCGCAACCGAAGCTCACAAAATTATTGATAACACAGACTACCACTGATAATGCTAAAAACGAACATATATTTCATAGCATTATTCTTCAAGAAAGACAAGCTTTTAGTTGCAATTGTTCTATTTACAAGTGATATTCGTTTAAATAATAAAAGGTGAAGACAAAAGACAGATTCGACGAATTGAAGACGCAAATGACCAAAAAGCTAAAAAGTACAAAATACAATCCAAGTGGTTAAATTTATTGATGAGAAACGTCTCAAAATTACAAGAGTACAAGCCGTAAAATGCAAAGTACAAGATATTAAATCGTACGCAAGGACGTTCGAAAATCCGGAACCGGGACATGAACCAACTATCAGCGCGCGACGCAACGGGCCTAAAATTACAAGTCAATAATGCACAAGAATATAATATAATACATATATAATTATATAAAGTTATATATATTATATAATATATATTAAATAATACGAGCAGCCCACGTTTTGGAATCACATGGGACCAGTGGAAGGCGGCCATGCGATTGCATGGCTATGAAGAAGAAACTCCATGCGATCGCATGGAGTACTGTTGCTGAACACATCTATAAATTGAAACGAATTCTGGCCGAAATATTTACACCATATATTCATCTACTCTCTATATCTCAATATATATATATATATATATATATATATATATATATATATATATATATATATATATATATATATATATATATATATATATATATATATATTTGAGATATAGAGAGTAGATGAATATATGGTGTAAATATTTCGGCCAGAATTCATTTCAATTTATAGATGTGTTCAGCAACAGTACTCCATGCGATCGCATGGAGTTTCTTCTTCATAGCCATGCAATCGCATGGCCGCCTTCCACTGGTCCCATGTGATTCCAAAACGTGGGCTGCTCGTATTATTTAATATATATATTATATAATATATATATAACTTTATATAATTATATATGTATTATATTATATTCTTGTGCATTATTGACTTGTAATTTTAGGCCCGTTGCGTCGCGCGCTGATAGTTGGTTCATGTCCCGGTTCCGGATTTTCGAACGTCCTTGCGTACGATTTAATATCTTGTACTTTGCATTTTACGGCTTGTACTCTTGTAATTTTGAGACGTTTCTCATCAATAAATTTAACCACTTGGATTGTATTTTGTACTTTTTAGCTTTTTGGTCATTTGCGTCTTCAATTCGTCGAATCTGTCTTTTGTCTTCACCTTTTATTATTTAAACGAATATCACTTGTAAATAGAACAATTGCAACTAAAAGCTTGTCTTTCTTGAAGAATAATGCTATGAAATATATGTTCGTTTTTAGCATTATCAGTGGTAGGCTGTGTTATCAATAATTTTGTGAGCTTCGGTTGCGGTTTTCTTCATAATGGAACCACCAGCTGCCGTGTCGATGTCTTTTCGTGTAGCAACGTCGACACCTTGGTAGAATATTTGCACTATTTGATAAGTGTCTAAACCATGTTGAGGACATCCTCTCAACAATTTTTCGAATCTTGTCCACGCATCATATAATGTTTCATTTGGCTTTTGCGCGAACGTAACAATTTCTCCTTGATGTCTTACGGCTTTAGATGCCGGAAAGAATCTTTTAAGAAATTTCTCAACTAAAACATCCCATGTGTCAATCGCCCCTTCAGGTAACGATTCTAACCAATCTTTGGCTTCTCCCTTTAAAGTCCAGGGAAACAACATGAGATAGATCTGTTCATCCTCAACTTCTCTGATTTTGAATAGAGTACAAATCCTATTAAAGGTTCAAAGATGTTCGTTTGGATCTTCTTTTGGCGTACCACTATATTGGCATTGATTAGTTACCATGTGTAGGATTTGTCCTTTGATTTTATAATCTGGCGCATTAATGTCTGGCTTAATATTGGAGTGACCTTGGCCAGTGCGTGTGGCTCTCATTCGATCTTCCATACTTAGAGGTTCCGTTACTTCCATAATTGAATTTGTTGAATACGAATCACTAGAAGATTATGATTTAACGGTTTGTGGTTCAGGAGGAATGATTAGTGGTTCAGGATCTTGGAATTGTCCTTGAATATCCCTCGGGTTCTCAATTGTGAAGTCGGGCTCAAAAAATGGATTATCAAAAATTTGAATTGGAGTTATTGTTCGACTAGATGATAATTCTAAAGAAAAATCAACAGCGGCAATATTAGCTAGATGTCTTGATCGAGTTACATGTGGTGAACGTATGAAAGGTGGTGAACGTTTTGCTCGATGCATTCAATGAATATCCTATTAGTTATAAAAATAAAAATTATATAAGTTATTAAATTAATAGACTTTCTGCTTTTGCCCACGTTTCAAATAGCCAAAAGATGCAGCAGGGAGCCAGGATCCTTTAAGTCGGAAAATCCATAACTCAGCCACTAACAAATCCAACTATTACTACGAAGCAGAAAATTTTGGATGTCTATCAATTTAACTGCTTAAAATAATTTTTCCGTCTAAATTTAAAGAAAATAAAGAAAATTCTATATCCTAAAAACTATAGCGTAGAAATGAGAAAGAAAAAGCGCGTCGAAAAATAAGGAGTCGAAAAACAAGCGTCAAAAAACAAAAAGTTGAAAGATAAATCTAAAACTAAAATATTTCATCTAAAACTTAGCGTCTAAAGGTATTAAAGCTTAAAAGGAATTCTATATCCAAAACGGCAATAACTTAAAAAGGCACTAAAATCTATTAAATACTAAAGCGATAAGCGACGACGTAAAATTCTAAAGCGTCTAAATCTTAATCTAAAGAAAAAGCACTTAAGGGATTTTACGGCAAAGCCTAAAAATCTAGAAATATAAAATAACTACGGCAAAAACTAAGTTAAAACTAATTACGAACGAAAAATATAAAGACTACGAATAATAAAAAGATACAAATTATAAAAGGATATAATCTAAAAATAAAATTTTATATAAAAATATTAATTTTATATTATTTTTATAAAAATATTAATCTATACAATTAATAATAATAATTAAACTTAATATTACAAGTTAAATATAAAAACTAGAATTAAAAACTAATTAATATACTTAAACCCTAAATAATAATAATAATTAAATCTTAACCCTAAATAATATGATTAAATATACTTAAACCCTAATTCGTATTAATTACGCGTACGAGGTATGTGGCCTGTCAGACTAACTCATGCAATCGCATGAGTTTTGTTTGTTTGAGCCATGCGGTCGCATGGTGTGCAGACTCAAAAAGGTTGCAGGCCGAAATTTTGCAGGTTCAGCGTATTTTTTTTCTTTCTGATTTCTGATTTCTGTTTTTATTTTATAGAAAATATAATTTAATTAAAACTTAAAAAAAATTACTTATTAGTTTTTTTTGTAACTAAAAAAAATAAAACCTTTTTAATTTAAACACTTAAAAATATATATATATATATATATATATATATATATATATATATATATATATATATATATATATATATATATATATTATGTTTTTGTATTTTAATATTTAAAACTTCCTATATTTTTTTTTACAAAAATAGATTAAAAATAAATATATATATATTTTTTTAGAATATAGCGTTTCGCTTCGGTGTTGTCCCTGACAGCGGCGCCAAAAACTTGATGTGTGCGAGGTGTAGTACGAAATACTATTATTTTTATTACGAAATACGATACAATTTACACAAGTTTTATTATTTATTTATATAGATGAGATATACTTAAACCTTGCTACAACACTTATAGGCAATGTACCTAATCGTAGAGTAGTGTAGTTTTTAGTAAGTCCGGTTCGTTCCACAGGGAGACGGCTTATTGCGTACACTATATTTTTAAACAATTATATTTGTATATATATATATATATATATATATATATATATATATATATATATATATATATATATTAGTAATATAGTATTATTATTATTATTATTATTATAAAAGGGAGGTTTTAACGTTTAATGACCGGTTTGTCGATTTTAAATAAAGCGTAAAGATAAATGACGATAATTAAAATGCGTAAAATAAATGACGATATATAAAATGATGATAAATAAAAGTGTGATGAGATATAAAATAAAGGAATTATGCTTATTTAAACTTCCGTAATCATGATGTTTGACATTTTGATTTTAATTAATTGTTGCCCGGGTTAATTGTCATTTGTCCTGGTTTATTTGATACCTATCTAGTTTTTGTCCATAATAGTCTATCGGTCATAATTATAAAATGCTCGTCAAATTAACCTTATTCCCGAAGTCAAATATTCCAACTAATTAGGGATTCGAACTGTAACAAGGTTTTAATACTTTGTTAATAATTACACCAGGTTATCGACTGTGTGTAATCCAAGGTTTTAATACTTTGTTAACAATTACACCAATTATCCTTGTATGTAATCCACCCCTGTTTTAATTGATCCATGATACACTAATTTATTCACTTGGCCATAATGAATAATCAATTACCCAATCCAATTGATTAATTAAATGATTGTAAATGATGTCGTATAAACGTCACTAAATAGGACATTCGTAATCATTTTAATAATTATTATATTAACTAATTTGAATATAGGTTCAACAGGTTCCAATGAGTTGTCGCTCAATTAGACAATACCCCCATCTATTAATAGTCATAGTCCAATGTTCACAAGTGTCGGTCTTTTGTCCAAACCCGAATTATGGTACAAAATCCAATAAACACATCTTAATATTTAGCCCAACATCACGATTACTTTGGCTCAAATAAGCATAATAATAACTTAGTTACGAGACATTAATTCAAAAAGGAAGAACATAGCTTACAATGGTATTTAATCGCGTAGCGTTACACGGACAGAGTTCCGACTTTAAAACCCGTAAAACATTTCTTACAATAACCCAACTAGACCATAACTTTATTATTAAAATTAACTTATATTAAAATTATAATATAAATATATTTATGTTTACAGAAGAAGGAATGAAAAGAGTGTGTGTAGTGTTCGTCCGAGTTCGTGGCTATTTATAGCACTTGGCCAACTTCTGATGCCCATGCGATCTCATGGGCTTTGGGCCTATATGCCATGCGATCGCATGGCTACCTGATCCAGCTCACAATGCTTTGTTTTTTAGTTTGCCGACACTTTATTTAAATATATATATATATATATATATATATATATATATATATATATATATATATATATATATATATATATATATATATATATATATATATATATATATAATATATAATTTTATATAATTTTATGTATATTATATTATATTCTTGTGTATAGTTGACTTGTAATTTTAGCTCCGTTGACTTACGCGTTGATGCTCGGTTTATGTCCCGGTTTCGGATTTTCGAACGTCCTTTCGTACGATTTAATATCTTGTACTTTGCGTTTCGCGACTTGTACTCTTGTCATTTTTGGACGTTTCTCATCAATAAATTGAACCACTTGAATTACATCTTGTACGTTTGAACTTTTTGGTCATTTGCGTCTTCAAATCGTTGTCTTCTTCTTTTGTCTTCGCACTTATTTATTTAAACGATTATTACATAAAAATAGAACAATAGCAACTAAAAGCTTTACATATTGGAAGGATATTGCGCCTAAATATATGTTCATTTAGAGCACTATCAGTGTTCCAATCTCCGATGCCATAACCAGGCTTTCCTCGTAGGTGTTCCGTGAGCAAGAAATACTGTACCCCGTTGGGAAACCTCGTCAATATAATATAGTTCCCCTTTTTCAATGCCACGTCCAATCACCAGTCCCATCTGGATATCCTGCAAGATGCAAAATGTTGGATACATTAGGACTTTACAATTTAATTCTTTTGTTACTTGACTTACCGATAACAGCTTATGAGACAAAGCATGTATATATAGACAATTAGGTAATTTAATCATTGGTGAAATTTCAATGGTTCCACCACTTTTGACTTGAATAATTTCACCATTAGCAGTTTGAATTTTGTCTTTTTAGGTTTAGTTTTTTAAAAAATGTCATTTTTATCAAAAGTCATAGTATCCGTTGCCCCACAATCAAGAATCCATGACTTAGTTTTAAAATTTTCCGAGACTATATTTGCTTCGGACTGGGGCACTTTATCGTTTTGTATTTTATTCAAGATAGAATAGCTATTATGGCAAGAAATACTAGGTTCAGGCCTTCTAATTCGTTGTTGTGTTCCGGGTCCAGTTTCACTAAATAATTTTGGCCTGTTTCTTTTATCTGGCCCATCTTCATTTTTATTAGCAACCCTATTTTGTTTGGATCTAATTAAATTTTGGGCTCTTGCAGTATTCTGCTTACTAGTGTTACTAAGCCCATCAAGCCCACTAGCCTTACTGGATCCATTAAACTCAACCGTTTTATTAACCCCCTTTGTAATCCCTAGACAAGCCACGTACTGTTCTTTTCTTTTTCCCAGATTCAACACGGGGACCTACTCTCCTGATACCTAAATAAAACGCGTGCTTACCTTTCTTCTTCCCTAGATTAGTCTCGTGACTAATCCTATTGGGGTTATAATCTGCAAATAAAGAGGAAAAGGTTTTGAGGGACTTACCTTGTTCGGTTTTGTGAGCAGCAACACCTCCAAACCGTAATTCCGGTTTGGTGGTGGTTGGTGGTGGTTCAGCTACTGCCGTCGCTCCTTTTTTTGGTTTAGTCCACCATTCTGGTAATCCCTTGATTTCAAAACATTGCTCCCTGGTATGCCTTGTTTTCCCACATTTAGTACACACCAATTTTGATTTATCGATCCTTGATGATGATGGCTTGTTCCGGTGACGGTACGGATTGGCAGTTTGCCCAAATTTGTCGGTTTTATTTGCTGCAACGAGACCGAATGTAATTCCTTGATGGCTTGAATCAGTTTTGGTTTGCCCAAGGATGTGTTGGTGAGCCATCTCCTTCCTCACCGTTGCATATGCTTTTCCTGGTGTAGGTAAACCTTAAAAGCTCTCTTTTAATTGTGTCATAATTTCGATCAAGAGCATTTAGAAACTGAAAAAGTTTATGTTCTGTTCAGATTTTGTTGTAGGTGATGATGTCAGTGGAACACTTCATTGGGTTTGGATCTCGTCTATTTATTTCCCCCCAAATTCCCTGCATCGTGATCCACAAGTCTTCAAGGGATTGATCTTTTTGTTTGATGTTATTCGCTTTGACATGTAAGTCAAAGTTTTGAAACTTGTCTTTACTACTGTTGTATGAGGTCACAAGAGCATCCCATAGCAGCTTGTCAGTAGCAAATTCTGTCAAGTTGCTAGCGAGATTTGGCTCTATATTTTGAATTAACCATGAGAACACGATTAAATCGTCTTGTTCTCATTGGTCAAATTCTTCATTGCTCTTATCGGGTGGATTTGATGTAAGGTGTTTAGGAGATGTTTTGATTTTCCTCCTATTGCCACTTTGATCATACGAGCCCATAAGGCATAATTGTGGCTAGACAAACTGATGTTGATTTTTAAACTATCAGATAGTTTTGGGCTGTGACTAATATTGGTTTTTAACAGATGGCTTAATTGAGTAGCAAGATCATTGGTTTGGCTAACAGATTGGGTGTGGATACTGTCCTCATCAGACATTGTAACCCCCAATCAAATTGGTAGATGATTGAAGCTTGAATATGAGTGTATTGATCCAAGATCTATACCATAAGCTCTGATACCATATTTTCAATTGATTTAAAAGATTGGAAGCCGTTTTATTGATAATGAATCAGTTATTTCAAACTGATGAAGTGATTGATACAATTACATAATGTGTTATTTTATACAAGAAGACTAATAACAGCTAATTCTTAATAAAGTATGGATCCAATAGAGTTTTTGGAACCACTTTATATAAAAGGAAAATGCTGTCTTTGTGTCTGACTTAATAGCCATTTGACTTCTGTTGACTTTTGTCTTGGACTTCATTCTTGTGACCCTCTAAACTTGGAAGTGATGATAATGCTTTCTCTGATCCAATTATTTAACCTTCCATAAACGGCACCAAAGGTATTTCCTTAACTTTTATTCTTTAACATGAAAGACATTGATGCCATACGAATTACCTTTTTCGATATATTGAAGATCCATTCGAAGTATCAAATTTGAATTTCGATTAAAATCGAACCTAGGTTAGCAGTTAATTTAAATCTTATAAAATATAAAAGGTTCGGTAGTTAATATAAAAGGTTGATGTAATAAGACCATTTTTGGTGGTGACGGGGTGATGAGGCATGATGGGGTATTTTTGTGGGGTATAGTGCTGATTTGGCCAAGGTGATGGGGTGATGGAGTTTGTAGTGGTATGGCGTGATGGTTATGTGATGGTTAAGAAATGGGGTATTTATACAAGAAAAGAAAAGAAAGAGTATTGAATGAGATACGTGGCACCACCTCATTCGATATCCAATTTAAATCTGTAAGTGATGGGGTGATCACGCCAACAATTTTTTGGCTCCATCACGCCCCATAGTGGTGTGATGGTGGTAGTTTCTAGGTGATTGTGCTTCACTACATATGGTCTAAATCTTTTTGCCAATCAGTCACAAGTAGGTTAAAAGTAACATGTATTCACTTGCAAGTAAATGATATTAGTTCAGAGAGATTTAATAAAGGATAAGAGCAATATAGGAATTAGGAAATTATACCATCACTTTAAAAACAAACAGGCAATTTCTAACAAACATATATCAAAATACGTATGTATTAAGTAATTAAGATCCAATGATCTATGTAATATTTATAAAAAATATTGGACGGGTCATCCAAAGAGTAGAAAATGACATAAGCTTGGTAGTCATATATTGTCAACATAGTTAGAACTAATTGTCCGGTTGTCAATTTTCTCTTATGAAAAATGATCGATAATGCTCACCTATTAAATTAACAATGTCATTACCCATGTACTATATACCACGTACTATCTTATAGATAAACTCATTACTGCAAGCTATTCCTACGAAATTAGCGAGTCCAAGTCGTAATAAAGAAACAGTGGAAGTTAATAACTCGTTTGAGGTTCTGAATCAGGCGGATAATGAGACAAGTGCAGAATTCAATAAAGAGTATCATGTTTATCCTGAAAGAGTTCTTAGAGACGAAGAGAGTGATATAGACGGTAACGACACTGAACCAATTAATCTTGGCAAAAAAAATTCTGAAGGTGCAAGCACACCTGTTGTAAGGCTCCTCATGAATAGCTTTGCAACATGGAACATTCGGGGGTTGAATCGCATCCCGAAACAGAAAGAGATTCGTGATGTTGTAGCCGGTAATAATTTATGTTTTTGTGCTATATTGGAGTCGCATGTTGATGTTAGTAAACTAAGTAATATTTGTGCCTCTGTCTTCCGAAATTGGCAATGGACTTCAAATAATGCTATGAGTAATGGTGGCACTCGTATTATTATGGGATGGAATCCGGTAATTATTAATGTTATGGTTATAGATTCTTCTGACCAGGTGATGCATTGTCTTTTTGATTTGATGCGCGAAAACAAACGAGTTTATGTGTCAATTGTGTATGCTAAGAATTACTATATTCATCGACGATCGTTGTGGGATAATCTTTGTATGCATAGTAGTTTTGTGGGTAATCACCCGTGGGTTATTATGGGCGACTTTAATGTTTCCCTTAATCTTGATGACTCTACGGCAGGAAGTTCTAATGTAACAATTGCAATGAGGGAATTTCGTGAATGTGTCGATCATATGCGAATGATAGATGTTTCTCACTCGGGTCTACACTATACATGGAATCAACGGCCAAATGCGCTTGATGGTATTTTGAAAAAGATTGACAGGGTAATGGCGAATGATGTGTTTATTAATGAATATACTAATGCTTATGCGGTGTTTCTTCCGTATCGGATTTCTGATCATTGCCCGGCGGTTCTTAAAATCCCCTCAACATATGTTGCTCGTGCTAAGCCTTTCAAATTTAGTAATTTTATTGTTTATAAGGAGGGTTTTGATGATATTATAAGGAGGGTTTTGATGATATGCGAATGATAGATGTTTCTCACTCGGGTCTACCTTGATAATAATCCATGCTCTGTTGAGGCGAGAGAGGATCATTGTCACCTTCTTCATGCATTTAATGCAGCGGTATTAGATGAGGAACGATTTCTTCAACAAAAAGCAAAAGTCGAGTGGCTTCGTGTTGGAGATAATAATTCAAGTTACTTTCATAAAGTGGTCAAAAGCAAACTCCATATGAGTCACATATCTACTGTGGAAGATAATTTGGGCACTATGGTAGAAGGACAAGATGCACCAGCATGCTTTGTTACACATTACATGAATTTTTTGGGGACCACATCAGAGGCGTCACATGTGGTTTTTCCCCAACATCTGTTTACTCGTTCTATCTCACCAGAAAAGTCAGCTGCTAAGGTGCAACCTGTTATGGCGTCTGAAGTTAAGAGTGCAATTTTTGATGTTGGTAACAACAAATCGCCCGGGCCTGATGGGTACACTGCTGAATTTTTTAAGTCTTCGTGGGATATTGTTGGTGATGAAGTTACAATGGCGGTCCAGGAATTTTTTCGAAATGGGCAAATGTTGACAGAAATAAATCACACGGTAATCGCATTAATTCCTAAAGTTGAAGCTCCAAGTAAAGTTATAGATTATCGTCCTATAGCGTGTTGCAATGTGATCTATAAATGTATTAGTAAAATTATTGCAAATCGTATTAAGGGCGTTCTTGATGATATTATTAATATAAATCAATCGGCGTTTGTTCCGGGTCGGAGAATCTCAGATAATATTTTACTTACTCAAGAGCTGATGCGGAATTATCACATAAAAAAGGGTGTTCCTCGATGCGCGTTTAAAGTTGATATTCAAAAGGCTTATGACACAGTTAGTTGGGATTTTTTGGAGTCTATATTGGCCCGTTTTGGTTTTCATCGGGTGATGGTGAGGTGGATTATGAAGTGTGTCACTACGGTTTCTTTTTCAATTAATGTAAATGGTGAGCTTCACGGTTATTTTAAAGGTAAAAGAGGATTGCGTCAAGGTGATCCCCTTTCGCCTTATCTTTTCACATTAGTTATGGAAGTTTTGTCTTTGCTTCTTGCGAACATGGCTATGGTGACAGATGGTTTTAAATACCATCCTAAATGTGAAGACCAAGAAATCATAAATTTATGTTTCGCGGATGATTTATTTATCTTCTCACATGCGGATACAATTTCTATAAATTCTATCAGTGAAGCATTGGAGCAATTTAAAGTGTGGTCGGGGTTAGAGCCTAGTATGTCAAAAAGCAAAGCTTATTTTGCTAATGTGTCACAGAATATTAAAGCTCAAATTCTGGACATTCTTCCTTTTGAGGAAGGTTCACTTCCAGTTAAATACTTGGGAGTTCCGTTGATATCTTCGCGCATGTATTATAGGGATTGCAAGATCCTTGTTGATAACGTGAGAAATAGGGTGGAGAATTGGAAAAATAAATTTTTATCATTTGCAGGTAGACTTCAACTCATTAGCTCGGTCCTGTCATCCATGCAGGTGTATTGGCAATCCGTTTTTATTCTTCCATGTGCTACTTTAAATGAAATTGAATCTTTGATGAGAGGATTCTTATGGTGTCAAGGTACTCTTAAGAAGGGGAAGGCAAAAGTTAAATGGAAAGATGTTTGTCTCCCGAAGTCTGAAGGGGGTTTGGGAATTATGAATCTTAGAGAATGGAATTCAGCGTTGATATCGACCCATATTTGGCGTTTGCTATCTCATCATAATTCTTTGTGGGTTAGATGGGTTCATACTCACAGACTTGCCGGACGTAATTTTTGGAATGTTGACGCTCCGTCTAATGCAAGTTGGAGCTGGAGGAAAATCCTTGGGGTTCGCGAACTGCTAAAAGGGCGTTTTGTTCATTTAGTGCGAAATGGTGAACATACTTCGACTTGGTATGATGTGTGGTGCGATGTAGGCCCACTATCCGACTTCATCACCCCAAGAATGGTGCATCAGGAGGGTTTTTCTTTATCTTATTGTGTCAAGGATATGGTCCTCCATAATGACATGAATTGGCCTACCAACTGGATAACACAATTCCCCCAGCTTGCAAGTGTTGTTTCTCCTACTTTATATACGGAGCAAGATATCATTATGTGGCGAGAGTCTGATGGTAATATGAAGGACTTTTCAGTGCGGTTAGTATGGCAACATATTCGAAGTAGAGCTATGGATGTGCCTTGGGTTTCGGTGGTCTGGTTTACGCATAATATTCCCAAACATGCATTCGTAATGTGGTTGTTAATGGGTGAAAAATTGAAAACTCAAGATAAGCTCAATCATTGGGACATGACAGCAAATAATGTTTTGGTGTGCGCCTTTTGTGATCAAGTGCAAGATTCTCATGATCATTTGTTCTTTAGTTGCCCCTTTTCACCACAGGTATGGAATCGAGTTCAACAACACATGGATTTTCCTATTTTTAGCGATTACTAGAAGGATTTTGCGATGCTCGTGAGCCCGTTTGCAAAACGAAATATAGGGCGGATCATAGTTGTCAAGCTTTTGTTTGCGGCTTCCGTTTATGTTTTGTGGCAGGAAAGAAATAATAGAATCTTTAAGAAGAAGAAGAGGTCGATGGACCAAGTGTATAAGGTTATCTACTCAACGGTTAGACTGAAATTGATGTCGATTAAATGGAAGATGACGCCTCAGGCTCTCCGGCTAAAGTCAGATTGGAAGATCTCCTGAGTTAGTTTTTTTGTTTGTATCTGTGCATATGGCTCTAGGGGCTAAATCGTTGTTTGTTTAGCTTGGTTGTTTGAGAGGGTATAGGACTTACCTATAACCGTTTTGTGCTCCTTTTGTAACAATTCATTATTCTTTATAATAAAGATTCACCGGGTAAAACCCATTACCCAAAAAAAAAAAAAACTCATTACTGCACTTATGTTATCTATAAGTGATTTAGCTACTGAGATTTGCTTTAAATTTGCCTACACTAATTCCAAATATATGATTACGACATAAACCAAATCTTTTAAATAAATACCTGGGTCTCGGGTACATAGATATAAAAATAGTCGATCAGCAGTAGATACTCGGAGACCTCAAAATGTATTTTATTCGTATCAAGTATCTATTAAGCTTGGGCCCGAACTATTTCCTTCAGCATATGGATGTTGTCAAAATCTCTTAGCATAAAGCTATTTCTGAAAGCTGGAAAATAGATTTGCATAAAAGATCCTTGTGTATCACTTTTACGACGTTAAAGCCAACAACTGTTATGTTTGATCGACACAACACGATCGGAGGTTAATGAATAAACTGAACTAAAGGGAACTAATTATATACAATTATTCATTTATATATGAAATACTCATCGATTATTATGTCATATATTAGATGACGACCAAAGTATCCACAAAACTTGTGATGATATTTAAAGGTGATAAAGGTAAAAGGTAAAAGGTTTTTCTGATCGGGTTATCCGAAAGTGCGAGTAATCCGACCCATACTGGCTGTTTACAACCCATCCCTAACCACCATTAAATATTCATCCTAGATAGGATTCGAAATTGAGACCTCTTACAAGGAACCTTGTGGTGGTATTTAATGAAAGAAATACTGATCCAGCGGGTAATACCTTACAGTCAAATCCAAATCTGAATTTAGATGTTTACGAGAAGTATAAGGGAACAGTTTTGAGGAAGAAATTGGAATCCGTACTTGTCGGTTATGGGGAAAGAAGGCAGCAGCTTTGTGGTTAGGTCTCCTGCTAATTTAAAAGTCAATTTGTAATCTCAGTTTTGTTTCACCAATACAAGTATGTTGAAGGTGTTACAGGTTCTGTGGTACCCAATATACCTTTTGTTTGTTTCCCATTGACAAACAGGCCCACTTTGTGTAACACTAATGGGCCAGAAAATGGGCCGAGTAAAACAATTGAGCCTAGCAGTCCGCTAAGAATGGTGTAAACGCTACTCCACATAGAAGCCCTTCGAAATCAAACAGAAAAAAGAAAGCAATATCGAGGGATTTTACGGATGAGGTCGAGTCTGGTTCTGCTGATCTGGATCATTCCGAGGATCTTGTGAATGATCAAGAGGAACAGTCACTAGGGTTTGCAAAAAAACCAATTAAAGTTTACGGAAAGATTCTAAATCCTAAGAAAATCCCTAAAGAAAAGGAGGTGTTTGGGAATTTTCTTGAGGGTCTATTTGATACTAGTGAGAGCCCGAAGAAATCCAAACAATGAATATTACCACATGGAACACGAGGGGACTTGGTAACAAAGCTAAAGGAAGACGTGTGGGAGCCTTAATTAATAAGTTCTCCAAGTTCAATTTATTGCTACTGAATAGACAATGGTACAAAACGTGTCCCCTTACGTGCTTAGATAAATATGGAAAGTCGTTGAGTTTAACGGGGTTCAAGTATCTTCTCGGGGTCGTTCGGGCAGAATGATTTCATGCTGGAGAGAAGACTTCTTCAAGTTAAAAGATCACTTCCAAGCTCTAAATTGGCCCCATGGGAAATATGCTCTGTGATATTACACAAGTTAAGCAACATGAAGCTTCTAGTGTATGAAAAGAATTAGTAAAGCTTCAAAATGTTGATGAGCTTTTGCTCGAAACGAGTTGATTTTTAACGGGTCTTATATGTGTTGGGCCGCAAGTGTGGAGCGTTTAAAGCTAAAACTGTTTCAATGGCTAGTGAATTCGAGAGTGCGAGAGCTATTAATTTTATATACGGAAGAACCAACCTTGGTTTATAATGTGAGAATGGCTCCTTAATGTTCATATTTTTGCTTCTGTAATGTTTTAGTCTAAGGATTCTGTTTTAATATTCCAAGTCGGTAAGTTATTTTAAACCCAACTTGCGAATTTCATGTACTGACCAACACTTCACTTTTTTGTGAATTGTTGTTTTTTGTTATAATTCCCCTTTTTCGATATATATATATTTTTTTTGAAGAGATCTAGAGAGAATTAAGGGTGGGAGAGAACCCAAAGAACTCATATATTGAATTTCAATCTATGTGCAGATTGGGCTTCAATCTATGGGCAGATTTAGCTTCAGTTTGTGAAGAAAAAAAAATTCAATCCTAAAAAATAAAAATTCAATCTGCAAATAAAAAAAAAATCTGCAAAAAAAAAAACTTCTCAATCTGTGCACAAAAAAGTCAATCTGCACAAAAAAAGACAATACGCAAAAAAAATGTCAATCTGCACACAAAAAAAAGACTACAAAAAAAATTTCTCAAGCTGTGCAAAAAAAGTCTATCTGCACAAAAAAAGTCAATCTGCACAAAAAAAACTGCAAAAAAACTTCTCAATCTGCGAAAAAAAGTCAATCTGCACAAAAAAATGTAAAAAAAAACCTCTCAATCTGCGCAAAAAAAGTCAATCTGCATACAGAAAAAAGTCAATCTGCACCAAAAAAACTGCAATTTTTTTTTTCTCAATCTGCGCAAAAAAAGTCAATCTGCAAAAAAAAAAAAAAAAAAACTGCAAAAAAGAATTTCTCAATCTGCGCAAATAAAAAGTCAATCTCCACACAAAAAAAGTCAATCTGCACAAAAAAACTTCTCAAACTGAGCAAAAAAAAGTCAATTTGCACAACAACAACAAAAATCAATCTACAAAAAAAGATAAAAAAAAGAATCTGCACGCAGATTGACTCAATCTGCATGCAAGTCTGAAGGTCAGTTCGATGGTTCTCTTGGTTCTCTACCATCTTTGGCTCTCCATGGATCCTCACCCTATATATATATATATATATATATATATATATATATATATATATATATATATATATATATATATATATATATATATATATATATACTTTGAATTGGATAGTCAATAATGGATATCACCTATCGATAACGCTAATAAATTGGATTAAGTTGGAAAATAAAAATCCTTGTAAAATCCTTATCGTCAACTACACTCTGCAGACCATGAGTTCAAATAGATCGCCTTGTGAATGATTAAACAAAGTAACAAACTCTTAGTGAAATAAATAGTATGATATGTATAATAATATATATTTTACAAGCAATCCTTATCGTCAACTACACTCCACAAATCATGGTTTAAGAATACCTCATTCGATTCCGCAGCTTGCAATAATACCTAAATATTTGTGTACATATATATCGATGTCACTAAAATAAGGCAGATTGAGAGAAACACAGATCGAGGCCGAAAGATATATAGGATATCTGATTGAATGATGTTTGATGTTTGAGATGAAACCCTAATTATGCCGATCATAAATATCCTGATAATAATTAATTTTAATTAGAAATGCATTAGAGCACTGAGTGTCGTGATGGCCAGTTTTCATTATATTTCGGATGAGCGCTGACTAGAATGACACATAAAAACTAACATTGGAGAGAAAGTGGAGAAGTGTTCAACGTCAGTTTCCAGTATCTTGAAAAGAGAGAATATTTATTATTAATTTGATTGTTATTTATTTAATTTTTACTTAATTTATAGTTATACACTTAATAAATTAAATAACAAAATATAATATATAATGTAAAAAACGTTGCATTAATAATGTAAAAAAAATACATCACACTTAAAAAGTAAGATCCAAACTACTTTTTTCTAAATGAACTAATATTTATTCGTTAATTAAATGAAATACGATAAACTACTAACTTATTCGATAAACTACTCCGTTTCCTCCTTCAAATGTGATTCTTCCAACACCATCTCTTGGCGTATCTTGTCATTTTTCTTCTCAATTGGCCTCCTATCTTTCTCACTCAAGTTATCCGTATTAATCGTCAAAATTCTTAATTGTGATTCCATTTTCATCTAATTATAGTAATTTTTCTCCGTGACACTAAATTCTTCAAAGTTTTCTTTCAAAGATAAATGCAAAGACTCTCAAGTTGATTATGAGGAATCATTTGAGGTTTTGATTTCTTTGAGCTTATTGAGGTTCTTGAGTTTCTTGACCTTCTTGGTTTTCCCGGTGCACGGTGCAAACGATCATCACCGAAAAGCTCCTCGTTTGGGTTTCTTTGACTTTCTTCATCTCCGGTAATGGAAAACGCATCGTTTTCACCACTGTTTGTTGTAACGACCCGAATTTTTCTGACTACTTGATTATACTATTTACATGATTTAATTATTCTGACTTGATAAGCAATGAATTTTAATAAGTCTTGAACCTCCGGAAAGAGTTTTACACAAGCTTTTGGTCACCCTTTTATTCCGACGATTCACGAACGTCATAACTTGATTTAATTGTTTAATTGTTTAATTGTTTAATTATTGTGTACACATATGGATTTATATATATTTAACTTGAAAATATGATAATTAAATATCTCATTATGTATATTAACAAAGTATTATATATATTGTAACGACCCGGAAATTTCCGACCAAATTTAAACTCTAATCTCTATATGGTTCCGACACGATAAGCAAAAACCCTAAAGTTAACCCGCACTTTTTCGATCGTTCTATACTTATAAGATTAATATTTACATAAATTAAACCTTACCAACATGATAAGCAATCCAAATTGTTGAGACTTATGTTTTCGAAAAGAGTTTTACACAACGTTTGACCGTCTAGTTTGACCGATGATATCACGAACTATATAACATATGATAATTATACGTTTGTGTATATATATGTATATATACATATTTAACATGGTTTATGGATGTTTTAATATCTCATTTTGTATTAATAACAATAAGTTATAAGTATATTTTGAAACTACTAACTTAAGTTTTCAAAACAATAACCATACATAACGTTATTTGATATAAATACTTATGACTTATAATGTTTATACATATAACGTATAAGTAATGTATTTAATCACTTTTAAGGACTTAAATACATAAAACAATATAAGTATATTCACAAAAGATAGCTATATTTGAATCCTCGTTCCGTTTTCTCAAAGATTTCTACACGTATATTTAGGGTATATGTACCCGTATCATACGCAGCTTCTAGATGTATTTACTATTGATATATACCAATAAAAATCTGCTCCTTAGCAGCCTTAAATGATTAAGAAACATGTGGAACCAACCATTTGTCAAGTAGCATGAATTATTTAGCAAGAAAACAAAGTTAGGTATCATTTTTTTTCTTTATATACTAAAAACGTTTTTATGCATGCACACCATTTCTTCACCCCATTTTCTCATACTTACACTCCCATTTCTCTCTCAAAATACTCTTAACTTCATACTTGATCATCTACAAGCATTTTCCCCATCATTTAGCTTCAAAAACCTTACTTAATCACCATAAGAAAACCATACAAAAACACTTCAAGAAATCCTTCCAAGAACACAAACTTACTTCCAATCTTTCATCCACTTCCATCACCCTTTTGGTTCTAGGTTCTTACTCCTCTTTTACAGAAACCTTGTCCAAGGAACTTGAGGTAGTAACTATGTTCATAACCTTATTCGATTCATATATATATAGCTATCTTATTTTGTGGTATAAAATTTTAACAACAAGAACATAGTTTGAAAGTTTTCAAACTTGTTTGCAAACTAAATAGATCCTTCTAACTTAACTTTTAAAATACTTCAAGACCTGTAATATAACTTAATTATATGCTAATTTAACAAGGTAAAACTTGGTTTTTCAAAGAATACCTTAAAAACTGTTTTTACGACGTCGGAGTGCAACCGGGGACTGTTTTGGGTTGGATAATTAAAAACCATCTTAAACTTTGAATTGGAGGTTTATTTTCTGGAAAAATGATTTTTACTATAAATATGTTAACACATAAAAATTTCATGATTTAATTCAAAGTATAGGTATTTTTAGAAAAATGGTCATTAAATGATATTTTTGTAACAAAAATGTTTAACTTCATAAGTTTCACTAAAGTTTCACCTATGCCGTGTGATTTTGAATACATACTAAGGTATTTACAGTTCATAGTCTTAAAGAGGGACTCGATCCAAGGAGATGGCAAGTTGAATCAACAAAAACGGAGTTGTAACGAAGAAACTATGACCGAAACAAAATCGGATATCCAAGACTAGTTTAGCCACGAAAATAATTGGGAGAAATTAAATAAATCACATCTTTCTAAGATAACATGATATTTTATATATATGTACTCATAATTCAATTTTATATGGTTCAGGATCACCCGTAAACAATACGAGAAGATTAATCATAAGATCCCATGATTGTACGCAACACGTCATTTGACAACACCGGTACTTTATGTACACAACACGTCATTTGACAACACCGGTACCGTGGGTCAAGATTAATCTCGACCAATACATATATGATGGGGGTTTTATTCATTTCATTGGGGATTTATTAAACACCTAAAAATGAACCATTAAAATTGAATTACTAACATCGGACTGCTAACTACGGACTAAGGAATTATTAAAAGTATTAAAAGTATAACAAGTATATATATATGTGACGATTGTTTAAAAATGAAAATATATTGATATATTATATATGGATAGGTTCGTGATATCAACCGGAAGACCAAGTCAAAATATTTATATCTTCAAGACAACAGTGAGTATATAGTCCCACTTTTAAACTCTAAATATTTCGGGATGAGAATACATGTATTTTATGTTTTACGATATGGACACAAGTAACTGAAAAATATATTCTACGTTGAGTTGTACCACTGGCATACTTCCCTGTAGCTTGGTAACTAATATTTACAGCGGTATTGTAAACGCGAATCCTGTTGATAGATCTATCGGGCCTGACAACCCCAACCGGACTGGACGACCAGTATTCAACGGTTGCACAGTACTTCGTTTTGTGACTACACTTGGTACGGTGTAGTAAGATTTCATATTAAAGGGAATATGTGACGTGATTGAATGTTAAGTATGGTTACCAAGTGCTCAACCACTTAGAATATTTTTATGAAAATGTTTATATATGAAATCTTGTGGTCTATATATATATATATATCGCTGCCGGCATTAAACCTATATCTCACCAACTTTATGTTGACATTTTAAAGCATGTTATTCTCAGGTATGAATTAAGTCTTCCGCTGTGCATTAGCTCGTACTAAGGATACTACTTGAGGCTATTAAGGACTTATATCATAAGGCGTTGCATTCGAGTCATTGAAGTTCATAGAGACTATTATTAAGTAAATGGCGGTTTAGATCATTTGAATATTATGAAATGTCAGGCGATTATGTCAATTCTGGATGTAACTATAGATTGCCTTTTAAGAATAAATGCAACGTTTGTAAGATGTATCATATAGAGGGCAAGTACCTCGCAATGTTATCAACTATTGTAATTCGTTTGTAATCAATATGGACAATGTCCGGAGGATTAGTTTCGGATCCTTTCAGTTGGTATCAGAGCGTTGGTCTTAGCGAACCAGGCCTTGCATTAGTGTGTCTAACTAGTAGTTGTTAGGATACATTAAGTGAGTCTGGACTTTGACCGTGTCTGCCTGTCAAAAGTTTTGCTTATCAATCCTAGTCGGAAATCATATGCTTATCATCCTTAGGGAACTGCCTGCTTATCATTCTTAAGTCTAGACACGTCTTACTGCATTTAGTGCATCGATAGTGTATAGACAAAATTCATATCCTAGCGTATCTGTTACTATAGACATTGCCTGACGTATTTCAAAGATTCTCCGTAATTCATGGGATTTTGATATTATATATACATATGTAAATTATGTATTGAAGAGTACCAAACCCAACTCCTATAATCTATTCCAAACCAAAAATTCATTTCTCCGACCATACAAGATGGATTCTTCATCCAGCTCAAATTCCTCCGACTTCGATAGCTTCGCCGATATGGATTTCCATTCGAGCTCCGAGAACAGCGTTACCGGAATGGATCAACCAATTTCCCATCATCTATTCTGGATGAATTGGGGATGGGTTCGTAATATACTAAATTTCTGGAGGCAAGAAGAAGGTGATCCATTCCATCCACCAAATTGTCCTCTTAACGATGAACCTGAAGCACTTACCGGCGAACCTATTCGAAACACCATTTTCTCGCTCATTTCTAGAGTATCTCGTCATGACTACATACTATCCCATATTTCGAATCTTGTTCATTCGCTCGTTCCAACTGTCAATCATCCCGGTATAATAGAAGAAGTCAACGAGCTTCGCGCTCGGGTAGTGGCTTTAGAAAATACGGTGCGAAGGTTACAAACACCAGCAGCAGCACCAGCAGCATAATCTGTATCACTATCAACAACGCCGACAGTACTCTTGTCACCCCCAAAATCTCAACATCACAAACTGTATCTCGGATATCAACACCACATACCTCAAAAACCTCATCGGAACTTCGAGTATGATCTTCGTTCTATATATCGTTCTACATCGATTATCTTCGCTTTACGTATCGTTTTACCTCATTTATCTTTGTTCGACCTGGCGATTATGTAATCTCTAATGCTTTAGAAGTTATGTAATCTAGTATTAACGATAAATCAAATGAGTTTAATACTTCATTGACTCATTGAATCTATGATTACATCTGAAGAAAATATATATGCAAGTATATTTTTATAAAGATTGTAATTAAAAATTCTTTCGTACAAACTGTTAATGATGAAAATATTTTAACGGGTGGGTAGTACCCGAGGAATATTTAGAATTCACATTAATAAGTTACGTTGTACATTCTCTAAATCTGATTCAACGGTCATTTACTATCCTACTTACAACTACCGATATACGTATCCGTTCACCACAGAATAACCATTTCTATTCAAATTTCATATTTGGATTTTGATCTATCAGAATCCAACAAGTGGCATAATGAAGAAAACATTGGACAAAAATAAAAAGTGTTAGAAACAAACGAATTAATTAATTGAAATTGTGATAGGATTTCACGCTAACTGTTCCGGCTAACTGTTCCCAGTTAACTGATTAACATTTAATTTATCGCAATTTACATTCTCGCAATTTTATTTATCATCATTTAATTTCTGTTATTTACTTTTACGCACTTTAAATAACGGGACACGTATGCAAGGTTTCGACTTATCATATCGACCCATCTATATATATATTTCGGAACAACCGTAGACACTCTATATGTGAAGGCGGGAGTTGGCTATACAGGGTCGGAGTTGATTTCAAAATATATATATACTTTGAGTTGTGATCGACACCGAGACCGGTATACGGGTCACGATACGTATTATTTAATTCGAATATTATATATTAAATTATATATGAATCATTGAACCATCGGACTATTGGACTGCTAACTTTGGACAATTAAAATGAATTAAATTAAAATATTGATTATAACATATGAAACTAAATAATTCTTCAAGTTTGCCACTTGATTTCATCCTAAACCTCATTTGTACTTCGACAATTATAATCCTCGTTCAAATCTTTTCATGATTCTTGAAAACACTTCAATCGAGAAGTTGAACCAGCCGCACCTCGTTTACGGAAGAAAGATTTATGCATACAGTTATACACCTGAAACTTTCAAAACTGAAGTTATCGTTAAAACTTATCCGCGTCAAATTCCTTATCATTCATTGGCAAAAATAACCTTACATTTCTCTTTTCAATTTAAGTCAATTTTGTCACAGCTCCACTTTGATTTCTCAGTAGGACCACTCTTATTATAACCTCGATATATATACCTTGTCCTTTCACCATTGTTACCGGAGAACCTTTCATATTCCACGACATCATGTACCAGCAGCTTGTCATCTTTTTGGCAGAATCCGCAATTAGTATTTTAAAAATCTCGCAAAACTTCTCAGTCATACCTATAACGTCTATTCCTAAGGATTTCATACTCCGAAGGTGAAGTTTCTGAAAAATACCCTGAATTATGAAGTAGTTCTTTAAATGCTGATGAAGCAGCGAAAATTGTAAACGATTTTAAACAGTCAAAAGTTTGATGATGAAGCACAGTGTGTCGATAAAACTCAGAAAAAGAGAAGAGTTGGAACCGGAAAACGGTTTGAGCAAAGTATGAAAGAGGTTGTGGATAAATAACAAGAACTGAATCTGCTTTCAAAGGATTCAAACGATTCAGTGCCTGCTGAAACCATTAGTAAAAACCCTACCCCTTATTCTAAACCTCTCCCGATGATATTCTTCATCATCATCTTATCTTAGATATTATAAGATATCTTCATATCTTCCGTTATACATATTCTACATATTTCTGGAGATATTTTCACAACTACTCTTATCTGAGAATATTTATCTCTCCGTAATATCTGCATTACAACATAAAAGAAACTGTGTCAATTTCTAAATTTTGAAACCTCCAAGTTTAAAATATGAATGTTTTAAAGTAGTGTTGGGAACTGATGCATGAATTAGTATAATATAATGAAACTTGATCAACTTCATTATATTACAGTAAGTCATGTTAAGTTTCTAATGGAATGTGATGATTCACAGTACCGTCATCATGTGCCATGTTACACGGCTCTTACCTTCTATCAAGTCTCCAAACATATTAGAACGTATCACCTTGATAGTTCTATTTTTTCGAAATATTCGAGTAATTTAACGAATCAAGATCGTGCCATTACAATTTCATTCTAAAACCAATAGCTAGGTTCATTCCAAATTTCCTACCTACGAATTTCGGACCATTGTTCGCTTGGCTCGAGGACGGGAAGAAGAAATGAAGGGACAAAACCTCAGAATAGAAATAGGAACATAAACCACAACAAATAAGAGAGAGCATTAACTGTGGATGACAATGATTTTAAGGGACGGGAGTAGGAACATCGAAATATAAGGGAAGGTATAAAACCTAACAACAACCCCGAAACTACAAACCGTGCATATCAATACGTATTGCAACGTAAAGGCACGGGAGAATTAAAAACATTATAATTCCAAGGAAAGGATAAAAGAGAATAGATTCTTCTGGTGATAGATGAAAAAGAAGAATGAAAGATATGAAAGTTAGAAATATAACAAGGGTTAGAATGGGATGGAGCATATTAGCGAATGTCTTAAAGTAGGAACTAAAGAGAAAGAATAGAAGATGTGGGAAGAAAGAAAGGGAAGGAGGTAAATTTATAGTGAAATATTCGACAAAGAAATCAAAACAGATTGCCGCGTTAAATCAAAGAAGATCCTGATCACCGCAAAACTAAATCTTATTACATAAGATTTTCTTTAAAACCCTTAAATCCCGGAAATCGATCATAATCACGTCATCGGTTACAACAATTCTATATTTACTCATTTCACTCTTTTGTGATAGCTTCGCTCGTGCGTCTCACATAACCAAATCGTTTTATCTAAATCTTTCAATAATGATAAAATTTCATTATTACCTCATATTCGTCATGAAAACATTCCTATTGTTATTTATGACAACCTCTACCAAATTTCGAGGACGAAATTTCTTTAACGGATGGGTACTGTAACGACCCGGAAATTTCCGACCAAATTTAAACTCTAATCTCTATATGGTTCCGACACGATAAGCAAAAACCCTAAAGTTAACCCGCACTTTTTCGATCATTCTATACTTATAAGATTAATATTTACATAAATTAAACCTTACCAACATGATAAGCAATCCAAATTGTTGAGACTTATGTTTTCGAAAAGAGTTTTACACAACGTTTGACCGTCTAGTTTGACCGATGATATCACGAACTATATAACATATGATAATTATACGTTTGTGTATATATATGTATATATACATATTTAACATGGTTTATGGATGTTTTAATATCTCATTTTGTATTAATAACAATAAGTTATAAGTATATTTTGAAACTACTAACTTAAGTTTTCAAAACAATAACCATACATAACGTTATTTGATATAAATACTTATGACTTATAATGTTTATACATATAACGTATAAGTAATGTATTTAATCACTTTTAAGGACTTAAATACATAAAACAATATAAGTATATTCACAAAAGATAGCTATATTTGAATCCTCGTTCCGTTTTCTCAAAGATTTCTACACGTATATTTAGGGTATATGTACCCGTATCATACGCAGCTTCTAGATGTATTTACTATTGATATATACCAATAAAAATCTGCTCCTTAGCAGCCTTAAATGATTAAGAAACATGTGGAACCAACCATTTGTCAAGTAGCATGAATTATTTAGCAAGAAAACAAAGTTAGGTATCATTTTTTTTCTTTATATACTAAAAACGTTTTTATGCATGCACACCATTTCTTCACCCCATTTTCTCATACTTACACTCCCATTTCTCTCTCAAAATACTCTTAACTTCATACTTGATCATCTACAAGCATTTTCCCCATCATTTAGCTTCAAAAACCTTACTTAATCACCATAAGAAAACCATACAAAAACACTTCAAGAAATCCTTCCAAGAACACAAACTTACTTCCAATCTTTCATCCACTTCCATCACCCTTTTGGTTCTAGGTTCTTACTCCTCTTTTACAGAAACCTTGTCCAAGGAACTTGAGGTAGTAACTATGTTCATAACCTTATTCGATTCATATATATATAGCTATCTTATTTTGTGGTATAAAATTTTAACAACAAGAACATAGTTTGAAAGTTTTCAAACTTGTTTGCAAACTAAATAGATCCTTCTAACTTAACTTTTAAAATACTTCAAGACCTGTAATATAACTTAATTATATGCTAATTTAACAAGGTAAAACTTGGTTTTTCAAAGAATACCTTAAAAACTGTTTTTACGACGTCGGAGTGCAACCGGGGACTGTTTTGGGTTGGATAATTAAAAACCATCTTAAACTTTGAATTGGAGGTTTATTTTCTGGAAAAATGATTTTTACTATAAATATGTTAACACATAAAAATTTCATGATTTAATTCAAAGTATAGGTATTTTTAGAAAAATGGTCATTAAATGATATTTTTGTAACAAAAATGTTTAACTTCATAAGTTTCACTAAAGTTTCACCTATGCCGTGTGATTTTGAATACATACTAAGGTATTTACAGTTCATAGTCTTAAAGAGGGACTCGATCCAAGGAGATGGCAAGTTGAATCAACAAAAACGGAGTTGTAACGAAGAAACTATGACCGAAACAAAATCGGATATCCAAGACTAGTTTAGCCACGAAAATAATTGGGAGAAATTAAATAAATCACATCTTTCTAAGATAACATGATATTTTATATATATGTACTCATAATTCAATTTTATATGGTTCAGGATCACCCGTAAACAATACGAGAAGATTAATCATAAGATCCCATGATTGTACGCAACACGTCATTTGACAACACCGGTACTTTATGTACACAACACGTTATTTGACAACACCGGTACCGTGGGTCAAGATTAATCTCGACCAATACATATATGATGGGGGTTTTATTCATTTCATTGGGGATTTATTAAACACCTAAAAATGAACCATTAAAATTGAATTACTAACATCGGACTGCTAACTACGGACTAAGGAATTATTAAAAGTATTAAAAGTATAACAAGTATATATATATGTGACGATTGTTTAAAAATGAAAATATATTGATATATTATATATGGATAGGTTCGTGATATCAACCGGAAGACCAAGTCAAAATATTTATATCTTCAAGACAACAGTGAGTATATAGTCCCACTTTTAAACTCTAAATATTTCGGGATGAGAATACATGTATTTTATGTTTTACGATATGGACACAAGTAACTGAAAAATATATTCTACGTTGAGTTGTACCACTGGCATACTTCCCTGTAGCTTGGTAACTAATATTTACAGCGGTATTGTAAACGCGAATCCTGTTGATAGATCTATCGGGCCTGACAACCCCAACCGGACTGGACGACCAGTATTCAACGGTTGCACAGTACTTCGTTTTGTGACTACACTTGGTACGGTGTAGTAAGATTTCATATTAAAGGGAATATGCGACGTGATTGAATGTTAAGTATGGTTACCAAGTGCTCAACCACTTAGAATATTTTTATGAAAATGTTTATATATGAAATCTTGTGGTCTATATATATATATATATCGCTGCCGGCATTAAACCTATATCTCACCAACTTTATGTTGACATTTTAAAGCATGTTATTCTCAGGTATGAATTAAGTCTTCCGCTGTGCATTAGCTCGTACTAAGGATACTACTTGAGGCTATTAAGGACTTATATCATAAGGCGTTGCATTCGAGTCATTGAAGTTCATAGAGACTATTATTAAGTAAATGGCGGTTTAGATCATTTGAATATTATGAAATGTCAGGCGATTATGTCAATTCTGGATGTAACTATAGATTGCCTTTTAAGAATAAATGCAACGTTTGTAAGATGTATCATATAGAGGGCAAGTACCTCGCAATGTTATCAACTATTGTAATTCGTTTGTAATCAATATGGACAATGTCCGGATGATTAGTTTCGGATCCTTTCATATATTTTCATACTACTAATTTAAAGAGTTTTTTAACAATATATATATATTACTATTTAAACGACGTAATTAACTTATGTTAAAATGTATTTACATATAATGTATTACGAGTGTAAATACATCCTTACAAGTATTGAATACACTTTATAATATACCAATACATATAAAGGATAGCTATACTCGTATTTTCGTTCAATTTTCTCAAGAATTCTACTCGCATTCATACGGTATTTTTACCCGTATTATACACAGCTTCTAGAAGTATTTACTATTGGTATATACCAATAGAAATTTGCAATTATTTGTGTAATATGTCATCCATGACCTAATCAATTTAATATGTCATCCATGACTTAATACATTTTAACTTATCTTAGATATTTTCACTAAAAATCAAATTTTCAAGCCTATAAATAAGCACCATTTCTAACTCATTTTTACACATTCATTTTCCATATTTTACTTCCAATTTTCACACACACTTGCAAGAACTCTCTCAAGTTTTGTTCTACTACTTCTTTCTAGCAACTTTACATTCTAAACTTGAGGTAAAAACTCTACTTCAACTCTTGTTCAATTCATATGTCTATAGCTATCTATATAAGAGTTTATAAACTAGAACATAGTTTAGTTAATTCTAAATTTATTCGCAAATAAAGTTAATCCTTCTAACTTGACTTTTAAAAACAACTTAACACATGTTTTATATCTATATGATATACTAACTTAATGAGTTAAAACTTGAAAACACGAAGAACACCGTAAAACCGAACATACGCCGTCGTAAAAAAATCGGGGGCTGTTTTGGGTTGGATAATTAAAAACTATCATAATCTTTAATTTAAAAGTTGTTCTTCTAGGAAAATTATATTTCATATGAACATGATACTATATCCAAAAATCATGGTTAAACTCAAAATTGAAGTATGTTTTTCAAAATGGTCATCAAGATGTCGTTCTTTTGACGGAAATTACTACCTCTTTCAAATATGGATTATAACTTGTAACTCTGACTATAAACCACCACTTTTTCAATTTAGTTTCATAAATTACAGTTCGTTATGAAACCATAGCAATTTGATTCACTCAAAACGGATTTATAACGAAGAAATTATGGGCAAAACAATATTGGTTAGAAATGGATAATTTGATTACGGGATTAATTCATTAGAATCTATACTAACCATATCCTAGCTAACTTTTCTTGTATTATACATGTATTCTAACATGTCATGATTACACAATACGTCGGATAAATCAAAAGACACCACATACACAATACGTGTAGCTACAATAGCGGTATTGTGGGTCATGATTGAGTCTTATACAACACGTGTATACTATGAACTACTAATTATAGACTACTAACTGTGGAATACTAACTGTGGACTACTAACGTTGAACTGCTAACTTAACAACTTAAACAATCACACGTGATTGAAAATATAATCTTAAACAATCACACGTGATTGAAAATATAAACTTAAACAATCACATGTGATTGAAAAATATGAACTTGCTATATTAATTTTGTTCACATGTATTATTATCTGAATCGTTATTATTGTTATAGGTTCGTGAATCCAAGGACGACGGCCATATTTTTAATAAGTTGAAAACTTATTATTAATATACTTTTACTACCGTGAGTATATAGTCCCATTTTTAAACTCTAAAAATATTTTGGGATGAGAATACATGCATTTTATGTTTTACGCCATGGACACAAGTACTTAAAATATATTCTACGTTGAGTTGTACCACATTGCATATCTTCCCTAATAGCTTGGTAACTAATATTTACATATTGTAAGAACATGTAAGCGCGAATCCTCTTGATAGATCTATCGGGTTTGACAACCCCAACCGGGCTAGTCGCTCTAGTATCGTAAACAGTTGCATAGTACTTCGTTTTTACTACACTTGGTACAGTGTAGGGAGATTTCATAATAAAGGGAATATGCCACATTAATGGTTAAGTATGGTTACCGAAGCGCTCAACAACTTATAGAATATCTTTATTGAAATGTTTGTAACTATGAAATCTTGTGGTCTATATTTATATCGATGCTAACTTTAAACCTATATATCTCACAAACCTTTGTATTGACTGTTTAAGCATGTTTATTCTCAGGTCCTTAAGAAAGTCATCCGCTGTTGCATTATCTGAGCAAGCTGTGCATGGAGTCTCATGCTTTTAATTAAATAAAGTGTTGCATTCAATAAAACCTTTGTCATGTATTATATTCGACTGTTATGTTACGTGTGTAGTATTTGAAAACCGATATATTATGGAGATTATTCCTTAAATAATCGCCCAATTGTTTAAAACATGCGTTATGTATAATAATGGTGTGCTTTTTATGAAACGAATGCAATATTTTCTAAAACATATCATATAGAGGTTAAATACCTCGCTATGGGACCAATGAATAATGTACTGCGTTTATAGTAATATGGACGGGTCGTTTCAGTTGGTATCAGAGCGGTGGTCTTAGCGAACCAGGTCTTGCATTAGTGTGTCTAACTAATAGTTGTTAGGATGCATTAGTGAGTCTGGACTTCGGCCATGTCTACATGTCAAAAGTTTTGCTTATCATTTCTCGTCGAAAATTACTTGCTTATCATTCTTAGTCTAGGCACATCTTACTGCATTGATTGCATGAATGATGTATATCTGCTAAATCATATCTTAGTATATCTGCTAAATCATATCTTAGCGTATCCGTTACTGTAAACTTTGCCTGACATATTCCGTAAATTCCTCTGTAATCTACGAAATCTTTTGTTCTATATATATATATATATATATATATATATATATATATATATATATATATATATAGATATTCTATGTAATTAGAATACCATCCGATAGTCGGAAATCATTTCATATCAAAAAAATCCATTATTCAATCGTACGAAATGGAACTCACCACTAGTTCAAGTCCCTCGGATTCCGATATGGATTTCGACTCGAGCTCCGAAGACAGTGTAACCGGAATGGATCAACCAATTAGCCATCATCAGTTCTGGATGAATTGGGGATGGTTTCATAGCCTACTTAATCATTGGAAACAAGAAGAAGGTGATCCTTTCCGTCCACCACATTCCCCTCTTGGCGAAGAACCTGAAGTACTTACTGGCGAGCCTGTCCGTAATACCATTTTCTCTCTCATTTCTAGAGTATCTTGTCACGACTATATATTATCTCAAATTCTAGATCTTATTCACCCGCTCGTCCGAATCGACAATCATCTCGGTGTAATAGAAGAAGTCAACGAGCTTCGCACTCGGGTAGTGGCTTTGGAGAATATGGTGCAAAGGTTACAAGCACCAGCAGCATCACCGGCATCAACAGTACCATCACCACCACCAACAGCAACATCCGCATCCTACACCTCAACATCTCATTCTGTACCTCAAGTATAATCATCGTTCTACGTATCGTTCCACATCAATTATCTTCGTTCTTCATGGCGATTATGTAATCTCTAATGTTTTAGATATTATGTATTCTAGTTCTGAGGGTAAATCAAATGAGTTTAATATTATATTGACTCATTAAATCCATGATTACATCTGAAGAAAATATATATGTATATATATTTTCATAAAGGTTGTAATTAAAAAAAATTCTTCCGTACAAACTGTTAATGGAGAAAATATTTTAATGGGTAGGTAATACCCGAGGAATATTTAGATTTCACATTAATAAGTTACACTGTACATTCTTTGAATCTGATTCAACAGTCATTTACTATCCTACTTACATCCACAGATATACGAATCCATTCACCACAGAATAACCATTTTCATTTAATTTCATATTTGGATTTTGACTTATCAGAATCCAACAAGTGGCATAATGAAGAAAACATTGGACAATTAAAATGAATTAAAATATTGATTATAACATATGAAACTAAACATTTCTTTAAGTTTGCCACTTGATTTCATCTTAAACCTCGTTTGTATCTTGACGATTACAATTTGCGTTCAAACTTTTTCTTGATTCTTGAAAACACCTCAATCGAGAGGATGAACCAACCGCACTTCATCTACGGAAGAAGAGATTGATGCATATAGTTATGCACCTGAAAATACTCGGAACCTAAGTAAACGTTAAACACGTATCTGTGCTAGCTCTTTTGGCGTTGTTATTACCGAAAATAACTTTGCAATTCCTTTTGAAAGTAGCCAATTTTGTCACAGCTTCAGCAAATCAATTTTGATCTTTCATTCAAATAAGTCTTATTATAACCTTGATATATAAGTTTGCCTTTCATCATCATTACCGGAGAACCGTTTATATTCTACCACATTAGCAGTAAACTTACCAGCAACTTCATTTCTCTTCGGCATAAGTCTCTCTAATGAACCATCATATTTGTTCATTAAAACCATATCATATACTCATTCGCACCTTGTAACGAGAATAGCCATACCAATTATCGAGAATTAGCATTCAGTATTTCGAATCTCGCAGTGTTTCTACATCAACAGTTATATGTATACATATAACATATATCTCTTAGAATTTTGATCTTCCACTCCAAAATTCTGAAAAGCACCTAGTCTACGAATCAATACACTGAATTTTGTAAAAGCTGAATGAAGCAGCAGAAACTATAGACAACCGTAACTGTCAAAAGTTTGATGATAAAGAATAGTATGTTGGCAAAACTGAGAAAATTTGGTACTAAAAGATGAACTGAACAAACCATGAAGGAGGCTGTGGACAAATCACAGAGACTAAATCTGCCTTCAAAGAATCCAAACGATTCAGTATCTGCTGAAGTCATTAACGAATACCTTACTCGTGACTCTACATTTGCGGACAAATCCTCCTCATCATCCTTTGATATTAGGAATTCTAAGATATCATCAAATCTTTCATTATAAATATCTTCGATATTTCTGAAGATATTTTCATAACTATTCTTATCTGAAATCATTTATCTTTTCGCAAAATCAGTGTTACATCAGAAAGGAAATTATTTTAGTTTTCTAAAGTCTGAAAAATTCAAATTTAAAATATGAATGGTTTGAAGTAGTGTTGAAAATTGATGCATCAGTTAGTATAATATAATGACACTTGATCAATGTGATTATATTACAGTAAGTCATGCTGAGTTTCTAATGAAACGTGATGATTCACAGACTATAACGTCATCATGTGCTATGTTACACGACTCTTACATTCTATCTAATCTCTAAACATATCAAGAACATATTTTCTTGATAAGTTCTATCTTTTCTCTTGAATTCTAGTAATTTAACCAATCAAGATCGTGCTATTACAATTTCTCCCTTAGAACATTAACCATGTTCATTTGAAACTCCATACCTATGAATTCTGGACCATTACATGCGAAGAGAAAGCAAAAGAATGGAACTCCGAAATAGAAATGGGAGTATAAATTGTAGCAAATAAAAGAGAGCATTAACTGTGGATGACAATGATTATAGAAGTCAGAAGATGGGAGATCGAAATATAAGGGAAGTGTAACGACCCAACCCGTTAACCAACCAAAAACGCGGAAAAAAAAAATTTAAAACTGATCTGGAGGGTGCGCGGCGCGCACCACTGCCTATGCGCGGCGCGCACAAGGCCTGAGACAGTTCTGATCAAAATGTCCATTTTTCGCGAAAAGATCTTCGACTTCCCGACACTTTTAGACCATACGCTTTTCACAACAAACTTATATATGTAAAACTAACACGAATCAAACATAAAAATGACGTTTTACAAGCGGGGCCCACACGACCCAAAATACAAGTTTAATACAAGTTTAGAGTTTCGACCACCAAAAAGTTTAAGTTCCAAACTACACAATGAGCATGGCGTTTGGGATTAAACTACCCAACTACCGGTCAAACTCCAAGAGCTACTAAAGCCAAAAGCGTCCCCTAGTATCAAGCGGGATCTCTAGTCCAATACGATGCCCTTACCCTTGTCCAAAACCGAACCTATAAAATGGTAAACAACGAGAGGGTAAGCAAAGCTTAGTGAATGCAATAATTATACGAATACATATATAATTATACCTACTTGCGTACACTTACACCAACCGCAAACATGCTAGCAACATAATTAGCTTATCGTCACATTAACAAGCTATAATCTCCAATACCACAAGCTAGCAACAACCGCATAATAATATAACTCGAAATGATATAATATGCTTACAACACAAGTAACCATGGTCGACCAATAGTACAAGGGAACGGCGCTCGCGAAAACGCCATCGGTGTTCATAACATCCATTAGGGCACTTAACACCTCGCACCACTAACCCCTAGGGTGGCACCTTAACACCTCGGCACATCACCCCGAGTGGCATCTTAACACCTCGATGCAACACTCATTATTTTACGGAGTGGTGTCTTAACACCTCGACACTACACTCCTAGGTGGCATCTTAACACCTCGATGCTACACCCGAGTGGCATCTTAACACCTCGATGCTGCACCCTTCACGTGAAACGTGGTGTCTTAACACCTCGACACTACACATTTCACGCTACAACAAATAGATACATTATATACCTACGCATATAATTATTCCACTCACCTTAACAATTAGATGACGATTTCAACCTCCACAAGCTTCAAAGCAAAGTACCTAATATAATAAGTACTTGATCAACACACAAGCTAAGTGGACTCAATACTAACACTTACACATGAGCATTTAATGACTTAATGTATTAAATCGCTCATTTATACCAAAACCGCCCAATTAAAGTCAAGACCACCACTAATCACTTTAAAGCTAGTGATTAAGGTCCAACAACACCAACTAATACATAATTAGGGTAATTCATACCCATCTTTCCAAACTAGGTCAATTTATTACCCAAATAACCATTTTAAGACGACACACCCATTTCGGGTCATCCACTAACTAACCAACACCCATTTACTAAATAACTAGGTGTGTTAGCAATTAACTCACCAATTAGGGTTCATAAACATCATTTAATACTTTGAAACCCTAGACTAGTCACCAATTAGTATTCAAGACTCAATTTTACCCAAGAACACCCAAAATCACCAATAATGGGTTTTGTGTTCATCATTTACTCAAACCCTAACCCTTACACTAAATCAAAGTAAGGAAAATAAAATTAGAACATACCACAACTACCACAACGAAGCTAGAGATAAGATGAACGACTTTAATGCTTGAACTTTAACCCAAAACATGCTCCTTCCTCTTGGATTTAAGCTTTCTCACACTTGAATCACACTCTCTCACTAGGATTTAAGTGGATGAAGTTTGGTGGTTAGAAATGGAGTAATGAGGCTCAACCAAACTGATCTAGGGCCTTTAATTCGTCCATAAGTGAATTTACCAAAATGCCCATCAAAATATCTGATTTAAAAAGCTGGAACCCGGCTACAGTAAGGGGTGCGCGGCGCGCTCCCTTTAGTGTGCGCGGCGCGCACTAGGCTCAGCTCACTCAGTGACTTCTGTTTCACAGCACAACATCACCCACACTCTATGTAACATATTTACACTACTGTACAAACTGATTAGGGTCTTACAACTCTCCCCCACTTATTCGGATTGCGTCCTCGCAATCCAAGCCTCATGACAAGAGGGAAGATAAACCAACACAAATTCTTCGGGCTCCCAAGTAAACTCGGAACCCTTACTACGACGCCATTGAACTTTAAAAGTCCTAACCTCTTTATGCCTCAACCTTTTGACCTTCTCATTGAGTATGGCAATCGGCTCCTCAATATACTCTAACTTATTGTTTAGCTCAATTTCGTCTAACGGCACCCATGATGAATCATCCGCAAGACACTTACGGAGATGGGAAACATGAAATGTATTATGAATCCCCGCAACCTCTTCGGGTAATTCCAAACGATACGCAACTTCACCAACACGAGCTAAAACTTTAAAGGGACCAATAAACCGAGGAGCTAACTTTCCCCGTTTTCGAAATCGAATAATACCCTTCCATGGCGAAACCTTAAGCATCACCATATCGCCTTCTTGAAATTCGATCGTTCGTCTACATTTGTCGGCATACGACTTTTGTCTATCTTGAGCCTTTCTCAAATGTTCCCGAATAATATCAATCTTGTTATTCGTCTCTAAAACCAAATCGGTACTCCCGATTTCTCTTTGACCCACTTCTCCCCAACAAATGGGAGTTCGACACCTCCGCCCATATAGCATCTCATAAGGTGGCATCCCGATACTAGTGTGATAACTATTATTGTACGAGAATTCCACCAAAGGCAAATGCTCGTCCCAACTACCACCGAAATCAATAATGCACGCCCGTAACATATCTTCCAAAGTTTGATTCGTACGTTCGGTTTGACCGTTCGTTTGAGGATGATACGCCGTGCTCAACTTCAATTGTGTACCCATATCCTCATGAAACTTTTCCCAAAATCGAGATGTAAAACGGGTATCTCGATCCGAAATAATAGATATAGGAGCCCCATGTCGAGCGACCACTTCCTTAATAAACAACTTAGCCAAGGTCTCCGACGATATCGCTTCTTTAATGGGAAGAAACAAAGCACTTTTCGTCAACCGGTCAACTATCACCCAAATCGTATCAAATTGGGTTCTCGCCGTCTTAGGTAACTTTGTTATGAAATCCATGGTAATGTGCTCCCATTTCCATTTCGGAATTTCTAACGGTTGCAATTTACCATACGGCTTTTGGTGTTCGGCTTTTACTTGCAAACACGTGACGCATTGCTCAACATACTTCACAACATCACGCTTCATGCCCGGCCACCAATAATCTTTCTTCAAGTCAAGATACATTTTCGTCGCGCCCGGATGAATGGAATATTTTGACTTATGTGCTTCATCAAGTAGCACTCGTCGGTAATCACCCATCTTAGGCACCCACACCCTTCCTTGGAAAGACAACAAACCACGCGGACCCATAGTAATAAACTCCGATTGGCCCACGATTCGCTCCGTATGCTTGTTGTGAACATAAGCCTCTATTTGAATCTCACCAAGCTTTTCAAGAAAATCGTTGGTAATAATCAAACGTAACCAACTCGTATCGCCGGATGTTGACTCTTTCGACTCAACGCATCCGCGACCACATTCGCCTTACCCGGATGATAAAGTATTTCACAATCGTAGTCTTTCACCACATCCATCCACCTACGTTGGCGATAATTCAAATCTCGTTGATTAAAGAGATGTTTCAAACTCTTATGATCCGAATAAATCGTACACTTGACACCATACAAGTAATGGCGCCAAATTTTCAACGCATGCACAACCGCCGCCAACTCAAGATCATGAGTCGGATACCTCGTTTCATGTTCCTTTAATTGTCGAGAGGCATAAGCGATGACTTTACCTCTTTGCATTAGAACACACCCGAGACCATTTAAGGAAGCATCACAATAAACCACCATGTCTTCAACACCTTCTGGTAACACTAACACCGGAGCTTGACACAACTTCTCTTTTAACAATTGAAAAGCAATTTCTTGCTCGTTTTCCCAAACAAACCTCGCATTCTTCCTTGTCAATTTCGTCAACGAAGAAGCGATCTTAGAAAAATCTTGGATAAACCGACGATAATAACCGGCCAATCCGAGAAAACTTCGGATTTTCGTAGGCGTAGTCGGTCGTCCCCAACTCTTCACCGTTTCGATCTTCCCCGGATCTACTTGAATACCGTTTTTGTTCACAATATGACCAAGGAATTGAACTTCCCTTAGCCAAAATTCACATTTGGAGAACTTTGCATACAACTTCTCCTTTCGTAGCGTCTTCAATACTTCACGCAAATTATGTTCATGTTCGTTCATACTTTTCGAGTAGACTAGTATGTCGTCAATGAACACTATTACCGACTTGTCCAACATAGGTTGGCACACTCGGTTCATAAGATCCATGAATGCCGCCGGTGCATTCGTAAGACCAAAGGGCATAACTACAAACTCATAATGCCCGTAACGCGTTCGAAAAGCCATTTTCTCTATGTCTTCCTCACGGACCCGCATTTGGTGATAGCCGGACCGTAGGTCGATCTTAGAGAAATACGTTGCACCTTGAAGTTGATCAAATAAATCGTCAATCCTAGGTAATGGATAACGATTCTTGATCGTCACTTTATTCAACTCACGGTAATCAATGCACATACGCATACTACCATCTTTCTTCTTCACAAATAACACCGGAGCGCCCCATGGCGAAGCACTCGGTCGAATAAAACCCTTCTCGAGCAACTCTTGGGTTTGATTTAAAAACTCTTGCATTTCCGTTGGTGCTAAACGATAAGGAGTTTTAGCAATGGGAGTAGCTCCCGGAACCAACTCAATACGAAACTCAACTTGTCTTTCCGCCGGAACACCCGGTAACTCGTCCGGAAAAACGTCTTCGAATTCACTAACAACCGGAATTTCACGAATAGGTGGTGGCTCATTGCGAGTATCAACAATATGAGTAAGGAAAGCCATGCCATCGGTAATAACAAAACGACGTGCCCGTGCAAAAGTGCATATCGGCACCGGTCTCCTTCGCTTATCACCATGAATAATTAACTCTCCCCCACTTAGGGTCTTCACACGAATAAATTTATCATGGCATGCAATATCGGCTCTATAACGATCGAGCCAATCCATACCAACGACAATATCAAAGTCGCCCAAGGTCATTGGAATAAGATCAATTTTAAAGGTTTCGGCACCAAAAACAACATCACAATTTTCACACACATCAACCACTAGCACCGCCTTGCCGTCCGCTATTTCGACTTCTATCGGACGACTTAACTTAGCTAATGGTCTATTAAGTTTAGGCACAAATTTAGGAGACACAAACGACAAATTTGCACCGCTATCGAAAAGAATCCTTGCCGGATTAGAATTAACCATGTAAGTACCTGAGACAACTTCGTGCGATTGTTTGGCTTCATCATTGGTCATCAAATAGTTGCGACCCCTAGCCGTACCCGCCGCCTTCTCTAACTGCTTCACATTATCGTTTCGCAAGTCGGGACACTCCGGCTTCTTATGCCCTTCTTTGCCGCAATTAAAACAAGTGACTTTGTTTCCGGAAGATGGTTTCGGACACTCACGAGCCATATGACCCGGTTGCCCACAATTGTAGCACGTATAAGAAAACCCACCGGTAGTGCCCTTCTTTGCACTATTGACACTTTCGGCCCCCCTCTTGCTCTTGCTCTTCTTGCTTGAGGCGTTAGAGTAACTAAAACCTTCAAACTTTCTTTTGGAAAACATGAAATCACTCTTTCTTGGAACCTCCGGCTCAAAACCCCGAGCCAACTCAAACAATTCATCAAAAGTCTTAGCCATACCCCGACTAATCTTCCCCTTGTACTCATCATTCAAAGTACGGTAGAAATCCTTCATGAGCTTATGATCATCACCAACATATTCCGGGCAAAAACGAGTCTTTGCCAAGAATGTAGACTTAGGGGTAACCAAATCCATGGAACCTTGTTGCAAATGGTGCAACTCGTCCCGGATTCTATCGAGCTCGGAAGAAGTTCGGTATTCTTTGAAAAACTCTTTCTTGAAGTCTTCCCAAGTCAAACCCATACATTATTCTTCACCATACAAGTTGATTTTATCGTCCCACCACAACTTAGCTTCTTCGCATAACATGCTAGAACCATACCTCGTCTTCTTTTCGGGAGGACATTCCGCGGTACGGAAAGCTCCCTCAATATCGGAGATCCAACATGTACTTTTCAAGGGATCTCGCACCCCATTAAACATCGGGGGTTGAGCATCCTTGAAGTTCTTGTAGTGGAAGTCCCGCCTTCCTTCGCCTCCTTCACCGCGAGGATAGATATTCCTAGCGTCAAGGGCCTCTTCGATAGTGGCCTTCATTCGTTCATTTATCAAATCGGTCACCTGCCCATCGACCGAATCTTGAAAGACCTTTCGGACGTCCGTAAGAAAATCCGCTTTTAACTTTTTAAAGACGGCCTCAACCTTGGCCAAAAACTCGGCGTCCTCGCTTGTACTTCCGTTATCATGATCGGGACCGTTTCTCGTCTTCATTCTATAAAACGAAATAGGTTAAACCACAAAAACAAAAGGACAATTACATGTGTATATACATATATGCCACACTACTCCATCTCGCTCAACAATCGTCGTACATTGCTTGTTTAACACGATTTGCACCCGTAACAATGGTAGCTAATCATTGTTACGCGAGCACGTCGCATTAACTTGCTAGTACAACGTCCATCTCGCTCGATGCCCGCTAAACATACATAACAAATAGCGCATGATTAGTTTACATAAGCCTATGCACAAACCAATCACGATCCGACCCAAAGTCCTACAAGTCCCGCATAACGCACACACAAAAAGTCTAAGTCTAGGCGCCTATCTCAAGTCACCTAAATCCCTTAGACCATGCTCTGATACCACTTGTAACGACCCAACCGGTTAACCAACCAAAAACGCGGAAAAAAAAATTTAAAACTGATCTGGAGGGTGCGCGGCGCGCACCACTGCCTATGCGCGGCGCGCACAAGGCCTGAGACAGTTCTGATCAAAATGTCCATTTTTCGCGAAAAGATCTTCGACTTCCCGACACTTTTAGACCATACGCTTTTCACAACAAACTTATATATGTAAAACTAACACGAATCAAACATAAAAATGACGTTTTACAAGCGGGGCCCACACGACCCAAAATACAAGTTTAATACAAGTTTAGAGTTTCGACCACCAAAAAGTTTAAGTTCCAAACTACACAATGAGCATGGCATTTGGGATTAAACTACCCAACTACCGGTCAAACTCCAAGAGCTACTAAAGCCAAAAGCGTCCCCTAGTATCAAGCGGGATCTCTAGTCCAATACGATGCCCTTACCCTTGTCCAAAACCGAACCTATAAAATGGTAAACAACGAGAGGGTAAGCAAAGCTTAGTGAATGCAATAATTATACGAATACATATATAATTATACCTACTTGCATACACTTACACCAACCGCAAACATGCTAGCAACACAATTAGCTTATCGTCACATTAACAAGCTATAATCTCCAATACCACAAGCTAGCAACAACCGCATAATAATATAACTCGAAATGATATAATATGCTTACAACACAAGTAACCATGGTCGACCAATAGTACAAGGGAACGGCGCTCGCGAAAACGCCATCGGTGTTCATAACATCCATTAGGGCACTTAACACCTCGCACCACTAACCCCTAGGGTGGCACCTTAACACCTCGGCACATCACCCCGAGTGGCATCTTAACACCTCGATGCAACACTCATTATTTTACGGAGTGGTGTCTTAACACCTCGACACTACACTCCTAGGTGGCATCTTAACACCTCGATGCTACACCCGAGTGGCATCTTAACACCTCGATGCTACACCCTTCACGTGAAACGTGGTGTCTTAACACCTCGACACTACACATTTCAAGCTACAACAAATAGATACATTATATACCTACGCATATAATTATTCCACTCACCTTAACAATTAGATGACGATTTCAACCTCCACAAGCTTCAAAGCAAAGTACCTAATATAATAAGTACTTGACCAACACACAAGCTAAGTGGACTCAATACTAACACTTACACATGAGCATTTAATGACTTAATGTATTAAATCGCTCATTTATACCAAAACCGCCCAATTAAAGTCAAGACCACCACTAATCACTTTAAAGCTAGTGATTAAGGTCTAACAACACCAACTAATACATAATTAGAGTAATTCATACCCATCTTTCCAAACTAGGTCAATTTATTACCCAAATAACCATTTTAAGACGATACACCCATTTCGGTTCATCCACTAACTAACCAACACCCATTTACTAAATAACTAGGTGTGTTAGCAATTAACTCACCAATTAGGGTTCATAAACATCATTTAATACTTTGAAACCCTAGACTAGTCACCAATTAGTATTCAAGACTCAATTTTACCCAAGAACACCCAAAATCACCAATAATGGGTTTTGTGTTCATCATTTACTCAAACCCTAACCCTTACACTAAATCAAAGTAAGGAAAATAAAATTAGAACATACCACAACTACCACAACGAAGCTAGAGATAAGATGAATGACTTTAATGGTTGAACTTTAACCCAAAACAAGCTCCTTCCTCTTGGATTTAAGCTTTCTCACACTTGAATCACACTCTCTCACTAGGATTTAAGTGGATGAAGTTTGGTGGTTAGAAATGGAGTAATGAGGCTCAACCAAACTGATCTAGGGCCTTTAATTCGTCCATAAGTGAATTTACCAAAATGCCCATCAAAATATCTGATTTAAAAAGCTGGAACCCGGCTACAGTAAGGGGTGCGCGGCGCGCTCCCTTTAGTGTGCGCGGCGCGCACTAGGCTCAGCTCACTCAGTGACTTCTGTTTAACAGCACAACATCACCCACACTCTATGTAACATATTTACACTGCTGTACAAACTGATTAGGGTCTTACAGGAAGATATAAAACCCAACAACAATGCAGAAATTACAAACCGTATATATCAATGCGTATAACAATATAAAGACTCGGGAGAACTAAAAACACTATAAACCCAAGAGCATAGTAGAAGTAGACAGATTCCTCCGGTGGTAGATGAAAAAGGAGAATGATCGATATGAAAGTAAGGAATATATCCAGAATTAAAACCGGATGGAGCATATTGACAAATATTTTAGAAGTATGAATTAAATATAGAAGATGTGAGCTGTGGAAATAAGAAAACGAAGAGAGTGGATTTATAGTGAAATATCCGACAAAGAAATCGGGACAGATTATCGCATTAAATCGAAGAGGATCATAATTTCCTTAATCGTCGAAGAATCGAATCTTATATAGATTACAAAGATTTCCTTTATTCCAAAAATCCACTGTGACTAAGTCAAAAAGTTAAATCTCTATCTCAATCTTTTGTGACAGCTTCACTCGTACGCTTCACATAATCGAATCATTTTATCTATATTAATCAATAATGATAAAACTCTATTTATCAACTCAGATTCGTCATGAAAATATTTTTATTGTTAGCCATGACCACCTCACTCAAATTTCGGGACGAAATTTCTTTAACGGGTAGGTACTGTAACGACCCGAATTTTTCCGACTACTTGATTTTACTATTTACATGATTTAATTATTCCAACTTGATAAGAAATGAATAACTTGATAAGAAATGAATTTTAATAAGTCTTGAACCTCCAGAAAGAGTTTTACACAAGCTTTTGGTCACCCTTTTATTCTGACGATTTACGAACGTCATAACTTGATTTAATTGTTTAATTATTGTGTACATATATGGATTTATTTATATTTAACTTAAAAATATGATAATTAAATATTTCATTATGTATATTAACAAAGTATTATATATATTTTCATACTACTAATTTAAAGAGTTTTTGAACAATATATATGTTACTATTTAAACGACGTAATTAACTTATGTTAAAATGTATTTACATATAATGTATTACGAGTGTAAATACATCCTTACAAGTATTGAATACACTTTATAATATAACAATACATATAAAGGATAGCTATACTCGTATTTTTGTTCAATTTTCTTAAGAATTCTACTCGCATTCATACGGCATTTTTACCCGTATTATACACAGCTTCTAGAAGTATTTACTATTGATATATACCAATAGAAATCTGCAATTATTTGTGTAATATGTCATCCATGACCTAATCAATTTAATATGTCATCCATGACTTAATACATTTTAACTTATCTTAGATATTTTCACTAAAAACCAAATTTTCAAGCCTATAAATAAGCACCATTTCTAACTCATTTTTACACATTCATTTTCCAAATTTTACTTCCAATTTTCACACACACTTGCAAGAACTCTCTCAAGTTTTGTTCTACTACTTCTTTCTAGCAACTTTACATTCTAAACTTGAGGTAAAAACTCTACTTCAACTCTTGTTCAATTCATATGTCTATAGCTATCTATATAAGAGTTTATAAACTAGAGCATAGTTTAGTTAATTCTAAACTTGTTCGCAAACAAAGTTAATCCTTCTAACTTGACTTTTAAAAACAACTTAACACGTGTTTTATATCTATATGATATACTAACTTAATGAGTTAAAACTTGGAAACACGAAGAACACCGTAAAACCGGACATACGCCGTCGTAGAAAAACCGGGGGCTGTTTTGGGTTGGATTATTAAAAACTATCATAATCTTTAATTTAAAAGTTGTTCTTCTGAGAAAATGATATTTCATATGAACATGATACTATATCCAAAAATCATGGTTAAACTCAAAATTGAAGTATGTTTTTCAAAATGGTCATCAAGATGTCGTTCTTTTGACGGAAATGACTACCTCTTTCAAATATGGATTATAACTTGTAACTTCGACTATAAACCACCACTTTTTCAATTTAGTTTCATAAATTACAGTTCATTATGAAACCATAGCAATTTGATTCACTCAAAACAGATTTATAACGAAGAAATTATGGGCAAAACAATATTGGTTAGAAATGGATAATTTGATCACGGGATTAATTCATTAGAATTGATGTTATGCAAGGTGTATACGAAATAATTATATTTTTACTACAAAATACTATTAAACGCTTATAGGCAGTGTACCTAATCGTACAGTAGTGTAGTTTTTAGTAAGTCCGGTTCGTCCACAGGGAACTCGCCAAGTTAAACGCTATATTTTTAACTTATAATACAAATATATATGTAAGTAGTAGTATTATTATTATTATTATAAAAATGGGGTTTTTACCGTTTAATGACCGGTTTGTCGATTTTAAAACTTAAGTCGCAGTTAAAATCTAATGTAAAATATTAAAAATAAATATAACTTAATTTTAAGCGTAAAGTAAATAATTATAATGAAATTGCGATAAATAAAAATGCGATAAATAAAATGACGATAAATAAAATTGCTATAATTAAAAAGTACGATAATTAAAATGACAATAAATTAAAGTGCGATAATTAAAAGTGCAATTAAATATGAAATAAAGGAATTATGCTTATTTAAACTTCCGTAATCATGATGTTTGACATGTTGATTTTAGTTTATTCTCATGGGTTAATTGTCCTTTGTCCTGGATTATTCAATATGTCCGTCTGTTTTTTGCCCATAACAGTCCATCAGTCATAAATATAAAGTGCTAGTGTCTTCATCAAATTATCCTTAAATCCGAAGTCAAATATTCCAACTAATTGGGGACTTAAACTATAATTATACCAATTTTCCTTGTATATAATTCACCCCTGTTTTAATAAGTCCATTAACTATTAATCCATTCCCGTGTCCGGTTAAATGAACGATTATTAGTACTTATAAATATCCCGCCCATTGTGTCCGATCGAGTGTATGTGGTTATTTATAGGTACGTCCAATTGTAAATATTTATATTAAATTAACAAACTATCATTTAATTAAACAAATATAAATCCCATTAATAGTCCATAGTCTAATTTTCACAAGTGTCGTTCTTTTGTCCAAACCCCAATTATGGTACAAAGCCCAATTACCCCGTCTTAATATTTTAGCCCAACATCACGATTACTTCAATTTAAATAAGCATAATAATAACTTAGCTACGAGTCATTAATTTAAAAAGGTTGAACATAACTTAAAATGATTAATAATAGCGTAGCGTTACACAGACAGAATTTCGACTTACACACTTACAACATTCGCTAACATACCCTTATTATTATTAAATTAAAATTAAAATTAAAATTAAAATTATAAATTATAAATTATATATATATATATATATATATATATATATATATATATATATATATATATATATATATATATATATATATATATATATATATATATATATATATATATATATATATATATATATATATATATCGTAGAGTGAGAGATAGAAAAAGGATGTGTTAAATTCGTCCGAAAAATGCTGAATTTATAGAATGTGGCCTGCTACAGTAACTCATGCGGTCGCATGAGATTTTAGTGCAAATCTCATGCACTCGCATGGGCTCATGCACTCGCATGGGTTTTATGCCTATTTCCCATGCGATCGCATGGCCGTCAGATCCAGCTCACATATTTTATGTTTTCTTGCTTGTCGACATATTATTATATAATATAATATATATATAATTTTAAGAATTATTTATATATTATATTATATTCATGTGCATAGTTGACTTGTCATTTTTTCTCCGTTGCGTCGCGCGTTGATAGTTGGCTCAAGTCCTGGTTCTGGATTTTCGAACGTCCTTTCGTACGCGGAGATATCTTGTACGTTGCGTTTCGTGGCTCGTACTCTTGTAATTTTGAGACATTTCTCATCAATAATTTGAACCACTTTGATTGTACTTTGTACTTTTGAGCTTTTTGGTCGTTTGCGTCTTCAATTCATCGAATCTGTCTTTTGTCTTCACCTTTTATTATTTAAACGAATATCACTTGTAAATAGAACAATTGTAACTAAAAGCTTTACATATTGGAAGGATATTGATACTAAATATATGTTCATTTAGAGCACTATCAAATATCCCCACACTTGAACGTTGCTTGTCCTCAAGCAATACAGAACTTAAAATAAAATCACCCTTCACTCGAATCACTTTTTTTTATTCTCACACTTTATACATCAGTGATTTTGATACGGTGGTATAAACAATGATAGTAACGATGTGGTTTACAGTCCCACATGACTTATAAAAATTTAGATCCTTTAAGGAAATTGGATCTTTATGAAAACATTTGATCTTTTGAAAATTCAATCTAGCTTTTGCCCTAGATAAGTTTTCCGGAATAACCCTTCACCGGTGTTTGCAAAATGTTTTTGTGGGTTGTGTGGGTTTCATATTTTAAAATTTTAGCTCAAAACTTGCGGTTTTGTGTCACCCACTTGCTAACCTTGTATTAGGAAAGCACACGTCCAGTATACTTGCTCCGTATATTACCTTTCGATAAACTACCGTCTGGTTGTAAAGGAAAGCGTTGAACAAGCAACTGTTAAGGTAATGTCTAATGACATGCAGATGTTCATGGTCCACAACGTGTCGGATGCAATTACTATCCTTTGTAGGAGCAATAGTAAAGATCACCCTATAATTTTTCAGTCTGGCACAAGGTCCTGTCTCCGACCATGCTATGCAGCCACCGTTCTTACGGTTGACACCCGATTTGGTTCAGGTGACCTAATGAATTCCAGGTGAATTCCTAGGATTTTACGTTCAATGGTAATGAACGCATTGAAAATAGGTTTCAGAAAACAAATCGGTTTTAATTTTGATCAAAATATTTTCTCGTTCAAGCTCGAGTTTAGATATCATTGAATTCCATGAGTTTGTAATTCTCAATCTTTAAAGTCAATCTCAAGGATTGAGTAATATCAGGCTTAAAAGCTGATTTTTAATCTTTAAGGAGATTATCCTTTTCTGGGGGTCTGATTCATTAGTCTTATCAAGCTAATTTGCACGGCGCCCTCCCCATTTTACGAGACAGATCCTCTCATGGCTAAGATAAGTCTGACCACTTGGCGACCCTGTTTGATGCTGAGGTCCGTGGATTTCCAGCTGATTTTCGAGAAAACTTTTCAAGGTTTTTCGTAGACTCTACAACTGGTCTGGACGACAACTTCCTGACCTAAATCAAGAAGCGCGTGTCTTTTTCGAAAGACTTTACTTCCTTTTAATGATGGAATTGATTCATCGTGTAGATCCATCTATTCTTTCAAAGGTATTATAATAAATCGGGTAAAACTGATTAGTTTACTCCAAAGCAAAAGTACCAGCGATAATCTGTACCAAATATATGTGATATGTGTTTTAAAGAACTTGGTAAATTCTTCCCACACTTAGCTTTTATTTATTTTTTTTCTTTGCCTTTTTATTCTCCTCTATTCCATTTTAAATGAATTATAACGTTTTGGGTTGTTTCTCCATTTATGTTCTCTCCGAGGTAACAATAATTTCGGCATTAACACCTAGTTTTATCGTTCATAAATATGTATAAACATGATTTTGAATTCATTTAGTTGAAAATTTTTCAAATTTTCACAAAATTTAGCAATTAAACTAAGTGTAAACCCGAGAGAATTTATAACCCTTCCCCACACTTGAGATCATGCAATGCCCTCATTTGCATGAAATCAGACTATAATTATAAATTCATGAGGGTGATTAGTGTAGTAAAGTGATTAAAAATACCCAGTTTGTAATTACTAAGGTCGTCGAATGATAGATGGCGCGCCTCATCGTTCATTCCTTTTGTTGTAATTTCACATATGTTTTGCGTCTTATCGTCAAAATTAGTAGCTTTTGCTGAACTTAATGTCAGTCATTGAAAGTGCGCTGTTTTACCCTGTTTTGTACATAAGATAAACTACAGATATATATATATATATATATATATATATATATATATATATATATATATATATATATATATATATATATATATATATATATATAAAACCTTTATTTATTAAAATAATTTAAATGAATAATTTTTTTTAAATTTTGTTTCCTTTTACTTTAGGTAGTTTCGGTATGTTTACTTAGTCCGTCCCTCGACAAAATTTAAAATTTGTCGTTTTTAAAGCGATTGTTTTAAAAGTAAAGATTTTTGGTTTTTTAATTTTTTTGGTATACTTTAGATCAATAAAATTAAAAATAATGATAACAAAATTTTTCGCCCCGCCCTCGGGTAAAGCAATTTCGGTTCCATGACCTAGTCTTCAGCTTACGATGAATTTTAGAAATCATTTTTTAAACTTAATGAAATAAAATAAATTTTTGTTTTTAAATTTACACAAAAAATTAATTTTAAAAAGCGTATTAATTTAATACAAAACCTACAAAACAAAAATTCAGAAATGGGGGGGAGAAAACTAGTTCTTTAGTGTCTGCTAGTGGAAAAGACCAATCGGATTCCATTCTCAGAACTACACGAGAACAGAACAACTAACTCTACACAGTATTTTCTTTTTAGAACATTTGAATCTCCCCACACTTAGGTAGCTGTGGTGTCGAAATTGTGATTAACTTCATTGTCAATTTCTTTTGGACCATAATCAACTTGCATATCTGTGACTTTTGCTTTAAGCCATTGGTCGGATTCCTGTATAATATCCACAAATTCAACTAGTTTTGCCTTTTCTTTAGGCGATAGATTGGATACTAACCGGTTACATAACTTAAAGTTCCCCTTGGTTCTAGCATCGCGAATCCGTTTAATAAGTTTCTTCATTGAACTATTAATAACGGGGTCATTTAATTTCGCATCAACAACGGGGTTCTTTGTTATCAGGTCATCATTAGGTGTTACTTCATCTTCCCCACACTTAGGTGTTTTATTATTGTTAAGCACTACCGTTGGAGTTGGTAAAACAATATGGTTCTTATCAATCGTCTTTGTTGGTTCAACGGTTTTGGTTGATGGAGATTTAGACTTTCGACTCACAAAGGTGATCAATTTTTCATCATTACTAAGTGTCATTCTACCCTCTCTTACCTCAAATAATGCCCCGGTGGACGCTAAGAATGGTCGACCTAAAATTAGAGGAATGTTTGAGTCCTCTTCTATGTCAATGACAATAAATTCGACTAAAAAGGTTAAATTACCTACTTGAATGGGTAGGTTGTCAGCAATTCCAACTGGGTGCCTAATGGTTTGATCAAAGAGTCGGACACTCATCTCTGTTGGACTTAACTCACCTACTCCCAATCTCTTATATAATGAAAGAGGCATAACACTCACACTCGCACCTAAATCTGCTAGTGCATCATACATGACACAATCACTAAGTAGACAAAGAACAATAAATTCACCCGAATCGCCCAACCTAGGTGGAGGTTTTGGTGGGACTGTCTTCACCGGGTTTATCTTTACGGTTTTTGTTTCTTGTACTTTCTTATTCTTCTTCTTCTTTCCAGAGGTATCACAAACTTTATTACCTATCACTTGCTCATACTGAACTCCTTTTCTTGGAAACGGGATGGGTGGTTTGTATGGTGCCACCACTTGCTTTACATACTCGGGTGGTGGTGGTGGTGTTGTAATTTCTTCATTGTTACTTACATCGAAAACCTTCCCATCTTCTGGAGCTGGTTTTTCAGAATTTGTTGACACCATATTAACATTCTCATTCCGAGGATTTACTTTATTATTACTCGGTAGCTTTCCTTATTCCCTCTCACTTATCATGCTAGTAAGAGTACCTACGTGTTTTTCTAGATTCAAAATGGAATCTTGTTGAGTTCTTAATGATTGATCAAACCTCTCATTTGTTTGGGTTTGAGATGAAATAAATTGTGTTTGAGATTCCATTAGTTTTGCCATCATTTCTTCTAGATTTGACTTTTTCTCTTCGGTTTGTTGTGGTGGTTTGTACAAGCCAGGTCTTTATTGATTGAAAGTGTTGTTTTGAGTTGGTTGGTTATTCGAACATTGTTGGTTGTATGAGTTATTGTTTGGCCCATTTGGATTGTAAAGAATGTTTTGATTTCGATTGAAGTTTGGCCTTGTCGGTTGATAATTATTTTGATAATTATTTCCCGGCCTTTGGTTCATATAGGAAACATTCTCACGTTGTTCCATCGTTTGTTCGATGTGACAATCTTTCGTTAAGTGTGGTCCACCGCATTGCTCACAACTGATTCGTATTGCCTGAATATCTTTATTCATCTTTTCCATTCATCTCTCGAAAGCATCTATTTTTGCGAAAACGGAATCAAAGTCATGGCTAGAATCGGCTCTAGCCGCTTTAGATGAACGAAAAATATCTTTTTCTTGGTGCCACTCATGCGAGTGGGAGGCTGTGTTATCAATGATTTTGTAAGCCTCAGTTGCAGTTTTCTTCATAATGGAACCACCAGCAACTATATCGATGTCTTTTCTTGTAGTAATGTGGCATCCTTGGTAGAATATTTGTACTATTTGACAAGTGTCTAAACCATGTTGCGGACATCCTCTCAATAACTTTTCAAATCTTGTCCTCGTTTGGCTTTTGTGTGAACGTAACAATTTCTCCTTGAAGTCTTACGACTTTAGATGCCAGAAAGAATTGTTTAAGAAATTTTTCAACTAAAACGTCCCATGTATCAATCGCCCCTTCAGGTAACGATTCTAACCAATCTTTGGCTTCTCCCTTTAAAGTCCAGGGAAATAACATGAGATATATATGTTCATCCTCCACTTCTCTTATTTTAAATAGAGTACAGATCCTATTAAAGGTACGAAGATGTTCATTTGGATCTTCCTTCGGCGCACCACTAAATTGGCATTGATTAGTTACCATATGTAGGATTTGTCCTTTGATTTCATAATCTGGCGCATTAATGTCTGGTTGAGTAATTGCGTGACCTTGGCCAGTGCGTTTAGCTCGCATTCGGTCTTCCATACTTAGAGGTTCCAGATTCTCCATTATTGAATTTGTTGAATCTGAATCATTAGAGGATTCTGATTTAATGGGTTGTTCCTCGACAATCTCCGTTTGAATGATTGGTCGTTTCGTAGGAAAGATTAATGGTTCAGGATCTCCGAATTGTCCCTGAATATCCTCCGGATTCTCAATTGTGAGGTCGGGTTCAAAAAATGGATTATCGGAAATTTGAATTGGAGTACTTGGTCGACTTGATGACGATTCTAAAGAAAAATCAACGGCGACAATATTGGCTAGATGTCTTGATCGAGTTACAGGTGGTGAACGTACAAAAGGTGGTGAACGTTTTGCTCGGTGCATTCACTAAATATCCTATTAGTTATAAAAGATAAAAATTATATAAGTTATCAAATTAATAGACTTTTCTGATTTTGCCCACGTTTCGAATAGCCAATAGATGTAGCAGGGAGCCAGAACCCTTTAAATCGGAAGCTCACAAATCAGCCACTAACAAATCCAACTATTACTACGAACCAGAAAATTTTGGATGTCTATCAATTTAACCGCTTAAAATATTTTTTCGTTGAAATTTAAAGAAATTTTAGAGAAGAAATAGAAAATTCTATATCCTAAAAATCTAGAGCGTCGATGAAAAAGAAAAAGTACGTCGAAAATCGTTGAAAAATAAAAGGGTCGAATAATAATAAAAAGAACGTAGTGCGTCGAAACTTAAAATTCTAAAAAACTAAAAATTAAAAGTTGCGTCTAAAAATATTAAAGCTTAGAGAAATTCTAAATCCAAGACGGTAATAACTTAAAAAGTACTAAAATCTTAGAAAATATTAAGGTGATAAGTGACGTCGTAAAATTCTAAGGCGTCTAAATTTTAATCTAAAGAAAAAAAACACTTAAAGGATTTTACGGCAAAGCCTAAAAATCTAGAAATAAAAATAACTATGACAAAAACTATGACTTAAAACTAAATACGAACGAAAAATACAAATATTACGCTAAATCAAATAAAAAGATACAAAATATAAAAATAAACTTAAAGTTGTAAAAAAATACAATTTTTATAAAAATATTATTTTTTTATTATTTATTTATAAGAGTATTAACTTAGTAATTATTAAAACTAATTATAACTAAATATTATAAATTAAATAAAACTAAACTAAATATTAAAGTATACTAAACCTAATTAGGGTTATTAATTAATAATAATAATTAAATTAATCTAACCCTAAACTGGTCGTACCAGGTACCAGGCGTGTCAAATCAGCTCATGCGATCGCATGAGCTGACCGTTGTAATACTATGCGGTCGCATGGCTTAAGATAGTAGGCCAGAAGTTGGGCTGCTACAGTGTAGTGGCCCGTATACTTTTATATTTTTTTTTTCTGTTTTAATAATTATATAAAATATAAAAACTTATATTTTTACAAACTAAAAATAAAAATACTTTATAATTTATATATTTTGAACAATTCTTAAAAATATATAAATTTTGTTTTTTCTTTTTATATTTTTGTATTAATTTTTTTAAAAATTAAAACGTATTGTTACAAAAGTAAATTAAAAATACTTTTATATATATATATATATATATATATATATATATATATATATATATATATATATATATATATATAGCGTTTCGCTTCCGGTGTTTAAGCAGTTCCCCGGCAGCGGCGCCAAAAATACTTGATGTTATGCGAGGTGTATACGAAATAATTATATTTTTAGTACAAAATACTATTAAATACGATACAATTTTACACAAGTTATTTATTTATTTATAGAGTGGAAATACCTAAACCTTGCTACAACACTTATAGGCAGTGTACCTAATCGTATAGTAGTGTAGTTTTTAGTAAGTCCGGTTCGTCCACAGGGAACTCTCCAAGTTAAACGCTATATTTTTAACTTATAATACAAATATATATGTAAGTAGTATTATTATTATAAAAAGGGGGTTTTTACCGTTTAATGACCGGTTTGTCGATTTTAAAACTTAAGTCGCAGTTAAAACCTAATGTAAAATATTAAAAATAAATATAACTTAATTTTAAGTGTAAAGTAAATAACGATAATGAAATTGCGATAAATAAAAATACGATAAATAAAATGACGATAAATAAAATTGCGATAATTAAAAAGTACGATAATTAAAATGACAATAAATTTAAGTGCGATAATTAAAAGTGCAATTAAATATGAAATCCATCCGGACGAAGTTCATATCGATTATAAACGATTCATAATAGTTTACATCGCGAGGTACTTGACCTCTATATGATACATTTTACAAACATTACATTCGTTTTTAAAAGACAAACTTGTTTTACATCGAAAGTTGACGGCATGCATATCATTTCATAATATATCCAACTATAATTGACTAAATAATAATCTTGATGAACTCAATGACTCGAATGCAACGTATTTTGAAATATGTCATGAATGACTCCAAGTAATATCTTTAAGATGAGCAAATACACAGCGGAAGATTTCTTTCATACCTGAGAATAAGCATGCTTTAAAGTGTCAACTAAAAAGTTAGTGAGTTCATTAGTTTATCATAACAATCAATTCAATATTTTAATAGACCACAAGATTTCATAATTCAATACACATCCCATACATAGAGATAAAAATCATTCATATGGTGAACACCTGGTAATCGACATTCACAAGATGCATATATAAGAATATCCCCATCATTCCGGGATCCTCCTTCGGACATGATATAAATTTCGAAGTACTAAAACATCCGGTACTTTGGATGGGGCTTGTTGGGCCCGATAGATCTATCTTTAGGAGTCGCGCCAATTAGGGTGTCTGTTCCCTAATTCTTAGATTACCAGACTAAAAAGGGGCATATTCGGTTTAATAATCCAGCCATAGAATGTAGTTTTGATACTTGTGTCTATTTCGTAAAACATTTATAAAATCAACGCATGTATTCTCAGCCCAAAAATATAAAGGGTAAAAAGGTAAATGAAACTCACCATACTGTATTTTGTAGTAAAAATACATATGACATCATTGAACAAAGAAGGGTTGACCTCGGATTCACGAACCTATTTCAGTAACATAAATATTAAAACACATGTATTTTTAATCAAATAATTTCACCTATTAATTATATAATATTTATATATTTATTGTTTGTAGTTTATAAAGAATTTTTTTTACTAAATTCCACTATATATTTTATTTATCTTAAATTATATGCTATATATAAAAATTAATATTTATTCATACAGTTATATTAAAATGTATATAAGTAATCAAGATTTGTCATATGTAATTTTTATATAATTGATGTTAGTATGTTTATTCCGAGATGTAATATAATTATGTATAAAATATGTTTTTATGTATTATATTTATTTAATAAAGTAAAGTTAATAATAATAGTAGTAATGATAATCTATATTAATCTTAATACAAATGATAATAATAATAATAATAATAATAATAATAATAATAATAATAATAATAATAATAATTATAATAACAATAATAACAATAATAATAATAATAATAATAATAATAATAATAATAATAATAATAATAATAATAATAATAATAATAATAATAATAATAATAATCGAATTTCTACCTCAAAGGAGTAGCCTTAAAAAAATGCCCAAGTCCGGGTTTGAACCCGCGACGTCCCGCTAACCCGATAATATCCTTAACCATTGAGCTAGTTTGTTTTTCTGATTTAATTCTCTAACCCAAAACTATATAGTTCGTGTTTCTATTTCACTTCTTCTTCTTACAAAATCGTCCTCATTATCATAAGTATCATCATATCTTATTACTACACCATCATTCATTAATCACGTTCATCTTCTCATATTGTATATCCTTTATATCATTATCATCATGATATCATCACCATACATCATCATGCTTATCATACGGCTAATCATCTTATTCTCACTTTGTTAAAAACAGTCCACAGGCCCATTAGAAAAATGAAACAGGCCCTCGGCCCAACAGGTGATCTAAACACGCTTAATAAATTCACAGCTCTATAATCATTGCTACAACAAATACGGCCCAAGTGAAAAATAGTCCATGGCTCTAAAAACAAATTCGCTGGCCCAATACTCACCCACTTCACGGCCCAACTTGTATAACTAATTCCCGGCCCAAAACAAAAGACTAGAAGTCGGCTCAAAAAAAAAATCATGGCAATCCAAAATGAAAGAAATGTCGTGTTTCTTGGGCCAGAAAATGAGAAAAACAAAATGGACAACTTGCACCTTGGATCCCATCTCACTTTAAGTTTCTTTCTCTTTTCAATCATCACCAATCCAACCCCTTTAATTATGATCCAACATCATCATACTGTCATCATCCATATTAGTCGAACCTTTGAGAAAAAAAATAATAATATTAAATGTTTGATTTCAAATATGGACTTGTTGTAAGAAGTGGGTCGACACTTTAGTCCTTCAAACAAAAAAAAAAAATCGCCCACTTGACTAGATAAAGGATAACATGTCGGTAGCTTTACTTTTGGGTGGGTCATGGTTTTTGAAACAAAAAAAAAAAACGATCCATGCGTCACTTTATAATGGTTCACGTATATAGTTTAAACCGGAAATAATCTCATTAACGTACGTATCCACTCATTCTCTCCATCATAAAAATTTATCATGATTTCATATAAAAAGAAAAAATATAACGCGTATATATATATATATATATATATATATATATATATATATATATATATATATATATATATATATATATATCTTGCTTTCAACTTCACGGTTTTAAGGAAAAGAAGAATGGATGGGTTTTGAGATTGATAATATGGTTGCTAGGGTGTTCGTGACAGAAAATAGGAACAAGGTTCGGTTGTGGTTCGAACTACAACACAAAGGTGGTGGTTTGTGTTGATGATATTTGGCGATAGAGGGCAGCGTTTCCTTTCTTATAAATTTCTATTTTTTTTCCCGAATTAGTAGCAACTACAAGTAGTATATAGATAATAATGAGAATGTTAATCGAATATTTGGAGCAGTAAACTTGATTGTAATTTAGTGTTGGTGGTAGACAAGTATCCCATTCCAGGAAGAAGAAGACAGAGGTAGAAAAGAAAGTAAAATAGCGATGTGAAACTGGTTTTTGGATTGATCTGTGATTGAATTCGTTCATATAGTTGATTTAAATAAATACAGAAAACAAATTCATACCTAGTTTGCAAATGATATGAAACAGAATACGTACTTATTTTTATGCTTTTATGAATTATAAATAATACGAATATATTAGTAATAATAATAATAATACTAATTGATAATAAATATATTAATAGTACTAAGTAAATAAAAAACACTAATAATATTAATAATAGAAATGTTGTATTTTAATGATATTAATAAATCTAATAATAATAATAATAGTTCATAGTGATAATAATAGTAATAATATCTAATAAAAATTCTAATATTAATCATAATAAATAAAATTATAATTTTACTATTAGTTATAATAATAATGATATTAACAATAATTATAATAATAATAATATAATAATTATTAATAATAATAATTATAAAACTGATAATAATAATATTATTGGTGATAGTAATAATAAATCTAATAATGCTTCTTTATCATGTTTCAAGTTTATTTATAAATATAAATATCTATTTACAAATAATTGTTCGTGAACCGTCGAGAGTAGTCAAAGGTCAAATGCATTTATGAAAAATAGTTCTAACATTTTGAGACTCGATTTAATAGAGTTTGCTTAGCATATCGAAAACAAATAAGATTCAAGTTTAAATTTGGCCGGAAATTCCCGGGTCATCACAGTACCTACCCGTTAAAGAAATTTCGTCCCGAAATTTGAGTGAGGTGGTCATGGCTAATAATAAGAATGTTTTCCTGACGAATATGAGTTGATAAATAGAGTTTTAATATCATTGAATAATATGGATAAGACAATTCGATTGTTCAAATCATACGAGTGAAGCTATCACTAAATAGTGAAATTAGAAGAGTAAAGATTCAACTTTAACTTTTGATGTAGTCACGATTGAATTCCGGAATTCAAGAGATTTAAAGAAAACCTTCGAAATCTAAAAGATTTGATTCTTCGGCGAGTATGGAAATTAAGATCTCTATAATTAAATACGGTGATCTGTCCCGATTTCTATGTCTGGTATTTCCACTATAAATGAACTTCTTCCGTTCCATTATTTTCACCATTCCAATACTTTCTTTCTTAGTTCATACATCCAAAGAATTGTGAATATGCCTAATCCAGTTCTAATCCTTGTTATTTCCTAATTATCATTTCTGTCATCGTTCTTTTCAATCTTCCACCAGAAGAATCTGTTTACTCCTACTATTACCTTGGGGTAATACTATTCTTAATTATATCATATATTTATATTGTTATTTGTATTAATATCCACAGTTTGTAACCTCCGTGTTGTTATTGGGCTTTATATTTTCTCTTATATTTTGGAGCTTTGTCCCTTCGTTTCTTCTTCTTGCGATTAAACACCGTTTGTAGTGGTTCAGAATTCGCAGATATAAACTTTGGAATGAACATTGTTAATGTTCTAAGAAGGAAATCGTAATGACACGATTTGATTTGTCAAATTACCAGAATCACTGAGAATAGAACTATCAAGAATATATTTTCTTGATATGTTCGGAGGTGAAGTAGAATGAACGAGTCGTGTAACATGGCACATGATGATGTTATGGTCTGTGAATCATCATGTTCCAATAGAAACTCAGCATGACTTACTGTAATATAATCTCGTTAGCCAAGCGTAATTATATTATACTAACTCATGCTTCAATTTCCAACATTTCTCCACATTCATTTATAATTTATACTTAGATTTTTACAGAAGTTTCCAATATAATGGAATACAGAAAACACGAAGAAGTAGATGATTTCGGACAAGAATATTTATGAAAATATCCTCAGAAATATTGAAGATATTTATGATGATATTTTGGAATTTCTAATTTCGAAGGTTGATGAAGTAAAATTTTCCGCAAGATTTTAACATGACTTTGGAGTGAGGTATTTTCTAAGATTTGGTTGGATCCAGATTTATCTGAGTTCTATGAATTTAGGGTATGTTACTTGTATTTCTCCTTGGTTTCCTTTATGGTTAGCTCAATCTGTTTTTCAGTACCAAATATTTTCTATCGAGCGTTCCCAACACTCCATTCTTTATCATCAAACTCTTGGCCATTTAGGCCATCTACAAATTTACTGTTTCGTCTGCATTTAATGCAGCCATATCTAAATTGTCGGTTATCAATCCGAGGTGTTTTCAGGATAATTTTTGTTTTTAGATGATTAAACACTGATGGTAGTATGATGGAATATAAAAGGTTCCCCGATAACAATAAAAGAGCACGCATATATATCAAAGTTATAATAAGGCTAATCCGAATGAATGTCGAAGTTGATTTGTTGAAGCTGTGACAAAATTGGCTACTTTGGAAAGGGATTGCAAAGTTATTTTCGGTAATAACCACGCCAAAGGAGCTAACACATATACGTGTCAAACGTTTAATCGGATTTCGAATGTTTTCAGGTGCATAACTATATGCCTCAATCTTTTCTCCCGTAGATGAAGTGAGGTTGGTTCATCCTCTCGATTGAGGTATTTTCAAGAATTACGAAAGGTTTGAACGCAGATTGTAATCGTCAAGATACAAGTGAGGTTTAAGATGAAATCAAGTGGCAAACTTGAAGAATTGTTTAGTTTCATATGTTATAATCAATATTTTAATTCATTTTAAATTGTCCAATGTTGATAGTCCTCAGTCGATAATCTACAGTTAGCAATATATAATATTCGAATTAATTAATACGTGTCGTGACCCGTGTACATGTCTCAGACTCGATCACAACTCAAATTATATATATTATTATAGAATCAACCTCAAACCTGTATAGAGAACTCGATCATTACTGCATATAGAGTGTCTATGGTGATTCCAAATAATATATATAAATGCATCGATATGATATGTCAAAACCTTGTATACGTGTCCCGATATTTAAAGTGTGTAAAAATAAATAACAGAAATTAAATGACGATAAATAAAGTGCGTAAAGTAAATAACAGAATTTAAATGACGATAAATAAAATTGCGAGAATATAAATTGCGATAAATAAACTGCGATAAATAAATTGCGATAATAAAATGTAATAAGGAATTAACAGTTAGCTAGGAACAGTTAGCTAGGATTTTGTTAGTTTTGGATTCTTAACAAAATTTCTCATAATTAATTTGTTTGTTTCTAACAAATTTTATTTTATCCAATGTTTTCTTCATTATGCCACTTGTTGGATTCTGATAGGTAAAAATCCAAATATGAAATTGAATGAAAATGGTTATTCTGTGGTGAACGGATTCGTGTATCTGGAGATGTAAGTAGAATAGTAAATGACTGTTGAATCAGATTCGAAGAATGTACAGTTTAACTTATTAATATGAAATCTAAATATTCCTTGGGTATTACCTACCCGTTAAAATATTTTCACCATTAACAATTTGTATAAAAGAATTTTTAATTAAAATCCTTATGAAAACATATATACATATATATTTTCTTCAGATGTAATCATGGATTTAATGAGTTAATATAATATTAAACTCATTTGATTTATCATTAGAACAAGAATATATAATTTCTAAAACGTTAGAGATTACATAATCATCATGAAGACGAAGATAATTGATGCAGAACGATGCGTAGAACGATGATTATACTCGAGGTACAGAATGAGATGTTGAGGTATGGTTTGTTGATGGTACTGGTGCTGTCGGTACCGATGTTGGTGGTACTGTTGGTGCCGGTGATGTTGTTGAAGTAGGTAAATTTTGCACCATATTTTCCATATTGATTACTCGAGCGCGAAGTTCGTTGACTTCTTATATTATTTCGGGATGATTGTCGATCGAAACGAGCGGATGAATAAGGTTTAGAATTGTAGGTAGAATATAATCGTGACGAGATACTCTGGATATGAGGGAGTAAATGGTATCTCGAACAGGCTCGACGGTAAACGCTTCAGGTTCATTGTCAAGAGGTGAATTCGATTGGTGGGAGGGATCGCCTTCTTCGCGTCTCCATTGATTAAGTCGACTACGAAACCATCAGATGAATTGGGGATGGCTGATTGGTTAATTCATTCTGGTGACACTGCTTTCGGAGCTCGAGTGAAACTCTATATCGAAATAGCTGTCGGAATAACTATCGGAATAGCTATCGAATTCTTAAGGACTCGAACTGGTTGAGGGATTCATCTCGTACGATCAGATGAAGGATTTTCGATAAGAAATAGATTATAGGATGTAGATTAGTACCTTGCAATACATAATTTACATATGCATATATAATACTAAAATCCCATAAGTTACGGAGGAATCTACGAAAAATGTCAGGCAAAGTTTACAGTAACAGATACGTTAAGATATGAATTAGCAGATATGATAAGATATGAATCTTGTCTATACACTAATCATGCAATCAATGCAATAAGATGTGCCTAGACTAAGGATGATAAGCAGATGATTTCTGACTAGAAATGATAAGCAAAACTTTTGACATGCATACACGGTCGAAGTCCAGATTTACTAATGCATCCTAACGACTTATCAGTTAGACACACTAATGCAGACCTGGTTCGCTAAGACCATCGCTCTGATACCAACTGTGATGACCCATCCTAATCCATCCGGACGAAGTCCATATCGATTATAAATGATTCATAATAGTTGATTACATCGCGAGGTACTTGACCTCTATATGATACATTTTACAAACATTGCATTCATTTTTAAAATACAAACTTGCTTTACATCGAAAGTTGACGGCATGCATATCATTTCATAATATATCCACCTATAATTGACTAAATAATAATCTTGATGAACTCAATGACTCGAATGCAACGTCTTTTGAAATATGTCATGAATAACTCCAAGTAATATCTTTAAGATGAGCAAATGCACAGCGGAAGATTTCTTTCATACCTGAGAATAAGCATGCTTTAAAGTGTCAACCAAAAGGTTGGTGAGTTCATTAGTTTATCATAACAATCAATTCAATATTTTAATAGACCACAAGATTTCATAATTCAATACATATCCCATACATAGAGATAAAAATCATTCATATGGTGAACACCTGGTAATCGACATTCACAAGATGCTTATATAAGAATATCCACATCATTCCGGGATCCTCCTTCTGAAAGGACCCGTTCATATACATTATAAATGATTCACATTAGTTGATTACATCGCGAGGTATTTGACCTCTATATGATACATTTTACAAACATTGCATTCGTTTTTAAAAGATAAACTTTCTTTACAACAAAAGTTGACGGCATGCACACCATTTCATAATACATCCAACTATAATTGGCTTAATAATAATCTTGATGAACTCAATGACTCGAATGCAACCTCTTTCAAAATATGCCATGAATGACTCCAAGTTATATCCTTAAAATGAGCTAATGCACAGCGGAAGATTTCTTTAATACCTGATAATAAACATGCTTTAAAGTGTCAACCAAAAGGTTGGTGAGTTCATTAGTTTATCATAATCAATCATTTTCGTAATAGTAATAGACCACAAGATTTCTGTTTATAAATATATGTACACTCGCAAGTGTATAAAAGTATTCTATAAGTTGTAGGCACCCGGTAACAAGCCTTAACGTTCATGTTTTACCCTCTGAAGTACACCGAATCAGGTGTGTTTAAATAACCTCGAAGTACTAAAGCATCCCATAGTCAGGATGGGGTTTGTCAGGCCCAATAGATCTATCTTTAGGATTCGCGCCTACCGTACATAGACAAGTAGTTTAATGTTACCAAACTAAGGGTATATTTCTGGTTTAAACCCACATAGAATTAATTTTAGTACTTGTGCCTATTTCGTAAAACATTTATAAAATAGCGCATGTATTCTCAGCCCAAAAATATATATAAAAGGGAGCAAATGAAACTCACAATATTGTATTTCGTAGCAATTATGTATATGACGGAACTGAACAAGTGCAGGGTTTGTCTCGGATTCACGAACCTATATTAAGTATATATATTTATATGTTGGTCAATATCTGTCTAACAATTTAGGTCAAGTCGTAGTGTATCGCAATCCTAATGCTCGAGACCGACATGCAAAAGTCAACAAAAGTCAACTTAACCCAAAATGACTTCCAAAATCTATACATGTTTATTATATAACTTATATATAGTCGTTTTATATATTTAAATATATTTATCAGATCTTATTATACTAAATAATACAAGTCATTTATTAATAAATAAAAATTTATATTTAAATTCATATATGATAAAAAAAATATACTTTTATATATCTCAAGTAATAAAATTTATAAAATTCACTTGATATCATAAAAATATAGTGGTATGTATTATTAATGTAATTATATTACGTGTGTTAAAAATATCTTTGTACGCATACTTATTTAATTAAATAATATTGATAATAATAATAATGATACAAATAATAAAATGATAGTTTCAATAAAAATATTAATTTTTAGTAATAAAGATAATTTTAGTAATAACATCAACTGATAACAATTATAATAATAGTTTTAATAATAATATTAAAATTAATAATAATTCAGTTGGCCATATCTTTTAATCCGTTCATCGAACCCACACGATTTCTAAATGAAAAGTTATTAATTTTTCTTTAGCTTTTTAACGACATGCATATCATATACCTTATCTCAGTAGCATATATATCAAATTCGTGATTTATCATAAACTATTTAACGACAAAACTAAGCATACAAACATGCATAATCATATATACTCGAGCACTAGTCAGGGATACACTATGAATATAAAAAAAAATAAGATGTGAATGCTCACGTATCAATATTGTGATTCAATATTGCAGGAAAGTACGTAGACGCAACGAAAATGATAAACGTTAGGTTGACCTCACGAGCAATACCCTCAAACAATACCCATAACCTCCATAGCTATAACCCATAATTTTCTTAGCTCTATCACGTTTGAAAACTTATTTTGAAATCGTCTGAATATAACTCCGTCGTAGTATTTTATGTATACTAATAATATCTTGAAATAATACTAAGTAAATATATATATGTAATTCGATTGAGAGAGTTTAGAGAAATATATTTTCAAGTTTCTATGAAATAATGAAACCTATTGAATTCTATTTATAATAGATTTTTGAATTATTAAAGTGAATTATTAAAGTATGAATTATTAAAGTGAATTATTAAAGTATGAATTATTAAAGTGAATTATTAAAGTATGAATTATTAAAGTATGAATTATTAAAGTGAATTATTAAAGTATGAATTATTAAAGTGAATTATTAAAGTATGAATTATTAAAGTGAATTATTAAAGTATGAATTATTAAAGTATGAATTATTAAAGTAAATTATTAAAGTTAAAGTAAAGTAAAAGTAAAGTAAAAGTAAAGTAAAGGTAAAGTTAAAGTATAGTAAAAGTATAAAACTATATACGTATAATACGCGTATAAATATATATAATATTAATTTAAATCGTTATATATATTTAATAAAATAAAATATAAATATCGTTATCTTTATCATACTGGTTAAGTAATGGGTTGTCAAAAGTGGTTCTAGATATTTATAAAAGTTATATACGTTTTAATAATAAAGTTCTTTTTAAACTGAAAACGTCTTTGTACGTTTGAAAATAGATTAATAGAATATTATGGAAACCAATTCTCCACTAACTTTTGTCTAACTTTCGTAAATGACACTTTTTGTTTTTATTTATAAATAGCTTTACAAATTATTCTGAATATCGTTAAGAGGAATAGATTTTCTCAAATCATAGTGGACCTCTCAACAGAGACTTGTAATCATAATTCAATGTTTCTGATAATTCAATCATTTAATATATATATTTTAATTTCGTCGATAATCATATTGAAACAAATACGTTCATATAAAGCATTATACTTTTAAATACTTTGTTGACATTTTTAATTTATAACATATACACATATACATACATATTCATATATGTTCATTTAATGGTTCGTGAATCATTGGAATTTGGTCGAGGTTTAAATGAATGTATAAACATAGTTTAAAATCCTTGAGATTTAACTTAACAAACATTGCTTATCGTGTCAGAATAATATAAAGATAAAGTTTAAATTTAGTCGGAAATTTCCGGGTCGTCACAGTACCTACCCGTTAAAGAAATTTCGTCCCCGAAATTTGATAGAGGTCGTTATGGCTAACAATGAGAATGTTATTATGACGATTATGAAGTTTTATCATGTCTAAGAAGTATGGATAAAATAATTCGATTACTCAAAGCGTATGAGGGAAGTTATCGTAAATGAAGAAAATAAGATTATAATGATTCGTCATATCTTTTGACGTCATCACAATTGATCTCCGAATTTAAAGAAAATCTTTGTAATCTATGTTAGATTTGATGCTTCGATGATTAAGGAGATTATGATTCTATTCGAATTAATACGATAATCCATTTTGATTTCTCTGTCGGGTATTTCACTATAAATCCACCTCCTTCGTTTCCTTACAACTCACACCTTCTATTCTTTCTCCCTCAACTCATATTTTAAAGTATTTGTCAATATGCTTCATCCAGTACTGATTCTCGATATACTCCTCACTTTCATATATGTCGTTCTTCTTTTTCATCTGCCTCCGGAAGAATCTATTTACTTCTACTATACTCTCGGTTTTATAGTGTTTTTAGTTCTTCCGTGTCTTTATATTGCTATATGCATCGATATATACGGTTTATAATTTTTGGGTGGTTGTTGGGTTTTATATATTCCCTTATATTTCAAAGCCCCTGCTTTTGTCTTCTATAATCATTAACATCCACATTTAATGCTCCCTTCTATTTGCTGCGATTTATACTCCAATTTCTATTTTGGAGTTTTGTCCTTTCGTTTCTTCTTCTTGCGATTAAGCAACGTTTGTAATAGTCCAGTATTCGCAGATATGAATTTCAGAATGAACATAGTTAATGTTCTAAGAAGGAAATGGTAATGGCACGATCTTGATTTGTTAATTTACCAGAATACCCTGAAAAGACCGAATCATCAAGAAAATATATTCTTGATATTTTTAGAGATTAAATAGAATACAAGAGTCGTGTAACATGGAACATGATGACGGCATGGTCTGTGAATCGTCATGTCCCATTAGAAACTCAGCATGACTTACTGTAATATAATCACGTTGATCAAGTGTCATTATATTATACTAACTCATGCTTCAGTTCCCAACACTACTTCAAAACATTCATAATTTAAACTCGAAAGTTTATAGAATATAGAAACTAATAGTTTCTTATATGATGTAACACTGATAGCGCAAAGAGATAGATGACTTCAGATAAGATTAGTTGTGAAAATATCTTCAGAAATATCGCGGATATTTATAATGAAAGATATGATAATATCTCAGAATTTCTAATATTGATGGATGATGATGAAGATTTGTCTGTAAAGGTTTAGAATAAAGAGTAAGGTATTCGTTAATGACTTTAGCAGGCACTGAATCATTTGGATTCTTTGAAGGAAGATTTAGTCTTTGTGATTTGTCCACAGCCTCCTTCATAGTCTGTTCAATCCGTTTTCCAGTTCCAAACCTTCTCTTTTTCTCAGCTTTTCCACCTTACTATTCTTTGTCATCAAACTTTTTACTGTTAAGATCGTTTATAGTTTTTGATGCTTCATCAGTATTTCGAGAACTAGTTCGCAGTTTAGGGTGTTTTTCAGAAACTTCACATTCAAAGTATATAAGTCCAGAAGATAGACACATATAATTGTTGGCGTAGACATGCTGCGAGATTTTAAAATACTGATTGCTAATTTCTGATGATTCATATGGCAATTCTCGTTACAAGATGCAGATGAGTAAATGATGGGATTTTGATAAATATAAAGATTTTTCAGAAAGTCAAAGATCAATGAAGTTGTTAATAAGTTTACTGCTAATGTGGCGAGATATGAAAGGTTCCTCGGTAATAATGATGAAGGGGTAATCATTATAATAAGGCTTATTCGAATGAACAATTGAAGCTGGTTTGCTGGAGCTGTGACAAAATCGTCTATTTTTAGAAGGGATTGAAAAGTTATTTTAGCTAGTAAATGCCAAAAGGTCTGACATGGATACATGTTAAATTATGACTTTGGTTTCAAGAGTTTTTCAGGTACGTATCTGTGGATAACATGTGGTTGGATCATCATCTCGATTGTTCATTATTTGAAGTGTCTTCAGGTATTTCGAAGGGCTTGAACACAGATTATAATCGTTAATATACATACGATGTTCTAACACAGTTTTGAAGTTAAAGTATAGCTTTGAAAGATGTGAGAATCTAAGAGTGATGATACCGGTTATAACTTGAATTGAATTCGGCGATTTCAAAATCAGAATATGTAATTAGATTTTTGAATGAGTATGATTGTTTTGATTTCTATAAAAGAATGTATATTGTTGTGAAAGTAGGGAGTATAATGGATGATTTGCTGAATCAGATTCGAAGAATGTAACATATTAATTGTGAATTTATATATCTCTCGGGTATTACCTACCCGTTAAAAAAAATGTCACAATTAATATTTTGTACAAAAGAATTTTATTACAGTCTTTATTGTAATATATGTGTATATTTCTTCAGATGTAATATAGATTTAATGAGTTAATATTAAATTAAACTCACTTGATTTATGGTTAAGGCTAGGATAGATAATTTCTAAACTTTAGAAATTACATAATCGTCGTAGAATGTTTTCCCAATGAAGTTATGAATCAATACTTCATCGTTGTGGTATTCCTTAGTATCTACAGGGCGTATGACGTCAATGCTCATGGGACAGATTGTGAAGTTGAGGTTTGCGATGCGGTTGTTGTTGGTGGTGGTAATGGTACTGTTGGTGTTGCTGATGGTGGTACTGTTTATGCTGCTGGTGCTGCTGCTGGTGTTTGTAACCTTTGCACCATATTCTCCAAAGCCACTACCCGAGCGCGAAGCTCGTTGACTTCTTCTATTACACCGGGGTGATTGTCGGTTCGGACGAGCGGATAAATAAAATCTAGAATTTGGTGTAGTATGTAATCGTGACGAGATACTCTAGAAATAAGAGAGAAAATGGTGTTTCGGATAGGTTCGTCGGTAAGTGCTTCAGGTTCTTCGCCAAGAGGGCAATGTGGTGGATGGAAGGGATCACCTTCTTCTTGTCTCCAATGATTAAGGAGGCTACGAACCCATCCCCAATTCATCCAGAATAGATGATGACTAATTGGTTGATCCATTCCGGTCACACTGCTTTCGGAACTTGAGTGGGATTCCATTTCGGAATCCGAGGGACTTGAACTAATGACGAATTCCATTTCGTACGATTGAATAAAGAATTTTTGGATGTGAAATGATTTTCCGGCTATCGGGTGGTATTCTAATTATATAGAGCAAAAGGTTTCGTAGATTACGGAGGAATTTACGGAATATGTCAGGCAAAGTTTACAGTAACAGATACGCTAAGATATGAATTAGCAGATACGCTAAGATATGAATTTTGTCTATACACTATTCATGCAATCAATGCAATAAGATGTGTCTAGACTAAGAATGATAAGCAGGTAATTTCCGACAAGAATGATGAGCAAAACTTTTGAAATGCAGACACGGTCGAAGTCCAGACTCACTAATGCATCCTAACGACTATCAGTTAGACACACTAATGCAGACCTGGTTCGCTAAGACCACCGCTCTGATACCAACTGAAAGGACCCGTTCATATACATTATAAACGATTCACATTAGTTGATTACATCGCGAGGTATTTGACCTCTATATGTTACATTTTACAAACATTGCATTCGTTTTTAAAAGATAAACTTTCTTTACAACAAAAGTTGACGGCATGCACACCATTTCATAATACATCCAACTATAATTGGCTTAATAATAATCTTGATGAACTCAATGACTCGAATGCAACGTCTTTCAAAATATGCCATGAATGACTCCAAGTTATATCCTTAAAATGAGCTAATGCACAGCGAAAGATTTCTTTAATACCTGAGAATAATCATGCTTTAAAGTGTCAACCAAAAGGTTGGTGAGTTCATTAGTTTATCATAATCAATCATTTTCGTAATAGTAATAGACCACAAGATTTCTGTTTATAAATATATGTACACTCGCAAGTGTATAAAAGTATTCTATAAGTTGTAGGCACCCGGTAACAAGCCTTAACGTTCATGTTTTACCCTCTGAAGTACACCGAATCAGGTGCGTTTAAATAACCTCGAAGTACTAAAGCATCCCATAGTCAGGATGGGGTTTGTCAGGCCCAATAGATCTATCTTTAGGATTCGCGCCTACCGTACATAGACAAGTAGTTTAATGTTACCAAACTAAGGGTATATTTCTGGTTTAAACCCACATAGAATTATTTTTAGTACTTGTGCCTATTTCGTAAAACATTTATAAAACAGCGCATGTATTCTCAGCCCAAAAATATATATAAAAGGGAGCAAATGAAACTCACAATACTGTATTTCGTAGCAATTATGTATATGACGGAACTGAACAAGTGCAGGGTTTGTCTCGGATTCACGAACCTATATTAAGTATATATATTTATATGTTGGTCAATATCTGTCTAACAATTTAGGTCAAGTCGTAGTGTATCGCAATCCTAATGCTCGAGACCGACATGCAAAAGTCAACAAAAGTCAACTTAACCCAAAATGACTTCCAAAATCTATACATGTTTATTATATAACTTATATATAGTCGTTTTATATATTTAAATATATTTATCAGATCTTATTATACTAAATAATACAAGTCATTTATTAATAAATAAAAATTTATATTTAAATTCATATATGATAAAAGAATATACTTTTATATATCTCAAGTAATAAAATTTATAAAATTCACTTGATATCATAAAAATATAGTGGTATGTATTATTAATATAATTATATTACGTGTGTTAAAAATATCTTTGTACGCATACTTATTTGATTAAATAATATTGATAATAATAATAATGATACAAATAATAAAATGATAGTTTCAATAAAAATATTAATTTTTAGTAATAAAGATAATTTTAGTAATAACATCAACTGATAACAATTATAATAATAGTTTTAATAATAATATTAAAATTAATAATAATTCAGTTGGCCATATCTTTTAATCCGTTCATCGAACCCACACGATTTCTAAATGAAAAGTTATTAATTTTTCTTTAGCTTTTTAACGACATGCATATCATATACCTTATCTCAGTAGCATATGTATCAAATTCGTGATTTATCATAAACTATTTAACGACGAAACTAAGCATACAAACATGCATAATCATATATACTCGAGCACTAGTCAGGGATACACTATGAATATAAAAAAAATAAGATATGAATGCTCACGTATCAATATTGTGATTCAATATTGCAGGAAAGTACGTAGACGCAACGAAAATGATAAACGTTAGGTTGACCTCACGAGCAATACCCTCGAACAATACCCATAACCTCCATAGCTATAACCCATAATTTTCTTAGCTCTATCCAGTTTGAAAACTTATTTTGAAATCGTTTGAATATAACTCCGTCGTAGTATTTTATGTATACTAATAATATCTTGAAATAATACTAAGTAAATATATATATGTAATTCGATTGAGAGAGTTTAGAGAAATATATTTTCAAGTTTCTATGAAATAATGAAATCTATTGAATTCTATTTATAATAGATTTTTGAATTATTAAAGTGAATTATTAAACTATGAATTATTAAAGTGAATTATTAAAGTATGAATTATTAAAGTGAATTATTAAAGTATGAATTATTAAAGTATGAATTATTAAAGTGAATTATTAAAGTATGAATTATTAAAGTGAATTATTAAAGTATGAATTATTAAAGTGAATTATTAAAGTATGAATTATTAAAGTATGAATTATTAAAGTGAATTATTAAAGTTAAAGTAAAGTAAAAGTAAAGTAAAAGTAAAGTAAAGGTAAAGTTAAAGTATAGTAAAAGTATAAAACTATATACGTATAATACGCGTATAAATATATATAATATTAATTTAAATCGTTATATATATTTAATAAAATAAAATATAAATATCGTTATCTTTATCATACTGGTTAAGTAATGGGTTGTCAAAAGTGGTTCTAGATATTTATAAAAGTTATATACGTTTTAATAATAAAGTTCTTTTTAAACTGAAAACGTCTTTGTACGTTTGAAAATAGATTAATAGAATATTATGGAAACCAATTCTCCACTAACTTTTGTCTAACTTTCGTAAATGACACTTTTTGTTTTTATTTATAAATAGCTTTACAAATTATTCTTAATATCGTTAAGAGGAATAGATTTTCTCAAATCATAGTGGACCTCTCAACAGAGACTTGTAATCATAATTCAATGTTTCTGATAATTCAATCATTTAATATATATTTTTTAATTTCGTCGATAATCATATTGAAACAAATACGTTCATATAAAGCATTATACTTTTAAATACTTTGTTGACATTTTCAATTTATAACATATACACATATACATACATATTCATATATGTTCATTTAATGGTTCGTGAATCATTGGAATTTGGTCAAGGTTTAAATGAATGTATAAACATAGTTTAAAATCCTTGAGATTTAACTTAACAAACATTGCTTATCATGTCAGAATAATATAAAGATAAAGTTTAAATTTAGTCGGAAATTTCCGGGTCGTCACACCTTCGGACATGATATAAATTTCGAAGTACTAAAACATCCGGTACTTTGGATGGGGCTTGTTGGGCCCGATAGATCTATCTTTAGGATTTGCGTCAATTAGGGTGTCTGTTCCCTAATTCTTAGATTACCATACTAAAAAGGGGCATATTCGGTTTAATAATCCAGCCATAGAATGTAGTTTCGATACTTGTGTCTATTTCGTAAAACATTTATAAAATCAACGCATGTATTCTCAGCCCAAAAATATAAAGGGTAAAAAGGTAAATGAAACTCACCATACTGTATTTTGTAGTAAAAATACATATGACGTCATTGAACAAAGAAGGGTTGACCTCGAATTCACGAACCTATTTCAGTAATATAAATATTAAAACACATGTATTTTTAATCAAATAATTTCACCTATTAATTATATAATATTTATATATTTATTGTTTGTAGTTTATAAAGAATTTTTTTTACTAAATTCCACTATATATTTTATTTATCTTAAATTATATGCTATATATAAAAATTAATATTTATTCATAAAGTTATATTAAAATGTATATAAGTAATCAAGATTTGTCATATATAATTTTTATATAATTGATGTTAGTATATTTATTCCGAGATGTAATATAATTATGTATAAAATATGTTTTTATGTATTATATTTATTTAATAAAGTAAAGTTAATAATAATAGTAGTAATGATAATCTATATTAATCTTAATACAAATGATAATAATAATAATAATAATAATAATAATAATAATAATAATAATAATAATAATAATAACAATAATAACAATAATAATAATAATAATAATAATAATAATAATAATAATAATAATAATAATAATAATAATAATAATAATAATAATAATAATAATAATAATAATAATAATAATAGAATTTCTACCTCAAAGGAGTAGCCTTAAAAAAATGCCCAAGTCCGGGTTTGAACCCGCGACGTCCCGCTAACCTGATAATATCCTTAATCATTGAGCTAGTTTGTTTTTCTGATTTAATTCTCTAACCCAAAACTATATAGTTCGTGTTTCTGTTTCACTTCTTCTTCTTACAAAATCGTCCTCATTATCATAAGTATCATCATATCTTATTACTACACCATCATTCATTAATCACGTTCATCTTCTCATATTGTATATCCTTTATATCATTATCATCATGATATCATCACCATACATCATCATGCTTATCATACGGCTAATCATCTTATTCTCACTTCGTTAAAAACAGTCCACAGGCCCATTAGAAAAATGAAATAGGCCCTCGGCCCAACAGGTGATCTAAACAGGCTTAATAAATTCACAGCTCTATAATCATTGCTACAACAAATACGGCCCAAGTGAAAAACAGTCCATGGCTCTAAAAACAAATTTGCTGGCCCAATACTCACCCACTTCACAGCCCAACTTGTATAACTAATTCCCAGCCCAAAACAAAAAGACTAGAAGTCGGCTCAAAAAAAAATCATGGCAATCCAAAATGAAAGAAATGTCGTGTTTCTTGCGCCAGAAAATGAGAAAAACAAAATGGACAACTTGCACCTTGGATCCCATCTCACTTTAAGTTTCTTTCTCTTTTCAATCATCACCAATCCAACCCCTTTAATTATGATCCAACATCATCATACTGTCATCATCCATATTAGTCGAAGCTTTGAGAAAAAAAAAATAATATTAAATGTTTGATTTCAATTATGGACTTGTTGTAAGAAGTGGGTCGACACTTTAGTCCTTCAAACAAAACAAAAAAAAAATTGCCCACTTGACTAGATAAAGGATAACATGTCGGTAGCTTTACTTTTGGGTGGGTCATGGTTTTTGAAACAAAAAAAAACGATCCATGCGTCACTTTATAATGGTTCACGTATATAGTTTAAACCGGAAATAATCTCATCAACGTACGTATCCACTCATTCTCTCCATCATAAAAATTTATCATGATTTCATATAAAAAGAAAAAATATAACGCGTATATATATATATATATATATATATATATATATATATATATATATATATATATCTTGCTTTCAACTTCACGGTTTTAAGGAAAAGAAGAATGGGTGGGTTTTGAGATTGATAATATGGTTGCTAGGGTGTTCGTGATAGAAAACAGGAACAAGGTTCGGTTGTGGTTCGAACTACAACACAAAGGTGTTGGTTTGTGTTGATGATATTTGGCGACAGTGGGCAACGTTTCCTTTCTTATAAATTTCTATTTTTTTTTTCGAATTAGTAGCAACTACAAGTAGTATATAGATAATAATGAGAATGTTAATCGAATATTTGGAGCAATAAACTTGATTGTAATTTAGTGTTGATGGTAGACAAGTATCCCATTCCAGGAAGAAGAAGACAGAGGTAGAAAAGAAAGTAAAAAGATAATAGCGAAGAGAAACTGGTTTTTGGATTGATCTGTGATTGAATTCATTCATATAGTTGATTTAAATAAATACAGAAAACAAATTCATACCTAGTTTGCAAATGATATGAAACAAAATACGTACTTATTTTTATGCTTTTATGAATTATAAATAATACGAATATATTAGTAATAATAATAATAATACTAATTGATAATAAATATATTAATAGTACTAAGTAAAAAAAAACACTAATAATATTAATAATAGAAATGTTGTATTTTAATGATATTAATAAATCTAATAATAGTTCTTAGTGATAATAATAGTAATAATATCTAATAACAATTCTAATATTAATCATAATAAATAAAATTATAATTTTACTATTAGTTATAATAATAATGATATTAACAATAATTATAATAATAATAATATAATAATTAATAATAATAATAATTATAAAACTGATAATAATAATATTATTGGTGATAGTAATAATAAATCTAATAATACTTCTTTATCATGTTTCAAGTTTATTTATAAATATAAATATCTATTTACAAATAATTGTTCGTGAAACGTCGAGAGTAGTCAAAGGTCAAATGCATTTATGAAAAATAGTTCTAACATTTTGAGACTCGATTTAATAGACTTTGCTTAGCATATCGAAAACAAATAAGATTCAAGTTTAAATTTGGTCGGAAATTCCCGGGTCATCACATGGTGTGTGTTGAAATGGTGGGATGAGCCACCTATTTATAGGAAAGCTTGATGGCAAAGTTGTAAATAAATGGCTGAAAAACCCCTAGCAAGTGGTATGGCAGGTGGTTTGCATAGGGGGTATGTCTAAACCCCTGGCAAGTAGGACGGCAGATGGTTTGCATGTGGGGTATGTCTAAACCCCTGTCAAGTAGGATGGCAGGTGGGACGGCAAGTAGGATTTTTGTTGAAAAATGGCTGGCAAACGGCTGGCAGGCCGTTTGGCAAGCCGTTTGCAGGGCCTGTTTATCCAGTCATCCCGTTTACCATGCCCGTTTACCTTGGGCATGTGGCAGGACATTTACCATACTGGCAGGCCATTTGGCAGCCCGTTTGGGAGGCCGTTTGGCTTGCTGATTCGCTGGATCGTAACTTGATTTCTTGTCTTTCACCGTTTTTGCTCTAGAATCTTCGTTTTAGCTCCGTTTCTGACGTTTCTTACACCCAAGCGTTCGTAATTGAATATCCTACAATATGAGATTAAGTAAATAAACTTTTCCAAAACTTATAAAATAAGTTATTTAAACGCGAGTTAATCATCTTAGCCGGTTTTGCTCGTTTTTCCTCGTTTTTCATCTGTTTTTAGTGATTCTTGAAACATAGCCTTTGTAATGACATAATCTACCAAATTAAGCAAATAAATACTTATTTAGATGATAAATTCAATTACTTTATCAAAAATGGGGCTAATATCGGGGGTAAAAACGTGAATTTTTAGCCGATATCAAATATCCCACACTTAGACTTTGCTTGTCCTCAAGCAAACCTTTATTTTATTCTGAGTTCATGGATGCTTCCGAGGTTTCTATTCTATTATTCAAGTGGCTTGTTATTTATTATAAGGGCAAGATCAGACAAACCGTCTTCTAAAAAGTGTAGAAACTATCTCTGCAAGCATGAGGGGAGGTTACATGACTTTGGCTTCCTTACACGGGTCACTCAAATCACTCTAGTATTTGAGGTTCCCTATCAATCTATGAAATGAATTCGCTCATAGCCAGTTATGTTGCAAGTATTGTCATAGGCTTGACCAAGAATCAAATCTCCACCAGTTAGATAAGGACGGCACTGATCTACTCCCTAATCATTCTTTCAAGAGGAAGAGCGGGTTTAAAGGTTGGTTTGCGGAAAAAAACTTTGATATGGCGAAAAGGGTGATTTTCGAATCATTGAAATTTAGAGAAATTCGATAAATTTTGGTTTTAATGAGGATATACTTTTCTAAGAAAGATGGTACTCAATTTTTTTTGAAGAGTTCCTTTAGAGGGTGCTGATTTTCAGCGAAGACTTCGCTTCTTTTCTGCAATCCTCCTGGGTCACAATCATCATTTTCTTGGGGGATATATACTGAAGACTTTTCTCTTCTTTATTTTGGAGACTTTGCTCAACATTTTTTTTTTAATTTTTAATTTTTTTTGTATATCACATCTTCATAACTTTGTCTATTTCTTCTTGTGCCCAGAGAGAAAGGTATTTCACCAGAAATAGGTCTTTTTGACCTATCAAAAAAATCTGGAATTTCGGAATTTTTCGACAAGTGTTTGAAGTAAACTTGGTCGATCTATCTCTCTGAATTTCTAGATTTTGGAAATGAGAAAGAGAAGAGGGTGGAAAGGGTAAAGTTTTTGATAGTGAATTTGGAGGTGAGTATTTTCTGATTCATCAACTCTTTGGCGTGAGTTGGTCGGTTTAAATGCGTGGAGTGGAAACAGATGGTTTTTGTCTTCTCTATTCAGAATGATTTTGGAAGGAGTATCGCACCTACACCACGTATGGTGCTTACTTACCATTGGCCTCGAAATGTATGTCAAGGTCAAGTTCTAACTCTAAATGCTAACATCGGCACTCTCAACGGAAATGATAGTGAAGCATTAAAAATGAATGCTTATTGGGCCATTTTTGGGGTGCTTCACATCAATTATATTGGGTCAATAATGCCCAGTCATGCAATGCTCTTTTAGAGAATTGGTTCATCCTTAAGAAGATTTATGTCCTCATTTTTCTTAATTTTAGAACAAACAAGCTTGATTTTCGAAAGTACTTTTTCAGAAAGCATCATTTAGCCAAAATTTTTGAAAAATTTACGTTGAGGACAAAGAATCTAAATAGTAGGTATACTCAAAAAGCTTAGTAAAATTGTAAGTTAAAAACATTTTCCGAGCATCCCCTAGATAATTACGGTGTACTACACCGCTATCCCACACTTAAAAGAACATTGTCCCTAATGTTCATTCTTAGATTTTAGAGAGCTAAAATCCCACACTTAGAGTTTAAACATGTTGAAAAATATATCTAAGCTCAATATTGGGTTGGAATCCCACACTTAGTGATAAGCTTAGGATAGGGTATAGTTTAAGGATATATCGAAGCAAAATAAATAAACGAAGAGAAAGAAACGAGTTACTCCCCTTGGGTGCGGTTGTGAGCTGAGGATCTGAAAGTAGACTGAGTCAGAACCATCTTCTGCTGGATTCGAATCGGTCTTCTTGAAGTGCACTCGAGCTCATTATGGCGTTCTCATCCTCCATACAACATCCATCAATAACTTGCAATGAAATAATCAACGGGTTTCCTTGTCCTTTCATCATTATTCAAAAAGTCTCCACCACAGGCATCAGTAACTGTCTATTACTAGTAAAAATGGAAAGGATCAAACCTAGACAGGTGATTAAGCTTTAGGCCATAGACTCACTGATTTGCGTTTTGATGAAAAGGTTATTTGGAAACTTGAGGGTTTCAAAATTAGGTTTTTGAAAATTCAACAAATCAGTATATGACTAAAGCTTAATCCCACACTTAAATTGTTTACTGCCTTTAATTTTAAGACTTTTGAAATAATGTAGCAATTAATTCACTTAAGCTCAAGACAAGTAGGAGAAGTGAATTCATCCGTTGAAAATTTTATTTTAAGTTTCACTTTTCACTTATTCAATTAACCTAATTATCCTAATCTAACTATTACTAATGCTATAGAAATAAAAACACACGGGTTGCCTCCCGAGAAGCACTTGTTTTTGTTCGAGTCACGAGCCTGAGTCAAGCCTTATTTCTCAGGAAATGTACGCGGTTCCCTTGCATCCATCAGTGGACATAAGAGGTAATATTGAAACATACCGATGAGATTGAAGCGGACATAGAATAAGGTATGTCCAATGAGAGGAAAAGGTGGTTTGAAGTGAATGGTTTGTTTAACTTGAGGTATAACAAAGCTATCAACTTCTTTTACCTCCTTTATTGGAACGGGGTGGTCAAAGGGGTCCTCATCACTCTATGATGTGTATGTCATTATGTATTTGAGTGATGGTTTATAGGGTAGACCTGACGCAAAACTTGTCTTTCTTCTTTGTGACTTCTGGTTGGTCGTAATGTTGTACTCTAAGGATGGAGGTGGGACGCTGTCCATTGACATCTCAAATACGATAGCAACATTAGCAACTACTTCGATGCTAGAATCCTCCATCTCTTTCTTCTCATCCGGGCTCTCTATTTCAATTTCTTCATCCACCTCCTTATCACTCCGGTCGGGAGCTTCAAGTATAATTGGTTCAGAGATTTCTTCTAGAATGAAATCCTCTTAGGTCATTAAAAGATCAAAATAAGGTGGGAGTGAATATTGGGTTGGTGTGGAGTGGTTATTCTTCTTGTCTTCTACTTTTATCTTCTTCTCTTCATTCTCGAAATAGAATGTGACTTTCCTAGTGGATATGGTATTTACTTCGGCGTTCCCATCAGAAGGACATACAGACTCGTCGATCGTGAAAGTGACCTCTTCTCCACGGGCTCTCAAGGTGATAGTCCGTGAATAAATGTCAACGATCGCTTTGGCTGTATTCATGAAAGGCCTTCCTAAGATGATAGGGGTTTTCACGTCTTCTTTATAGTCCACAACCACAAAGTCAGTCGGAAAAAGGAATTTGTCGACCTTAACCATGACATTCTCAGCTATTCCCTTAGGATATCTAGTGGATTGATCAGCTAGCTGGATGCTCATTTTGGTAGGGTTAAGGTTTCCAATTTCGAGTCTCTAGAACAGTGAGTAAGGCATGAGATTGATGCTGGTACCAAGGTCAGCGAGAGAATAGATAGTACCAGATTGGTAGATAGAACAAGGAAGGGTAAATCATCTGGTATCCCCTAGTTTTTCAGGAAGCGTATTTAAGAGAATGGCTGAAGATTCCGCGTTCAGTGGGATATTGGGTACTTCGGGTACCTTATCCTTGGTTGATAGTAGTTTCCTAAAATACTTCTTACTATGAGGAATTTTAGACACAATGTCCTAAAATTTACTATCAAGCTTGAAATATTACATCTTGTTATGTCTTTGCTTGAGATGGCTCGGGAATGGAACGAGTGTTTTCCCATCGGGTTTAGGTGATGACTTAATGACTACTATCGAACGGGTATTAGTTAGTTTTTTTCTCCTTAGAAGGAACTGAAGGTTGGCTATATGCCAACTTTGAGTCATTTTTAGGACAACCTAGATAGTCGAGACGTTGATTTAGCTGGCTTATTTGATTTTCAAGACTACTCAAGTGATTAGTCATAACTAAGTCAGCTACGTCTTATCTTGCTGTGATCATGTGGATGATTCGCAGTAGGATATCATCTAGACTTGTCTCTGGTGGGATAGTGGGTTTAGTGGGTGAGTTGTGTGGATGAGCTAGGATCTTATTGGAGTAGACAACAGAGTCCTCATATTCAGCCTCGTATACCTTGGCCGGATGTGGGTTAGTACAATTCTGGCATAATTGCACTTGAGACACATCTTGCGGGAGTTTCTTTAGCTCTCCAACTTCTTTGGTGAGGCTTTCTATTTGGTCCGAGAGAAATTTGATGGTTTTATTTTCGATAAGATCGGAGGTGGAAAGCGGTGTTGCTGATGAAATGTGATCTTCCGTGTTCCAGTCATGATGGTGCAAAGTCATCTCCTCGATCAATCTCCTAGCCTCGTCAGCAGTGAATTTCATGAAGTTACCTTGTAAAACAGCATCAAGAGTAGACTGGCTGTTCTGGTTCAGTCCTTTGTAGAAGGTCAAAATCTAATCAGAGCTATCAAGACGATGGTTTGGGCATCTTCAAAGCAAATATTTAAATCTTTCCCATGAAGTGTAGAGTGATTCATCGTGCACTTGTTGAAAGTTTACGATATCATTCCTAAGTCTGATTTGTTTTGATGGGGGAAAGTACTTGATTAAGAAAGCTGTTGCCATTTCCTCCCAAGAGGTAATAGAGTTCGGTTCTAACCCCTCGAACCAAGTTTTTGTATGAAGAGTTAAGGAATAGGGGAACAGATACAGACGAACTACATCTTGTTCAACCACGTTTTGCTTATATGAGTTGGATAAGGAGAGGAATCTATCTAAGTGAGAGTTGGGATCGTCAATTGGTAAGCCATGGAACTGGAAATGGTTGTGAATGAATTGTATGATGCTATGCTTAAGCACAAAAGATGCTCCGTTAACCTCTAGATAGAGTATCGGTCCTCCTCGTCCTTCTAACGAGAGTTTGGTGATGTCAGCGAGAGTGATGCGTGAGGTCATCATCGAACTATCGGTAGGTATGTGAGGATCTCGTCGGATGGGTACAATGTATGATATCGGATAGAAGAAAGGATGTGTCGGAAGAATTCTTAGCGGTCTAAGTACGTTAAACCATCCTAAAGGTTCACTAATAAGAAATTCCATTTTAAACTTTTTAGTTAATATAAATTAAGCTAATATTAGTCAAAAGCATCTCTTAAAAACTAACTAATCTAAACGGGCTCCAAATAGTGCTACCGCTCCCCGGCAGCGGCGCCAAAAATTAACTCTCTCCTGATATGCCCGAATCGGACTGTTTATTTATGCGGTGTCGTTAGGTTGCAAAATGTCAATTTAGGATATCAACAGAAGAAGTTGATTGTTTAATTTATATATGTTGGGCCTAAATCTATTATTCCTTCCTATGGGTCAGCAAGGGCAAATATTACCTAGGGCCGTTCCTTGAGCGGTCGAATTTGAAACGGAGCTTATTCAGATAATTAAGTAATTAAGATTGGGTTTGTACACAATTTAGTATCCAATACTAGTGGCCAGGTACACCTTGTGTGGAGAGGCAGGATTCTTTTGGTCTCAATAAATTGGCGACTGTTCGGAAAATCAAACAACCAAGTCCAACAGGTTTATTCTAGACACTACTTTATCTAGAATATCAAATTGTGTAAAGAAAATAGTTGGGTTGATTTGATTTATAATTGTATTTAAAATATTAAAGCAATATAAATAAAATAAGCTAGCTAGCATGCAACAGCTAAAGACAGGGAAGACGTGGTTCACCATGATTTAAGATAACGTAGTGTCGGGATGATTATGAGACACTCCTTGGATAGATATACCTTGGTGTGAACACTAGATTCCCTACTAAGTGGTTTCCCGATTAGCATGTCACGAGGAACTAGGCTTTGAAGATTCTGATCGGATGGACTATGCTCTACTCCCGACGCTTTATCCAGTTTAAGGATATAAGCGGCCCATCTTGGATGCAATGCATACCTTGGGCGCACGAATAAAGTAGCATAGCCATATACATATAATATATAACCTTTCTTAACACCTTAGTGTATTACCTAAGTGGGTGGTTATGGTTGTGTTTCGGATTCTTTTCTGTCAATGGTTTAGTAAAATCTAAGGTTTTGTAGACAAATTAGAACCTCTGATGGTTCTCAGTCACCTTTAAAGATTTATAAGGTTAGTTTGTATTGTAGTGCGTTAAATTCTCATTTATGACTTAAAACAGCCCTGACTTAAATCTACCCAATAAATCCCTTAGTTATCCACCATGTACTAGACTTATATGTAGTGACCCGAACTTTTCCATGTTTATATATATATTAAATGAAATTGTTATTTACATGATTAAGTGTTTCCAACATGTTAAGCAATCAAACTTATTAAGACTTGATTAATTGAAATAGGTTTCATATAGACATTTGACCACCCAAGTTGACCGGTGATTCACGAACGTTAAAACTTGTAAAAACTATATGATGACATATATATGGTTATATATATAGTTAACATGATTTTATGATAAGTAAGTATCTCATTAGGTATTTTAACAATGAGTTATATACATAAAAATGAGACTATTAAATTAAGAAACTCGAAAACGATATATATAACGATTATCGTTATAACAACGTCTTACTAAGTACATATGAATCAAATTAAGATATTGATACACTTGGTTAATTATGTTAAATTATAAGTAAATATATCATTAAGTGTATTAACAATGAACTACATATGTAAAAATAAGACTACTAACTTAATGATTTCGAAACGAGACATATATGTAACGATTATCGTTGTAACGACATTTAACTGTATATATATCATACTAAGATATATTATATATCATAATATCATGATAATGTAACAATTTAACATCTCTTTAGATATAATAAACAATGGGTTAATAACATTTAACAAGACCGTTAACCTAATGGTTTCAAAACAACATATACATGTAACGACTAACGATGACTTAACGACTCAGTTAAAATGTATTTACATGTAGTGTTTTAATATGTATTCATACACTTTTGAAAGACTTCAATACACTTATAAAAATACTTCTACTTAACAAAAATGCTTACAATTACATCCTCGTTCAGTTTCATCAACAGTTCTACTCGTATGCACCCGTATTCGTACTCGTACAATACACAGCTTTTAGATGTATGTACTATTGGTATATACACTCCAATGATCAGCTCTTATCAGCCCATGTGAGTCACCTAACATATGTGGGAACCATCATTTGGCAACTAGCATGAAATATCTCATAAAATTACAAAAATATGAGTAATCATTCATGACTTATTTACATGTAAACAAAATTACACATCCTTTATATCTAATCCATATACCAACGACCAAAAATACCTACAAACACTTTCATTCTTCAATTTTCTTCATCTAATTGATCTCTCTCAAGTTCTATCTTCAAGTTCTAAGTGTTCTTCATAAATTCTATAAGTTCTAGTTTCATAAAATCAAGAATACTTCCAAGTTTGCTAGCTTACTTCCAATCTTGTAAAGTGATCATCCAACCTCAAGAAATCTTTCTTATTTACAGTAAGATATCTTTCTAATATAAGGTAATACTCATATTCAAACTTTGATTCAATTTCTATAACTACAACAATCTTATTTCGAGTGGAAATCTTACTTGAACTTGTTTTCGTGTCATGATTCTGCTTCAAGAACTTTCAAGCCATCCAAGGATCCTTTGAAGCTAGATCTATTTTTCTCATTTCTAGTAGGTTTATCCACAAAACCTGAGGTAGTAATAATATTCATAACATCATTCGATTCATATATATAAAACTACCTTATTCGAAGGTTTAAACTTGAAATCACTATAACATAGTTTAGTTAATTCTAAACTTGTTCGCAAACAAAAGTTAATCCTTCTAACTTGAATTTTAAAATCAACTAAACACATGTTCTATATCTATATGATATGCTAACTTAATGATTTAAAATCTGAAAACACGAAAAACACCGTAAAAACGGATTTACGCTGTCGTAGTAACACCGCGGGCTGTTTTGGGTTAGTTAATTAAAAACTATGTTAAACTTTGATTTAAAAGTTGTTCTTCTGGAAAACTTATTTTTATTATGAACATAAAACTATATCCAAAAAGCATGGTTAAACTCAAAGTGGAAGTATGTTTTCTAAAATGGTCATCTAGACGTCATTTTTTTCGACTGAAATGACTACCTTTACAAAAATGACTTGTAACTTATATTTCCGACTATAAACCTATACTTTTTATGTTTAGATTCATAAAATAGAGTTCAATATGAAACCATAGCAATTTGATTCACTCAAAACGGATTTAAAACGAAGAAGTTATGGGTAAAACAAGATTGGATATTTTTTGATTGTTGTAGCTACGGGAAATATTGAAACAATTCTATACAAATCATATCCTAGCTAACTTATATTGTATTATACATGTATTCTAATATATTATGTAATCTTGAGATACCATAGACACGTATGCAAATGTTTTGACATATCATATCGACCCATGTATATATATTATTTGGAACAACCATAGACACTCTATATGCAGTAATGTTGGAGTTAGCTATACAGGGTTGAGGTTGATTCCAAAAATATATATACTTTGAGTTGTGATCTAGCCTGAGACGTGTATACACTGGGTCGTGGATTGATTCAAGATAATATATATTGATTTATTTCTGTACAACTAACTGTAGACAACTAGTTGTAGGTTACTAACGAGGACAGCTGACTTAATAAACTTAAAACAGTAAAACGTATTGAAAATGTTGTAAATATATTTTGAACATACTTTGATATATATGTACATATTTTTTATAGGTTCGTGAATCGACCAGTGGCCAGGTCTTACTTTCCGACGAAGTAAAAATCTGTGAAAGTGAGTTATAGTCCCACTTTTAAAATCTAATATTTTGGGATGAGAATACATGCAGTTTTATAAATGTTTTACGAAATAGACACAAGTAATTGAAACTACATTATATGGGTGAATGATCGAAGCCGAATATGCCCCTTTTGCTTGGTAACCTAAGAATTAGTGAATTAATCTACTAATTGACGCGAATCCTAAAGATAGATCTATTGGGCCTAACGAACCCCATCCAAAGTACCGGATGCTTTAGTACTTTGAATTCGTTTTTATCATGTCCGAAGGATTTCTCGAAATGATTGGGGATATTCTTATATGCATCTTGTTAATGTCGGTTACCAGGTGTTCACCATATGAATGAATTTTATCTCTATGTATGGGATGTATATTGAAATATGAAATCTTGTAGTCTATTATTATGATTTGATAATATATAGGTTAAACCTATAACTCACCAACATTTTTGTTGATGTTTTAAGCATGTTTATTCTCAGGTGATTATTAAGAGCTTCCGCTGTTGCATACTAAAATAAGGACAAGATTTGGAGTCCATGCTTGTATGATATTATGTAAAAACTGCATTCAAGAAACTTATTTTTGATGTAATATATTCTTATTGTAAACCATTATGTAATGGTCGTGTGTAAATGGTATATTTTAGATTATCATTATTTGATAATCTACGTAATGCTTTTTAAACCTTTATAGATAAAATAAAGGTTATGGTTGTTTTAAAAATGAATGCAGTCTTTGAAAAACGTCTCATATAGAGGTCAAAACCTCGCGACGAAATCAATTAATATGGAACGTTTATAATCAATATGAACGGGACATTTCATTATAGTGGTTCCATAGCTTCTAACTTTAACCATGCTTAAGTGGTCCTATAGTACATCAACACTGTACTCTACTGTTGCAACAGTATTTCCTCGAGTCTTATACTCTTGACCAATGTCTTGATCTGGTCCTATGGTAATTCCCCATGTACTTTATAGCATTTCCAATGGGTTCATACCTTGACCAATGTATAAACACAGATAATTAATTACCTTATAATTGTCCACTTTATAAAAGGTTTTAATCACGTTTATTGGTGGAAGGACGATAATAACGAGGTTTAATATCATAGATAGAAAGCTAGTACGAAACGATAATCATCCCTAACTAACATTATTAAATCATGGCAAACAATCAAGCAATTAGTCACGCATCATGGCAACAAGCATTTCTAATATTAATAAATCACAAACATCGAACAAGAATATTATAATAAATTAATAAAAGAAAGGATAGATGTGACGACCCGGAAATTTTTGATCAAATTTAAACTTAATCTTATTATGATTTTGACACGATAAGCAAAGTTTATTAAACTGAATCTCAAAATTTTTAAACTGCTTTATGAATTCAATTACCCTTCGACTGTTCCCGACGATTCACGAACAACTATTTATAAATAGATATGTGTGTATATATATACATGGTAATTGGAATTATAATTTGAAATATTATATGTTGTTGTTATTAAAATTAATTATGTAAAATAAAAATAGGATATTATAATAATTATTATTTAAAAACATATCTATATATAAATAAATTATATTAAAAATAAATATTAAATAATTGTAATACTCGTTTGATGTTCCGATTAATATTAAGTAAAAATTCAAACTTATATAATTCTAAAATAAACGGTGATCCGAAAATGAGTTCTACAAATTTTAGGCTTATTAAAAATGTATTTAGGAACTATTTGTTAAGTCTTAGCACTTTTTATATTTTACCCAAAATTGAGAGGGACAGTTGATGTAATTTTTTTATTTAATAAATTAATGACCAAATTTTACACCATAATGACTAAAATAAATAAATATAGTTAATTTAAAAATATGGGATTTTTCTGAACACTTTTATTCGCCACTGATTAACAACGGAGTACGAAATTTAGTCCGTAAATGGTGACGGCTAACTATTCTTAATTTACTTGATTGATACCGTGCTCTTTTATTTTCTATCCACTAATAGATTCCACAAATAATTGCATATTACATATATTTTACATATATAGATATAGGCATATGGTGCAGATAGATAACAACCATTACCTTTGCAATTACCATCACAAACAAAAATTCAAACATGGTCACTGTATTTACTTTCTGTTTTATATTCCTTTGTATTTACTTTCCATTTTATATTCCTTTCATGCATTTGTATTATCAAAAGAAGCCAACACCATTTTCTTATTGAGCACTATCTACCTCTATATCAATATATACATTACATATACATTTTCATATGAGATAACCAACACAAAAACCCACTTCCAGTTAACCACACATCTCATCTTGTTGTTTCTCTTTTTCTTTAACTCAAACACCCACTTAAATACGTTGTCTTACAAAATGAATAAATATTGGTCCTAGGTACTATTCTTATTTTAAATCTCTTCACTTAAACTATCTGACTATCTCAAAATATATAAATATAATACATAATCATATATGCAGAGAAATACAAGATTTAGATATATGTTTCTTACATATCTTCTTCTTGGTAAACTATTACTCACACCCACCACTTAGTCTTCTCCTTCAACAACCATCATCACTCTTGTCTTCCTCACAATCATCACTACAGATCATTTTATATTTTCTTCATTTATGAACCAAAACTCACCATGATCCACAACCCATCACATATCTATATATAATTATACATACATACAGAAGCATAAATAACCTTAATTCTTTACTTCATCTTTCTTCTTCTTCTTCTTCGACATCACCTCACATGATCACAATCCCCGCCACCATGAACAATCCTCGACCACTATCACCATTGTGAAACCACCATTCCACCATCTTTAAAACCGTAGCACTACCACCTTCCCTTGTTCATTCTCTTTAAACACCAAACTGAACTGAGACAACCCGGAAATTTCCAACCAAATTTAAACTTTATCTTTATATTATTCCGACACGATAAGCAAAGTTTGTTAAGTTAAATCTCAAGAATTTTAAATTGTGTTCATACATTCATTATAACCTCGACCAAATTCAGACGATTCACGAACCGTTATATATAAATAAATATGTATATATATGTATATATATTATAACTTGAGAATATTAATAAAGTATTAAACGTATAATACTTTACATGAACGTATTTGTTTCAATATGTTTATCGATGGAATTAGAAGATAATATCAAATGATTGATTTATCAGATACATTATGATATGATTACGGGTCTATGTTATGAGGTCCACTGTGATTTAAGAAATCTATTCTTTTTGACAACATTCGAAAAATGGTAAAGTGATTTATAAGTAAGAACGTGAAGTGTAACTAACTTAGATGTTGGATATCGACAAGTTAAGTAACTCGACATTTTTCATTAAGATGATTTCATACGTTTATTTAACCTTTGAACTTTATCCCATGCTTCACCAACAGACTGTAATTTAAAAACTTGAAACCTATTATAAATATATATGATTCTACTTTTCTAAAACGTTTTATGATATAACGATTTCCATTATTTTAACCTTTAAACAAAATGATTCTTAAAAATATATTTGGTTTGGAAAAAAAAATTATTATATTTATTTGATTTAGTTTCAAACGTACAAAAACGTTTTCAGTTTAAAAAGAACTTTATTATTAAAACGTATATAACTTTTATAAATATCTAGAACCACTTTTGACAACTCATTACTTAACCAGTATGATAAAGATAACGATATTTATATTTTATTTTATTAAATATATATAACGATTTAAATTAATATTATATATATTTATACGCGTATTATACGTACATAGTTTTATACTTTTACTATACTTAAACTTTACCTTTACATTATTTTTACTTTACTTTAACTTTAATAATTCACTTTAATAATTCATACTTTAATAATTCATACTTTAATAATTCACTTTAATAATTCATACTTTAATAATTCACTTTAATAATTCATACTTTAATAATTCACTTTAATAATTCAAAAATCTATTATAAATAGAATTCAATAGGTTTCATTATTTCATAGAAACTTGAAAATATTTTTCTCTAAACTCTCTCAATTGATTTACATATATATATATATATTTACTCCGTATTATATCAAGATATTATTAGTATACATAAAATGTTACGTCGGAGTGCTGTCCGATTGATTTCGAAATTGTTTTTCGAGTAGGATTGGATTAAGGAAATTATGGGTTATAGCTATGGAGGTGATTGGGTATGGTTCATGGGTATGCTCGTGAGGTCAATATAGTGTTTATCATCTCCGTTGCGTCTACGTACCTTTCCTACAATATTGAATCTCAATATTGATACGTGAGTACTCATAATTTAACTTTTACATACTAATAGTGTATCCCTGACTAGTGCTCGAGTATATAGGATTATGCATGTTTGTACTTTTGATATTGCCTTTAGTTAGGTTATGTTGAATCCTGAATTAGTTATATATGCGACTAAGATAAGGTATAAGATATGCATGTCGTTGGAAAGCTAGCAAAAAAAAATTAAGAACTTTTCATTTAGATATCGAATGATTTCGATGAACGGATTTGAAGTTATAGTCCATCGAATTTTTGTATTATTATTATTATCGTCGTTATTATCGTCGTTCTAGTTTTATCTTATTATTATTATTATTATTATTATTATTATTATTATTATTATTATTATTATTATTATTATTATTATTATTATTATTATTATTATTATTATTATTATTATCTTTATCAATAAAAGGATTTATCATTAAAAATTGTTATTTTTATTATTATTACTATCGTTATTATCATTAAAGTTATAATTAGTATTATTATTATTATTATCTAATTATTATTATTATTATTATTATTATTATTATTATTATTATTATTATTATTATTATTATTATTATTATTATTATTATTATTATTATTATTATTATCATTATTATTATTACCATTATTAATATATATCATTATTTAAAAATGATTATTGTTATTATTATTATTATATTATCATTATCGTTAATAATGTCATTGTAATTATCATTATTAGTATTATTGTAATTAAAACTAATATTAGTAACACCTAATTATTTTGATTACTATTATTATCATTATTATGAACACGATATAAAAGACGATTAAAAGCTATTAAATGAAACGATTAGGAAATAATGAGTAAGAGTATCATGATGAAATTAAAATATTATAAGATATTGATTTAGATAAAATTATCGTTCTTATTATTTTTATCATTACTATTATTATTAAAAGTATCGTTAGTATCAAAACTATCATTTTAACAAAAATTATCATTTTAACAAAATTTATCATTTTAATAGAAATGTCATTGTTACTATAAAATATCATTTTTATTATCATTTTAAATAGAATTATTATTTTAAAGATAATATTAAAAATTATCGTAAATATTAAAGTTATCATAATTAGAATTATCGTTTTATCATAATATCATCTTAGTAATTATAAATATTGATATTTTTATAATAATAATTATTATTACAAAAAAATACAACTTTTACTTACTAACATTATAGATATTATTTTATCAAATAAATATGTAATATAAACATATTTTACTACGTGTAATAAATTACTTTAATAATACCTATCATATTATCTTTATGATATTAAATGAACCCTATAAATTTTATTACTTAATATATATAAAAGTATATTTTATTATATAAATTTTAATAAAAAATTTTATTTATTAATAAATGAATTATATTATTTACTCTAATAAATCTTTTAAAAATATTTAAAAATATAAAACGACGATATTTAAAATATATTATAATCATGTATAAATTTTGAAAATCATTTTGAGTCAAATTGACTTTTGTTGACTTTTGAATATTAGTCTCGAGCATTAGGATTGTGGTACACTATGACCTGACCTAATTGTTAGACAATTATTGACCAACATATAATTATATATAATTAATTTAGGTTCGTGAATCCGAGGCCAACCTTGCACTAGTTCAATGACGTTATATGTATTTTCACTACGAAATACAGTATGGTGAGTTTCATTTGCCTTTTTACCCTTTATATTTTTGGGCTGAGAATACATGAGCAGTTTTTATAAATATTTTACGAAATGGACACAAGTAATTGAAATTACATTATATGGATGAATGATCGAAATCGAATATGCCCCTTTTTATTAAGTCTGGTAATCTAAGAATTAGGGAACAGACACCCTAATTGACGCGAACTCTAAAGATAGATCTATCGGGCCCAACAAGCCCCATCCAAAGTACCGGATGCTTTAGTACTTCGAAATTTATATCATGTCCGAAGGAGGATCCCGGAATGATGGGGAAATTCTTATATGCATATTGTGAATGTCGGTTACCAGGTGTTCAATCCATATGAATGATTTTTGTCTCTATGCATGGGACGTATATTTATGAGAACTGGAAATGAAATTCTTGTGGTCTATTAAAATGATGAAAATGAATGATTATGATAAACTAATGAACTCACCAACCTTTTGGTTGACACTTTAAAGCATGTTTATTCTCAGGTATTAAAGAAATCTTCCGCTGTGCATTTGCTCATTTTAAAAATATTAATTGGAGTCTTTCATGGCATATTTCGAAGAACGTTACATTCAAGTCGTTGAGTTCATTAAAGATTATTATTATTAAGTCAATTTATAGTTGGATAGTGGATATTATGAAATGGTATGCATGCCTGTCAATTTTCGATGTAAAGAAAGTTTATCTTTTAAAAACAAATGCAATGTTTGTAAAAGGTATCATATAGAGGTCAAATACCTCGTGATGTAATCAACTATTGTGAATCGTTTATATTGTATATGAACGAGTCCTTTCAGTTGGTATCAGAGCGGTGGTCTTAGCGAACCAGGTCTGCATTAGTGTGTCTAACTGATAAGTCGTTAGGATGCATTAGTGAGTCTGGACTTCGACCGTGTCTGCATGTCAAAAGTTTTGCTTATCATTTCTAGTCGGAAATCATCTGCTTATCATCCATAGGAAATTACCTGCTTATCATTATTAGTCTAGACACGTCTTGCTACATTAATTGCATGAGTAGTGTATAGACAAAATTCATATCTTAGCGTATCTGCTAAATCATATCTTATCGTATCTGTTACTTTAAACTTTGCCTGACATATCCCGCAAATTCCTCCGTAATCTATGAAATCTTTTGTTCTCTATATATAGATATCCTATGTAAATAGAATACCACCCGATAGCCGAAAAATCATTTTATATCAAAAAATCCTTTATCCAATCGTACGAAATGGAATTTGTCATCAGTTCAAGTCACTCGGATTCCAAAATGGAATCTCACTCAAGCTCCGAAAGCAGTGTGACCGAAATGGATTAACCAATCAGTCATCACCTATTCTGGATGAATTGGGGATGGGTTCGTAGCCCCCTCAATCATTGGAAACAAGAATAAGGCGATCCTTTCCATCCACCACGTTGCCCTCTTGGCGAAGAACCTGAAGCACTTACCGGCGAACCTGTTCGAGACACCATTTTCTCTCTCATTTCCAGGTTATCTCGTCACGATTATATACTACATCAAATTCTAGATTTTATTTATCCGCTCGTTTCGACCGACAATCATCCTGGAATAATAGAAGAAGTCAACGAACTTCGCGCTCGGGTAGTGGCTTTGGAGAATATGGTGCAGAGATTACAAACACCAGCAGCAGCACCAGCAGCATAACCAGTACCACCATCATCAACGCCAACAGTACCATTACCACCTCCAACCACAACCGCGTTGTAAACCTCAACTTCACAATTTGTCCCACGAGCATCAACGTCATACGCACCATAGATACCAAGGAGTACCAACAACAATAACTGATGAAGTATTAATTCATAACTTCATTGGAGAAACATTCCGCGACGATTATATAATCTCTAAAGTCTTAGAGATTATCTAATCTAGCCCTAACCATAAATCAGTTAAGCGAACCAAAATGATAGAAGGAAGAGTAGAAACCCTGACAAAAATGGTGTGTGATTAACAAGTTAAACTTGTTTTACCAACAGCATCAACAGTACCGTCAACGTCACCAGCATCGTCAGTACAGTCAACATCAGAATCAACAACACCTATAACATCACAAACTCCGTCAGTTCAAGAATCACTGTGGACATCATTACGAATCAATAACGTGTATATTGTATCAACAAGTTATGAAGAATTAACTCATTCCCTCTGAAGAAATTATATATATTTTATATATATATATATATATATTTTGAAATAAAAAAAATAAATTTTTCCGTGCTAAGCTATTGTGTGTGAATCTTAACTACTCGGTTAATTCATATTACAAATATGCAATAATGTACGTCCCTCACCCGCGACTTAACCATCGTTAACTACAATCTCTGTCTCAATTCAACAAATTCCAATTCCTAATAAATCAAGTATATATTTGATTTTACACTTCATCATTGATGTAACCGAAACTTTTCAGATAACATCATTCGTACTTTGCGAAGTTCACAAGAATTTAACGAAAACCAACATCACATCTCAACAAATAACGAAGTATTGATTCATAATTTCAATATTATTGAAGAAATAGTTATGTAACCTCTAAAGCCTTCAAGGAATTATTCAATTCTAGTTCCAACCGTAAATCGAATGAGTTTAATTTAGTATTAACTCATTAAAATCTATGTTACATCTGAGGAGAATATATACATATATATTTTCATAAAGACTGTAATAAAATTCTTATGTACAAAATATTAATTGTGAAACTTTTTTTAACGGGTAGGTAATACCCGAGAGATATATATAAATTCACAATTAATTTGTTACATTCTTCGAATCAGATTAAGCAAATTATCAATTATACTTCCTACTTTCACAATAATATACATTCTTTCATAGAAATCAAAACAACCATACTCATTCAAACCCAATTACATATTCTGATTTTAAAATCTCAGAATTCAATTTGAGATATAACCGGTACCATCACTTTTAGATTCCTACATCTTTCAAAGCTATACTTTGACTTCAAAAGTGTGTTAGAACATCAAATGTATACAAACGATTACAATCTGTGTTCAAACCCTTCGAAAATCTCTGAAGACACTTCAAATAATGAGCAATCGAGATGATGATCCAACCACATATTACCCACAGTTATGTACTTAAAAAGCTCTCGAAACCAAAGTCATAATTCAACACATATCTGTGTCAGATATTTTGGCATTTATTAGCAAAAATAACCTTGCAATTTCTTTGCAAAGTAGCAAATTATATCACAGCTCCAGCAAGACAACTTTGATTTTTTCATTCGGAGTAGCCTTATCATAATTTTGATATATGTGATTACCCTTTTGTTACCGGAGAATCAAATCTTATTACAAAGATTTTCTTCAAATCCCTTGAAATCTAGAAATCAATCATATCTACGTCAAATGATAAGATGAATCTACACTTACTCATTTCACTCTTCTATGTTAGCTTCATTCGTACTCTTCATATAAATGGATTGTTTATCCAAATTATTCGCTGATGATAAAACTCTAATTTTCAGCCTGTATGCATCATGAAAACATACTTATTATCATTCACGACCTTTTCACTCAAATTTCGGGACGAAATTTCTTTAACGGGTAGGTACTGAGACAACCCAGAAATTTCCAACCAAATTTAAACTTTATCTTTATATTATTCCGACACGATAAGCAAAGTTTGTTAAGTTATATCTCAAGAATTTTAAATTGTGTTCATACATTCATTATAACCTCGACCAAATTCTGACGATTCACGAACCGTTATATATAAATAAATATGTATATATATGTATATATATTATAACTTGAGAATATTAATAAAGTATTAAACGTATAATACTTTACATGAACGTATTTGTTTCAATATGTTTATCGATGGAATTAGAAGATAATATCAAATGATTAATTTATCAGATACATTGTGATATGATTACGGGTCTATGTTATGAGGTCCACTGTGATTTAAGAAATCTATTCTTTTTGACAGCATTCGAAAAATGGTAAAGTGATTTATAAGTAAGAACGTGAAGTGTAACTAACTTAGATGTTGGATATCGACAAGTTAAGTAACTCGACATTTTTCATTAAGATGATTTCATACGTTTATTTAACCTTTGAACTTTATCCCATGCTTCACCAACAGACTGTAATTTAAAAACTTGAAACCTATTATGAATATATATGATTCTACTTTTCTAAAACGTTTTATGATATAACGATTTCCATTATTTTAACCTTTAAACAAAATGATTCTTAAAAATATATTTGGTTTGGAAAACAAAATTATTATATTTATTTGATTTAGTTTCAAACGTACAAAAACGTTTTCAGTTTAAAAAGAACTTTATTATTAAAACGTATATAACTTTTATAAATATCTAGAACCACTTTTGACAACTCATTACTTAACCAGTATGATAAAGATAACGATATTTATATTTTATTTTATTAAATATATATAACGATTTAAATTAATATTATATATATTTATACGCGTATTATACGTACATAGTTTTATACTTTTACTATACTTAAACTTTACATTTACTTTATTTTTACTTTACTTTAACTTTAATAATTCACTTTAATAATTCATACTTTAATAATTCACTTTAATAATTCATACTTTAATAATTCACTTTAATAATTCATACTTTAATAATTCACTTTAATAATTCATACTTTAATAATTCACTTTAATAATTCAAAAATCCATTATAAATAGAATTCAATAGATTTCATTATTTCATAGAAACTTGAAAATATTTTTCTCTAAACTCTCTCAATTGATTTACATATATATATATTTACTCCGTATTATATCAAGATATTATTAGTATACATAAAATATTACGTCGGAGTGCTGTCCGAGTGATTTCGAAATTGTTTTTCGAGTAGGATTGGATTAAGGAAATTATGAGTTATAGCTATGGAGGTGATTGGGTATGGTTCATGGGTATGCTCGTGAGATCAATATAGTGTTTATCATCTCCGTTGCGTCTACGTACCTTTCCTACAATATTGAATCTCAATATTGATACGTGAGTACTCATAATTTAACTTTTACATACTAATAGTGTATCCATGACTAGTGCTCGAGTATATAGGATTATGCATGTTTGTACTTTTAATATTGCCTTTAGTTAGGTTATGTTGAATCTTGAATTAGTTATATATGCGACTGAGATAAGGTATAAGATATGCATGTCGTTGGAAAGCTAGCAAAAAAAATTAAGAACTTTTCATTTAGATATCGAATGATTTCGATGAACGGATTTGAAGTTATAGTCCATCGAATTTTTGTATTATTATTATTATCGTCGTTATTATCGTCGTTCTAGTTTTATGTTATTATTATTATTATTATTATTATTATTATTATTATTATTATTATTATTATCTTTATCAATAAAAGGATTTATCATTAAAAATTGTTATTTTTATTATTATTACTATCGTTATTATCATTAAAGTTATAATTAGTATTATTATTATTATTATCTAATTATTATTATTATTATTATTATTATTATTATTATTATTATTATTATTATTATTATCATTATTATTATTACCATTATTAATATATATATCATTATTTAAAAATGATTATTGTTATTATTATTATTATATTATCATTATCGTTAATAATGTCATTGTAATTATCATTATTAGTATTATTGTAATTAAAACTAATATTAGTAACACCTAATTATTTTGATTACTATTATTATCATTATTATGAACACGATATAAAAGACGATTAAAAGCTATTAAACGAAACGATTAGGAAATAATGAGTAAGAGTATCATGATGAAATTAAAATATTATAAGATATTGATTTAGATAAAATTATCGTTCTTATTATTTTTATCATTACTATTATTATTAAAAGTATCGTTAGTATCAAAACTATCATTTTAACAAAAATTATCATTTTAACAAAATTTATCATTTTAATAGAAATGTCATTGTTACTATAAAATATCATTTTTATTATCATTTTAAATAGAATTATTATTTTAAAGATAATATTAAAAATTATCGTAAATATTAAAGTTATCATAATTAGAATTATCGTTTTATCATAATATCATCTTAGTAATTATAAATATTGATATTTTTATAATAATTATTATTATTACAAAAAAATACAACTTTTACTTACTAACATTATAGATATTAGTTTATCAAATAAATATGTAATACAACCATATTTTACTACGTGTAATAAATTACTTTAATAATACCTATCATATTATCTTTATGATATTAAATGAACCCTATAAATTTTATTACTTAATATATATAAAAGTATATTTTATTATATAAATTTTAATATAAAATTTTATTTATTAATAAATGAATTATATTATTTACTCTAATAAATCTTTTAAAAATATTTAAAAATATAAAACGACGATATTTAAAATATATTATAATCATGTATAAATTTTGAAAATCATTTTGAGTCAAATTGACTTTTGTTGACTTTTGGATATTAGTCTCGAGCATTAGGATTGTGGTACACTATGACCTGACCTAATTGTTAGACAAATATTGACCAACATATAATTATATATAATTAATTTAGGTTCGTGAATCCGAGGCCAACCTTGCACTAGTTCAATGACGTTATATGTATTTTCACTACGAAATACAGTATGGTGAGTTTCATTTGCCTTTTTACCCTTTATATTTTTGGGCTGAGAATACATGAGCAGTTTTTATAAATATTTTACGAAATGGACACAAGTAATTGAAATTACATTATATGGATGAATGATCGAAATCGAATATGCCCCTTTTTATTAAGTCTGGTAATCTAAGAATTAGGGAACAGACACCCTAATTGACGCGAACTCTAAAGATAGATCTATCGGGCCCAACAAGCCCCATCCAAAGTACCGGATGCTTTAGTACTTCGAAATTTATATCATGTCCGAAGGAGGATCCCGGAATGATGGGGAAATTCTTATATGCATATTGTGAATGTCGGTTACCAGGTGTTCAATCCATATGAATGATTTTTGTCTCTATGCATGGGACGTATATTTATGAGAACTGGAAATGAAATTCTTGTGGTCTATTAAAATGATGAAAATGAATGATTATGATAAACTAATGAACTCACCAACCTTTTGGTTGACACTTTAAAGCATGTTTATTCTCAGGTATTAAAGAAATCTTCCGCTGTGCATTTACTCATTTTAAAGATATTAATTGGAGTCTTTCATGGCATATTTCGAAGAACGTTGCATTCAAGTCGTTGAGTTCATTAAAGATTATTATTATTAAGTCAATTTATAGTTGGATAGTGGATATTATGAAATGGTATGCATGCCTGTCAATTTTCGATGTAAAGAAAGTTTGTCTTTTAAAAACAAATGCAATGTTTGTAAAATGTATCATATAGAGGTCAAATACCTCGCGATGTAATCAACTATTGTGAATCGTTTATAATGTATATGAACGGGTCCTTTCATGAACATCTGTTGCAAATTTTTGTCCGATCAAACCACATCACCATCATTCAATCTCTCATTAAACTGCTACTGTTGTTCGCTAGTAACTATTGTTATTCGTCTCTGTTGTTCACCAATCATCACCATCTATCACCCGTTGCTACTCGTTCAAACCACCACAAGCCACCACCAAGAACCACCATCTTCTACCTCTCTCTCTATACCTCTCCTTCTCTTTTATATAAATATATATATATATATATATATATATATATATATATATATATATATATATATATATTTTTTTTTCCTTCGACCCATAATCCTCACCATCAGACCCTAACGAACTGCTGGTGGTTCTTTCCATTGTTGGTTCAACATGAACATCAACCATCACCAAACCTCTGCTATTGTTTGATTCATGTCTCTATTCGATCAGACCATCATCACCATAAACCTGAATAAATCGCTGCAATTAATGTATTCTATTTTTCTTTCTAGTTGAACCATAGAACCATCAAAAATCCACTTTGTACTGTTGGTATAAACGAAGGCTGCAACTGTTAGTTTCGTTTTCCTTTTTCTGTTCTATCGAAAACACCCATTACCAAAACCCTTTGATTGTTTAAAATTGATGATGATGGTAATGAATATCGTGATAATGAACAATGGTAAAATTGATATAGATAATGACGAGTGAGATGATGCTACTGCTATAAATTCGATTATGATGGAGAATTAGGATCGAATTAGGTTTTTTTCTTCTTTCTATCGAACTGCAAACCCTCACACACACCCATCGACTTAAATTGCGGCTGCTACTTCGTGGGTTCTCCCGTTACTTAAATTGCGGCTGCTACTTCGTGGGTTCTCCTGTTAAAAAATAAAAATAAAAAAATAAATATGATACAGAGAACTAGGTTATGATATAACTTGGGTCATTTAATTTGATTTGGATCAGGTTTTAAGTGGACTAAGATAATTTAACTTTTGGGCCGTGTTCTTATTTATGTTGTTGGGCCAAGACCCGGTTTGTGTTTGCTGATTGGACTGAGATGACGAATGAGGATGATGGTGTATGATCTATGATGAAGATGATGTACAGTTTGGTATTTGTTAAATAATCACACGATGTATTAACAAAACAAATTGATGGATCATTGGTTAGTTGCATGATAGGGGAACGAGAGGTCCTGAGTTCAAACTCGGACTTGAGCATTTTTTTAAGGACTACTTCTTTGAGGTAGTTTACTTATTACTCATTATTATTATTATTATTATTATTATTATTATTATTATTATTATTATTATTATTATTATTATTATTATTATTATTATTATTATTATTATTATTATTATTATTATTATCATTATTATTATTATTAATTGTTATTGTTATTATTATTAGATTATTACAAATATTAAAAATATAATTATTAGTATCATTCATACAATTAATATTATTATCATTATTGTTAGTATTTGTAATATCATTATTAATATTATTATTATTAGAAGTATGGTTATTTTATCATTTTTACTCTTAATATCATTATTAGTATTATTTTGAACATTATAATTATTATCATTAATATTATCTTATCAAATAACTATTAAGTTACATAAAACTATATTTAATACATATAACTTATAATTTATTAAAATAACAAGTATACCACTAATAATATATAAATTGTTCGATTACAATTATATGTGTTAATATATATATATATATATATATATATATATATATATATATATATATATATATATATATATATATATATATATATATATATATATATATATATATATAAATGATATAGGTTCATGAATCCGAGGCCAACCTTGCATTGTTCAATATCGTCGTTTGCATATTTTTACTACAAAATATCGTATTGTGAGTTTCATTTGCTCCCTTTTTAAATGCTTTTGCAATATATATTTTTGAGACTGAGAATACATGCGCTGCTTTTATAAATGTTTTACGAAATAGACACAAGTAATCAAAAATTACATTATATGGTTGGATTATTAAACCGAATATCGCCCCTTCAAGTCTGGTAACCTAAGAATTAGGGAAACGGCCCCTAATTGACGCGAATCCTAAAGGTAGATCTATCGGGCCCAACGAGCCCCATCCAGGGTATGGATGCTTTAGTACTTCGAGGTATTATTTAGTATAATATGTGCGCGCTGTATACTGGGGATATTCTATATGCATCTTGTTAAGGTCGGTTACCAGGTGTTCAATCCATATGAATGATTTTTATCTCTATGCAGTTTGCGAAATGCCTGATATGAGATGTATATTTATCGAAAAATTGAAATCTTGTGGTCTATTAAAATTATGGAAATGATTGATTATGATAAACTTATGAACTCACCAACCTTTTGGTTGACACTTTAAAGCATGTTTATTCTCAGGTATGAAAGAAATCTTCCGCTGTACATTTGCTCATTTTAGGGATATTACTTGGAGTCATTCATGGCATATTTCAAAAGACGTTGCATTGAAGTCGTTGAGTTCAGTAAAGATTATGATTAAGTCAATTATAGTTGGATATATTATGAAATGGTATGCATGCCTGTCAACTTTCGATGTAATGAAAGTTTGTCTTTTAAAAACGAATGCAATGTTTGTAAAATGTATCATATAGAGGTCAAGTACCTCGCGATGTAATCATATGTTATTGTATTCATTCTTGTGGATTAGGACGGGTCGTTACAATAGATATTACCGAATAATGTCGGCAGAATAACACTTGTATTTCTTCACAATATCCATAGCGTTACAATGCTTGATAGCTTCTACTACTAACTACATACTAATCTCCTATTGATCACTAGAGAGCGACAATAGAGAGATAATTATTTTCCTAATCTCTGTACTTTTCTCTCTCTAGAATCTAGAGAGAGAAAGTATAGAGAGAACTAATCTCCTATAGATCACTAGAGAGCGACTACAGAGAGATATTTAGAGAGAGAAGTGAAGAATGGTGTGTGTTAAAATGGTGGGATGAGCCACCTATTTATAGGAAAGCTTGATGGCAAAGTTGTAAATAAATGGCTGAAAAACCCCTGGCAAGTGGTATGGCAGGTGGTTTGCATAGGGGGTATGTCTAAACCCCTGGAAAGTAGGACGGTAGGTGGTTTGCATAGGGGGTATGTCTAAACCCCTGGATAGTAGGACGGCAGGTGGATGGCAAGTAGGATTTTCGTTGAAAAATGGCTGGCAAACATCTGGCAGGCCATTTGGCAAGCCGTTTGCAGGGCCCATTTGACCAGTCAGCCCGTTTACCATGCCCGTTTGCCTTGGGCATGTGGCAGGACATTTTCCATACTGGCAGGCCGTTTGGTAGCCCATTAGCAGCCCGTTTGGCTTGATGATTCGCTGTATCGTAACTTGATTTCTTGTCTTTCGCCGTTTTTGCTCTAGAATCTTCGTTTTAGCTCCGTTTCTAATGATTCTTGCGTCCACGCATTCGTAATTGAATATCATACAACATGATATTAGGTAAATAAACTTTTCCAAAAATTATAAAATAAGTTATTTAAACGCGAGTTAATCGTCTTAGCCGGTTTTGCTCGTTTTTCATCCGTTTTTAGTGATTCTTGAAACATAGCCTTTGTAATGACATAATCTACCAAATGAATCAAATAAATGCTTATTTAGATGATAAGTCAATTACTTTATCATAAATGGGACTAATATCAGGGGTAAAAATGTGAATTTTTAGACGATATCACTTCACTTGGAAGAACTCTATGAAGTAGTGATATAGCATCATATTGCTTTATCACTTTGTTTACTACTTCATCATTTAGGAATGTTGAGTGCACTATGTTTGAAGATTCTTGAAGAACAAGGTTTCCTACCTTGATGATCCTCCATATGTCATACTTCTTTGATTTGACATATATCTCGAATCTTAATTTCCCCACATAGACATCCTCTCTATCAAAATTGGTGCTTCTATAGCCAATCTTTCAAGGTATGCCATTGTTTGAGATGATCTCACGAACGTTTGACTCGGGTTTTTGCACAAAATAGTTTTTGACTCAATAAAAAAACGTTTCTAGAGAAAATGTTTGAGCAACCGCTCTGATACCAATTGTAAGTAACTAAAGGGGGGTGAATAGTTACTTACTACAATTTTTAAAACATTTTCGATCATCAACAAGATTAGAACTATTCTTGATCAATTTAGTCAACTCAAACCAATATGTGTAAGTTTATGTTTGTAGTAATGCGGAATGTAAAGTAAATAACATAAACACAAGGATTTATAGTGGTTCGGGTAGATGTTAACTAATCCACCTTAATCCACTCCCCGATTCACTAATTGGGAGTTTTTCTTCACTAAGAACCTTTCTTCGAATCCGATGGAGATTCAATTTACAATTCTTGTACTTCTTCTTAAAAAACAAACCTAATCCTTCTATCCCTTTTAAAGATTACCTCTAACTTAGATCAACTTGTCTTCACCTTGGACAAGTATTAATCTCCAATGGAATTAGTCAACTCCCTAGTTCCCTTTAAAGAAGATGATAGCTAAGCTAGCATATGCTTCTAGTTACAAGGTACAAGACTTACCCTTTCTAGTGATGACAATCCTAAGACAATTCTAAGGATTAATACAACACTATGTAAACTCACAAAGATAGTAATTTGATAGTAAGTTTACAACCCCTTCTATAATCTATGGGATTATAGAACTTCTCTTGCTAATCACAAACATATGTATATGAGTTATGTTTTTGTGATTCTCTGATGATTTTTAGTTGAAGTATGCAAGAGGTCCAACTCTTCAAAGTTCTCTAAGTCTTGCTATTTATATGGAGAGATAAAAAATATAGTCGTTGCTGCGGCTGGGACCACGGTCGACCGTGGGTCGACCGCGGGTCGATCGCATACGGTCCAGTCCAAAACTTCTATCTGTTGTATAGCCATTTGAATCAGTTTTGAGCTTGAATCTTTGGACTCTTTACTTCATTTAATACCTGCAAATGATACCCAACATCCTCTACAAGTATTATATGCATAAAGTATTCATTACCTTGGATGTATTGCCTTGATAGTGACTTGACATGTTCAAACTGGAAAGTCTAACATTCTTGAATACAATTCATGATAATCGTTTGAGGCAAGCTCAGTTTTGTCATAATCTTTTGTTTGTAATCAACACATTTGCTAAAGTCCTATTGGATGGTCAACATGTCATTGATGACAACAACCCACGTTAATTACAAAGCTCATTAGTATGTTTGTGAATTAATTAAATGTGTTCATGATGTCTTAACAAGTGAGATAAGTAATATCAATTAAGTTTGTTGTAAGGCATCAAGTTAATCAAGTCTAAACCATTCTCAAACTTGATTTTAGACTTAAGCAAGTCATATATGTGTTAGTGATTCTTCATCCTTTTAATATCACTAGATTATGACACATTAAGCATTATCCAAGTAGCATATATTGAAGTAGTCCAAATACAAGATGATGGATTTCCAACTTGTAACACATAGCAAGACAAGGTTCATACATATACATATTAAGTAACTATTTAGCAAATTAGCATTTAGCACATTGTCAATCAATACTCATGTATAAATAGCAAGTAGTCAAGTAATATTCATGTAATGACTAGCAAGAGATCACAAATTAATCTAGGATTAAACATATAGTGATAGCATAGCATTGAACTAAGGCTATGTAAGTTGTACTAGCAAAGTTTGTCATTTGCAAGATTAATGTATAAGTATAAATTAATGTCCAAATCATCTTCAAGGAAGGAGCAACTCTAGGTTGGTACTAGATAACCATCCTATGTATGTCTAAATACATTTTAGATGTACATGTTTTTCTATAACACTTATGTGTTATCCTTAATCATAGTTAAGTCATCATTAAGGTGTCATTAGGTGTGATTAACCAAGATTATCATTTTAGTGACCAAAACTCTTTTGGATATGAATCAGACAACTATTCTAAGAACGTGTAAACAAGTTTCATAAATTATAGATGCCCCAAAGTGGTTGAACTAAAATTGTAGAAAATTCGGACAGAACCTTCTGCGGTCAACCCACGGTTAATTGTGGAGTTGACCGTGCATTCCTGGTTTCACAAACCAGGGTGCAGGGTTCCACGGTCTGACATGCGATTGACAGTGGACCGAACCGTGTAGCTTAAATTTCAATCTAAGCTTTGTTTGGTTTTGGTCTTTTGCTAGAGTAAGTGTGGATTAGTGAACTTGTGCTTTAATGTCCATATGTCTATCATCACTTCTAGTTATGTGCACGTGTCTTCATCAAAACACTTATTGTTATAGGTTAAGATTGGTATTATCATTAAGCATAAACCCACAATCTCCCCCAACAAAATCATAAGAAGGCAATTGCATGGACGACCACAGACATTCCGGGGATACACCCTTCCTTTTGTACTTACAAAATCCTCTTAGAGGATGAGTAGAAACCCATTGTGCAAAACAAAGGAGATTAAATCCTAATATGAAGGAGGTGGTTAAAAAGGAAGTGGCTAAGTTATTGGATGCAGGGTTGATTTATCTGATTTCGAATAGTCCTTGGGTAAGCCCGGTGCAAGTGGTACCCAAAAAGGGTGGCACTACCGTTGTTCTAAATGATAAGAATGAACTTATTCCTTCTCGATCGGTGACTGGGTGGAGAGTTTGTATTGACTATAGACGTTTAAATGATGCAACCCGAAAAGGCCATTTTCCCTTGCCCTTTATCGACCAAGTGCTAGAGAGACTAGCGGGAAAGGAGTTCTATTGCTTTTTAGATAGGTTTTTGGGATATTTTAAAATACCTATCAACCTCGAGGACCAAAACAAGATGGCCTTTACATGTCCGTTTGGCACATTTGCGTATAAGAGAATGCCATTCGGGTTGTGCAATGCACCCGGTACATTCCAAAGGTGTATGATGGCCATTTTCCATGACATGATCGAGACGAGCATGGAAGTCTTTATGGATGACTTCGCCGTCTTTGGAGATTCATTCGACTTGTGTCTTGCAAATCTAGAGCAAATGCACATAGATGCGAAAAGTAAAATCTTGTGTTAAATTGGGAGAAATGTCACCTCATGATGAAGGAAGGAATCGTTTTAGGTCATAAGATATCACGTGATGACTGATGTGCGAAAAGTGGTATATGAATTGTTGTATGGAAAATACCGGTTTTAAAGATTACACACACTAACGGGCAGTGTACCCGATCGTGTAGTAGTATAGATAATGGTAAAATCCGTGTATCGTTCCAAGGACAGTTGTATTAGTCAAATTAGAATTATAAACTATATTATGATTAACTAAGTAAATGAAGCTTAAAGGTACAAGTTTTATGTTTTGTGGCTTATTTAACGATTAACCAAATCAGAGAAGAGTAAAAGTAAAAACAATATTTTTGGTCTTTTAAATTTATAAGTGCAAGGAAAGCAATTAAGATAGTTTTGATATCAAAGAGATGAAATATGCTCATCTAGACTTTTTACCCTCGATGTGAATGTTTATTTAGGATTAAGATCGGATTGATTGGTTATGCACGAGAACTAATTGATCGGTTTACCAAGAGTAGTCTTGAATAAACACTCAAACGGGATTACACGACGCAAGTGATGTTCTTGTCATCTAAGACCTCCTATTTGTAATCAACTAATTCAACTAGTCTAAAGACTTGAAGAATGATCAAGTCAATGGTGTGTTGATCATGATCCACTCATATGTCAACTAATGGTTTAGCTTAGTTCATTCCCTTTATCTGGTTAAATGTTCAATTCACCCAACCCAATTAAACAATTAAGTGTGGTAATAAGATCCCTATAAACGTCACTAGATAAGGCAATTTACTAACACCTATTAGTTATATGGAATTGAGTAGTGAAAATATGTATAACAGATTCTAGGGAATTGATCGTTCACCTAGACAACTACACATATCAATTAAGCTATCTGAGAGTATCTACAAGAGTCGTTCTTACATTCCTATATAGATTAACCGTTTGAACGCAACTTACCCCTTTTGGTAAAAGATGGGCAAACACTTGTCACTAGGTGTAAATCAATATACTAAATCAGCAAGACGGTGTTTCTTAGTTGAACAAGTATACTAACTAGTTGAATCGAAAAGATTAAACTTAACAAGAATGGTTCTTGTATTCAAACATCAAACTATCGTACATGGTAACTATCAATCAAAAGTAAACATTCAACATCTCGGTTATTTATCTAGATGAACATAAAAGAAACTAGCCAACAATCATGGTAACAGACAACATAACAATCAGATTAACAACTGAAATCATTGTTTTAGAACAAGGAATAACCTACAAGAACAAGGAGTTCTTGGATGATGAAGGTTTTGATCTTTGATGTCTTGATGTTGAGCCTCTTCCAAGAGCTTGGAGTTCTCCAATTTTGCTCCTAAAAATCGTCTCTGTACTCTCTGGTTCGTAAGCTATGAAACAGTCCCTCAAAACAGTAGTTTTAAAGTGGAGAAAGTAGGTAAAAAGCACAAAAGTCGGCTGAAACCTACTACGGGACGGCGTCCAAAAAGGCTGGACGGCGTCCCGTCCTTAAGAGCTAGACGGCGTCCTATAAATCCAGGACGGCGTCCTGTTTCAAGAGTCTGGACGGCGTCCTGTAACCCCGGACGGCGTCCAGATATGCTGAGATTCACTGTTTCGCTTTCTTTTCAATCCTCTTTTATTTGGACGAAGCCTAACACCTTGGAAGCTTTGTTTTACCATTTTAGAGCACTAAATAGACCTTAAGTCGTATCGGGATCAACCAATGTCATAAATCATCAAAACTCTTTGTAAATCACTCTTCCGATACAAATTTGCGCATCTTGGATTATCACTTGTAGAAATGCCTTCATTATCCTCGATTCTAGAGTATTTTACACGATATTGCGATAGATATATATGATGTTATTGAGCAATATCAAAACACCCCACACTTAAACCTTGCTTGTCCTCAAGCAATTCTTTCTTTACAAAGTAGAACAATATCAAACATAATCACACAATATAGATTACAAACATTACATGAATCACTCGAAGCACACGAAATACACACGTTGATATGAAACACAACTCACGCTATATACACAATGAAAACACACGCACACATTTTTGGGAGATTAGAGCCAAGTATCCGAAAAATTTGACCCTAGGGAAATCAGGATCTTATGAAAACGTTTTATGATTTTGAAAATATCATGCTAGTTTTTAATACTATGCACGTTTTCCGATTTTGATCGGATTTTCTGAATTTTTTTTAAAAATGAGTGCGGGTTTCCCGCTATTGGTCAAGCCAATCCCTCCCACGGTACCTAACATTACGAGATGTCGGTAGAAAATAATGTGCTTTAGGAGGATACACATTACGTCCGGACATCATTGACAATTATGAGGTAATCATCTAATCCGTTAAATCAATCATGAAGATTGAGGTTTATCAGTCTTAAAAGCTGATATTTTACCTTTCTGGAGGTTATCCTTCCGGGGATCTGATAAATCACTAACATTTTGTGTATACATGGTGCCCCCCCGTTTTACTAGTTAATCTCCCTCATTGAGATAAACTTTGACTACCAGTTTCCCTGTTTGACGTTGAGGCCTGGTAGATTTCCAGTCGATGTCAGTAATGACTTTTCAAGAGTTTTTGTCACCCTACAACTGGTCTGGACTACATCTTCTGAATTGAATCAGTAAGTGTGTCATTCGGAAGACTTTACTTCCTTGAGGATGGAAAGGATACATCCTATTGGTCATATCAAGTGGTCGGACGCAACATTGTCCTTGTTAGGAGAAACAATGAGGACCGTCCTTAGGGTTTTCGATCTGGCGCGAGATCCGGTTTCCGACCACGCTATACAATCACCGCTCTCTCACGGTTTACACTCGTTTTGGTACAAGTGACCTACAAGTTAGCTTACTAAACTAGTAGGATTTTCATTCAAATAATTGAATGATAGTGCAACTTCAAAGACTATTAATCGTTTACAATCGTTAGCTTACCAACATTTATTTTCTATATTTTAAGATCATAATGCGTATAACATGGTTTTTGGACTTTTAATCGTTTTTTAAGGCTACTTGAAAATTTTAAAATTTTTATAATAAACGCCTTAATTTTAGTGAAACGAGTTCCCGATAAATTTCTATTCCCCACCCCACACTTGAGATCATGCAAGGCCCTCATTGCATGAAATCAGAAAAAGGATTAAATTTAGAGGGTAAAGCGATAGGGTGATTGTAGAAATTTTCAATTTTTAACCTGCAAATCGTGGAACATGTAGACGGATGCCGCTGAACTTACTGCCAGCATAAGAGCATTGTCCATTCCGCGATTATCATCATACACACATCATAATATCAAATGTCGCTGAACTTAATGCCAGTCTTTGAAGTTCAATCACGCTGCATAAATTAACAAACCATACAATTTATAATAAAAAGAACGGTGTTTTTACAACCACAACCGTTCATAAATCCACACAATTAGCCAGTTATTACAAACCAAATATTGTCTAAAATCACACCACACAAATTAAATTGTCTCAAAACAAAGTACAAAATGATCAAAGGCACGCAGGCCTAGTTATCAAACGGCCAAAAATAATTACCCGAACCATCTCTGTACGGGCGTCCCTGTGGATATTCATGCTCAAATCTGTTTCGAGCATCCTGCAACGCAGCGGTATTATCATAAATCGGGTGAGGCGGAGGTGGGTTTTGAGGATCCGTGTAATATTGGGGTGTCAGACGTGTCGTCCCATAGTACTGCTCGGGGTTGGAATAAAACAACTCTGAGTTATGGTTATTCCAATCAATACCATAACTCATCCATCCCTGATCGTGCACTTGAGAAATCTGGCGTTGCTCCATTCGTTGCTGACTATTCCACATTTGGTTGTTGTGCGTCCTTTGTTCGTTCGGGCTCAACCTCATGTTATTAACACTACCAACCAAACTGTCCCAACTTGATTGGGACGGATGCCACGGAACCTGATCACCAACGTTAGTCTGTGCCTCCATTTTCGCCTCTTCTTCCTGCTGCTGTTCTTGCTGCACGCCACTGCCACTTGCACCACCTGCGCCACCTGCCTCAAAAGGTACCAAATGCCCATTTCTATCTTTCATAAGAATTTTAGCATTAATATAAGAAACCTTTTTTAATGGTTTCATGACGTTCGTACACTCCTGTAATCTGCTGAAATCTATGTTAAAATGTCGAGCAAGTCGGGTGATGTAGTGGCCTCCTAGAAGTGGCTTCTGTTGCCGTGTCTCGGTAGCAATGGCCAGGAAATAATTACCGATCAACCCAGGAATGTCGGTATAGCAACCCCGCTTTATTTGGTCCATAATCCATAAATCCAACGTTTTCACTTTCTCGTGACCCTCAACCCTTGCATTAAAAGTGCATGCGATAAGTCTATGAAGCAGTTTATCATCCCGGGCTGCGATTTCGTTGTACCTGTGCCTGCTTGATCTAAACTGTGCAGCCGCATTCGGCCTACAAATCCTTCGCCAATAAGAAACATCACTAAATTCATGCCGGCCAACATAATCGGAGGCCCGCAAGTATTCACCTAATTGGGTATCGGTGAGTTCCTCAAAAATACCCAAAACTCGGCATAGCTCAAAACTACTTATACCCCTGTACTCACCCCCTAAACGAAATCGAAGAAAGTCATTTGACAAATAATCGCTGACATTGTTAAATCGCACAGTTGAGTAGAATTATTTAAGCAGCACCGGATAAATTGGTTCGTTGATGCTGAAAACATGCTCCCAAGCGTGGGTGACTACTCTACCGTAGGGGATGGCGAGTAAGTTAGAAACATGGCGGCGCATACCCGCCTCTTCCAATGGGCCCCAGATAAAATACCAAGTGGCATTAATAGGCCTACGGTTTATCGTCTCAAATGTTTCTGTGTAGTCTTCGTCTTTTTGAACCTGTGTCAACCAAACTCGAGGATCATTTCGATCCTCCTCTTCTTCTTCTCCTGACGATGATGATGAATGATGTTGCTGTTGTGGTGGTTGTCGTGGTGGAGCCAAACCTGCTGTCCTTCCTCTCTTTGCCGGTCCTCCTATTGTCCCTGCAAAACATTAACACCAGACCAAAAGAACATAGAAACCGTTGTGTTAATGTTAACTAAAACATAACCGAGTAGCAAGAGAACTTAATCATTCCATTTCAAGTTCATAAGTATTATGACTCATTTAAGCAAAAGCGTATGTTCACAATTTTAAACCAAAGTCAACTATAGTCAACATAAACCCGTTAATAACTTTTCAAAAATGAAAATCACAACTTCACAATGTAGCATCAACTTATGACTCAAGGATTCAAGCATGTTGTGTTATAGGTCATAACATTTAAATTTGCATTCTAATGATATTCATCACAAATCATAACACATTTTTCGCAATTTTAATTCAAATGACCTATTATAACATCATACATTATGGCATTCCATTCCATCAATTTACTTCAACAGGCCCATACAAATGAAAATCAAGCATACATACTTCATAAGTTCATTACAATTCAACAATATGCTAAAAAATTCAAGAACATTCAAAAATGACCCGACCAATTTGACATCAATACCACCAACACAATTAAATACTTATCAAGATTCATTAACATCATACACAAACTCAACATCATGAACTAATCATCCTAAATTCGGATTCAAATTCCACAAACCCTAAAATCATGAACAAACCCTTAAAAGCATGTAATCTTTGCAAAATAAACATATTATGGGCAATTAAACTACTAAGGCATGTTAATCTTAACAATAATCATGCAAATCAAACACCCCACACTTATCATTCACCAATTTATAGATATAAACATACAATTCAAGTAATTGATAAAGAAAAGTGTAAAAATGGAGTATCCATACCCTAGAAAACATGATTTGAAGTTTGGATTTGAAGAAGAAAACGCGAAATTGAGGTAGAAATTAGGGTTTTTAGAGAGTGTTTCATGTTTGGCAGAGAGAAATGGATAAAAATGTGTTTTTGTGGTTAAGAAATGGGTTGGATAGGTATTTAAAACGTATTTTTTTTTCTGAGTCAGCCACTTGGGACGGCGTCTAGCAAAAGAGGACGGCGTCCAGGAATTTAACGTGGGACGGCGTCTAGAAAAAGAGGACGGCGTCCAGGTCTTCATTTTGGGATGGCGTCCAGGAAAATGGGACGACGTTCAGATCTTTAAATGGGGACGGTGTCCAGGAAAATGGGACGGCGTCCCATTGCACTAAAACTCACTGACCTATTTTTCTGAGTCGCGCGTGTTTAAAGGCCAAACGTAAATCATTTTGTACCAAACTAAAATTTATCGTGCACACATTTCAAACCTATTTACAATTGTGAACCATTTTTTTAACGAGTCGTTCACCAAACTCGTCCCCATTTTGATTTATGCTTTGTTCTTGAAGTTAAGGTTAACCTCATCCTCAATTTCTAGGGGACCATCAACATAGTGTTTGACCCGGTGGCCATTCACTTTAAACGTGTCACCTTTTGCGTTTCTTAACTCCACCGTTCCATATGGAAAAACCTTATTAACCACAAATGGTCCCATCCATCGGGACTTGAGTTTTCCCGGAAAAAGATTAAATCGTGAGTTAAATAAAAAAACACGATCACCCTCTTTAAAATCTTTTGGATTCTTGAGACGGTTATCGTGCCAAACTTTGGTCTTTTCCTTGTAAATGAGTGAGTTTTCATAGGTATTTTGTCTCAACTCATCCAACTCATTAAGTTGGTTTAGACGAAGGTTTCCCGCTTCCGTAAGATCGAGATTACATGTCTTAAGAGCCCAATGTGATTTGTGCTCTATCTCCAAAGGGAGATGACATGCCTTCCCATAGACTAGGCGGTAAGGTGTGGTTCCAATAGGAGTTTTGTAGGCGGTTCTAAACGCCCACAAAGCATCGTCAAGCTTTGTTGACCACACCTTAGGATTTGATCCAACTGTTTTCTCAAGGATCCTTTTCAATGCCCGATTCGTGTTTTCAACTTGCCCACTTGTTTGTGGGTGATAAGATGTAGAAATTTTATGGGTTACCCCATATCGTTTCAACACCTTTTCCAATTGGGTGTTGCAAAAATGGGTACCACGGTCACTAATTAATGATTTCGGGGTACCAAATCGGGCAAAAAGCTCTTTAAGAAAAATTATAACAACTCGTGCATCGTTTGTGGGGAGAGCCTTTGCCTCCGCCCATTTTGACACGTAGTCAACTGCAACGAGTATGTATTGGTTGGAATTAGATTTTGGGAATGGTCCCATGAAATCAATGGCCCAAATGTCGAAAACCTCACAAACTTGGATTATGTTTTGAGGCATTTCGTCTTTCTGACTAATTTTTCCTGCCCTTTGGCAAGAATCGCATGATTTACATACTTGGTGGGCATCCTTGAAGATGGTAGGCCAATAAAAACCGGCCTCATAGACTTTTCTCCCCGTGACTTGGGGTCCGAAATGTCCACCAGTGGGACCAAGATGACATTGGAGAAGAATCTGATTGCATTCTTCCCCGGAGACACATCGACGGATTATCCCATCAGGACACCGTTTGAAGAGATACGGGTTTTCCCAAAAATAGTATTTTATGTCACTGAAATTTTTTTTTCATTTCTGATGTGACATACCGGCTTCTAGGAATCCACCCGCAAGATAGTTGGCTATGTCTACAAACCATGGATCATCAATTTTCTCAATCTTCATGAGATTTTCATCTGGAAAGTTATCTTGGATAACAGTCTCATGGAGAACTCCAAGATTCGGGTTCTCAAGTCGAGAAAGGTGATCGGCAGCTAGGTTTTCGGCCCCCTTTTTGTCTTTAATATCGATGTCGAATTCTTGCAAAAGCAAGACCCAACGTATTAACCGGGGTTTAGCATCTTGCTTAGCAAGCAAGTACTTCAATGCCGAGTGGTCTGTATAGACAACCGTCTTTGCTAGTACCAAATAGGATCGGAATTTATCAAACGAAAAGACGATTGCCAGGAGTTCCTTCTCGGTGGTAGTGTAATTAAGTTGGGCTCCTTGCAATGTCTTGCTAGCATAATAAATGGGCTTGAAATGTCTTTCAATTCTTTGCCCCAAGACGGCACCAATAGCAAAGTCACTAGCGTCACACATAAGTTCGAATGGTATTGACCAATTCGGCGATATGAGAATGGGTGATTGTGTGAGCTTTGTTTTAAGTAGGTTAAAAGCGGTAAGACACTCGTCCGTAAAGACAAATGGAGCGTCTTTCTCAAGAAGTTTGTTCATGGGGGTTGCAATTTTGGAAAAATCTTTAATGAACCGCCGGTAAAAACCGGCGTGCCCCAGAAAACTTCTTACGCCTTTTACATTTGACGGTGGTGGTAATTTGGCTATGACTTCCACTTTAGCTCTATCCACCTCCAGACCCGCACAAGAAATTTTATGACCCAATACAATTCCCTCTTTTACCATAAAATGGCATTTTTCCCAGTTTAGCACAAGATTTGATTCTTCACACCTAATCAACATACGCTCAAGATTATGAAGACATGAGTCAAAAGAATCACCGAAGACTGAAAAGTCATCCATGAATACTTCCATAAAGTCTTCAATCATATCATGAAAAATAGCTACCATACACCTTTGAAAGGTAGCAGGAGCATTGCATAAGCCAAAGGGCATACGTCGATAGGAGAAAGTACCATAAGGGCATGTAAAGGTCGTTTTCTCTTGGTCCTATGGTGCTATAGGGATTTGGAAATATCCCGAGAAACCGTCAAGAAAACAATAAAAGTTCTTTCATGCCAACCTTTCCAACATTTGATCAATGTAAGGAAGAGGAAAATGGTCTTTTCGGGTAGCATCATTTAATTTTCTGTAATCAATACATACCCTCCAACCCGTGATAGTCCTGGTAGAAATTAATTGGTCGTCTTCATTTGTGACAACGGTCATGCCACCCTTTTTGGGCACGCATTGGACCGGACTCACCCAAGGGCTATCCGAAATTGGATAAATGAGACCTGCATCTAGGAGTTTGACAATCTCCTTTTTAACAACTTCTTGCATATTAGGGTTGAGTCGCCTTTGTCTTTGTACACATGGCTTATAGTTATCTTCCATTAATATCTTATGCGTACAATAAGAGGGACTTATACCCTTGATGTCATGAATTTTCCATGCTAGAGCCGTTTTATGGGCTTTTAACATGGAAACAAGTTTAGACTTCTCACTTACAGAGAGTTCGGATGAAATGATAACCGGGAGAGTAGAACCTTCTTGTAGGTAAGCATATTCCAAGTGTTTTGGAAGTGGCTTGAGTTCTAAAACGGGAGGTTCTTCAATCGATGTTTTACATCGGTACTCATTTCCTAAATCCAACTTTCTGTATTCTTCATCATTTGGCTCATAACCGTTAGCCATCAAGGTGGTTAACATCTCCACTTCTTCCAACATATTCTCTTCATCACCTTCCGCAAAAATGCATTCTCCCTTACCTTGCAATTCTGGAAATTCCTGCAACAACTCCGAATATGTGTCTATGGTTTGCACATAATAACATTGATCATCAGTAGACTCGGGGTATTGTAGGGCATGGTCAACGGAAAAGGTAACCTTCATATCCTCAATACTAAGGGTCAATTTCTGCCCATGAACATCTATCATAGCTCTAGCGGTATTGAGGAAAGGTCGACCTAATATAAGAGGCACACGTGTGTCCTCCTCCATGTCCAAAATTACAAAGTCACCCGGAAATACTAGGGTACCGACTTTTACCAACATATTCTCTAAAATTCCACGAGGGAATTTAACAGAGCGGTCCGCTAGTTGAATTGCCATTCGGGTTGGTTTTAGTACCCCGGGGTTTAGCTTAACATATAATGAATAAGGCATTAAATTTATGCTAGCCCCTAAATCCGCTAATGCTTTAATGCATTCCAAATCTCCCAGGAGACATGGTATGGTAAAACTTCCAGGATCTGCTAATTTCTTTGGTATTTTGTTCATCAAAATTGCTGAACAATTAGCATTCATGGTGACGGATGAAAGTTCCTCTATTTTCTTCCGATTAGTAAGTAAGTCTTTTAAGAACTTAGCATACTTGGGCATACCTGAGATTACATCAATGAAAGGCATATTTATGTTAATTTGTTTAAACATATCTAGGAATTTTGACCTTTCTGCCTCTAGCCTTTCTTGTTGTTGTTTTCTTGGGTATGGGAGCGGTGGTTGATATGGTTTCACTACGGGTTTTCTCGTTCTTCCTTTTCAACCACTTTTTCCGGCTCCTTAACCGGTTCATCATTTCGGTTCAACGGAACACTAAAATCAGAATTTTCGGGCATTTTTGGAGCATCGTATGCTAAACCACTCCGTGTGGTGATAACATTGGCGTGCTCATTTCGAGGGTTCTTATTTTTATCGCCCGGTAAACTACCTGGTTTTCTCTCACTAAGTAAATTAGCTAAACCACTCATTTGTTTCTCCAAATTCTGAATTGAGGCTTGTTGATTTCAAAACTGGTGTTCGTTTTTCTTGTTGGTTTGGTTTATATTTGTGACAAGCTGAGTTTGTGATGAAATCAACTTTTCCAACATACTCTCCAAATTTGACTTTTTTTCTTCCTGTTGGGGTTTTTGATAAAAATCCGGAGTTTGTTGTTGGAACCCACTACTTGACCCTTGTTGGTAATTGGAATTTTGACCTTGAGGGTTGTAGGGGTTGTTAAAGTTCCGGTTAAATTGGGCTCTTCCTTGAAATTGATTGTTATTCCTTTGGCTTACGAAAGCCACTTCTTCTTTTTGAGCCATTGTTAAACCGGCATCACAATCTTTTCCTAAATGAAGACCACCACAGTATTCACAACCTACTTTCATACTATGAATTTCCTTGGTGATTTTATCCATGGTTCGAGCAACACCGTCTATTTTAACACTTAGGGAACTCAGGTCATCATAGGCGCCGGCGCTTTGGACTTGAGCATTACGAGTAATTGGGCGTTCTTGATGCCACTCATGAGAATAATCGGCTAGCTTCTCGATTATTTCATAAGCCTCTTGCTCAGTTTTGTCCATAAGAGAACCACCGGCCGCTTGGTCAATTGAAATTCGGGTTGCTACATCACAACCTTTGTAAAAGATTTGGACCTTTTGAAAGGTATCCAAACCATGGTTTGGACAACCTCTTAGCATTTTGGAAAATCGATTCCATGCTTCGTACAGGGTTTCCATCGGCTTTTGATAGAATTGGGTAATTTCGTGTTGGAGTCTCGCGGACTTGGATGCTGGAAAATATTTCTTAAGGAATTTTTCCAACATACCATCCCATGTTTCTATCGTAGCCTCGGCCAATGAATCTAACCAACTTCGTGCTTCCCCTTGGAGTGTCCAAGGGAAAAGTCTTAATAATATGGCTTGGTCAGTTTCTGGTTTAAGTTTAAAAAGAAGACATATCTCTTGAAAGAGACGAATATGTTCGTTTGCATCTTCATTCGGACCACCACCAAATTGACACCTGTTATTAATCATTTGAAGAATAGGTCCTTTTATTTCAAAAGTTACCTCACTAGTAGGTGGAGTAATAGCACTACCTTGTCCGGTCCGGGTTGCTTTCATCTTTGCTGCCATTGATTGCCGTGGTACCAACGGTCTTTCTCCTTCCATTTCAAAATTTGGGGGTTGAACGGGTTTACCAAAGTCTGAATATCGAGGCTTGGTCGTACTTGATTCTGAATCAAAGGTTTCTTGCTTTGATGAAGATTCAAAAATTTCAAGTACTTCTTTTGAAATCCTACCAAGCTTTCTATCAGGTTCTGTAAACGGTGTAAGTAATGGAGATTCTGAACTTCGGGTATGTGGCATATGCGACCTATAAACAATCAATCACACAACTAACAAAAATTATTAAACATACCGATTCTATAAGTTTTAAAAATCAAAGACTATTAAAAATTTAAAATAATTAAGAAACTACTTAATCACAAATCAGTTAATAATTCTATTTTGACACAAAACTGTCCCCGGCAGCGGCGCCAAAAACTTGATGTGCGAAAAGTGGTATATGAATTGTTGTATGGAAAATACCGGTTTTAAAGATTACACACACTAACGGGCAGTGTACCCGATCGTGTAGTAGTATAGATAATGGTAAAATCCGTGTATCGTTCCAAGGACAGTTGTATTAGTCAAATTAGAATTATAAACTATATTATGATTAACTAAGTAAATGAAGCTTAAAGGTACAAGTTTTATGTTTTGTGGCTTATTTAACGATTAGCCAAATCAGAGAAGAGTAAAAGTAAAAACAATATTTTTGGTCTTTTAAATTTATAAGTGCAAGGAAAGCAATTAAGATAGTTTTGATATCAAAGAGATGAAATATGCTCATCTAGACTTTTTACCCTCGATGTGAATGTTTATTTAGAATTAAGATCGGATTGATTGGTTATGCACGAGAACTAATTGATCGGTTTACCAAGAGTAGTCTTGAATAAACACTCAAACGGGATTACACGACGCAAGTGATGTTCTTGTCATCTAAGACCTCCTATTTGTAATCAACTAATTCAACTAGTCTAAAGACTTGAAGAATGATCAAGTCAATGGTGTGTTGATCATGATCCACTCCTATGTCAACTAATGGTTTAGCTTAGTTCATTCCCTTGATCTGGTTAAATGTTCAATTCACCCAACCCAAGTAAACAATTAAGTGTGGTAATAAGATCCCTATAAACGTCACTAGATAAGGCAATTTACTAACACCTATTAGTTATATGGAATTGAGTAGTGAAAATATGTATAACAGATTCTAGGGAATTGATCGTTCACCTAGACAACTACACATATCAATTAAGCTATCTGAGAGTATCTACAAGAGTCGTTCTTACATTCCTATATAGATTAACCGTTTAAACGCAACTTACCCCTTTTGGTAAAAGATGGGCAAACACTTGTCACTAGGTGTAAATCAATATACTAAATCAGCAAGATGGTGTTTCTTAGTTGAACAAGTATACTAACTAGTTGAATCAAAAAGATTAAACTTAACAAGAATGGTTCTTGTATTCAAACATCAAACTATCGTACATGGTATCTATCAATCAAAAGTAAACATTCAACATCTCGGTTATTTATCTAGATGAACATAAAAGAAACTAGCCAACAATCATGGTAACAGACAACATAACAATCAGATTAACAACTGAAATCATTGTTTTAGAACAAGGAATAACCTACAAGAACAAGGAGTTCTTGGATGATGAAGGTTTTGATCTTTGATGTCTTGATGTTGAGCCTCTTCCAAGAGCTTGGAGTTCTCCAATTTTGCTCCTAAAAATCGTCTCTGTACTCTCTGGTTCGTAAGCTATGAAACAGTCCCTCAAAACAGTAGTTTTAAAGTGGAGAAAGTAGGTAAAAAGCACAAAAGTCGGCTGAAACCTACTACGGGATGGCGTCCCGTCCTTAAGAGCTAGACGGCGTCCTATAAATCTAGGACGGCGTCCTGTTTCAAGAGTCTGGACGGCGTCCTGTAACCCCGGACGGCGTCCAGATATGCTGAGATTCACTGTTTCGCTTTCTTTTCAATCCTCTTTTATTTGGACGAAGCCTAACACCTTGGAAGCTTTGTTTTACCATTTTAGAGCACTAAATAGACCTTAAGTCGTATCGGGATCAACCAATGTCATAAATCATCAAAACTCTTTGTAAATCACTCTTCCGATACAAATTTGCGCATCTTGGATTATCACTTGTAGAAACGCCTTCATTATCCTCGATTCTATAGTATTTTACACGATATTGCGATAGATATATATGATGTTATTGAGCAATATCAATGACATTGAGGTAGATAAAGCTATGATTCAAGTGATTAAAAATCTACCCAAGCCAAACAATGTCAAGGCCATAAGGAGTTTCTTAGGATATGCGGGTTTTTATAGGAGATTCATAAAAGATTTCTCCAAAATAGCTCGACCTATGACAAACCTTTTAGAAAAGGACCAACCCTTTGAGTTTCATGATGATTGTAACCAAGCATTGCCTTTTTTAAGGCAAGGCTCACACAAGCTCCCATTCTTATATCTCCCAATTGGGATGAATATTTTGAGCTAATGTGTGATGCAAGTCATTATGCACTTGGTGCGGTTCTTGGGCAAAGAATTTACAATCATTTTTGCCCAATATATTATGCTAGTAACACTCTCACGGGCGCTCAAATTAATTACATAACCATCCAAAAAGAACTTTTTGTGGTTGAGTTTGCATTCGATAAATTTCGAGCTTACTTAGTGTTGTCCAAGACCATAGTCTATACTGACAATTCGGCTCTTAAATACATATTTGCGAAGCAAGATGCTAAACACCGACTCATTCGGTGGGTACTTTTACTCCAAGAGTTCGATATGGAGATTAGAGATAAGAAAGGGGCCGAAAACCTCGCGACGGATCATCTCTCAACACTCGAGAATCCTAACTTGGATCAACTCGATACATCGATGGTTAAGGAAACCATCCTCGATGAATCTTTAATGAGGATTGACATTGACCCTGAAGCCCCATGTTTTGAAGACTTCGCTAATTACCTTGCCTTGGGTGTGCTCTAAAAGGGTACACTTATCGACAAAATAAAAAATTCATTTCAGACCTTAAATTTTATGTTTGGGAGCACCCCGACCTTTTCAGAATTGGGGCGGAACAAGTAATTAGAAGGTGTGTATTTGGGCAAGAGGCCCAGGAAATTCTTGAGGAGTGTCATAAAGGGTCCACGGGAGGTCACTTTGGGCCGGGTCACACTGCCAAAAAGGTGTTTGACTCGGGATTATATTAGCCCATGATTTTTAAGAATGTCCATGAGTTAGTTAAGAAATGTGATGCATGTCAACGGTCGGGATCCATCTCCAAACGGGATGAGATGCCCCAAACCGGGATTTAAATATGTTAGATGTTTGACATTTGGGGGATAGACTTTATAGGGCCCTTCCCTAGCTCCAACCAAAACAAGTACATACTTTTAGCGGTTGACTACATGTCAAAATGGGTCGAGGCAAATGTCTTGCCTACTAATGATGCTAGGGTTGTGGTCAAGTTATTAAAAGGATTATTTTCTAGGTTTGGAATCCCTAAAGCTTTAATTTCAAATAGAGGTACTCATTTTGCAAACAATCTTTTAGAGAAAGTGTTAGAGAAATATGGGGTAACACACCGGTTCTCAACTCCATACCACCCTCAAACAAGTGGTCAAGTGGAGAACACAAACCGGGCGCTTAAGAGAATTTTAGAGAAAACAGTCAATAATAACCCTAAGGTTTGGTCAACTAAACTTGATGATGCCTTGTAGGAATTTAGGACAACATTCAAGAACCCTATTGGCACAACACCTTTTAGATTGGTTTATGGAAAGGCATGTCACCTCCCGGTGGAGGTTGAGCATTGGGTCTATTGGGCATTAAAGCAAGTTAACCTAGATTTGGACCAAGCGGGTGAAAAGAGAACCATGCAATTGAATGAGTTAGATGAACTTAGGCTTGAAGCTTACGAGAACTCCTTGACATACAAGGAGAAGACCAAAAAGTGGCATGATGCCCGACTTAAGGAAGTAAAGGAGTTTCATCCTAATGACAAAGTCCTAGTGTACAACTCTAAGTTTAAGTTTTCACCAAAAAAATTAAGGTCAAGATGGACGGGTCCTTACATAGTGAAAAAGTCTTACTCGATGGGTTATGTGGAATTGATGGGTAATGGAAACACTTTCAAGGTGAATGGACATTGATTAAAGCTTTACAATGATGAAGTCAATGCCTTTGTGCTTGACGAAATGATCCTTTACCCAGATTTACGCCTTGAGTTTTAAACGGGTCATGTGATAGACCCCAGACCAAAAATCATCATAAACTTGTACATAATTGTTAATGAGTAGTTCGCATGTAGGTTGTATGATATTGTTTTTGCTAGTTGCATTGGCATATAGTTGCATTTCATGCATTTATAAGTCGAAAATCTACTAAGATTGTGTTTTGATTGTCTTTGTGTTCATTGAGTTGAAAATTGGCTAAGTGTTGGGCTTCTTGTTGAAATAACTAAGTTTTGAAAGCTTTAGTGTAGTGGTGAGGCGCTCCTGACCCCTAAACCGCCGCACTAATACATTGATTTTTGAAAAAAATAAATTAAGTAGCTCATCAGTTATAAGGTGCGGCGCACCATTAAGTGGGTGCGGCGCACTACCTTTCACAATGGTGCGGCGCACCAAAAGCCAGGCGCGACGCACCATTTGCCTAGAATTTGAAAAATCAACATCAGTAGTCCCAACCATTTTCACATTTGATAAGGTGCGGCACATTACCTATAAGGTGCGGCGCACCTGAGACCAGTTATAAGGAGTGGTGCTCCAAACCAAGGTGTGGCGCACCCATCTGCATTAAAACGAATAATTTTGCATTTTTGACTTACTTTTCACACACCCACTACATTATATCATCTATATCCAACATAGACTCAACCCATTCGACCCCTAGCATCAAATTAACATCTTTTGTGAAGATTTCTTGTATTTCTATCATCATTTAACATGTGCAAAGTAAGATTCATGCTACATTACTCTTTATTTTCAAATTTGTACATGATTTTTGCCATGTTCATGCTTACACTTACTTTTAGTTTTATGAACAATTGATGATGATTATGCTAATTTGGTGATGAATTCTTGTTGTTAACATGATTTGCATGCTTGATTTCAAAAAAATAATAATAATAATAATAATAAAATTGAAACTTTAAAATTTTAGGGTTCATCCCAATTTGGGAGTTTTTGAATGTGAGGTCTAATTGAGATTATAATGATTCAATTGGTTATCTTATGTTTATCTAACATGTCTAGATCATAAAGAATCCAACTTTCAAGCTTGTATGCGCTTAAATTGAATTTAGGGTTCTTAGTTCTTTGACTTTGACCATGTTTGACCAATTTGGGTGACTTTGTGATGAAAGTTTGTTTTTTTATGATTGCAAATGGTATGGCATGGCTAATTGCTACACGTTGACACATGCTTCTAGTCTTAAGCTTAGTTTGACTTTTGAACTCTGACTAGGTTTTGACTTTTGCAATTGAGTCATGATTGACCATGCTTATGTAATATGAATCAAGGGGCTGAATGTTTATGCATGCTTGTCTTAATGCTCTTTTTTCATGCTATTATGATAATTGAATTTAGTAAAGCTTTCAACTTTGAGACAACTTGGTTAAATGGACAAATGTACACTATGATTTAATGATAACAATGTTGTTTGACGTTGTTTTCTCTTAGATTCTTGCAGACAAAGGCAGCTACATCTTCACACGGCAAGGCTAAGGAACCGGTTAAATGGGTAAGGTTCACTAACCTCATTAGAGGCAGGGTTTGGGGCAAAGCTCCTGTTACATCCCAAAATGACTCAAGTTCTGAGTCAGACCATGACCAAACCAACCGTGAGCAACCACCCCAAGTCCCTGTGGACATTCGTAGGTTAACCAACCAACCCTTTTTGTAAAAGGTCCTGATGAACTGATTGATCATTATTTGACACGATCGTTTATTCTTAAACAGGGTAAAAGTGGTTACATTTAAGTGAAAATAGATTCTTTGATAAGAATTCGTGTTTTACAGGTGAGAAAAGAAGTTGGTGCATAAAGATGCGGAAAATGGCATTTGAAATCGAGTATGCGAAAAAACAGGGTTTAAACGAGAAAAAGATAAGAAAAAAAAGAGGCCCAGAGGCAATTTGCGGTTGCCGGGCGTAAATTGAGGCTGGCTAGGGGCCGAGTTCTAGCCAGCACCAAAAGTGGCGCCTTTTTGCGGTCCGGCTGCAAATTGCGGCCACCAGGCGCAAATTGCGGCTGGACGTTTTTCTGGATGGATTTTAAGCCTGATTTTGGTGGAAATTTTACTTTGGGAGCAAGATACATGGTACCTATAAATACTAAACCCTAAGCTATGAATTATTTATCATTCCCATCAGTTTTGAGTGCTAAAAACACCACAAATATCATCACAATCATTCCAAGTTCAAGGATTCAAGCCAAGCTATTCAAGATTCTTCATCAAATCATCGTGTTTATCATCACCAACATGAGTGGCTAGTCTCTTTTACTTTATTCCTTCCATGAACAATTATTGTATGCTTAGTTCTTCATGTATTTATGTGATTCTTGATTTTGTAATCCTTATGTCTTTTGGTTTATGATTTCATTGAATCTTTTGAATTATCAATTAATGCAAGTTTAAGTTTATTGATTATTGCAAGACAATTGATTGTTATTTGACATATTGTGCTTAATCCAACTTGGTGATAATTTAGTATAGGGATAAAGACAACGTGTGTAGGTAACATTGTTTGTGCCCTAGATAATCATATATCGTAAAACTGAAGAAATCTTGTCTAAGAGGTTTAGTTGATAATTTGATAGCATAAAGACTTGTTGGACTAGTGTATAATTGGGATTGTAAAGGAATAAAGGCTTTAATCCAACTGTTTATAACCCTTTCATTTAGCTTATTGTTTATGCTCTTAGTCTTTAATCATTCAAAGTTCGTGTTTTGCTTAGTAATTGTTAAACTAGTCGTTATTTTAGTTAATCTTAGTTAATCACAACAAATCAACTCCTAAGAATTGCTTGCTTTTAACCACTATATTGAAATGTCCCGTTCTTATTGATTAAAAACGTTCCATATTAATTGATTTCGTTGCGAGCTTTTGACCTCTATATGAGACGTTTTTCAAAGACTGCATTCATTTTTAAAACAAACCATAACCTTTATTTCATAAATAAAGGTTTAAAAAGCTTTACGTAGATTATCAAATAATGATAATCTAAAATATCCTGTTTACACACGACCATTACATAATGGTTTACAATACAAATATGTTACATCGAAATCAGTTTCTTGAATGCAGTTTTTACACAATATCATACAAACATGGACTCCAAATCTTGTCCTTATTTTAGTATGCAACAGCGGAAGCTCTTAATATTCACCTGAGAATAAACATGCTTTAAACGTCAACAAAAATGTTGGTGAGTTATAGGTTTAACCTATATATATCAAATCGTAACAATAGACCACAAGATTTCATATTTCAATACACATCCCATACATAGAGATAAAAATCATTCATATGGTGAACACCTGGTAACCGACAATAACAAGATGCATATATAAGAATATCCCCATCATTCCGGGACACCCTTCGGATATGATATAAATTTCGAAGTACTAAAGCATCCAGTACTTTGGATGGGGTTTGTTAGGCCCAATAGATCTATCTTTAGGATTCGCGTCAATTAGGGTGTCTGTTCCCTAATTCTTAGATTACCAGACTTAATAAAAAGGGGCATATTCGATTTTGATAATTCAACCATAGAATGTAATTTCACGTACTTGTGTCTATTTTGTAAATCATTTATAAAACCTGCATGTATTCTCATCCCAAAAATATTAGATTTTAAAAGTGGGACTATAACTCACTTTCACAGATTTTTACTTCGTCGGGAAGTAAGACTTGGCCACTGTTGATTCACGAACCTATAACAATATATACATATATATTAAAGTATGTTCAAAATATATTTACAACACTTTTAATATATTTTGATGTTTTAAGTTTATTAAGTCAGCTGTCCTCGTTAGTAACCTATAACTAGTTGTCCACAGTTAGATGTACAGAAATAAATCGATAAATATTATCTTGAATCAATCCACGACCCAGTGTATACGTATCTCAGTATTGATCACAACTCAAACTATATATATTTTGGAATCAACCTCAACCCTGTATAGCTAACTCCAACATTCACATATAGAGTGTCTATGGTTGTTCCGAAATATATATAGATGTGCCGACATGATAGGTCGAAACATTGTATACGTGTCTATGGTATCTCAAGATTACATAATATACAATACAAGTTGATTAAGTTATGGTTGGAATAGATTTGTTACCAATTTTCACGTAGCTAAAATGAGAAAAATTATCCAATCTTGTTTTACCCATAACTTCTTCATTTTAAATCCGTTTTGAGTGAATCAAATTGCTATGATTTCATATTGAACTCTATTTTATGAATCTAAACAGAAAAAGTATAGGTTTATAGTCGGAAAAATAAGTTACAAGTCGTTTTTGTAAAGGTAGTCATTTCAGTCGAAAGAACGACGTCTAGATGACCATTTTAGAAAACATACTTCCACTTTGAGTTTAACCATAATTTTTGGATATAGTTTCATGTTCATAATAAAAATCATTTTCTCAGAATAACAACTTTTAAATCAAAGTTTATCATAGTTTTTAATTAACTAACCCAAAACAGCCCGCGGTGTTACTACGACGGCGTAAATCCGGTTTTACGGTGTTTTTTGTGTTTCCAGGTTTTAAATCATTAAGTTAGCATATCATATAGATATAGAACATGTGTTTAGTTGATTTTAAAAGTCAAGTTAGAAGGATTAACTTTTGTTTGCGAACAAGTTTAGAATTAACTAAACTATGTTCTAGTGATTACAAGTTTAAACCTTCGAATAAGATAGCTTTATATGTATGAATCGAATGATGTTATGAACATCATTACTACCTTAATTTCCTTGGATAAACCTACTGGAAAAGAGAAAAATGGATCTAGCTTCAATGGATCCTTGGATGGCTCGAAGTTCTTGAAGCAGAATCATGACACGAAAACAAGTTCAAGTAAGATCATCACTTGAAATAAGATTGTTATAGTTATAGAAATTGAACCAAAGTTTGAATATGATTATTACCTTGTATTAGAATGATAACCTACTGTAAGAAACAAAGATTTCTTGAGGTTGGATGATCACCTTACAAGATTGGAAGTGAGCTAGCAAACTTGAAAGTATTCTTGATTTTATGAAACTAGAACTTTTGGAATTTATGAAGAACACTTAGAACTTGAAGATAGAACTTGAGAGAGATCAATTAGATGAAGAAAATTGAAGAATGAAAGTGTTTGTAGGTGTTTTTGGTCGTTGGTGTATGGATTAGATATAAAGGATATGTAATTTTGTTTTCATGTAAATAAGTCATGAATGATTACTCATATTTTTGTAATTTTATGAGATATTTGATGCTAGTTGCCAAATGATGGTTCCCACATGTGTTAGGTGACTCACATGGGCTGCTAAGAGCTGATCATTGGAGTGTATATACCAATAGTACATACATCTAAAAGCTGTGTATTGTACGAGTACGAATACGGGTGCATACGAGTAGAATTGTTGATGAAACTGAACGAGGATGTAATTGTAAGCATTTTTGTTAAGTAGAAGTATTTTGATAAGTGTATTGAAGTCTTTCAAAAGTGTATAAATACATATTAAAACACTACATGTATATACATTTCAACTGAGTCGTTAAGTCATCGTTAGTCGTTACATGTAAGTGTTGTTTTGAAACCTTTAGGTTAACGATCTTGTTAAATGTTGTTAACTCAATGTTTATAATATCAAATGAGATTTTAAATTATTATATTATCATGATATTATCATGTATGAATATCTCTTAATATGATATATATACATTAAATGTCTTTACAACGATAATCGTTACATATATGTCTCGTTTAAAAATCATTAAGTTAGTAGTCTTGTTTTTACATATGTGGTTCATTGTTAATATACTTTATGATATGTTTTCTTATCATAGTATCATGTTAACTATATATATATATCCATATATATGTCATCATATAGTTTTTACAAGTTTTAACGTTCGTGAATCACCGATCAACTTGGGTGGTCAATTGTCTATATGAAACATATTTCAATTAATCAAGTCTTAACAAGTTTGATTGCTTAACATGTTGGAAACATTTAATCATGTAAATATCAATCTCAATTAATATATATAAACATGGAAAAGTTCGGGTCACTACAGTACCTACCCGTTAAATAAATTTCGTCCCGAAATTTTAAGCTGTTGAAGGTGTTGACGAATCTTCTGGAAATAGATGCGGGTATTTCTTCTTCATCTGATCTTCACGCTCCCAGGTGAACTCGGGTCCTCTACGAGCATTCCATCGAACCTTAATAATTGGTATCTTGTTTTGCTTAAGTCTTTTAACCTCACGATCCATTATTTCGACGGGTTCTTCGATGAATTGAAGTTTTTCGTTGATTTGGATTTCATCTAACGGAATAGTGAGATCTTCTTTAGCAAAACATTTCTTTAAATTCGAGACGTGGAAAGTGTTATGTACAGCCGCGAGTTGTTGAGGTAACTCTAGTCGGTAAGCTACTGGTCCGACACGATCAATAATCTTGAATGGTCCAATATACCTTGGATTTAATTTCCCTCGTTTACCAAATCGAACAACGCCTTTCCAAGGTGCAACTTTAAGCATGACCATCTCTCCAATTTCAAATTCTATATCTTTTCTTTTAATGTCAGCGTAGCTCTTTTGTCGACTTTGGGCGGTTTTCAACCGTTGTTGAATTTGGATGATCTTCTCGGTAGTTTCTTGTATAATCTCCGGACCCGTAATCTGTCTATCCCCCACTTCACTCCAACAAATCAGAGACCTGCACTTTCTACCATAAAGTGCTTCAAACGGCGCCATCTCAATGCTTGAATGGTAGCTGTTGTTGTAGGAAAATTCTGCTAACGGTAGATGTCGATCCCAACTGTTTCCGAAATCAATAACACATGCTCGTAGCATGTCTTCAAGCGTTTGTATCGTCCTTTCGCTCTGCCCATCAGTTTGTGGATGATAGGCAGTACTCATGTCTAGACGAGTTCCTAATGCTTGCTGTAATGTCTGCCAGAATCTTGAAATAAATCTGCCATCCCTATCAGAGATAATAGAGATTGGTATTCCATGTCTGGAGACGACTTCCTTCAAATACAGTCGTGCTAACTTCTCCATCTTGTCATCTTCTCTTATTGGTAGGAAGTGTGCTGATTTGGTGAGACGATCAACTATTACCCAAATAGTATCAAAACCACTTGCAGTCCTTGGCAATTTAGTGATGAAATCCATGGTAATGTTTTCCCATTTCCATTCCGGGATTTCGGATTGTTGAAGTAGACCTGATGGTTTCTGATGCTCAGCTTTGACCTTAGAACACGTCAAACATTCTCCTACGTATTTAGCAACATCGGCTTTCATACCCGGCCACCAAAAATGTTTCTTGAGATCCTTGTACATCTTCCCCGTTCCAGGATGTATTGAGTATCTGGTTTTATGAGCTTCTCTAAGTACCATTTCTCTCATATCTCCAAATTTTGGTACCCAAATCCTTTCAGCCCTATACCGGGTTCCGTCTTCCCGAATATTAAGATGCTTCTCCGATCCTTTGGGTATTTCATCCTTTAAATTTCCCTCTTTTAAAACTCCTTGTTGCGCCTCCTTTATTTGAGTAGTAATGTTATTATGAATCATTATATTCATAGATTTTACTCGAATGGGTTCTCTGTCCTTCCTGCTCAAGGCATCGGCTACCACATTTGCCTTCCCCGGGTGGTAACGAATCTTAAAGTCGTAATCATTCAATAATTCAATCCACCTACGCTGCCTCATATTCAGTTGTTTCTGATTAAATATGTGTTGAAGACTTTTGTGGTCGGTATATATAATACTTTTGACCCCATATAAGTAGTGCCTCCAAGTCTTTAATGCAAAAACAACCGCGCCTAATTCCAAATCATGCGTCGTATAATTTTGTTCGTGAATCTTCAATTGTCTAGACGCATAAGCAATCACCTTCGTTCATTGCATTAATACACAACCGAGACCTTGCTTTGATGCATCACAGTAAATCACAAAATCATCATTCCCTTCAGGCAATGACAATATAGGTGCCGTAGTTAGCTTTTTCTTCAATAACTGAAACGATTTCTCTTGTTCATCATTCCATTCAAATTTCTTCCCTTTATGCATTAATGCAGTCAAGGGTTTTGCTATTCTGGAAAAGTCTTGGATGAACCTTCTGTAGTAACCAGCTAGTCCTAAAAACTGGCGTATGTGTTTCGGAGTTTTCGGGGTTTCCCACTTTTCAACAGTTTCTATCTTTGCCGGATCCACCTTAATACCTTCTTTGTTCACTATGTGACCGAGGAATTGAACTTCTTCCAACCAAAATGCACACTTTGAAAACTTAGCGTACAATTCTTCCTTCCTCAATACTTCTAACACCTTTCTCAAATATTCACCGTGTTCTTGGTCATCCTTTGAGTAAATAAGTATGTCATCAATGAAAACAATGACAAACTTGTCAAGGTATGGTCCACACACTCGGTTCATAAGGTCCATGAACACAGCTGGTGCATTAGTTAAACCAAACGGCATGACCATAAACTCGTAATGACCGTAACGTGTTCTGAAAGCAGTCTTTGGAATATCATCTTCTTTCACCCGCATTTGATGATACCCGGAACGTAAGTCAATCTTTGAATAAACAGACGAGCCTTGTAGTTGATCAAATAAGTCGTCGATTCTCGGTAGTGGGTAGCGGTTCTTGATGGTAAGTTTGTTCAACTCTCGGTAGTCGATACACAACCTGAATGTACCATCTTTCTTCTTGACAAACAAAACAGGAGCTCCCCACGGTGATGTGCTTGGTCGAATGAAACCACGCTCTAAAAGTTCTTGTAATTGGCTTTGCAGTTCTTTCATCTCGCTGGGTGCGAGTCTGTAAGGAGCACGAGCTATTGGTGCAGCTCCTGGTACAAGATCTATTTGAAATTCAACGGATCGATGTGGGGGTAATCCCGGTAATTCTTTCGGAAATACATCGGGAAATTCTTTTGCAATGGGAACATCATTGATGCTCTTTTCTTCAGTTTGTACTTTCTCGACGTGTGCTAGAATAGCATAGCAACCTTTTCTTATTAGTTTTTGTGCCTTCAAATTACTAATAAGATGTAGCTTCGTGTTGCCCTTTTCTCCGTACACCATTAAGGGTTTTCCTTTTTCTCGTATAATGCGAATTGCATTTTTGTAACAAACGATCTCCGCTTTCACTTCTTTCAACCAGTCCATACCGATTATCACATCAAAACTCCCTAACTCTACTGGTATCAAATCAATCTTAAATGTTTCGCTAACCAGTTTAATTTCTCGATTCCGACATATATTATCTGCTGAAATTAATTTACCATTTGCTAATTCGAGTAAAAATTTACTATCCAAAGGCGTCAATGGACAACTTAATTTAGCACAAAAATCTCTACTCATATAGCTTCTATCCGCACCCGAATCAAATAAAACGTAAGCAGATTTATTGTCAATAAGAAACGTACCCGTAACAAGCTCCGGGTATTCCTGTGCCTCTATCGTATTAATATTGAAAACTCTTCCACGGCCTTGTCCATTCGTGTTCTCCTGGTTCGGGCAATTTCTAATAATGTGGCCTGGTTTTCCACATTTATAACAAACTACATTGGCATAACTTGCTCCGACACTACTTGCTCCGCCATTACTCGTTCCGACACCATTTGTTCCTTTCGTTCTATTAGCCCCTGGTCCGTAGACCTCACACTTCGCCGCGCTATGACCATTTCTTTTACACTTGTTGAAAAATTTGGTGCAGAACCCCGAGTGATTCTTTTCACACCTTTGGCATAGCTGCTTCTGATTGTTGTTGTTGTTGCGGTTATTATTGTTGTTGGGATGATTGTTGTAGTTGCTGTTGTTGTTGTTGTTGTTGTTGGGCCGTTTGTTGTAGTTGCGATTGATGTTGCGATTGTTGGGATAATTGTTGCGATTATTGTTGTAATTACTGTTGTTGTTGTATTGGTGATTCTTATCACCGTTTTCCTCCCACTTTCTTTTGACTTGCTTCACATTGGCCTCTTCAGCAGTCTGTTCTTTAATTCTTTCTTCAATCTGGTTCACTAGTTTGTGAGCCATTCTACATGCCTGTTGTATGGAGGCGGGCTCGTGTGAACTTATATCTTCTTGGATTCTTTCCGGTAATCCTTTCACAAACGCGTCGATCTTCTCTTCCTCATCTTCGAATACTCCCGGACACAATAGGCACAATTCTGTGAATCGTCTTTCGTACGTGGTAATATCAAATCCTTGGGTTCGTAACCCTCTAAGTTCTGTCTTGAGCTTATTGACCTCGGTTCTGGGACGGTACTTCTCGTTCATCAAGTGCTTGAATGCTGACCACGGTAGTGCGTACGCATCATCTTGTCCCACTTGCTCTAGATAGGTATTCCACCATGTTAACGCAGAACCTGTGAAGGTATGCGTAGCGTACTTCACTTTGTCCTCTTCAGTACACTTACTTATGGCAAACACCGATTCAACCTTCTCGGTCCACCGTTTCAATCCGATCGGTCCTTCGGTTCCATCAAATTCCAAAGGTTTGCAGGCAGTGAATTCTTTGTAGGTGCATCCTACACGATTTCCTGTACTACTAGATCCAAGGTTATTGTTGGTATGTAGCGCAGCCTGTACTGCGGCTATGTTTGAAGCTATAAAAGTACGGAATTCCTCTTCATTCATATTCACGGTGTGTCGAGTAGTCGGTGCCATTTCCTTCAAAATAGTTAAATGGAACAAGTTAATCATACAGAATATTAAGAGTAGTTAATAGTATTTCGTAGCATAATATGAACTCATTTATAAAAGCTTTTTCTTCATATTAGCGTTTTATAAGTTTAAATTCGGGTAGTACCTACCCGTTAAGTTCATACTTAGTAGCTAATATACAATTCAACTACTACAATTCTATATGAAAAACTGATTATAATAATATTTCGCGTTCAAACTTTTATACAATATTTTACAAACTTACAATACCGCTTATTTTACATAAAGCATGAAATATAGCACACAATAACTTTGATACAAGATAGTTGTGAAGACAATTCTAGCTAGTACACAAGTCGTTCAGCAAAGGCAATAAAGACACGTAATTCATACGTCCAGAAACAAGTCATGCATTCTGGTTTTACTAGGACTACTTCCCATCCTTGGTCTTGTGCAACATAACCGTTATGGCCGTTGATAAGACAGCGTGTTGTAACGTCATCAAAGGGACGAGGGTTACGTAATGTCCAACAGTCCCGTAATAATCTAAAAACCTCATTTCTTACCCCAATTACCGACTCCGTCACTTGTGGAAACGTTTTGTTTAATAGTTGTAGCCCGATGTTCTTGTTCTCACTTTGGTGAGAAGCGAACATTACTAATCCGTAAGCATAACATGCTTCTTTATGTTGCATGTTAGCCGCTTTTTCTAAATCACGAAGTCCAATATTCGGATATATTGAGTCAAAATAATTTCTTAACCCGTTGCGTAAAATAGCATTTGGGTTCCCCGCAATATATGCGTCAAAGTAAACACATCGTAACTTATGGGTTTCCCAATGTGATATTGTCACGACCCGGAAAATTTCGACTAATTTTAAACCAAACTCTCAATACGATGTAATATTTTTGACACGATAAGAAATGTCTGCTAGGTTGGATCTTAAAAAGTTAGAACTGTTTCATATATTCAATTGATCTTCGACCATTCTCGACGATTCACGAGCAGTTGTTTGTAATTTCATATGTGTATATACGTATAGATATATATTTTTAATATAACTTGAAACCATAATATATAATTTGGTTGTTAGAATTAATGATGTAAGATAAGTTATGATATAAAAATTTATAATATTAAAAGTATTATTATTATTATTATTAATAAAGATTAATCATCATATATAAACACTGATATATATATATATCATATATACACATAATAATCATCTATTTATATCACTATCATCTTTTTCCTTTCTCTATTTCTATTATACCCGTGAAGTTCAATTGATCCCCAATCTTCTCTATAAGACAATTCTCAATCAAATCAAGTATTGCTTTAATAAACTTTTGGCACTATTTTCCTTGTGATTCGATTCAATTACTGGAAGTTATAATTGACATGTAGGGTATTATTATATTATTATGAAATGTTATAACTACTGCTTATGTTGCTTTATGTGTCATCTTAGAATCCAAGTTGTAAAGCACGGACCCATTTTGTCCGTTTAATTACATTAGATAATAGATACTAGCGGTGTTAATTATTATTACCATTTGTAATTCTATCTTATATATATATCTCCATATAGCATGTTTACAGAGATATCATCTTTCTGACCATCAACATAACACCATCTTCCTTCAATTTTTTTTTCTCTTTATTGTTTTGTAAATCACAAAACCCAACACTATCAAGGCTATCTGCTACCACTGTCGTCGTAAGTCATTAACCCAGACAACCATATCATCGATCATTGTTTCATTCTAATCAAAACAAACATGATATTCAATTGCTACGGTTGTTGTTTCCTGATCAAACAAAACCCACTTGCCCTCCTCTTTCTCTTCTCTTCAACAACTATCACCAAAGTTAGCATCACCTTCTTCCACGACAACCACCACCCTACAATCCTCAATCACCATGTAAGAAGCTATTCGTTTTCTATTTTTACTTCAAATCGGACAACATCCTTAACCACCATGACCACCTCTTCTCCGGACCACTATCAAACCATCGGCCATCACCTTTGAATCTTCATCCACCGAACACCGATCACCCTAGTTTCTATCTCCGTTGACAAACCAAGATAAACCCATCAACTAGTTGTCTACTCTCTACTTGACCCATGAAAACACCGTCGACCTCCACACTTAGCTACTGTTTAATAACCCAAAACCCCCACCACATAACACCACCATAAATCCTTGATGCATCTGCTTATACGGTCCTTGTAAAACCCACCTCACGCACACCACAAAACAACCACCGATTTGATCACTATAGTGCTATTATTTCGTTGCTGCTATGTCTAATTGAGCTGCTACTGTTTACTATCGTTTCTGACTCAGCAACCATATCACCACCAACCGTCATCTTTCTCTCCTTCTTCTTCTTCTTCTTCTTGATTTCTCCCTTCGTAAACCATCATTCTCCATCCACTTAAACTGTCACTTTATTAGGTGACATGGCCAAACTATTTTCCTGTTTTAAATAGTGAGAACAATCACCAAACTTTAATTATTCGATCTCCATAAAATCACCAACCACAAACCAAAGTTGTTTCTCGTTTTCCTTATTGAACTAACACAACCATCGCCTTTATTAATTACTTTATTGCTGTTATGCTTTTGCGTGACCTGTATCCCCTTGGTGGCCGACATATACAATTAACCCCACAACCACTATATTATTCGATGTGGTTTCTGTTTGATTGGGCTTCCAGAACCAAACTAGGCTTACAATTAAATGAGTTATATTTGGGCTTCAAATGATTTGATTAGTTGGGCTTATAGATGTTGGACCGATTTATTTTTCTAGGATAAAAAGATAGTGACGATATGAGAATTTATGATGACGATTTATGTTAATGGAAGAAGAGGATATAGATGATAATATAGATGATGATATAGACGATGATTAGGATCAATGATGATTTAAGGATGATCGTGATATTACTTTGATGGTGAGCGGGACGATTATGATGATTAAAAGAATAGAGGGGTGATGAAACTAAAACAACGACGAGGTGTATGATGAAGATACAGTGGGTACATAAGATATTGATCGATGATGATATAAGAGTACAACGATGATGATAGTTTAAATTAATGAAAGGAGAATCAGATAGATATATCGGTTATGTAGCTCGTTTCATGGATTAAAACAGAAATGTTAAAGCAGCGGTATGGTTTGGTGTTATGTGCTTATTTGAGAGGTCGCGGGTTCAATCCCCGGCCATGGCAAATTGTTTTTAATTAACAACATACCTTTTGGGTCGTGAGTCTATAAACCATGGGCCAAGGAGTTTTCCAGTTGGGGCATAATCTCCTCTTTGCTCGGGCCGAAGTGCATCTTCAGTTGGGCCGTAGGGAATAGATTAAATATAAACGGGTTCCTGTTAAATGATAAAAACTGAAACGGATGAGTGGGTTTAAGTGCTTAGGATTGACGAGAGGTTGCGGGTTCGAGTCCTGTCTCAGGTAGTTTATCTCTTTTAGTGTTTTTAAGGTATAATTTGATTATTATTATTATTATTATTACTATTATTATTATTATATAAAATAACTAGTATTATTTTTGAAATTTATATTGTCATTATTAAATCTAATTATTATTATTAACACTATTTTAGTATTATTAAAATCGTAATTTTAACAAATTAAAAGTTATTTACCTAAAAATATATCAATTACATATATAATAACTATATAAATATTACATTACCATTTTATATTAGTAATATATAATTAATAAATACAAACGGGTTTGATTATTATTACATGTTAATTATATGTGTTAATATATATATAAATGATATAGGTTCGTGAATCCGAGGTCAATCCCACATTGTTCAATATAGTCATATGTGTTTTTACTACAAAATACATTAGGTGAGTTTCATTTGCTCCCTTTTTAATTGCTTTTGCAATATATATTTTTGGGCTGAGAATACATGCGCTGCTTTTATAAATGTTTACAAAATAGACACAAGTACTTAAAAATATATTCTACGTTGAGTTGTACCACTGGCATATTTCCCTGTAGCTTGGTAACTACTATTTACATGGGTATTGTAAACGCGAATCCTGTTGATAGATCTATCGGGCCTGACAACCCCAACCGGACTGGACGACCAGTATTCAACGGTTGCACAGTACTTCGTTTTGGTGACTACACTTGGTACAGTGTAGTGAGATTTCATAATAAAGGGAATATGCGACGTTGATTAAATGTTAAGTATGGTTACCAAGTGCTCAACCACTTAGAATGCTTTACATACACTTGCGAGTGTATTATGTTTATGTTTATGAAATCTTGTGGTCTATTAACATATTGAAATGATTATTATGATAAACCTATGAACTCACCAACCTTTTGGTTGACACTTTTAAGCATGTTATTTCTCAGGTACGAATTAAGTCTTCCGCCGTGCATTTGCTCATTTTAAGTACATTACTTGGAGTCGATCATCGCAATGGGACCAAATGTTGATGACTTCGTCCAGAGGGATAAGGACGGGTCGTTACAGGTGGTATCAGAGCGTTGGTCTTAGCGAACCAGGTCTTGCATTAGTGTGTCTAACTGATAGTTGTTAGGATGCATTAGCGAGTCTGGACTTCGACCATAGCTGTATATTATAAGTATTGTATATCATTCCTAGTGGAAAATTTCCTGCTAATCATTCCTAAGTCTAGACATGCCTTAATGTCTTTATTGCATAGATAGTGTATAGACAAATTTATATCTTAGTGTATCTATTACGGTAAACTTTGCCTGATATCTTTCGTAAATTTCTCCGTAATTTAAGGGATCCTGGTACTATATATATCTAGGCATATTATGCATTGAGAATACCATCCAACTATCATTTGCTGTCACTAAGCTTTTCATACCAAAAATATTTTCTGTGATCGTGTACGATGGCCTCTACGAATCGACCAAGTTCTTCTGACTCCAAAGATAGCGTGACGGGAGCGCACCAACCGATCAACTACCGTGATTTCTTTAGAAAGTGGGGATGGGTTCGCGAAATACTTACCCTATGGAGAAATGAAGAAGGTACTCCATATCACGAGCCGAACTTACCACCTAACGTCAGAGTGCTCGACCCGCTCACTGGCGAACCTGTTCGCAACACCGTTTATACCCTTTTTGCAAGAATTTTTCGTCTTGAGGCTACCATTAACGGAACTAGAGAAGATATCCGACCTCTACCTCACACTGATAACCAACCAGGGTTAGTAGAAGAAGTTAAAGAACTCCGAGCTCGAGTGTTAACTTTAGAGAGCACGGTACACAATTTGCAAGCACTAGCAGTATCATCAACACCAGTAACATCACCAGTCTCAGCATCAACAGCACTAGTACCACCAAGAACAACATCCGCGTCACCAGCTTCGACATTACATTCTGTACCTCGAGTATAATCATCGTTCTACATGACGTACTACATCATTTATCTTAGTTCGACATAGTGATTATGTAACCTCTAATATTTTAGAGATTATATATTCTTGTTCTAACGGTAAATCAGATGAGTTAATATCATATTAACTCATTAAATCCATGATTGCATCTGAAGAAAATATATATGTATATATGTTTTCATAAAGATTGTAATTAAAAATTCTTTAGTACAAAGTGTTAATTGTGAAAATATTTTAACGGGTAGGTAATACCCGAGGAATATGCAGATTTCACATTAATAAGTTACAATGTACATTCTTCGAAGCTGATTCAACAGTCGTTTACTATCCTACTTACATCCACCGATATACGTATCCGTTCACCACAAAATAACCATTTTCATTCAATTTCATATTGGATTTTGATCTATCAGAATCCAACAAGTGGCATAATGAAGAAAACATCGGACAAAGTAAAATTTGTTAGAAACAAACGAACTAACTAATTGAAATATTGTTAAGAATCTACGCTAACTGTTCCTAGCTAACTGGTTACATTTTATTTATCGCAATTTACATTCTCGCAATTTTACTTATCGTCATTTAATTTCTGTTATTTACTTTACGCACTTAATTTATCGTCATTTAATTTCTGTTATTAATTTTACGCACTTTAAATATCGGGACACGTATACAAGGTTTTGACATATCATATCGACGCATCTATATATATTATTTGGAATAACCATAGACACTCTATATGCAGTAATGCGGGAGTTAGCTATACAGGGTTGAGGTTGATTCTCAAATAATATATATACTTTGAGTTGTGATCGAGTCTGAGACATGTACACGGGTCACGATACGTAATAATTAATTCGAATATTAAAAATTAAATTATATATGAATTATTGTACTGTTAACTGTGGACTATCGATTGGGACTATCAACATTGGACAATTAAAAAAAAAATGAATTAAAATATTAATTATAACATATGAAACTAAACAATTCTTCAAGTTTGCCACTTGATTTCATCTTAAACCTCATTTGTATCTTGACGATTCCAAACTGCGTTTAAACATTTCATGATTCTTGAAAACACCTCGATCGAAAGGATGGACCATCCGCACTTCATCTACGGAAGAAAAGATTTATGCATATAGTTATGCATCTGAAAAACTCTCGAAACCTGAGTAAACGTTTAACACATAGCTGTGTTAATTCCTTTGGCGTTATTATTACCCAAAATAACTATGCAATTCCTTTCCAAATTAGCCAAATTTTGTCACAGCTCCAACAAGACAACTTCGACTTTTCGTTCGAAATAATCATATTATAACTTTGATATATATGCGTGCTCTTTTATTGTTACCGTGGAACCTTTCATATTCCATCATATTACCATCAGCGTTTAATCATCTAAAAACACAATTCTCCTGAAATTACCTCGAATTGATAACCGATGATTCAGATATCATAGCATTAAATGCAGAGGAAACAGAAAAATCGTAGATGGTCTGGACGGCCAAGAGCTTGATGATGAAGTATGGAATGTTAGGAAAGCTCGATAGAAAAATTTGGTATAAAAAAAAAAAAAAAAAAAAAAAAAAGATTGAGCTAACCATAAAGGAAACCAAGGAGAAATACAAGTAACAAACCCTATATTCAGAGAATCCAGATAATTCTGAATCCGATGAAATCTTTAGAGAATATCTTGCCCCAAAGTCATGTTAAAATTTTGCGGAAAATTTTTCTTTATCAACCTTCTATCTTAGAAATTTCAAAATATCGTCATAAATATCTTCAATAGATATCTTCATAAATATCTTCGTCTGAAATTATCTATCTTCTCGTGCTATCTATGTTACCTCATAAAAGGAACTGTTTCAGTTTCTATCCTTCTATAAAAATTTGAGTTTAAATTATGGATGATTTTTGAGAAGTGTAGGGAATTGAAGCATGAGTTAGTATAATATAATGACGCCGGGCCAACGTGGTTATATTACAGTAAGTCATGCTGAGTTTCTAATGAAATGTGATGATGGTTCACAGTAGATTATACCATCATCAAGTGTCATGTTACCTAACTCTTTCATTCTACATAACCTCCGAACATATCAAGAAGAATATACTCTTGATAGTTCTATCTTCAATAATTTTGATAAATTTGAAAATCAAATCGTGCTATCACGTTCCTTCCTGCTTAGAACATTATAATCATTCGAAATTCTATATCTACGAATTTTGGACCATTATTCGCTTGACTTGAAGTCGGGAAGAGAAAACAAAAGCATAGAGCTTCAAAATATAAAGGAGAATATAAAGCCCGATAACAACGCATAAATTACAAACCGTGTATGTTAATGTTTATCGCAACATAAAGACACGGGAGAATTAAAAACACTATAACCCCAAAGGCGAAGTAGAAGAAAGTAGATTCCTCTGGTGGAAGTTGAAAAAGGAGAATGAATGTTGCGATAGTAAGGATGAGGACAACGATCAGAATTGGATTAAGCATTTTCACAATGGTTTGAAAGTATGGATCGAGAAGAAAGAATTGGAGTGGTGAAAATAATAGAACGAAAGAAGTTCATTTATAGAGAAGATACCAGACAAAGCAATCGAGACAGATAATCGTATTAAATTAAAGAGATCTTAATTTCCATAAATCTCGAAGGATCAGATCTTATAGATTTTCAAGATTTTCTCTAAATCCCTTGAATTCCGGAAATTCACCGTGACTACGTTAAAAGTTAAATCTTTATCTCAATCTTTTGTAACAGCTTCACTCGTACGCTTCACATAATCAAATTGTTTTATCTATATTACTCCATAATGATAAAACTCTATTTATCAGCTCATATTTGTCAGGAAAACAATCTTACTGTTAGCCATGACGATCTCGATCAAATTTCGGGGACGAAATTTATTTAACGGGTGGGTACTGTCACGACCCGGAAAATTTCGACTAATTTTAAACCAAACTCTCAATACGATGTAATATTTTTGACACGATAAGAAATGTCTGCTAGGTTGGATCTTAAAAAGTTAGAACTGTTTCATATATTCAATTGATCTTCGACCATTCTCGACGATTCACGAGCAGTTGTTTGTAATTTCATATGTGTATATACGTATAGATATATATTTTTAATATAACTTGAAACCATAATATATAATTTGGTTGTTAGAATTAATGATGTAAGATAAGTTATGATATAAAAATTTATAATATTAAAAGTATTATTATTATTATTATTAATAAAGATTAATCATCATATATAAACACTGATATATATATATATCATATATACACATAATAATCATCTATTTATATCACTATCATCTTTTTCCTTTCTCTATTTCTATTATACCCGTGAAGTTCAATTGATCCCCAATCTTCTCTATAAGACAATTCTCAATCAAATCAAGTATTGCTTTAATAAACTTTTGGCACTATTTTCCTTGTGATTCGATTCAATTACTGGAAGTTATAATTGACATGTAGGGTATTATTATATTATTATGAAATGTTATAACTACTGCTTATGTTGCTTTATGTGTCATCTTAGAATCCAAGTTGTAAAGCACGGACCCATTTTGTCCGTTTAATTACATTAGATAATAGATACTAGCGGTGTTAATTATTATTACCATTTGTAATTCTATCTTATATATATATCTCCATATAGCATGTTTACAGAGATATCATCTTTCTGACCATCAACATAACACCATCTTCCTTCAATTTTTTTTTCTCTTTATTGTTTTGTAAATCACAAAACCCAACACTATCAAGGCTATCTGCTACCACTGTCGTCGTAAGTCATTAACCCAGACAACCATATCATCGATCATTGTTTCATTCTAATCAAAACAAACATGATATTCAATTGCTACGGTTGTTGTTTCCTGATCAAACAAAACCCACTTGCCCTCCTCTTTCTCTTCTCTTCAACAACTATCACCAAAGTTAGCATCACCTTCTTCCACGACAACCACCACCCTACAATCCTCAATCACCATGTAAGAAGCTATTCGTTTTCTGTTTTTACTTCAAATCGGACAACATCCTTAACCACCATGACCACCTCTTCTCCGGACCACTATCAAACCATCGGCCATCACCTTTGAATCTTCATCCACCGAACACCGATCACCCTAGTTTCTATCTCCGTTGACAAACCAAGATAAACCCATCAACTAGTTGTCTACTCTCTACTTGACCCATGAAAACACCGTCGACCTCCACACTTAGCTACTGTTTAATAACCCAAAACCCCCACCACATAACACCACCATAAATCCTTGATGCATCTGCTTATACGGTCCTTGTAAAACCCACCTCACGCACACCACAAAACAACCACCGATTTGATCACTATAGTGCTATTATTTCGTTGCTGCTATGTCTAATTGAGCTGCTACTGTTTACTATCGTTTCTGACTCAGCAACCATATCACCACCAACCGTCATCTTTCTCTCCTTCTTCTTCTTCTTCTTCTTCTTCTTGATTTCTCCCTTCGTAAACCATCATTCTCCATCCACTTAAACTGTCACTTTATTAGGTGACATGGCCAAACTATTTTCCTGTTTTAAATAGTGAGAACAATCACCAAACTTTAATTATTCGATCTCCATAAAATCACCAACCACAAACCAAAGTTGTTTCTCGTTTTCCTTATTGAACTAACACAACCATCGCCTTTATTAATTACTTTATTGCTGTTATGCTTTTGCGTGACCTGTATCCCCTTGGTGGCCGACATATACAATTAACCCCACAACCACTATATTATTCGATGTGGTTTCTGTTTGATTGGGCTTCCAGAACCAAACTAGGCTTACAATTAAATGAGTTATATTTGGGCTTCAAATGATTTGATTAGTTGGGCTTATAGATGTTGGACCGATTTATTTTTCTAGGATAAAAAGATAGTGACGATATGAGAATTTATGATGACGATTTATGTTAATGGAAGAAGAGGATATAGATGATAATATAGATGATGATATAGACGATGATTAGGATCAATGATGATTTAAGGATGATCGTGATATTACTTTGATGGTGAGCGGGACGATTATGATGATTAAAAGAATAGAGGGGTGATGAAACTAAAACAACGACGAGGTGTATGATGAAGATACAGTGGGTACATAAGATATTGATCGATGATGATATAAGAGTACAACGATGATGATAGTTTAAATTAATGAAAGGAGAATCAGATAGATATATCGGTTATGTAGCTCGTTTCATGGATTAAAACAGAAATGTTAAAGCAGCGGTATGGTTTGGTGTTATGTGCTTATTTGAGAGGTCGCGGGTTCAATCCCCGGCCATGGCAAATTGTTTTTAATTAACAACATACCTTTTGGGTCGTGAGTCTATAAACCATGGGCCAAGGAGTTTTCCAGTTGGGCCATAATCTCCTCTTTGCTCGGGCCGAAGTGCATCTTCAGTTGGGCCGTAGGGAATAGATTAAATATAAACGGGTTCCTGTTAAATGATAAAAACTGAAACGGATGAGTGGGTTTAAGTGCTTAGGATTGACGAGAGGTTGCGGGTTCGAGTCCTGTCTCAGGTAGCTTATCTCTTTTAGTGTTTTTAAGGTATAATTTGATTATTATTATTATTATTATTATTACTATAATTATTATTATATAAAATAACTAGTATTATTTTTGAAATTTATATTGTCATTATTAAATCTAATTATTATTATTAACACTATTTTAGTATTATTAAAATCGTAATTTTAACAAATTAGAAGTTATTTACCTAAAAATATATCAATTACATATATAATAACTATATAAATATTACATTACCATTTTATATTAGTAATATATAATTAATAAATACAAACGGGTTTGATTATTATTACATGTTAATTATATGTGTTAATATATATATAAATGATATAGGTTCGTGAATCCGAGGTCAATCCCACATTGTTCAATATAGTCATATGTGTTTTTACTACAAAATACATTAGGTGAGTTTCATTTGCTCCCTTTTTAATTGCTTTTGCAATATATATTTTTGGGCTGAGAATACATGCGCTGCTTTTATAAATGTTTACAAAATAGACACAAGTACTTAAAAATATATTCTACGTTGAGTTGTACCACTGGCATATTTCCCTGTAGCTTGGTAACTACTATTTACATGGGTATTGTAAACGCGAATCCTGTTGATAGATCTATCGGGCCTGACAACCCCAACCGGACTGGACGACCAGTATTCAACGGTTGCACAGTACTTCGTTTTGGTGACTACACTTGGTACAGTGTAGTGAGATTTCATAATAAAGGGAATATGCGACGTTGATTAAATGTTAAGTATGGTTACCAAGTGCTCAACCACTTAGAATGCTTTACATACACTTGCGAGTGTATTATGTTTATGTTTATGAAATCTTGTGGTCTATTAACATATTGAAATGATTATTATGATAAACCTATGAACTCACCAACCTTTTGGTTGACACTTTTAAGCATGTTATTTCTCAGGTACGAATTAAGTCTTCCGCCGTGCATTTGCTCATTTTAAGTACATTACTTGGAGTCGATCATCGCAATGGGACCAAATGTTGATGACTTCGTCCAGAGGGATAAGGACGGGTCGTTACAGATATCCCCCATCTTTCAAACGAAAGTCTCTTATAAACCAAGACATTCTTGGAACGTTCTTCGAATGTCTTACAAACTGATCTCGCCTTAAATAGTTGTGCCGAAGAATTCTGGCCGACTCTAGACAAGATTTCATCAATCATGTCTCCGGGTAGGTCTCTTAAAATATTGGGTTGTCTATCCATTTTGTGTTTTTAAACTGTAAAATAGACAAGAGTTAGATTCATAAAAAAAATACTTATTAATACAAGCAATTTTTACATATATCATAAAGCATAAGAACACTATATTACATATATTACACCACACGAATACAACTATCTTATTCCGACTCGTTCGTTTCTTCTTCTTCGGTTTTGGTTCGTTTTGCCAAGTTTCTAGGGATATATGATGTTCCCCTAATACGAGCCGTCGTTGTCCACATTGGTTTAGAAAAACCTGGTGGTTTAGAGGTTCCCGGGTCATTGTTACAACTTAAGGACTTCGGGGGTTGACGATACATATAAAGTTCATCGGGGTTGGAATTAGATTTCTCTATTTTTATGCCCTTTCCCTTATTATTTTCTTTTGCCTTTTTAAATTCAGTTGGGGTAATTTCTATAACATCATCGGAATTCTCGTCGGAATCCGATTCATCGGAGAATTGGTAATCCTCCCAATATTTTTCTTCCTTGGCGGAAACACCATTGACCATAATTAACTTTGGTCGGTTGGTTGAGGATTTTCTTTTACTTAACCGTTTTATTATTTCCCCCACCGGTTCTATTTCTTCATCCGGTTCCGATTCTTCTTCCGGTTCCGATTCTTCTTCCGGTTCCGACTCTTCTTCCGGTTCCTCTTCGGGAACTTGTGAATCAGTCCACAAATCATTCCAATTTACATTTGACTCTTCATTATTATTAGGTGAGTCAATGGGACTTGTTCTAGAGGTAGACATCTATCACATAATATCAAACACGTTAAGAGATTAATATATCACATAATATTCATATGTTAAAAATATATAGTTTCCAACAAAAATGTTAAGCAATCATTTTTAAAGAAAACACGGTCGAAGTCCAGACTCACTAATGCATCCTAACAAACTCGATAAGACACACTAATGCAAATTTTCTGGTTCTCTAAGACCAACGCTCGGATACCAACTGAAATGTCCCGTTCTTATTGATTAAAAACGTTCCATATTAATTGATTTCGTTGCGAGGTTTTGACCTCTATATGAGACGTTTTTCAAAGACTGCATTCATTTTTAAAACAAACCATAACCTTTATTTCATAAATAAAGGTTTAAAAAGCTTTACGTAGATTATCAAATAATGATAATCTAAAATATCCTGTTTACACACGACCATTACATAATGGTTTACAATACAAATATGTTACATCGAAATCAGTTTCTTGAATGCAGTTTTTACACAATATCATACAAACATGGACTCCAAATCTTGTCCTTATTTTAGTATGCAACAGCGGAAGCTCTTAATATTCACCTGAGAATAAACATGCTTTAAACGTCAACAAAAATGTTGGTGAGTTATAGGTTTAACCTATATATATCAAATCGTAACAATAGACCACAAGATTTCATATTTCAATACACATCCCATACATAGAGATAAAAATCATTCATATGGTGAACACCTGGTAACCGACAATAACAAGATGCATATATAAGAATATCCCCCATCATTCCGGGACACCCTTCGGATATGATATAAATTTCGAAGTACTAAAGCATCCGGTACTTTGGATGGGGTTTGTTAGGCCCAATAGATCTATCTTTAGGATTCGCGTCAATTAGGGTGTCTGTTCCCTAATTCTTAGATTACCAGACTTAATAAAAAGGGGCATATTCGATTTTGATAATTAAACCATAGAATGTAATTTCACGTACTTGTGTCTATTTTGTAAATCATTTATAAAACCTGCATGTATTCTCATCCCAAAAATATTAGATTTTAAAAGTGGGACTATAACTCACTTTCACAGATTTTTACTTCGTCGGGAAGTAAGACTTGGCCACTGTTGATTCACGAACCTATAACAATATATACATATATATTAAAGTATGTTCAAAATATATTTACAACACTTTTAATATATTTTGATGTTTTAAGTTTATTAAGTCAGCTGTCCTCGTTAGTAATCTATAACTAGTTGTCCACAGTTAGATGTACAGAAATAAATCGATAAATATTATCTTGAATCAATCCACGACCCAGTGTATACGTATCTCAGTATTGATCACAACTCAAACTATATATATTTTGGAATCAACCTCAACCCTGTATAGCTAACTCCAACATTCACATATAGAGTGTCTATGGTTGTTCCGAAATATATATAGATGTGTCGACATGATAGGTCGAAACATTGTATACGTGTCTATGGTATCTCAAGATTACATAATATACAATACAAGTTGATTAAGTTATGGTTGGAATAGATTTGTTACCAATTTTCACGTAGCTAAAATGAGAAAAATTATCCAATCTTGTTTTACCCATAACTTCTTCATTTTAAATCCGTTTTGAGTGAATCAAATTGCTATGATTTCATATTGAACTCTATTTTATGAATCTAAACAGAAAAAGTATAGGTTTATAGTCGGAAAAATAAGTTACAAGTCGTTTTTGTAAAGGTAGTCATTTCAGTCGAAAGAACGACGTCTAGATGACCATTTTAGAAAACATACTTCCACTTTGAGTTTAACCATAATTTTTGGATATAGTTTCATGTTCATAATAAAAATCATTTTCTCAGAATAACAACTTTTAAATCAAAGTTTATCATAGTTTTTAATTAACTAACCCAAAACAGCCCGCGGTGTTACTACGACGGCGTAAATCCGGTTTTACGGTGTTTTTTGTGTTTCCAGGTTTTAAATCATTAAGTTAGCATATCATATAGATATAGAACATGTGTTTAGTTGATTTTAAAAGTCAAGTTAGAAGGATTAACTTTTGTTTGCGAACAAGTTTAGAATTAACTAAACTATGTTCTAGTGATTACAAGTTTAAACCTTCGAATAAGATAGCTTTATATGTATGAATCGAATGATGTTATGAACATCATTACTACCTTAATTTCCTTGGATAAACCTACTGGAAAAGAGAAAAATGGATCTAGCTTCAATGGATCCTTGGATGGCTCGAAGTTCTTGAAGCAGAATCATGACACGAAAACAAGTTCAAGTAAGATCATCACTTGAAATAAGATTGTTATAGTTATAGAAATTGAACCAAAGTTTGAATATGATTATTACCTTGTATTAGAATGATAACCTACTGTAAGAAACAAAGATTTCTTGAGGTTGGATGATCACCTTACAAGATTGGAAGTGAGCTAGCAAACTTGAAAGTATTCTTGATTTTATGAAACTAGAACTTTTGGAATTTATGAAGAACACTTAGAACTTGAAGATAGAACTTGAGAGAGATCAATTAGATGAAGAAAATTGAAGAATGAAAGTGTTTGTAGGTGTTTTTGGTCGTTGGTGTATGGATTAGATATAAAGGATATGTAATTTTGTTTTCATGTAAATAAGTCATGAATGATTACTCATATTTTTGTAATTTTATGAGATATTTGATGCTAGTTGCCAAATGATGGTTCCCACATGTGTTAGGTGACTCACATGGGCTGCTAAGAGCTGATCATTGGAGTGTATATACCAATAGTACATACATCTAAAAGCTGTGTATTGTACGAGTACGAATACGGGTGCATACGAGTAGAATTGTTGATGAAACTGAACGAGGATGTAATTGTAAGCATTTTTGTTAAGTAGAAGTATTTTGATAAGTGTATTGAAGTCTTTCAAAAGTGTATAAATACATATTAAAACACTACATGTATATACATTTCAACTGAGTCGTTAAGTCATCGTTAGTCGTTACATGTAAGTGTTGTTTTGAAACCTTTAGGTTAACGATCTTGTTAAATGTTGTTAACTCAATGTTTATAATATCAAATGAGATTTTAAATTATTATATTATCATGATATTATCATGTATGAATATCTCTTAATATGATATATATACATTAAATGTCTTTACAACGATAATCGTTACATATATGTCTCGTTTAAAAATCATTAAGTTAGTAGTCTTGTTTTTACATATGTGGTTCATTGTTAATATACTTTATGATATGTTTTCTTATCATAGTATCATGTTAACTATATATATATATATCCATATATATGTCATCATATAGTTTTTACAAGTTTTAACGTTCGTGAATCACCGATCAACTTGGGTGGTCAATTGTCTATATGAAACATATTTCAATTAATCAAGTCTTAACAAGTTTGATTGCTTAACATGTTGGAAACATTTAATCATGTAAATATCAATCTCAATTAATATATATAAACATGGAAAAGTTCAGGTCACTACATATATCCCTTGGAACGAATCATGCTTGCCCTATCTAAAGTAGAGTAATTAGGTTCATTTTTGACCGGCCCTTCGACACCGATCAAATTTATGGTGCCGCTGCCGGGGATAGTTTTTGTAATTTAAGATTGTCGATTAAATTGTGATTACGTTAGATTTATTATTTTTGTTTAGTAATTGTTTAGCTGTTTAGTTTAATCGAACCTTTTGTGAGAATTTATTTTCACGAAAGTTACTTGTTTTTTTTTTCTTTTCTTTTCTTTTCTATTACTTTTTTTTTGCTTTTTGTGGTGTGTTTGCAGGTTGGTAAAAAAAAGCATTCCATCAATGGAAACTTTCGATATCTTCTTTAAAAAATGCGTTATGTCTGATCTTTCACATTATAAAAGGTCCGAGGTAAGTAGGGTTTATATAGAGTTACTAATAGACGAGATGAAGTTGCGATGGGAATGGTTCTGTCAAGAGGAGTCTGAAGAAGAACATGTTGATGAATATGAACAAGAAGATGAAGTAGAGAAAGTTGAAGTTAACACTGAAAACATGGTAATGGAAGATAGGATACTAGCCGAAGGATTCTGCCCTTGTTTTTATGGAACATTACAATGTTGCATGAATCCGAATGTGAAACACTTAAGTTCCTCACCTACCCCACAACTTCCTGCCAATTCATATTCACCTTTGATTCCATCCCATGAGCATTTAGATGAAACAGAGTCCATTCCAACTCCACAACCTACTACTCCACCACCTATGTTAGTAGCTTCACCATTTAAGGATGAAATTAGAAGAAGAACCAATGGGTATAGATTGGTACTTTTCGGATACAGAGGACTATGATGAGTTTCATCCGATAAAATGAGATTCTTTGGATGATGAAGATAAGGATTTATATTCCAAGATCGAGGTAGAAGGGTTGCTAGAAAACACCAGGGTAGTGGAGACAGCTCCAATTTTGAGGTTAGATCCTACTGATTCATATGACGAGGACTTTTAGGAATTAATGGGAGTTGATACGTCACACATCATTGAGCTAGGTAAGGGTACTAAAGAGTTTGATGTAGAGGTAGAACTAACCGAGTTGTTAAAGGTTGACACAAGTGAGGGTTCTGATCCCGAGGTATATTTGAATGAGAGCTTTGGACTAGTCACATCTAATGACCCAGAGGAGGATAAGCTTGTAGTTGAAGAGTCATTAGAGGTGTTTACATCTTTTGTGGTATTCTTGAATCCTCCAGATTTTAGTGTGGTAAAGATGGGTTACGATGATCCGTTTGCACAAGAGTCGAAAACGACTTTGAACCAAGTGATACGAGTTGCGGTAGAAGGAGAGTCGTGTATTGACTCTCGGGTTGGTTTAAAGCTTTTTGAGAAAAATCAATGCATATACATATTATATACCATTTGCGGTGTTAATGATTGGTTGACTTTACTAATTCATGGAATTTTCTCCACCGACTTCATATGCCGTTCGATAAGTGTGGAGGAGGTTAGACCCCGTTAAAGGCTGATGATGAGGGGTCGAGTCGGGTGCACAACTTAGGAAAAGCTGCACAACATGTAAAAGTTTTGTAAGTTTCCTATTTATTTTTTCTACTTTTGAATTTTCTGCAATTTTATTTTTCTTGTGTGTGCTTGTATGCTGTTTTATTTTTACCAAAAATTTTTGTATAGCGCCCAGAAAACGTCGCTTTCCTGAAAGGAAGCGCCGCTTGATGAGAACCGTACGATAAAAATAAAATTTGAAAAACTTTATGAAAACCCAAAAATATTTTTTAATTTTGTATGCTTGTGTGTTTTGTTTCGTTTGTCCATTGTGAGATACAGGAAATTGTGGAAGACGCGGGGAGTTCAAGCTAGCTTTTGAAGTTCTAGCTATTTCATTTTACGCTGTCTGACGATTTGCCTACTTAAACCCCGGGAAGTCTCGGTTCCTCTCAATCTTATTGTGTATTATTTTCATTTACTCCAAATTACCGTTGTAGTCTGATTTCGTGCAAGTGAAGGCATTACACGATCTTAAGTGTGGGGGAGGGGTGAATTCTTCACTAAATTAAAAATCTAAGATAAATTTTCACGAAAATTGTTAAGGAAGTACTAATATAATGAGGTTTTTATGGTTTAAAAATTACACTTGGTTTTATTTGTCCTACACTATGAAAATTGTTGCTTTTGATTAATAATTTTTACCTTTTAAAGTAACTAGTTTCTGACTCCCTATATGGTGAAATGTTTTTGAATTTTTGAGATGGAATTAATTGTAAAGCAATATAAAACACCTAAAATTAAGGTAATGTAAATAATAAAGAAATATTTTAGGATTTTAAGTTTAGCCTTTTTATTTTAAAACCAATTTTCAGCCAGTTTACCAAGGTCGTTAGCACCCAGTTTGCGTGCTAGAAACAAATAGTTACCGTAGAAACCTTAACCTTTTTAGGAATAACCTAATTAATCAAATTTCCATTCGTAACCCTGTTTTTGAAAGTATAAATTCTTAGTCAAACATATGTCTTTTCATTAATCTAATTTTAAGGCTGATAGAACTACTCTCAACTTCGAGATCGGCATACTTGTTTAAGATAGGAAGTAAACGCCAAATATTGTGAAACGATTGAAAACTTATAGCCATTACTATATGGCATAATAAGCATGGACCACTGAGGCAGCAAAAGAGTCTCAATGAGGGCCAACTTAGAAAATTTCCAAATGTAAAGCTAATGCTAAACAAGAAATGAAAAGCAAAAGAGCCCAATGAAGGCCAATAAGAGTGATGATAGGGAGAGAAAAGAGTTTCAATGAGAACCACACACTTATAAAAGCTCTAGTTAGAAAATAAAAGAGCTCAATGATGACCAACTGTTGTATGAATCTGGTTTAATAAACATTAAGATCACTTGTACTCCCTGGTCTGGTTCATACTAGTTCTTATAATAATAACTAAACTTTAATGATTAGACATCTTTTTGACTTTGCATTTTGCTTCCGCTTTTACACCCATTTTATATCTCGTGTCATGATCACCCCGATAAACCAAATTCCGATATAAACTACTCATTTAATATTTCTTTTGATACATTATCTAGGTGAAATCATAATTAAATGTTAGTCTTTCGAAAAATTTGAAGATAATTTTTGGTGGAAAACAAAAGATTAACTAAAGTATTGTCAAAACATCTCATTAAATCTTATATTTGATAAAAATGCCTAAGGGAGTATATTCTTAAAATATTTAAATCTTTATTTTACTTGAGGACAAGTAAAAGTTAAGTGTGAGATATTTGATAACTCTAAAATTATACATATTTTTATATATCTTTTATAAGCATTATCGTTGTTATTTTATATATATTTGAGTCAATTATGCGAACTTTCGATACTTAATGAATTACAATTGATTTCAGATAATTTTGGAGTAATGATGACTTTTAAAAGTAAAATGGAGAATAAATATATAAAGTCATAAGATAAGCGAATGAAAAAGTAGAGTTGTTCAAACAGACGGAAAGCGCCCCTTTGACGGCCCGAATAGAAAAGCTGAAAATAAAGGTGGGCCTGTTCGAGACGAGTCCACTTGAAATATTTGAATCCGAAATAATGGGCTGCAGAGTTTATAATGGATATATAATTATTATGTGGATTCAGTAACCCATGAACCCATTTAATTAATTAATTCATACCCTCAAACTTGGCCAACAAGTACGCTTACTCCTATAAATATAATAGCTCACAAAGATAAAAAGAGGGCTGGTGTCGTGTGTTTGCTACGGCTGAAAAGAGCCGAACCCCTTTTGGGGTTTGTCTTGCTCGACGTATATCAAGAAGAAAGAAACGAAAGATATGCAACTTAATTTGATTGTTGATTAGCAAAATTAAAGGGAAGAAAAGGAGTGGGACCCTCTTGTTGGTTGCTGGTCGACGTGGGCAAGCAAGGAAAAAAGAAGGCCAAGTGTTGATATTTTGGGTAGCAAAAGCTGTGAACCCCACTCTAGAGGAGAAGAGTCACCATTTGAGAGTGCATATTTGGAACTCCTTTTGGTGTTGGTGATGTCAGACGACTAAACACAAGAGGCAAGTGATTCAATTTATTTTACTTGCTCATTATTTTAAGGGAGTTGATCCGTACACCACCTTGTTTTCGCCATACACCACCAAAAAAATTATTTAGACAGCTTTACCCTTCCTTTGAGAAGTTAAGGGGAGTTGGTGGTGAACAAAAGGAAAGGTAAAAATGTCCAAAATATTTATTTAGTGGTGTATGGCAAAAAAGAGGTGGTGTACGGATCACCTCCCTTATTTTAATTGTTAAATTCGTACAGTCTCATTATTTCAATTGTTAAATTCGTACAGTGAGTATTCATATATCATTCAAACATTAGTTTTCAATTTAGTTATTTATTAATTCAAGTGATGAATTCTTTGTGGGTTGTTTGTTTGATTATGTGTTTATTTATGATTATGAGCTAAATTTTATTATGTTTGCTTAGACTAAATACCCACTGTTGGATTACTTTTGTATTGGTTAATTTGACATAATCTCTAATTAACTTTTAAGGTCTTAAGCTTAAATATTTACCACTGTTTGATCAATAAGATTTACAATTACTGATATAATGAGAGTTTTGAATAGCACACCACTAGGATTATTCTTGTTATTAAAACATAATTATCAATTGAGTTTATTTAATTAACCATATTAATAAGTTTAATTGGTATTAAAATCAGATTGAGATAATGGTGAGAGTTATAGCTAGTCACTATAATCTATGTTTAATTAACCACATTAAACTATCTATTAGGTCTTAAGTCTAAAATTACTAGGTCTTAATCTTAATAATCCAACGTACACGTGAATAGAGTCTAGGTAAACATATTTGTCTCATTTTGGTATTTGTTTGCTCGCTACCTGTTTTATTTAACCTTTTTAGTTATTATTACTGCTTTTGACATTCCAGTCATTAAACGGAAAACCCCTTGCGTTTTTACTTATTTGCTTGTTATTTGCTTTCTTAATTAGTCTTGTTAATTAATTACAATTTGGTTTACTTCCTAGAATTGCATCCATACTGTCCTTGGAACGATACCTGAAATTTTACCAAACTATACTATTGCACGATTGGGTACACTGCCCGTAGTTGTGTGGTAATCTTTTAATCGATAAATTCTTGTTTATAAATATATATAACCTGATTTCACACAACCGAGAACTCACCCAGATCTCTCAACCTTCTTCGAGGCTTATATTGACATTGCGGTATGAGCTTCGTGCACGCAACCTCTTTAATTGTCCAACCTTCATAATCGATAAAAGAATTCTTAGTGTTTTTCATAAACTTGTCCGCTTGTTCTTTGCCCCACATATGCTCAAGTATTTCTCGAATCTCATCCAACTTTATATCTGATTCCTTTTCTTCTTTTGGTGCTTCTTCTATCGTTTCCACGCGAACGGTTTCAATTACTTGAACCTTCATCACTTTTTGCTTAATTGTCATTCCAAATAAAAATGAAAGGACTTTTCTTCTTCAATGATTTCTAGAAGCACTTCTCGTTCCTTCGGTTTTAATTCAAACAACATTCTTTCAGTCAACTTATAATCACCTTGAGCTTTCTTGAATTCTTTGTACCTTCGTTTCATTGAATCGCATAAAATCTCATCTTTCTCATCATCATTCAATTCAGAATTTAAGCGTTGATCGGGTAGATTTCCCCCACACTTAAGTCTTTGATAAATCTCTTCCATATTAATAGTATCATCGACCTCTTCTTCGTTAAGTACTTCATTCGTTTCTTCCTCTTGCACCCCGATCATCATAACATAGTCATCTATGAACTCTCTTTCAACTATATACGCCGAAGGGAATCTCATATTCTCCGAATTACAAAATCTAAAAATTTCATTTCCACCTTCAAAAGTAATAGCACCCGCCGCGGATCTAATTTACCACCCGCGGTTGCAATCAAACCATGTCCCACTAACAACGGAACTCTTCATCCGTTGGCATGTCGAAGATAGTGAAAGGTGCTTTAATAAAAACTCCTTTAATACTAATCATTACATTGTGAAATAACCCGTATGCCTTACACTTTGCGTTGTTGCCAACTGTAATTATCGAGTTTGATTCCCTCAACGAATATAAAGAACACTGTTCATGAAAAATTTGCTTGTACAACGTATATGACATGATATTAATCGAAGATCCCGAATCGAGTATTACTTTGAATTCACGATGATCAGTAACAAAATGAGGTAATACCCCGATGAAACTTAACTCGAACAATACCTCACCCGGATCTTCTTCTTGGCGAAGGATCATCGGTCTTCATTTAACATCTTCATCAAACGACGAATCTTCATAAAATCTCTCAAAATACTCATCCGAAATAACCTCGGATACCGCATCATCGAGCGCATCATCAAATCGCCAATCATAATCCCAAGTATCATCACCGGACACATGGCTAATACTAATATTTTCATCAAGCCATGCATCAAGGCTTTCTTTGCAAACACACTTCTTTGGTTCTCCGACCCGAATCATTTTAAGTTGATGAACTTCCATAGGCTCAAAGTGAACCATTTCAACTAGTTTAATGTCTTCAGGTGAAGAATTCGGAGCGATTTTCAACCGTTGTCCATTAACCAAGAATGGTTCTCCACCCTTTGGATCTTGTATTTCAATTATCCCATGCGGAGTAACCTTAGTAACAACATATGGCCCATCCCATTTACTTCTCAATTTTCCTGCAAATAGCTTCAATCTTGAATTAAACAACCAAACACTCCGTCCTACCACAAACGTCCGCCTTATGATTTGTTTATCATGAAACGCTTTTGTTTTCTCCTTGTAAATTTTTGAGCTTTCATATGCATCGCTTCTCAACTCCTCTAACTCTGACAGTTATAACTTGCTTTTCCCGCCTCGTATATGTTCATGTTAACTTGTTTAATAGCCCACTCTGCACGATGCTCAATTTTAACAGGTAAGTGACATGCCTTCCCATATACAAGTCAGTAAGGTGAAGTACCAATAGGGGTTTTGTATGTCATCCGATAGGCCCAAAGTGCATCGTCTAGTCTTAAAGACCAATCTTTGCGATTAGAATTCACGGTTTTTTCTAAAATTCTTTTGAGTTTCCTATTGGATACCTTCACTTGCCCACTTGTTTGGGGATGGTAAGGCGTAGCAATACGGTGGTTTAACCCATAATCCCTCAAAAGTTTAGCGAAATGTGAGTTCTTAAAGTGTGAACCCCATCACTAATAATAGCCCTAGGGATACCATGACGACACAAAATATTTTCTTGAGAAACCTAAGAACAACCTTGTGGTTATTGGTACGAGTGGCCTCAACTTCCACCCATTTGGAAACATAGTCTACGGCCACTAATATATACTCAAACCCGAAGGACGGTGGGAAAGCTCCCATAAAGTCTATACCACAGACTTTAAAAATCTCACAAACCAAAATTAGATTCCTGGGCATTTCATTACATCTATAAATTCCCCCATCCTTTAACACCTTGCACAATTTTTAACATACTCACATGCATCTTTGAAAATAGAAGGCCAAAAGAAACCTGAGTCGAGTACTTTGTACCCGGTTTTTTTTATTCCATAGTGTCATCCACATGAAAAAGTATGACAATGAGCTAGTATGTCATTATGCTCGTCTTCTGCTACACACATCCGTATGATTTGGTCGGGTCCAATTCGGTAAAGAACTGGATCCTCCCAAATATAATGCTTAACCTGTGAGAAAAAATAATACCTCTTGTTCTTGTTCCAATGTTCCGGTACTTTGTTGATCACAAAGTAATTAACAATATGCATGAACCACGGTACTTGCACAACACTAAACAAACACTCGTCCAGGAAATTTTCCTGGATCGGCTTAGCGAGGTCAAAAGGTGGTGGAGGTATCCTAGACAAATGGTCCGCTACTACATTCTCTACCCGTTTCTTATCCCTTATCTCTAAGTCAAACTCTTGTAGCAACAAAATCCACTTAATTAACCTAGGTTTGGTCTTTTTTTTCTCTAACAAGCGTCTTAAGGCGCTATGGCCCGAGAAAACAACTACTTTAGATCCCCACAAATATGAACTAAACTTATCTAATGCAAATGCCACTGCTAGTAGTTCCTTCTCAGTTGTGGTATAGTTCACTTGGGCGTCCGAAAAGGTCTTACTAACATAGTATATGACTACTGGCTTATTGTCTACCCTTTGTCCTAATACCACCGAGCGACATAGTCACTTGCATCACACATAATCTCAAAGGGTTTGGTCTAATCGGGCAATTGCAAAATATGTGCCTCGGTCAACTTACGCTTAAGGGTACCAAAAGCCTTCTTACATTGGTCATTAAAGTCAAATGATGCATCTTTTAACAATAAATTGCATAACGGTTTAGAGATAATACTAAAGTCTTTAATAAACCTACGATAGAAACCCGCATGACCCAAAAATGATCTCACCCCCTTAACATTGGTCGGTGGTGGCAACGTTGAAATAAGTTGCACCTTAGCCCTATCCACTTCAAATCCCCTTTCCGACACGATGTGACCTAAAACTACCCCTTCCCTTACCATAAAATGACTCTTTTCCCAACTAAGGACAAAGTTAGTCTCGGTACACCGTTTTAATACTTTTCCAACATGTTAAGACATGACTCAAAGGACCTTACCAAAAATTGAAAAATCATTCATAAAAATTTCCAATGACTCGCCTATTAATACCGAGAAAATACTCATCATACATCGTTGAAAAGTAGCGGGTGCATAACGCAAACCAAAACGCATTCGTCTAAAAGCATAAGTTGCATATGGATAAGTAAATGTTGTTTTCTCCTGGTAATTTGGATGGATAGATATTTGGTTGTATCCCGAATACCCGTCCAAGAAACAATACAACTTTTAACCCAACAACTTTTCAATGATTTGGTCAATAAAAGGCAAAGGGAAATGGTCTTTTGAGGTTACAACATTTAATTTTCTATAATCAATACGTACCCTCCAACCCGTCACAGGACGAGTTGTAATCTTCTCTCCTTCCTTTGTTTCGATAACCGTATTCCTGCTTTCTTTGGTACTGTTTGAGTGGGACTCACCCACTCACTATCTAAAATAGGTAAAATGATCCCTGCATCCAACCACTTTAAAACCTCTTTCTTCACAACCTCCTGCATATTCGGGTTTAACCTTCGTTGAGTGTCAAGAGCAGGTTTAACCTCGGGATCTATAACAATACGATGCATATAAACAGAGGGACTTATCCCTTTCAAATCCGCAATCGTCCATCCCACCGCAGCCTTATTATACTTATTAAGCACATCCATTAAAGCCTATTCCTGCAAGCCTGTTATAACCGATGCAATAATAACTGGCAAGGTACCATTAGTACTAAAAAATGCATACTTTAGATGAGATGGCAATGGTTTAAGCTCAAGGGTCGGTGGTGATTCTAATGAAGGCTTTGTGTTCGTATCTATGGACTTAGGTAGTGGTTCATATTTATGAGTCCATGGTGGTAACCTAGAGTCCATTTTACTCGCTATAGCTAACTCAACTGCCTTAACTTCCTCACACTCGGTATCATCCTCATCACCAAGACAAAATACTTCCACTAAATCATTTGTTATCAAATGCGAAGCATGTTTCTCAACTTGTTCATCAATTATATCTACTTGGTAACATTCATGGACACATGGGGCATGCAGAGAATTAAAGATCTTAATCCTCATTTTCCGATTCTCAAATGATATGTCCATGGCACCCGTTCTACAATTTATATGAGCGTTTATTGTGGCCAAGAACGGGCGCCCCAAGATGATGGTGGGTTGGGCATCTTTATTCCTATGTTCTATATCCATTACAATAAAATCAAGCGGGTAATAGAAATCCTCCACTTTCACAATCACATCTTCTAACATTCCCCTAGGCGTTTTAATCGATTGGTCCGCTAGTTGAATTATTATATTGGTTCTTTTCATTAAACCTAATTCAAAACAATCAACTTGACAAAAAGGTGGGATATTAATACTCGCTCATAGGTCCAACAACGCCTTTTTCACATTCACATTACCTACAGTCACTGATATTAACGGGGTCCATGGGTCCTTAAAGTTACGTGGAAGTGTACCGGAACAATCGCACGTAGGTGCTCGGTTAACTCTCCTTTTTGGGGTAACGATGCCCTTTGCTTCCTCTTTTGAGTGCAAAGGTCTTTCAAGAACTTTGCATAGGACGGGACTTGCTTAATAGCATCTAAAAGAGGCAAATTAATTTTCACTTGCTTAAACGTCTCCCACATATCCTCCGATTGTGGTACATTCTTCCCATAAGGGAATTCATTTGGAAACTCTAAGGCCTTGGGAAATGGAACGGTTTTTGGTTCCAAGGCCTTTGCACTTATGGGAAGAAGGGAGTATTAATATCCTACCTTTTTGTCTAGTTGAGCGTTTTGAATTAGGTTTAATGAAAAGAACCGATATAATAATTCAACTAGATAACCAGTCGATTAAAACGCCTAGGGGAATGTTAGAAGATGTGATTGTGAAAGTGGAGGATTTCTATTACCCGGTTGATTTTATTGTAATGGATATAGAACCTAGAAATAGAGATGCCCAACCCTCCATCATCTTGGGATGTCCGTTCTTGGCCACAATAAACGCTCATATAAATTATAGAATGGGTTCCATGAACATATCATTTGGGAACCAGAAAATGAGGATTAACATCTTTAATTCTCTGCATGCTTCATGTCTCCAGGATTATTACCAAGTAGATATAATTGATGAACAAGTTGAGAAATATGTTTCCCATTTGATAACAAATGATTTAGTGGAAGTATTTTGTTTAGGTGATGAGGATGATACCGAGTGTGAGGAAGTTAAGGTAGTTGAGTTGGCTATAGCGAGTACAATGGAGTCTAGGTTACCACCATGGTCTCATAATTATGAACCACTACCCAAGTCCATGGATACAAACACAAAGCCTTCATTAGAATCACCACCGACCCTTGATCTTATACCATTGCCATCTCATTTAAAGTATGCATTTTTGGGTACTAATGACACCTTGCCAGTTATTATTGGATTAGATTTAACAGGTTTGCAGGACCAGGCTTTAATGGATGTGCTTAATAAGTATAAGGATGCGGTGGGATGGACGATTTTGGATTTGAAAGGTATAAGTCCCTCTGTTTGTATGCATCGTATTGTTATAGATCCTGAGGTTAAATCTGCTCATGACACTCAACGAAGGTTAAACCCGAATATGCAAGAGGTTGTGAAGAAAGAGGTTTTAAAGTGGTTGGATGCAGATATCATTTTCCCTATTTCAGATAGTGAGTGGGTGAGTCCCACTCAAACAGTACCAAAGAAAGCATGAATCACGGTTATGGAAACAGAGGAAGGAGAGAAGATTACAAATCGTCCCGTGACGTGTTGGAGGGTATGTATTACTTATACAAAATTAAATGATGCGACCTTCAAAAGACCGTTTCCATTTGCCTTTTATTGACCAAATCATTGAAAAGTTGTCGGGTCAAAAGTTTTATTGTTTCTTGGACGGGTATTCGAGATACGATCAAAAACCTATCCATCCAAATGACCAGGAGAAAACAACTTTTACTTGTCCATATGGAACTTATTCTTTTAGACGAATGCCTTTTTGTTTGTATAATGTACTCGCTACTTTTCAACGATGTATGATGAGTATTTTCTCGGAATTAATAGGCGAGTCATTGGAAATTTTTATGGATGATTTTTAAATTTTTGATAAGTCCTTTGAGTCATGTCTTAACATGTTTAAAAAAGTATTAAAACGGTGTACCGAGAGTAACATTTTCCTTAGTTGGGAAAAGACTTATTTCATGGTAAGGGAAAAAGGTGGTTTTGGGTCACATCGTGTCGGAAAGGGGATTTGAAGTGGATAAGGCTAAGGTGCAACTCATTTTGCTTTTTCTTGAACCCGAATTAGTGACAGTTTCCTTGTTTGACGGAACGTTGCCACCACCGACCAATGTTAAGGGGGTGAGATCATTTTTGGGTCATGCGCGATCTAATCGTAGGTTTATTAAAGACTTTAGTGTTATCTCTAAACCGTTATGCAATTTGTTGTTAAAAGATGCACCATTTGACTTTAATGATCAATGTAAGGAGGCTTTTAGTACCCTTAAGCGTAAGTTGACCGAGACACTTATTTTGCAATGGCCCGATTGGACCAAAACCTTTGAGATTATGTGTGATGCAAGTGACTATGCCGCTGGGACGGTATTAGGACAAAGGGTAGACAAGAAGCCAGTAGTCATATACTATGCTAGTAAGACCTTTTCGAATGCCCAAATGAACTACACCACAACTAAGAAGGAACTATTAGCGATGGTATTTACTTTAGATAAGTTTAGATCATATTTGTGTGGATCTAAAGTGAAAGGACCCGTCCTAATCCACCTGGACGAAGTCATCAACATTTGGTCCCATTGCGATGATCGGCTCCAAGTAATGTCCTTATATTGAGCAAATGCACAGCGGAAGACTTAATTCGTACCTGAGAATAAACATGCTTTAAAGTGTCAACCAAAAGGTTGGTGAGTTCATAGGTTTATCATAACAATCATTTCAATATGTTAATAGACCACAAGATTTCATAATCATAAACATAATACACTCGCAAGTGTATGTAAAGCATTCTAAGTGGTTGAGCACTTGGTAACCATACTTAACATTTAATCAACGTCGCATATTCCCTTTATTATGAAATCTCACTACACCGTACCAAGTGTAGTCACCAAAACGAAGTACTGTGCAACCGTTGAATACTGGTCGTCCAGTCCGGTTGGGGTTGTCAGGCCCGATAGATCTATCAACAGGATTCGCGTTTACAATACCCATGTAAATAGTAGTTACCAAGCTACAGGGAAATATGGCAGTGGTACAACTCAACGTAGAATATATTTTTAAGTACTTGTGTCTATTTTGTAAACATTTATAAAAGCAGCGCATGTATTCTCAGCCCAAAAATATATATTGCAAAAGCAATTAAAAAGAGAGCAAATGAAACTCACTTTTTCCTTGAAGGTATTTAATTCGACTTGGTCTCCGATAGATATCACGAACCTAACCATATATATAATATATCAACATATTTTCTTTTTAAGTAATCGTTACATATATATATATATATATATATATATATATATATATATATATACTTTTAATACTTTTAATATTTTCTTAGTCCGTAGTTAGCAGTCCGATGTTAGTGGTCCATAATTAGTTGCTTAAATAAAATAAATAAAGACCCCATCGTATTCGTATTGATCAGAATTAATCTCAACCCATGGTACCATGTTGTCAAATGACGTGTTGCGTACATAAAGTACCGTGTTGTCAAATGACGTGTTGCGTACAATCATGAGGTCTTATGATTAATCTTCTCGCGTTGTTTACGGGTGGTCCTGAAATATATAAAAATCAAATCATAAGTAATTATATATAAAATATCATATTAATTAGAAAAGATATGATTAATTTACTTTTTCTCCAAATATTTTCGTAGCTAAACTAGCTTCGGATACCCAATCTTGTTTTAGTCGTAGTTTCTTCATTACAACTCTGTTTTTGTTGATTCAACTTGCCACTTCCTTGGATCGAGTCAAATTTTAAGAATATGAACTGAAAATACCTTAGTTTGTATTCAAAATCATAGGTTATAGGTCAAACTTTGGTGAAACTTATGAAAGTGATCATTTTCCATCATAAAAACAACATTTAATGATCATTTTTCTAAAAATACTTACACTTTGAGTTAAACCATGAAATTTTTATGTGTTAATATATTCATAAGAAATATCATCTTTCCAGAACATGAACTTCCAATTCAAAGTTCAAGATGGTTTTTAATTATCCAACCCAAAACAGCCCCCGGTTGCACTCCGACGACGTAGATTCAGTTTTTAAGATGTTCTTTGTAAAACCAAATTATATCTTGTTAGGTTAGCATATCATTATGATATATTACAGGTCTTGAAGTGTTTTAAAAGTCAAGTTAGAAGGATCTATTTAGTTTGCGAACAAGTTTGAAATCATTCAAACTATGTTCTTGTTGTTAAAATTTTATACCACAAAATAAGATAGCTATATGAATATGAATTGAATAAGATTATGAACAAGGTTACTACCTCAAGTTACTTGGACAAAGTTACTGCAAAAGATAAAAAATAATCTTGGAATCAAAGAGTGGTGGAGTTAGATCAAAAGGTTGGAAGTAAACTTCTTCAAATGGGTGGTTATTTTGATATGTTTTTGAAAGAGTTTTCTTATGGTGTTTAAGGCTTGTAATTGAAGCTAAATGATGGGGAAAATGCTTGGAGATGATCAAGTATGAAGTTCGGAGTATTTTGAGAGAGAAATGAGGGTGTAGGTATGAGAAAATGGAGTGAAGAAATGGTGTTCATTTATAAAAACGTTTTTAGTTTATAAAGAAAGAAAAGGATTCCTAATTTTGTTTTCTTACTAATAATTCATACTACTTGACAAATCCTAGTTACCTCATATCTAGGGCAGTAATAATGTTGATTAGGATGTTGATTTGATGTGTATATACCAATAGTAAATATGTATAGAAGCTGGGTATGATACGAGTACATATTCCCTAGATATACGTATAGAAATCTTGAGGGAACGGAACGAGAATTCAAATATAGCTATCTTTTGTGAATATACTTATATTGTTTTATGTATTTAAGTCCTTAAAAAGTGATTAAATACATTATATATACGATACATGTATAAGCATTATAGATTATAAGTATATATATCAAAGAATGTTACGTATAGTTATCGTTTTGAAAACTTAAGTTAGTAGTTTCAAAATATACTTATAACTCATTGTCATTAGTACACAATGAGATGTTAAACCATCCTTAGATCATGTTAAATATATATAAATACATATATATACACAAACGTATAATTATCGTATGTTATATAGTTCGTGATATCATCGGTCATATTGGACGGTCAAACGTTGTGTAAAACTCTTTTCAAAACACAAGTCTCAACAATTTGGATTACTTATCATGTTGGTATGGTTTAATTTATGTAAATATTAATCTCATAAGTATAATTTGGTCGGAAAATTCCGGGTCATTACAGTACCTACCCGTTAAAGAAATTTCGTCCCCGAAATTTGATAGAGGTTGTTATGGATAACAATAAGAAAGTTTTCATGACAAATATAAGGTGATAATGGAGTTTTATCATCATTGAGTAATGTAGATAAAACGATTCGATTATGCGAAGAATATAAATGAGACTATCGTAAAAGAGTGAGATGAGTAAAATATATTCGTCTTAACCGACGACGTAGTTATGATTGATTTTTGGGATTTAAGGGATTTAAAGAGAATCTTACGTAATAAGATTTGGTTCTTTGGTGATTAAGGAAATCATGATCTTCTTTGATTATATGCAATAATCTGTTTCGATTGCTCTGTCGGATATTTCACTATAAATTCACCCCTTCGTTTCCTTATTTTCTACGACTCACACCTTCTATTCTTTCTCCCTTGATTCTTACTTTAAAGCATTCATCAATATGCTCCATCCAGTCCTGATTCTTGATATACTCCTAACTTTTATATCTGTTATTCTTCTTTTTCATCTACCACCAGAAGAATCTATTTACTTCTACTATACTCTTGTGTTTATAGTGTTTCTAATTCTCCCGTGTCTCTATATTGCTATATGCATCGATATACACGGTTTGTAATTTCGGGGTTATTATCGGAGTTTATATTCTTCATTATTTTTCGGAGCTTCATGCTTTCGTTTTCTCTTCCCGACTTCGAGTCAAGCGAGTAATGGTCCGGAATTCGTAGATATGAAATTCAGAATGAACATAGCTAATGCTCTAAGAATAAAATGGTAATAGAACGATTTTGATTTGTTAAATTACCAGAATACCCTGGAGAAGACCGAGTCATCCAGAAAAATATTCCCTTGATATCTTTAGAGATTAGATAGAATGTAAGAGTCGTGTAAATGGCACATGATGACGGTACTGTGAATCATCATGCTTCATTAGAAACTCAGCATGACTTACTGTAATATAATGACGTTGATCAAGTGTCATTATATTATACTAATCCATGCTTCAGTTCCCAACACTACTTCAAAACATTCATATTTTAAACTCGAAGGTTTCAGAATTTAGAAACTAACACAGTTTCTTTTATGTTGCAGATATTACGGAGAGATAAATGATCTCAGATAAGAATAGTTGTGAAAATATCGCCAGAAATATGGAGGATATTTATAATAGAACATACGAGAATATCTTAGAATTTCTAATATCAATGGATGATGAAGAAGATTTGTCTGTGAAGGTTTAGAATGAGAAATAAGATGTTTGCTAACGATTTCAGCAGGCACAGAATCATTTGGATTCTTTGAAGGCAAACTTATTCTTTGTGATTTGTCCACGGCTTTCTTCATAGTTTCGCATAATCCGCTTTTTGGTACTAAATTTTCTATCGAGCGTTCCTAACACTCCTTTCTTTATCATCAAACTTTTGGCCATTAAGATCATCTACAACATGCTTCTTCGTCAGCATTTTCAAAGTTAACTGATCTGGGTCATCGGTTATCAAACCGAGGTAGTTTCAGGAGAATTGTGTTTTTAGAATGATTAATCGCTGATGGTAATATTGTGGAATATAAAAGGTTCCCCAGTAACAATAAAGAGTACGCATATATATCGCGGTTATAATAAAGTTGTTTCGGATGAAAAGTCGGAGTTGACTTGCTGGAGCTGTGACAAAATTAGCTACTTTGGAAAGGGATTGCAAAACGATGTTCGGTAATAACAATGTCAAAGGAACTAGAACAGATACGTGTCAAACGTTTACTCAGTTTCCGAGAGTTTTTCAGGTGCATAACTATATGCATCAATCTTTTCTTCCGTAGATGAAGTGCGGTTGGTTTATCCTCTCGATTGAGGTGTTTTTAAGAATCATGATAGATTTGAACGCTGATTGTAATCGTCGAGATACAATGAGGTTTAAGATGAAATCAAGTGGCAATCTTGAAGAAATGTTTAGTTTCATATGTTATAATTAATATTTTAATTCATTTTAATTGTCCAATGTCATTAGTCCACAGTCGATAGTCCACAGTAACAGTCCAATAATTCATATATAATTTAATATATAATATACGAATTAATTAATACGTGTCGTGACCTATATACGTCTCAGACTCGATCACAACTCAAACTATATATATTATTGTAGAATCAACCTCAACCCTGCATAGAGAACTCGATCATTACTGCATATAGAGTGTCTATGGTGATTCCAAATAATATATATATATGCGTCGATATGATATGTCAAAATATTGTATACGTGTCCCGATATTTAAAGTGCGTAAAATAATTACAAAAATTAAATGACGATAAATAAAAGTGCGATAATTAAATTGCGATAAATAAACTGCGATAAATAAAATGTAATCAGTTAGCTAGGAACAATTAGCTGGAACAGTTAGCGTGGATTCTTAACAAAAATTTTCATAGTTAATTTGTTTGTTTCTAACAGATTTTATTTTGTCATATGTTTTCTTCATATGCCACTTGTTGGATTCTGGGAATTCAAAATCCAAATATGAAATTGAATGAAAATGGTTATTCTGCGGTGAACGGATACGTATATCGGTGGTTGTAAGTAGGATAGTAAATGACTGTTGAATCAGCTTCGACGAATGTACAATGTAACTTATTAAGATGAAATCTAATTATTCCTCGGGTATTACCTGCCCGTTAAAAAAAAATTTCACCATTTATATTTTGTACAAAAGAACTTTTAATTACAATCTTTATGAAAACATATATACATATATATTTTCTTCAGATGAAATCATGAATTTAATGAGTTAATATGATATTAATCTCATTTGCTTTTTGGTTTGAGCTAAAATAATAAATCTACAAAACTTTTTGAAACCACATATTCTTCGCAGAATATCAATGAAGTTATGGATCAATACTTCATCGCTCATTATTGTTGGTACTCCTTGGTATCTATGGTGCGTATGATGTTGATGTTTGTGGGACAGATTATGATGTCGAGACGTGTGATGCGGATGCTGTTTGTTAGTGGTGATGATGGTATTGTTGATGTTATTGATGGTGGTGCTGATTATGCTGCTGGTGCAGCTGCTGGTGTTTGCAACCTTCGCACCATGTTCTCCAAAGCCGTCACGCGAGCGCGAAGTTCGTTAACTTCTGCTAGTACACCGGGATGATTGGCGGTTGGAGCGAGCGAATGAACAAGATTTGTAATATGGGATAGTATATAATCGTTACGAGATACTCTAGAAATGAGAGAGAAAATGGTATAGGTTCGCCGGTAAGTGCTTCAGGTTCATCGCCAATAGGGCAATTTGGTGGATGGAATGGATCACTTTCTTCTTGTCTCCAGTGATTTAGTATATTACGAACTCATCCCCAATTCATCCAGAATAGATGATGGGAAATTGGTTGATCCATTCCGGTGATGCTGCTTTCGGAGCCCGAATGGAAATCCATATCGGCATAACTGTCGGAATCTGAAGAATTCGAACTAGATGAGGAATCCATCTTGTATAATGGGGAAAATGAATTTTTGGTATGGAATAGATTATAGGAGTTAGATTTGGTACTCTTCAATACATAATTTACATATGTATATATAATACCAAAATCCCGTAAATTACGGAGAATCTTTGAAAAGATATCAGTCAAAGTTCGCAATAATAGATATGCTAAGATAAGAATTCGTCTATACACTATCAATGCAGTAAATGCAGTAAAACGTGTCTAGACTTATGAATGATAAGCAGGTAATTTCCTAAGGATGATAAGCAGATGATTTCCGACTAGAAATGATAAGCAAAACTTTTGACATGTAGACACGGTCGAAGTCCAGACTCATTAATGCATCCTAACAACTACAAGTTAGACACACAAATGCAAGACCTGGTTCGCTACGACCACCGCTCTGATACCAACTGAAAGGACCCGTCCTAATCCACCTGGACGAAGTCATCAACATTTGGTCCCATTGCGATGATCGGCTCCAAGTAATGTCCTTATATTGAGCAAATGCACAGCGGAAGACTTAATTCGTACCTGAGAATAAACATGCTTTAAAGTGTCAACCAAAAGGTTGGTGAGTTCATAGGTTTATCATAACAATCATTTCAATATGTTAATAGACCACAAGATTTCATAATCATAAACATAATACACTCGCAAGTGTATGTAAAGCATTCTAAGTGGTTGAGCACTTGGTAACCATACTTAACATTTAATCAACGTCGCATATTCCCTTTATTATGAAATCTCACTACACCGTACCAAGTGTAGTCACCAAAACGAAGTACTGTGCAACCGTTGAATACTGGTCGTCCAGTCCGGTTGGGGTTGTCAGGCCCGATAGATCTATCAACAGGATTCGCGTTTACAATACCCATGTAAATAGTAGTTACCAAGCTACAGGGAAATATGGCAGTGGTACAACTCAACGTAGAATATATTTTTAAGTACTTGTGTCTATTTTGTAAACATTTATAAAAGCAGCGCATGTATTCTCAGCCCAAAAATATATATTGCAAAAGCAATTAAAAAGGGAGCAAATGAAACTCACTTTTTCCTTGAAGGTATTTAATTCGACTTGGTCTCCGATAGATATCACGAACCTAACCATATATATATAATATATCAACATATTTTCTTTTTAAGTAATTGTTACATATATATATATATATATATATATATATATATATATATATATATATATATATATATATATATATATATATATATATATATATATATACTTTTAATACTTTTAATATTTTCTTAGTCCGTAGTTAGCAGTCCGATGTTAGTGGTCCATAATTAGTTGCTTAAATAAAATAAATAAAGACCCCATCGTATTCGTATTGATCAGAATTAATCTCAACCCATGGTACCATGTTGTCAAATGACGTGTTGCGTACATAAAGTACCGTGTTGTCAAATGACGTGTTGCGTACAATCATGAGGTCTTATGATTAATCTTCTCGCGTTGTTTACGGGTGGTCCTGAAATATATAAAAATCAAATCATAAGTAATTATATATAAAATATCATATTAATTAGAAAAGATATGATTAATTTACTTTTTCTCCAAATATTTTCGTAGCTAAACTAGCTTCGGATACCCAATCTTGTTTTAGTCGTAGTTTCTTCATTACAACTCTGTTTTTGTTGATTCAACTTGCCACTTCATTGGATCGAGTCAAATTTTAAGAATATGAACTGAAAATACCTTAGTTTGTATTCAAAATCATAGGTTATAGGTCAAACTTTGGTGAAACTTATGAAAGTGATCATTTTCCATCATAAAAACAACATTTAATGATCATTTTTCTAAAAATACTTACACTTTGAGTTAAACCATGAAATTTTTATGTGTTAATATATTCATAAGAAATATCATTTTTCCAGAACATGAACTTCCAATTCAAAGTTCAAGATGGTTTTTAATTATCCAACCCAAAACAGCCCCCGGTTGCACTCCGACGACGTAGATTCAGTTTTTAAGATGTTCTTTGTAAAACCAAATTATATCTTGTTAGGTTAGCATATCATTATGATATATTACAGGTCTTGAAGTGTTTTAAAAGTCAAGTTAGAAGGATCTATTTAGTTTGCGAACAAGTTTGAAATCATTCAAACTATGTTCTTGTTGTTAAAATTTTATACCACAAAATAAGATAGCTATATGAATATGAATTGAATAAGATTATGAACAAGGTTACTACCTCAAGTTACTTGGACAAAGTTACTGCAAAAGATAAAAAATAATCTTGGAATCAAAGAGTGGTGGAGTTAGATCAAAAGGTTGGAAGTAAACTTCTTCAAATGGGTGGTTATTTTGATATCTTTTTGAAAGAGTTTTCTTATGGTGTTTAAGGCTTGTAATTGAAGCTAAATGATGGGGAAAATGCTTGGAGATGATCAAGTATGAAGTTAGGAGTATTTTGAGAGAGAAATGAGGGTGTAGGTATGAGAAAATGGAGTGAAGAAATGGTGTTCATTTTTAAAAACGTTTTTAGTTTATAAAGAAAGAAAAGGATTCCTAATTTTGTTTTCTTACTAATAATTTATACTACTTGACAAATCCTAGTTACCTCATATCTAGGGCAGTAATAATGTTGATTAGGATGTTGATTTGATGTGTATATACCAATAGTAAATATGTATAGAAGCTGGGTATGATACGAGTACATATTCCCTAGATATACGTATAGAAATCTTGAGGAAACGGAACGAGAATTCAAATATAGCTATCTTTTGTGAATATACTTATATTGTTTTATGTATTTAAGTCCTTAAAAAGTGATTAAATACATTATATATACGATACATGTATAAGCATTATAGATTATAAGTATATATATCAAAGAATGTTACGTATAGTTATCGTTTTGAAAACTTAAGTTAGTAGTTTCAAAATATACTTATAACTCATTGTCATTAGTACACAATGAGATGTTAAACCATCCTTAGATCATGTTAAATATATATAAATACATATATATACACAAACGTATAATTATCGTATGTTATATAGTTCGTGATATCATCGGTCATATTGGACGGTCAAACGTTGTGTAAAACTCTTTTCAAAACACAAGTCTCAACAATTTGGATTGCTTATCATGTTGGTATGGTTTAATTTATGTAAATATTAATCTCATAAGTATAATTTGGTCGGAAAATTCCGGGTCATTACATAAAGTAGTTGTTTTCTCGGACCATAGCGCCTTAAGACACTTGTTACAGAATAATGAGACCAAGCCTAGGTTGACTAGGTGGATTTTTTTGTTACAAGAGTTTGACTTAGAGATAAGGGATAAGAAAGGGGTAGAGAATGTAGTAGCGGACCATTTGTCTAGGATACCTCCTCCACCCTTTGACCTAGCTAAGCCGATCCAGGAAAATTTCCCGGACGATTGTTTGTTTAGTGTTGTGGAAGTATCGTGGTTTGTGCATATTGTTAATTACTTGGTGACCAACAAAGTACCGGAGCATTGGAACAAGCACAAGAGGGATTAATTTTTCTCACACGTTAAGCGTTATATTTGGGAGGATCCGATTCTTTACGTAATTGGACCTAACCAAATACCGAGGTTCTGCATAATGACATACTAGCTTATTGTCATACTTTTGTGAAAGGACCCGTTCATATACATTATAAACGATTCACAATAGTTGATTACATTGCGAGGTATTTGACCTCTATATGATACATTTTACAAACATTGCATTCGTTTTTAAAAGACAAACTTTCTTTACATCGAAAATTGACAGGCATGCATACCATTTCATAATATCCACTATCCAACTATAAATTGATTTAATAATAATCTTTGATGAACTCAATGACTCGAATGCAACGTTCTTCGAAATATGCTATGAAAGACTCCAAGTAATATCTTTTAAATGAGCAAATGCACAGCGGAAGATTTCTTTAACACCTGAGAATAAACATGCTTTAAAGTGTCAACCAAAAGGTTGGTGAGTTCATTAGTTTATCATAATCATTTATTTCCATCATTTTAATAGACCACAAGAATTTCATTTCCAGTTCTCATAAATATACGTCCCATGCATAGAGACAAAAATAATCATTCATATGGTGAACACCTGGTAATCGACATTAACTAGATACATACAAGAATATCCCCTATCATTCCGGGATCCTCCTTCGGACATGATATAAATTTCGAAGTACTAAAGCATCCGGTACTTTGGATGGGGTTTGTTAGGCCCAATAGATCTATCTTTAGGATTCGCGTTAATTAGGGTGTATGTTCCCTAATTCTTAGATTACCAGACTTTAATAAAAAGGGGCATATTCGATTTCGATAATTCAACCATACAATGTAGTTTCAATTACTTGTGTCTATTTTGTCAAACATTTATAAAAGCGCATGTATTCTCAGTCCCAAAAATATAAAGGGTAAAAAGGCAAATGAAACTCACCATACTATATTTCGTAGTAAAAATACATATAACGTCAATGAGCAAGTGCAAGGTTGGCCTCGGATTCACGAACCTAAATTAATTATATATATTTATGTGTTGGTTAATATTTGTCTAACAAATTAGGTCAAGTCATAGTGTACCACAATCCTAATGCTCGAGACTAGTATGCAAAAGTCAACAAAAGTAAATTTGACTCAAAATAATTTCTAAAAATCTATACATGATTAATATATAGTTTAAATATCGTCATTTTATATTTTTAAAAGATTTATTAGAGTAACTAATATAATTTATTTATTAATAAATAAAATTTTATATTAAATTTATATAATAAAATATACTTTTATATATATTAAGTAATAAAATTTATAGGGTTCATTTAATATCATAAAGATAATATGATTGGTATTATTAAAGTAAGTTATTACACGTAGTAAAATATGTTTGTATTACATATTTATTTGATTAAATAATATCTATAATGATAGTAAGTAAAAGTTGTATTATTTTGTAATAATAATTATTATTATAAAAATATCAATATTTATAATTACTAAGATGACATTATGATAAAACGATAATTCTAATTATGATAACTTTAATATTTACGATAATTTTTAATATTATCTTTAAAATAATAATTCTATTTAAAATAATAATAATAATGATATTTTATAGTAACAATGACATTTCTATTAAAATAACAATTTTTGTTAAAATGATAGTTTTAATACTAACGATACTTTTAATAATAATAGTAATGATAAAAATAATAAGAACGATAATTTTATCTAAATCAATATCTTATAATATTTTAATTTCATCATGATACTCTTACTCATTATTTCCTAATCATTTCGTTTAATAGCTTTTAATCGTCTTTTATATCGTGTTCATAATAATGATAATAATAGTAATCAAAATAATTAGGTGTTACTAATATTAGTTTTAATTACAATAATACTAATAATGATAATTACTATGACATTATTAACGATAATGATAATATAATAATAATAATAACAATAACTATTTTTAAATAAAGATATATATATTAATAATGATAATAATAATAATGATAATAATAATAATAATAATAATAATAATAATAATTAGATAATAATAATAATAATACTAATTATAACTTTAATGATAATAACGATAGTAATAATAATAAAAATAAAATTTTTTAATGATAAATCCTTTTATTGATAAAGATAATAATAATAATAATAATAATAATAATAATTATAATAATAATAATAATAATAATAATAATAATAATAATAATAATAATAATAATAATAATAATAATAATAATAATAATAATAAGATAAAACTAGAACGACGATAATAACGACGATAATAATAATCATTTTTAATAGTAATACAAAAATTCGATGGACTATAACTTCAAATCCGTTCATCGAAATCATTCGATATGTAAATGAAAAGTTCTTAATTTTTCGCTAGCTTTCCAACGACATGCATATCTTATACCTTATCTCAGTCGCATATATAACTAATTCAGGATTTAACATAACCTAACTAAAGGCAATATTAAAAGTACAAACATGCATAATCCTATATACTCGAGCACTAGTCAGGGATACACTATTAGTATGTAAAAGTTAAATTATGAGTACTCACGTATCAATATTGAGATTCAATATTGCAGGAAAGGTACGTAGACGCAACGGAGATGATAAACACTAGTTTGACTCACGAGCAATACTCCCGAACCATACCCATAACCTTCATAGCTATAACCCATAATTTCCTTAGCTCTATCCCGCTCGAAAAACAATTTCGAAATCACTCGGACATCACTCCGTCGCAATATTTTATGTATACTAATAATATCTTGAAACAATACGGAGTAAATATATATATGTAAATCGATTGAGAGAGTTTAGAGAAAAATATTTTCAAGTTTCTATTAAATAATGAAACCTATTGAATTCTATTTATAATAAATTTTTGAATTATTAAAGTGAATTATTAAAGTATGAATTATTAAAGTGAATTATTAAAGTATGAATTATTAAAGTGAATTATTAAAGTATGAATTATTAAAGTGAATTATTAAAGTTAAAGTAAAGTAAAAATAAAGTAAAGGTAAAGTTTAAGTATAGTAAAAGTATAAAACTATGTACGTATAATACGCGTATAAATATATATAATATTAATTTAAATCGTTATATATATTTAATATAAATATCGTTATCTTTATCATACTGGTTAAGTAATGAGTTGTCAAAAGTAGTTCTAGATATTTATAAAAGTTATATATGTTTTAATAATAATGTTCTTTTTAAACTGAAAATATTTTTGTACGTTTGAAACTAAATTAAATAAATATGATAATTTTGTTTTCCAAAACTAAATATATTTAAGAATCATTTTGTTTAAAGGTTAAAATAATGGAAATCGTTATATCATAAAATGTTTTAGAAAAGTAGAATCATATATATTCATAATAGATTTCAAGTTTTTAAATTACAGTCTGTTGGTGAAGCATGCGATAAAGTTCAAAGGTTAATTAAACGTATGAAATTATTTTAATAAAAAATGTCGAGTTACTTAACTTGTCGATATCCAACATCTAAGTTATTTACACTTCACGTTCTTACTTATAAATCACTTTACCATTTTCCGAATGTTGTCAAAAAGAATAGATTTCTTAAATCACAGTGGACCTCATAACATAGACCCGTAATCATATCACAATGTATCTGATAAATCAATCATTTGATATTATCTTCTAATTCCATCGATAAACATATTGAAACAAATACGTTCATGTAAAGTATTATACGTTTAATACTTTATTAATATTCTCAAGTTATATAATATACATATATATACATATTTATTTATATATAACGGTTCGTGAATCGTCGGAATTTGGTCGAGGTTATAATGAATGTATGAACACAATTTAAAATTTTTGAGATTTAACTTAACAAACTTTGCTTATCGTGTCAGAATAATATAAAGATAAAGTTTAAATTTGGTTGAAAATTTCTGGGTTGTCACAGTACCTACCCGTTAAGGAAATTTCGTCCCGAAATTTGAATGGGATGGTCATGGCTGACAATAAGTATGTTTTCATGATGTATACGAGTTGGAATTTAGAGTTTTATTATCATCAAGTAATATAGATAAAGCAATTTGATTTTTGTGAAGAGTACGAGTGAAGTTATCACAAAAGAATGAAATGAGTAAATGCACGTTCTTTTTATCCAATGACATAGTCACGGTAGATTTCCGAAATTCAAGGAATTTAGAAAAAATCTTCGTAATAAGATTTGGTTCTTCAGTAATTAAGGAAGTTAGGATCCGCTTTGATTAAATGCGATAATCTGTATTGATTTCTCTGTCGGATATTTTACTATATATCCACCCCCTTCGTTTCCTTATTTCCACAACTCACACCTTTTATTCTTTCTCCCTCAATTCATACTTTATAGCATTCGCTAATATGCTCCATCCAGTTCTGATTCTTGATATACTCCTAACTTTCATATCTGTCATTCTTCTTTTTCATCTACCGCCAGAAGAATCTATTTACTTCTACTATACTCTTGGTTTTATTGTGTTTTTAGTTCTCCCATGTCTTTATATTGCTATATGCATCGATATATATGGTTTGTAATTTCTGGGTTGTTGTTGGGTTTTATATCTTCCCTTATACTTCAAAGTCCCTGCTTCTGTCTTCTATAATCATTATCATTCACAGTTAATACTCCCTCCTATTTGCTGCGATTTATACTCCAATTTCTATTTTGGAGCTTTGTCCTTTCGTTTCTTCTTTTTGCGATTAAGCATCGCTTGTAATGGTCCATAATTCGTAGATATAAATTTCAGAATGAACATTGTTAATGTTCTAAGAAGGAAATGGTAATGGCACGGTCTTGATTTGTTAAATTACCAGAATACCCTGGAAAAGACCGAATCATCAAGAAATATTTTCTTAATATTTTAGAGGTTAAATAGAATACAAGAGTCGTGTAACATGGCACATGATGATGTTATGATCTGTGAATCATCACGTTCCATTTAAAAACTCAGCATGAGTTACTGTAATATAATCACGTTGATCAAGTGTCATTATATTATACTAACTCATGCTTCAGTTCCCAACACTACTTCAATAGTATACATATTTTAAATTCGAATTTTTCAGAATTTAGAAACTAAAATAGTTTCTTTTATGATGTAACACAGATAGCGCAAAGAGATAAATGATTTCGAATAACAATAGTTATGAAGATATCTTCAGAAACATTGAAGATATTTATAATGAAAGATATGATGATATCTTAGAATATCTAAGATCAGAGAATTATGAAGAATATTATTCACAAGAGTTTAGAGTCAGGAGTAAGGTATTTGATAATAATTTCAGCAGACACTGAATCATTTGGATTCTTTGAAGGCAGGTTTAGTCTTTGTGATTTGTCCATAGCCTCCTTCATGGTTTGCTTATTCCGTTTTACAGTTCCAAACCTTCTCCTTTTCTGAGCTTTTCCAACACACTATCCTTTATTATCAAACTTTTGACTGTTAAGGTCGTTTACAGTTTTTGCTGCTTCATCAGCATTTTCCAAACTTCGGAGAACTAGTTCACAGTTTAGGGTGTTTTTCAGAAACTTCACATTCAAAGTATATAAGTCTAGGAGATAGACGTTATATATACACCTATAACCGTTGGCGGAGACATGCTGCAAGATTTCAAAATACTGATTGCTGATTCCCAGTAATTGGCATGACAATTCTTGTTACAAGATGCGGATGAGTAAATGATGGGGTTTCGATAAATATAATGACTCGGAAAGTCAAAGATCAGTGAAGTTGTTGGTAAGTTCATTTCTAATGTGGTGAGACATAAAAGGTTCTCCGGTCACGATGACGAAAGGGCAACGTCTATATCAAGATTATAATAGGACTGTTTCAACTAAAAAGTCGAAGTTGACTTGTTGGAGCTGTGACAAAACTGACTAATTTGAAATGCCAAAGGGTCTGACATGAATACGTGTTAAATTATGACTCTGGTTTCGAGAGCTTTTCAGATGCAAGACTGTGGTTAATATGTGGTTGGATCATCATCTCAATTTTTCATTATTTGAAGTGTCTTCAGGAATTTCGAAGGGCTTTGAACACATATTGTAATCGTTAATATACATATGATGTTCTAACACAGTTTTGAAGTCAAAGTATAGCTTGTGAAAGATGTAAGGATCTAAAAGTGATGATTTTGGTCATATCTCGAGTTGAATTCTGAGATTTCAAAATCAAAATATGTAATTAAATTTTGAATGAGTATGGTTGTTTTGATTTCTATAAAAGAATGTATATTGTTGTGAAAGTAGGAGGTATAATGGATGATTTGCTGAATCAGATTCGAAGAATGTAACATATTAATTGTGAATTTATATATCTCTCGGGTATTACCTACCCGTTAAAAAAAAATTTCACAATTAACATTTTGTACAAAAGAATTTTATTACAGTCTTTATGAAAATATATATATATATATATATATATATATATATATATATATATATATATATATATATGTATATTTTCTTTAGATGTAACATAGATTTAATGAGTTAATGTTAAATTAAACTCATTTGATTTACGGTTGAAACTACAATTGAATAATCCTTAAAGGCTTTAAAAAAATTACATAACTTTTACGGAGTATTTCTTTAATGATATTGAAATTATTAATCAATACTTTATTATTTGTTGATGTATGATGTTCGGTTCGTGGAATTCTTGTGAATTTCGCAAAGTACGAATGATGTTATTTGAAAAGTTTCGAGTACATCGATGATGAATGTGTAAAATCAAACATATATTTGAATAATATACTTGATTTATTATGAGATGGAATTTATTGAATTAAAACAGAGATTGTAGTTAACGATGGTTAAGTTGCGGGCGTAGGACGTACATTATTACATATTTGTAATATGAATTAACCGAGTAGTTAAGATTCACACACAATAGCTTAGCATGGAAAGATTTATTTTTATTTCAAAATATATATATATATATATATATATATATATATATATATATATATATATATATATATATATATATATATATATATATAAAATATACATATAATTTCTTCATAGGGAATGAGTTAACTCTTCGTAACTCGTTGATGCAATATACGCGTTATTGATTCATAGTGATGTCCACAGTGATTCTTGAATTGACGGAGTTTGTGATGTTATAGGTGTTGTTGATTCTTATGTTGACTGTACTGACGATGCTAATGACGCTGACGATACTGTTGATGCTGTTGGTAAAACAAGTTTAGCTTATTAATCACACACCATTTTTGTCAGGGTTTCTACTCTTACTTCTATCATTTTGGTTTGCTTAACTGATTTATGGTTAGGGCTAGATTAGATAATCTCTAAAACTTTAGAGATTACATAATCGCCGCGGAATGTTTCTCCAATGAAGTTATGAATTAATACTTCACCAGTTATTGTTGTTGGTACTCCTTGGTATCCATGGTGCGTATGACGTTGATGCTAGTGGGATAGATTGTGAAGTTGAGGTTTACGACGTGGTTGTGGTTGGAGGTGGTAATGGTACTGTTGGCGTTGATGATGGTGGTACTGGTTATGCTGCTGGTGCTGCTGCTGGTGTTTGTAATCTCTGCACCATATTCTCCAAAGCCACTACCCGAGCGCGAAGCTCGTTGACTTCTTCTATTACACCGGGGTGGTTGTCGGTTCGGGCGAGCAGATAAATAAAATCTAGAATTTGATGTAATATATAATCGTGACGAGATACTCTGGAAATGAGCGAGAAAATGTGTTTCGGACAGGTTTGCCGGTAAATGCTTCAGAATCTTCGTCAAGAGGACAATGTGGTGGATGGAAGGGATCACCTTCTTCTTATCTCCAATGATTAAGGAGGCTACGAACCCATCCCCAATTCATCCAGAATAGGTGATGACTGATTGGTTGATCTATTCCGGTCATACTGCTGTCGGAGCTTGAATGAGATTCCATTTCGAAATCTGAGTGACTTGAACTGATGACGAATTCCATTTCGTACGATTGGATAAAGGATTTTTTTTCCGATATGAAATGATTTTGGCTAACGGATGGTATTCTAATTACATAGAATATATATATATGCCTTTCAAAAAAAAAAAAGAATATATATATATATATATATATATATATATATAGATCAAAAGATTTCATAGATTACGGAGGACTTTGCGGGATATGTCAGGAAAAGTTTAAAGTAACAGATACGATAAGATATGATTTAGCAGATATGCTAAGATATGAATTTTTGTCTATACACTATTCATGCAATCAATGCAGCAAGACGTGTCTTAGACTAAAAATGATAAGCAGGTAATTTTCTGAGGATGATAAGTAGTTAATTTTCGACACAAAATGATAAGCAAAACTTTTGACATGCAGACACGATCGAAGTCCAGACTCACTAATGCATCCTATCGACTTATCAGTTAGACACACTAATGCAGACCTGGTTCGCTAAGACCACCGCTCTGATACCAACTGAAAGGACCCGTTCATATACATTATAAACGATTCACAATAGTTGATTACATTGCGAGGTATTTGACCTCTATATGATACATTTTACAAACATTGCATTCGTTTTTAAAAGACAAACTTTCTTTACATCGAAAATTGACAGGCATGCATACCATTTCATAATATCCACTATCCAACTATAAATTGATTTAATAATAATCTTTGATGAACTCAATGACTCGAATGCAACGTTCTTCGAAATATGCTATGAAAGACTCCAAGTAATATCTTTAAAATGAGCAAATGCACAGCGGAAGATTTCTTTAACATCTGAGAATAAACATGCTTTAAAGTGTCAACCAAAAGGTTGGTGAGTTCATTAGTTTATCATAATCATTTATTTCCATCATTTTAATAGACCACAAGAATTTCATTTCCAGTTCTCATAAATATACGTCCCATGCATAGAGACAAAAATAATCATTCATATGGTGAACACCTGGTAATCGACATTAACTAGATACATATAAGAATATCCCCTATCATTCCGGGATCCTCCTTCGGACATGATATAAATTTCGAAGTACTAATGCATCTGGTACTTTGGATGGGGTTTGTTAGGCCCAATAGATCTATCTTTAGGATTCGCGTCAATTAGGGTGTCTGTTTCCTAATTCTTAGATTACCAGACTTTAATAAAAAAAGGGGCATATTCGATTTCGATAATTCAACCATAGAATGTAGTTTCAATTACTTGTGTCTGTTTCGTCAAACATTTATAAAAGCGCATGTATTCTCAGTCCCAAAAATATAAAGGGTAAAAAGGCAAATGAAACTCACCATACTGTATTTCGTAGTAAAAATACATATAACGTCAATGAGCAAGTGCAAGGTTGGCCTCGGATTCACGAACCTAAATTAATTATATATATTTATGTGTTGGTCAATATTTGTCTAACAAATTAGGTCAAGTCATAGTGTACCACAATCCTAATGCTCGAGACTAGTATGCAAAAGTCAACAAAAGTAAATTTGACTCAAAATAATTTCTAAAAATCTATACATGATTAATATATAGTTTAAATATCGTCATTTTATATTTTTAAAAGATTTATTAGAGTAACTAATATAATTTATTTATTAATAAATAAAATTTTATATTAAATATATATAATAAAATATACTTTTATATATATATTAAGTAATAAAATTTATAGGGTTCATTTAATATCATAAAGATAATATGATAGGTATTATTAAAGTAAGTTATTACACGTAGTAAAATATGTTTGTATTACATATTTATTTGATTAAATAATATCTATAATGATAGTAAGTAAAAGTTGTATTATTTTGTAATAATAATTATTATTATAAAAATATCAATATTTATAATTACTAAGATGACATTATGATAAAACGATAATTCTAATTATGATAACTTTAATATTTACGATAATTTTTAATATTATCTTTAAAATAATAATTCTATTTAAAATAATAATAATAATGATATTTTATAGTAACAATGACATTTCTATTAAAATAACAATTTTTGTTAAAATGATAGTTTTAATACTAACGATACTTTTAATAATAATAGTAATGATAAAAATAATAAGAACGATAATTTTATCTAAATCAATATCTTATAATATTTTAATTTCATCATGATACTCTTACTCATTATTTCCTAATCATTTCGTTTAATAGCTTTTAATCGTCTTTTATATCGTGTTCATAATAATGATAATAATAGTAATCAAAATAATTAGGTGTTACTAATATTAGTTTTAATTACAATAATACTAATAATGATAATTACTATGACATTATTAACGATAATGATAATATAATAATAATAATAATAACAATAACTATTTTTAAATAATGATATATATATTAATAATGATAATAATAATAATGATAATAATAATAATAATAATAATAATAATTAAATAATAATAATAATAATAATAATACTAATTATAACTTTAATGATAATAACGATAGTAATAATAATAAAAATAAAATTTTTTAATGATAAATCCTTTTATTGATAAAGATAATAATAATAATAATAATAATAATAATAATAATAATAATAATAATAATAATAATAATAATAATAATAATAATAATAATAATAAGATAAAACTAGAACGACGATAAAAACGACGATAATAATAATCATTTTTAATAATAATACAAAAATTTGATGGACTATAACTTCAAATCCGTTCATCGAAATCATTCGATATGTAAATGAAAAGTTCTTAATTTTTCGCTAGCTTTCCAACGACATGCATATCTTATATCTTATCTCAGTCGCATATATAACTAATTCAGGATTTAACATAACCTAACTAAAGGCAATATTAAAAGTACAAACATGCATAATCCTATATACTCGAGCACTAGTCAGGGATACACTATTAGTATGTAAAAGTTAAATTATGAGTACTCACGTATCAATATTGAGATTCAATATTGCAGGAAAGGTACATAGACGCAACGGAGATGATAAACACTAGTTTGACTCACGAGCAATACTCCCGAACCATACCCATAACCTTCATAGCTATAACCCATAATTTCCTTAGCTCTATCCCGCTCGAAAAACAATTTCGAAATCACTCGGACATCACTCCGTCGCAATATTTTATGTATACTAATAATATCTTGAAACAATACGGAGTAAATATATATATGTAAATCGATTGAGAGAGTTTAGAGAAAAATATTTTCAAGTTTCTATGAAATAATGAAACCTATTGAATTCTATTTATAATAGATTTTTGAATTATTAAAGTGAATTATTAAAGTATGAATTATTAAAGTATGAATTATTAAAGTGAATTATTAAAGTATGAATTATTAAAGTGAATTATTAAAGTTAAAGTAAAGTAAAAATAAAGTAAAGGTAAAGTTTAAGTATAGTAAAAGTATAAAACTATGTACATATAATACGCGTATAAATATATATAATATTAATTTAAATCGTTATATATATTTAATATAAATATCGTTATCTTTATCATACTAGTTAAGTAATGAGTTGTCAAAAGTGGTTCTAGATATTTATAAAAGTTATATATGTTTTAATAATAATGTTCTTTTTAAACTGAAAATATTTTTGTACGTTTGAAACTAAATCAAATAAATATGATAATTTTGTTTTTCAAAACTAAATATATTTAAGAATCATTTTGTTTAAAGGTTAAAATAATGGAAATCGTTATATCATAAAACGTTTTAGAAAAGTAGAATCATATATATTCATAATAGATTTCAAGTTTTTAAATTACAGTCTGTTGGTGAAGCATGCGATAAAGTTCAAAGGTTAATTAAACGTATGAAATTATTTTAATAAAAAATGTCGAGTTACTTAACTTGTCGATATCCAACATCTAAGTTATTTACACTCCACGTTCTTACTTATAAATCACTTTACCATTTTCTGAATGTTGTCAAAAAGATTAGATTTCTTAAATCACAGTGGACCTCATAACATAGATCCGTAATCATATCACAATGTATCTGATAAATCAATCATTTGATATTATCTTCTAATTCCAGCGATAAACATATTGAAACAAATACGTTCATGTAAAGTATTATACGTTTAATACTTTATTAATATTCTCAAGTTATATAATATATATATATACATATTTATTTATATATAACGGTTCGTGAATCGTCGGAATTTGGTCGAGGTTATAATGAATGTATGAACACAATTTAAAATTTTTGAGATTTAACTTAACAAACTTTGCTTATCGTGTCGGAATAATATAAAGATAAAGTTTAAATTTGGTTGAAAATTTCCGGGTTGTCACATTTTGCATGTGGGGGACACTATGGAATAAAGAAAACCGGGTACAAAGTACTCGACTCAGGTTTCTTTTGGCCTTCTATCTTCAAAGATGCATGTGAGTATGTTAAAAATTGTGAAATATGTCAAAGGATAGGGGAATTTATAGACGTAATGTAATGCTCATGAACCCAATTTTGGTTTGTGAGTTTTTTTAAGTCTCGGGTATAGACTTTATGGGACCTTTCCCACCACCCTTCGGGTTTGAGTATATATTAGTGGCCGTCGACTATGTTTTCAAATGGGTGGAAGCTGAGGCCACTCGGACCAATGACCACAAGGTTGTTCTTAGTTTTGTAAAAAAAAATATTTTGTGTCGTCATGGTATCCCTAGGGCTATTATTAATGATGGGGGTTCACACTTTAAGAACTCACATTTTGCTAAACTTTTGAGGAATTATGGGGTAAACCACCTTATTGTTAAGCCTTACTATCCCCAAACAATTGGGCAAGTGGAGGTATCTAATAGGGAACTCAAAAGAATTTTAGAAAAAACCATGAATCCTAATCGCAAAGATTGGTCTTTAAGACTAGACGATGCGCTTTGGGCCTATCGAACGACATACAAAACCCCTATTGGTACTTCACCTTACCGACTTGTATATGGGAAGGCATGTCACTTACCTGTTGAAATTGAGCATCGTACAGAGTGGGCTATTAAACAGGTTAACATGAACATAGACGAGGCGAGAAAAGTAAGGAAGTTAGAACTGTCAGAGTTAGAGGAGTTGAGATGCGATGCATATGAAAGCTCAAAAATTTACAAGGAGAAAATAAAAGCTTTTCATGATGAGCAAATCATAAGGCGGACGTTTGTGGTAGGACAAAATGTTTGGTTGTTTAATTCGAGATTGAAGCTATTTGCAAGAAAATTGAGAAGTAAATGGGATGGGCCATATGTTGTTACTAAGGTTACTCCGCATGGGGAAATTCAAATACAAGATCCAAAGGATGGATAACCATTCTTGGTTAATGGGCAACGGTTGAAAATCTCTCCGAATTCTTCACTTGAAGACATTAAACTAGTTGAAACGGTTCACTTTGAGCCAATGGAAGTTCATCAACTTAAAATGATTCGGGTCGGAGAACCAAAGAAGTATGTTAGCAAAGAAAGCCTTGATGCATGGATTGATGAAAATGTTAGTATTAGCCATGTGCCCGGTTATGATACTTGGGATTATGATGGGCGATTTGATGATGCGCCCGATGATGTGGTATCTGAGGTTATTTCGGATGAGTGTTTTGAGGAATTTCATGAAGATTAGTCGTTAGATGAAGATGTTAAAGGAAGACCGGTGATCCTTCGCCATGAAGAAGATCCGGTTGAGATATTTTTCGAGTGAAGTTTCATCGGGGTATTACCTCATTTTGTTACTGATCATCGTGAATTCAAAGTGATAGCCGATTTAGGATCTTCGATTAATATCATGTCATATGCGTTGTACAAGCAATTGTTTCATGAAAAGTGTTCTTTATGATCGTTGAGGGAATCAAACTCGATAATTACATTTGAAAACAACGCAAAGTGTAAGGCATACGGGTTGCTGCGCAATCTGATGATTAGTATTAAAGTAGTTTTTATTGAAGCACCTTTCACTATCTTCGACATGCCAACAGATGAAGAAGTCGCGTTGTTAGTGGGACATGGTTTGATTGCAACCGCGGGTGGTAAATTAGATCCGGCAGCGGGTGCTATTACTTTTGAAGGTGGAAATGGAATTTTTAGATTTTGTAATTCGGAGAATATGAGATTCCCTTCGGCGTATATAGTTGAAAGAGAGTTCATAGATGAGTATACTATGATGATCGGGGTGCAAGAGGAAGAAACGAATGAAGTACTTAACAAAGAAGAGGTCGATGATACTATTGATATGGAAGAGATTTATCAAACTGTTGAGTGTTGGGGAAATCTACTCGATCAACGCTTAAATTCTGAATTGAATGATGATGAGAAAGATGAGATTTTATGCGATTCAATGAAATGAAGGTACAAAGAATTCAAGAAAGCTCGAGGTGATTATAAGTTGACTGAAAGAATGTTGTTTGAATTAAAACCAGAGGAACAAGAAGTGCTTCTAGAAATCATCGAAGAAGAAAAGTCCTTTCATTTTTATTTGGAAAGACAATTGAAGCGAAAAAGTGATGAAGGTTCAAGTAAAATTGAAACTGTTCACGTCAAAACGATAGAAGAAGCACTTAAAAAAGAAAAGGAATCGGATATAAATGTGGATGAGATTCGAGAAACACTTGAGCATATGTGGGGCAAAGAACAAACGGACAAGTTTATGAAAAACACTAAGAATTCTTTTTTCGATGATAAAGGTTGTACAATTGAAGAGGTTGAGTGCACAAAACCCATACCGTAATGTCAATATAAGCCTTGAAGAAGGTTAAGAGATCCAGGTGAGTTCTTAGTTGTGTGTCGGTTTTGGAATGAAAAGGATTACACAACATTGTTAGATTCGAGTATAAGTGTTAATACTATGCCAGCTATAATTGCAATGCCTTTGGGTAATCGGGAGTTAGTTCGTACCAATACGGATATTCGTTTTGAGAATCAAACTGTTGATAAGCGAATCAGAATCGTGGAGGATGTTACTCTTATTATTCACGGTGTTGGCTATAAAGAAGACTTTTTCATAATGAATTGTGCACCGGATGAGAAAAGTCCAATAGTGCTGGGGCGGGTTTCTTGGCAACTGTGCGAACGTCATTATATTTTGATACGGGAACATTGGTGATAAAAGATGAAGACATAATGATCGCTCTCAATCATCGATTTGGATATGGATTTGACTCTAGCAACATCGGAGTCAAGGATACCGGAGATTGCTAAGCATGGAAGAGGAGTCGAGTGCGCGACACCGAAATAAACACCGCACGACCTTGTAAAGTTTGTAAGCTTTTCTTTCTATTTTTCTACATACGAGCGGAAAACGGACCATATTTTATGAGGCAACACGGGTTGGATTTATGGACTATCTCTATTTTAGAGCATTGAGGACAATGCTTTGCTCTAAGTGTGGGAGGGGGTCAAGACTTAGACTTTGTCCCGAGAAAAAAAAGGGGGCCCAGCCGCAAAATGCGATGGCCAGCCGCAAATTGCGGCCGAGTTTTTGAGCGAACAACATCAGGGTTAAAACATGCGCAAGCCTTGTTTTTGCGGCCCAACCGTAAATTACGCCCCTTTACCGCAAATTGCGACTGGGGGGTCGGTCACCACTTAAAAAAACAAAACAGTTTTTTTAAACCCCCTTTCACCTTGAACCCGTCGCCTATTTGCACACACACAAACAGACCCTAAGTTTTTGATTTCTTTCACAATTTCGCTTATAATCCATCAATTAATAATCATCTAACATCATTCCAACATCAAAATCATCATAAAAATCAAAGCTATTGGGTTTAATTGGGTGTTCTTGAGAAAAACCCAAATTCAAGGGTTTAAAAGTTGACAAAATTGATGAAATGGTCCCTGTGGTTTGTACCAAAAAGCTGGTTTCGTCCCTAGGCTTTTTTTTTGATGGATTTCGTCCCCGACTTATGTCCCTTCTGCTGGTTTGGTCCTTATTTCTAACGGTCATCTGTTTTAGACGTTAAATGGAAGCACGTGCCAAAAACGTGATGGGTAATTTCGGAATTACATTTTAAGGGACCTTTTGAGCAGTTTTTAAACTTAAATGATATTAATAGCTTCACCTAACTCAATCGTTGTCTCTTTAAATTCAGGTGCAAAATCCATCTTCTACCTCTCGCCATCTGAAAAAATCAACACAAATTCGTTCAATTTAGGGCTTCATTACTCAGTGTCTTCAAGATGGTTAATTGTTATTGTGGTTTGATAGCTGTACGCAAATGTTCCTGGACCGACAGAAACCTAGGTCGACGTTTTTATTGTTGCCCAAATCAGGTAATTAATGAACTGAATAACGAATTGGATTTTGATTCTATGTTTTGTAGGTATTATTAATCGTTACATTTAATCAATTTTGGTCCTTTTGCTTCAGTCTTCAGATTGCCATTTTTTCTTGTGGTTTGACCCACCAATGGGTGCACGTGCTGTTGCAATCATTCCAGGATTATTGAACAGGATAAACAGGCCGGAGAAGATAGTTAAAACGTTGAAGATGATTTTGATGCTTAGTTGGTTTTTCTTTGTTGTTTATGCTGTGCTAAACTAGTAGGTTGTTGTTAGTCATCGTCTTGTAGTTTGGTTAGTAAGTTTGTGGTAATTTATTGGTTAGGTTCAATGAAATGGTCATTGTATTTAGTTTTGGTTGTGTAACTCATTCTACTGTCTTTTGGTTCAATGTAATGTGTAATGAAATGGTCAAAAAAAGAGTGTTTTGGTATTATGTAATGAAATGGTTCAATGTAATGTTCAAAGAAATGGTATCATAACAACTACTTTAACAAACCATCATCTAACATAAAACTACCATTACAATAAACCTGGAATAATTGGCAACATCAAACAACATGTCCAAAATACATGATCAGTACACTGATAATCAAACAAGTTCAAAAGACATAAACCACTACAAGTTCAAAGGACATAAACCATTACAAGTTCAAAAGACAATAAAAAACAAGGCATCACCAACTACACAACATGCCCTTTCCCTTTCTTCTTGCTAGCAGCTTCACTTGACATCTTCCTTTTCTTCCCATCATTGCCATCATCTCCACAACCCCTAGAGTTATGCCCATACAATTTACACTTACCACATTGCACAGTCTTCCCCTTTCTTGTCAATTTCCCCCTGTTATTAGCATCTTCCTTCTCATCCATTAATTTCCTCCTTGATTTCTTAGGCCTGCCTGCAGTCTTGATCTTTTTTGGTGGTAACAGTTTTACAAGTACAGAAGACTTCACCCACAACTCTCTCCCATTAACAGGTTGAATGCTAAAAGCATAGGCTTGTTTCCAAGTTTCTAGTCTATAAACATGATGAACCCAGTCTTCAACATGCCCTACTTCCATTGAATTCTCAGTCATGTTATATAAACATGCAACAACATGCTTACATGGCATGCCTGTTATCTCCCATTTTCTACAAGCACATGACCTATTCTGCATATCCACCACAACTTGGTCACCATGAGGACCATTCACCTGATATTGCCCAGTACCATTCCACAAAACAACACAACTGTTAGCTTCTCTCTTCACCACATCAAATAACTTAGTAGCAGTAGGAGTTAGAGGTCCATCACTTTTGGCAGCCACATTCAACACATTAGCAATCCTTTTCATCAAATACTCTCTTATATACTCCAATGCAGTCACTATTGGCTTGTCCCTAGCATCACACAACCACCTATTCAAAACCTCACACATGTTGTTTAGCAAAACATCAGACACTGCCCTATGTGAGAAATGGCTTCCAGCCCAATGTTTTGGTGGAATGTCATCTAGTTATTTGTGACATCTTGCATCCAATTTTTTCATCTCCAATATAGCCCTTTCAAACTGTGGTACAGTTGTTGCCCTAGCACAGTTCCACAAGTGATTTTTAAAAGCATGTCCTCTCCACCCTTTTGCCTTCATATTCTCATGAATATGTCTTAGACAAAATCGATGCTCAGCACAAGGAAATTGCTGTTGAATAGCAGGAAGGAGACCCTGTACATTCAAAAGCATATTGCACAATGTAATAATAGTACATCATATTAACATAAAAATTATTAACCAAATAAATCATACCTTTTGTCTGTCACTTATGAAAGTGAAGTTTGACATAGGTGTAATCTCCAAATCTTCAGCTAATAATTTCAAAAACCATTCCCATGATGAAAAACACTCCTGCTCAACTATAGCATATGCTACTGGGTAAATACCATTGTTGCAATCTATACCAACAGCAGTCAACATGTGTCCAGTTGCAGGCTCCTTTATAAAAGCACCATCAACACCAAGCAAGTCTCTTTCAATTGTTTTAAAACATTGTTTCAACACTCCTAAACAGATGCACACCCTTTTAAACACATGTGTTTTAGCTTTTGGATTATTATTCTCAGTTTGAACCCTCACAGTTGTTCCTGGGTTACACCTAACTAACTCTTCAAGGTAATCCCTCAGATCTGCATACTGATCAATGTAATCACCTTTCAAAATTTGTTTTGCCTTACTCAGTGCCCTATAAGCCTTGAATTTAGAAACTTGTAACTCATGCTTTGCTTCCATTTGAGCCTTAACAGCTTTTGTTGGAAGGTTAGGGTTAGATGCTAATTGGTCAACCAATTGTTTAGAAAGGAAAGTATAGGTACAGTGCTTGTTAACCCTTGAATGCAAACATGTATGATGAGGTTTGTAGGTTTTTACTTGCCAAGTTTCTAGATTTGGGAGTTTAGATGTTTGAAGAACCCACTCACACTTTTTAGGTTTCCCCTCCTTATTGTCTGGTAGCTCACATGACTTTAAAGCATCTTTATTTTTTTTTGTTTTATTCTCCACCCCACATGAGGTACTCTCTTCTGGATCACTTTTCAAACATTGACTAGTATTATCCACTACTCCTAAACATATTGCTCTAACCCCTAATTTGTCATTCTTTTTAATAAACAAGTGCCATCTAGTTTCTACTGCATGTACCCTGATTGCCTCTTTTACCTCTGCTGCACTTGAAAACTTTTGGCCCAACTGAAAATGAGTCTTTGTTAAATCTGTATTTTCTCTTTGTTGCTTTTTCAACTCCTTTATCTTCTTCCTCCTTACTGGATCCTCCCCAAGATCAGCATCATCACCACTAGAAAACTCATCAAAGTCCATTATTTCTAAATCATCCCCCATTCCATCAGTGTTTTCAGTGACATCAGTGTTGATGGGCACCTTTGAAAACTTGCACCTGAACTCTTTCATATCAACATGCACATCAACTACTTTGTGTGCTTCATCTTCCACCAAGTCATCCTCATTTTCCACCATCACATCCTCAGTCTCATCTTCCACCAAGTCATCCTCATCTTCCACCATCACATCCTCAGTTTCAGCTACTTTTTGTGCTTCATCTTCCACCAACACATCATCATTTTCATCTAAATTATCCCCAATTCCCTCATTATCTACTTGAACATCATCATACATATGGTGCAATACATCTTCAGTTTCCTTATCATTCAATACTTCACTTTGTTGGGTGTTAACAAAATCATCTACTTGCTTATGAGAACATTCACCATATTCTAATGCAAGATTCCTACATAAACTACCATTTTTTACATTGTGTTTTTTACTTGCACTTAGTTTTGGGACAACTGGAACATCTTCTTCAAGGTCTTCTATGATAATTTTTGGTCTACCTAATGGACTCAGTTGTGCATATACATTACTGAAATCATGTTCACTATACATCCATATTTCTTTATGATCAGTCACATACGACATCAAGTTCAAAACATCCTGGTCACTACCAAAATCTTGTAATCCATAATCCAAATGAGTATTAGGTTTCAAAAAGTGGAACAAAATCAAACTTCTACCATCGTACCCAAGTGACTCAATAATATCATTCATCATAATTACAGACCATGTATCAATGTCAATAAGATAAATATAAGTGACCCTACCATTGACGTATTCTCTTCCAGGCTTATCTGTAAAATGACCCCCATGATGAAGCTTTATTGAGAAATAGTTCGGATACAAACCTGAAAGAGCAAAAAAAAAAAAATCCATTAATTTCAATTTTTTTGAAAAAAACGCTACTTTTACAGTAAATTAGGGCTAACAATGTAGACTAGATACATACTGTATATGTCAACAAGATCGTAATCTTCTCCTTCTTCTCTTATCCTGTAATAATCGTCAGACATTGTTGTTCGAATTAGGTTTTGAACTGATTTCACTGTAGGGGTTTTTTGTGTTCTAGGGTTTGTGAGTGTCGATTGTTTGGTAGGAGTGTATAAAAGGTCCTTGAGGTTTGTTGTTACTCATTTAAGTTTAAAAACTGCTCAAACGGTCCCTTAAAATGTAATTCCAAAATTACCCATCACATTTTTGGCACGTGCTTCCATTTAACGTCTAAAACAGATGACTGTCAGAAATAAGGACCAAACCAGCAGAAGGGACATAAGTCGGGGACGAAATCCATAAAAAAAAGCCTAGGGATGAAACCAGCTTTTTGGTACAAACCACAGGGACAATTTCAGCAATTTTATCTTAAAAGTTTGGGTTGATTTTGCCACCTATTGAGTGAATTGTTCTAATCATCCATCAAGGTCTTCTCTTGTGTTTTTCTTTCCTTTTCTTTGTTCAATTTTCAACTTTTGTGATAAGTATGTTTAGGGTTCATATTATACCCGAATTTGTTAATGTTTTGTGCATATATTATTTTAATCTGAATTTGTTTTGTCTAATAGAATGTGTTAGGTTATGTTTGCATAATTAGTTTATGAATTAGATTGAACTTGGACAATTGCTTGCTAGTAGTTGACTAAGTTAAACTTTAAAGAGTCAATTGATGATCCTTTGTGTTAGTGTGATCTTAAGTGTTTAAATTCGGGTTTATTTTGCTTATTTTAGTATAATCCTTTAATGGTGATTATGGAAGTAGTGGCATAAGTAAGTTTTCTTTTGACTTATGATTGAGTGAGAAAGTTTGTAAGGCTTTAAGTAGTTAAGATGAACAAATGAGTTGGTTAGTTGCTATTAGGTATAAGATGTGGAGATAATGCTAGGTTGTGTACATGTTTTGCTTTGTACTTAATTGATTTTTATTAAAGCATATACATGTAAGTTGAGTGTTTAGTTTGGATACTAATTGTGTGTACTAGCGTTTGTTTTCAGAAAATTCCGAAAAGAGCAAGAGTAAGCAAGGGTAAGTGATCGTACCAAATCCGGATGGCGGATAAAATACGAGTGCAAATCTCAATCACGTTAACTGTGAGCGATTTAAGTCTTTGAAAGCTCTCCGAATTAACAATGATTACCGGATCCAAAGTCAAGCTGCAAATCCAGTCAGGGTCAAACTCGGTCAAACACTTAGAGAGAAAGTTCTTCTGTAGAGAGAGAAAGTTCTGCTCTGACAAAGTGATTTCAACTGCCTATCAATGCAATCCAGGTGGCTTATTTATAGGCAAAAAAGGTCAAAGGTTCTCTGACGTGTCATGTTCTGATTGGTGGGTCAAACCTTATTCTTCGGAACTTTGACCAGTCAACCCGTATTTTTCGGCATATAGATTTTATCTTTATTCGTTGTCCGTTACTTCTGCTATCCTCAATCCGCTGATGTAGTTATACTTGGTTAATTTTTATGCTTTTATTCACGTTTATGGTGTTCGGTTTCTCTTTAAAAATATGTTTTTTATATGCTAACCGAATAACGTATCATTAAGTCACCCCAGTTTGAGAATGATAATTTTTTGAAAATATCACTGTTAAACTTAAAAAATATGTATTTTCGTATCGATTCTTGTTATCGCATTAAATGTTCTGACATTCTCATTTGACTTCCTAAATGTACGTGAGTGCCTATAGCATTATCTTTCAACCGCTTATTTCCCTATAGTTTCATTTTGTTTTAATCTACACCCTATACGTGTCCCATGAGTCTTTTTTCATTCGTTTTGCTTCCATATAAATACACCCTTTGCTTCCTCTCTTTTCTACCCTTGCTTTTATTCTCTCCTCAATCTTTTCAAATTTCAGACTTCTTAAGCGTATTAAGGTTTGTTTATTTTTTATATTTGCTTATATTTGTAAAATGACTACTAACGAGGCATCCACCATCGGTTCACAAGCTAATGTTAAATATATTATTCCATTAACTACTCAAGAATTTCTTGATGATCTGTGTGTATCTTATCCTAAATTAAATGCTTTTTCTCCAATCGTTCCGCTACCTTCTTAAAGGGCGAATGATCCTCCAAAGGATATGATGTCGCTGTATAGTGATGCTTTTGATATTGGCAACATTCGAATCCCGTTTTCTACATTTATGTTATCTCTTCTACAATATTATGGAGTTAGTATAAGTCAGATACATCCACACGGTCTTCAAAATATTAGTATTTTCGAAATATATTGCAGATCTCTTCGTGCCGCTCCTGAAGTGAGAATTTTTTGTGCTCTTTATCGCATTATGGTTTGTAAAGCTGAATGGTTCACTTTTGACCGTAAAGCTGGAACTACTTTTACCTTAGAAATGAATAATCGTGATTTCGGTAAAACTCCCAAGCTAACCGCCCCCGAAAAAGAAGCTGTTGGGGAAATTAAATCTTTAGAGCTCCCTCAACGTCCATATAACGATTTTATTTTGGCTCTTGGTGACTTGTCGCACCGTTGGAGGAACAAAGATGTTACTCCTATTGTAGAATTGAATGGTGTTCGTGGGAATCTTTTTGCTAGTGTTTTTTTATTTCTTCTGTTTTCACTTACATATATTTGTATTTTTTTTTTCCTTTCTGCAGCAATGGATCTTTCAAGCATTATCACTTTGAAACAATTGCATTCCGCTGTATGCAAAGAAGTTCCTACAGCCCCTTCAATCTCAGAAGAAACTGTTCCTCTTAATGTAGCTATGGTGGATCTTATGGAGGATGTAAGTAACTAGAGGGGGGGTGAATAGTTACTTAGTGGTTTCTTAAAACTTTTTCGAAATCTTTAACAATCAAAACATAAGTTTTAAGTGTAGAAGCGTTTGTGTTTGTTAATGCAAGTATGTAAAGATTGTAAGTGCACAAACACAAGGATTTATAGTGGTTCAGGTGGATGTTAACTAATCCACCTTAATCCACCCCCCAATTCTACGAATTGAGACTTTTCTTCACTATGATACCCCAAACCCGGTGAAGTGTCCGGATACAACACTATCTCCTCGATAAGCCGCTACTCATGAACCCTTACGTCCCTTTGAAGATTTCACAAACACCAAATGCTCTTATCACAAGATCCTAATGCTCTAACCTAGTGAAATCACAACTACCTTCTAGATCTCTTTAAGAAAATAGCTTACAAGTAAACTTATAGCTAAGCTTACAATCACTCATAGTTCTTCAATAGGTCACACCAACTTAATTCCCAATGGAATTGATCAACTTCCTAGATCCCTTTAAGGAAGTTAAATCATTAAGCAAGATGATGTTTCTTATCATAAGAACTATCTATCTTCCTTGACCCCCTAAGGAAGTGTCTTACAAAGTAAACTTAAAGATACAAATGATAAGTACAAAGTTTGCATTTCAATTCTACTTAGTGTAAGTAGAATCTCTCTTTCTCTCTTATAATCTCTCCATTGATATGTGCTTGAGGCTTGGGAGATCAGTAGATATGACTTTGAAAGAATATTGGAAAGAGGTGGTCTTCTAGTTTGGCAAAGTGGTGTATTTATATTCTAAGAAAATATTGACAGACAAAAATGCGGTTGAAGCACGGTCGTCCGTGTACTCAGCCTTACAACTTCTGTCAGCATTTTAACATATCCGTTGAAGCTCCTTTTTCTTTGAATTTTTGGATTCTTTACCCAATATAGAGCCTTCAAAATATGTTTAATACACCTAGAAGTTAACTCCGTTACCCCTTTGATCTTGGACATATGCATGGAGGTTGACATGTGCTAGCTAAAGAGGAAAGTCCAATGTCCATGACCATTGTCATTGATTTCCTAATATGGTAAATGCAGATTTTTGTCCCTTGACAAACCACTAGCATCCAAACTTCATTACCCACATCTTTAAACCTTTTTCTTCATATTTGATGGAAGTATCTTGCCCATTGAAACCTTGTTACAACTCCATTGAACTAGTTTGAGAATACTTTGACTAGTTGCACTAATCATAAAGATACATCACTACATTCCAAACCTCATACCCATGTCTACACCAACTTGTCTTTTATTTGATGGAATTATCTTGCTCTTTGGAATATTGTTACATCTCAAATGAACTAGTTTGAATCTAGTTAGAACTTAATGGTCCTTGTTACAACCTTGACTAGTTTGAACTAATTACATTTACATACATACAATGGTACTTAAAACTAATGGGAGATCACCTCTTTAAATAGGTCTTTAATCACCATTATTAGTATGTTTAAATGACATTATGTAATAGTATAAAAAGATATAATACTTGTGTGTTTAATCTTATTTCAATTTAAATCATCATTAAGGTGTCATTAGGTGTGATTAATCAAGATTAACATCTTTTGGTTCAAAACCCTTTTGAAATCAAAGAAGACAACTATTATAAGTACATTTAAAAAGGTTTTGTAAATTATTAATGCCTCAAAGTGGTCTAACTTGAAATGGATGAATTTGGTTACAGATAAAACTGCGGTCCATCCACGATCGGTCGTGAGGTTGAACGTAGATCAACAGTTTTTGTAAAATGGTGCAGCCGTTGGAACAGGACATCTACGGTCAGACCCGCGGTCGACTGTGGTGCAGCCGCATATCAGTTTTTACCAAATTAATCATTTATGTATTGGTCTTTTGCTAGAGATAGTGTAGGCATGTGAACTTGTGTTGTTCAATACGTGGTTTAAGCACACAAGACTTGGTGTCATCATCAAAACAAAGTGCTTAAAATTTGAATATTAATATTGGATCACTAACCAACATTCTCCCCCTTTTTGATGATGACAAACATATGTAAGTGTGCTTAAGCGTATAATACAACACATGTGTTAACATCACTTACCATACACTTTCTTCCCCTTTTGTCGAAGCAAAAAGGTTAGCTCCTCCTGGAACTAAGCGCGCCCTAGAGTAATGCTCCCCCTTGAATCTTACATAGCGGTAGATGATATAGCTCCCCCTTGAAATGTGCAATATAAGACTCATAGAAAAGAGGATTAGTCCACACATAAGACATAATATCAATTAAGGCGTGATATGAACTCAACGAGCTGGATAAACCTTCAATCAAGGGTTAGTGCACACACATAATCATATATAGCAAGCATAAGACTCATTGTGTGTCATTGATAACAAAGATAGTGGAGTGAGGACTTTGACCAATATATGTGATCATTAGGGAGCATGTAAGATCAAAAACGCGTATGAACCACCACATATCAAGGTTAATTAATAGTATAGCATGAATGTGCGATATAACAGGTAGTGAGTAGAAGCCTTAGTGTATCATGCAACATTATCATTAAGTACCAACATTACCTCACTAGTTCTACCAATTTCAGGCATGTATAGAAGCAAGTAGATTTAAGCAAGCATGTAGAACCATATAGCATAGCATGGTATACATATTGCACATAGCACAATGTGGAAACATAAGTGAGAGTAGCATGCAAAAGCTAATATACATGAGATTAATTGTCAAGCAAAAAATCATGCGTAACAATCATATTCATAAGCTTAGATGCTAGAGCATGTATGAAAGAAGGTAGGTTCAAACAAGCATGTTAAAACACAAGAATAATATAGCATGACAAACAAGTAAGAGTAGTACACGTAATCATATCATGTAACACTATAAATATTATCATAGTAGTTTCAAACAAGCATGTAAGGACACAAGCATGTCATACATATGGCACATGTCATAAGCATAGAATTTTAAGCATATTGCACATAATATAAGCATAGCATGTTGAATACATATTGTAAGAATACAAGTAAGAGTAGCATGATGAAGCTAATATATGCATAACGATCTAATTTATATATAAGCTTAAAACATGCATGAGGCAAATCTATTTAACATTATGAGCATATTAGTTGAAGCATGTCAAAAATGGTGATCAATAGGGCTGATACGATAATTCAAAACATTATCCACATGATAAGTTATCATTTAAAAATCATTCACTAAGTTTCAGGTTATTCAACTAAGAGCATATCTCTTTGTATACTTAGTGATGAACATATGTATAACCTAAGCATATATATCATGTTAATAATTCACTTATATGTAATGATCAAAGCTAAATTGGTGTTTAAATAATCACTTATTAGGTTGACTAGTCCAATTTTAGCAAGAGGATGCACACATATATGAGTTTCGGAAGAAGTGGTACCTTAATCGAGGAAAGTTTGTTTCATCATTAAGCCTTGAGCACATGATCTTTCATTGTTATAAACTCGACTTTGGTAGTAGAGAGAGAGCTACAAGTGTTTGTTCCTTTGAGAGCCAAGAGATTATGCATAAACCAACTAATGCACATATACCACTCTTCTAAATAGTAGCTATCCATTATTATCCGAATCTCCAAGGCACATGATATTCATGATGCATAGAACTCTTTAGATTTCTCTAAAGATCCTTTTAACGGCTCAAAAGTGTGACATATCGGGACTTTTCTTTGCATGGATGATGAGCATAATAATGCGTTGAAGTCTAGCATTTATTGTTAGAAATATATGCATGCATAGGATTCAAGAATAATATTCATCACAGTAAGCACATGTCACATCAAAACAAGCAATCATGCATAGTAAGCTCAATTAAAATTCATACTACAAGTGAGTAGCAATCATGCATAAAAAGTAAGTAATCATGATAGTCAAATATACGCATGTTCCATAGTATGAATATTGATGAGAAAATACATAAACTAAATAACTAGATCAAGTAGGTATTTGAGTTGTAAACTACGATCAACATGATTTTTGTTAAGTCACTACTTATTTAGTCATTTGTTCAAATATAGCTCAAGTTACACTTAAATGATATAACGTAACAAGCAATCACATAACTCATGGTAAGCTAGATAATATCAAAGTATTATTTAGTACTCAACAAATATGATTTAAGAGAATTATCATCATGTAGAGATATGTTAACATGACTACGGATAATGTTAACTAGTTAAAATTTTCGATGTATCATAGTTAACAATTTGGAGTGTTATATTGGATCGTGAGTATAAAAACATCCATGCATAATTTTTCAACATGTTAATAAATCATAAGCACGTAAGCACATAAGCATGATGGAAAATATATGGCATGTTAGATGTAGCAAATATTAAGCATAATGTCCTCACAAATAAGATTCAATTAGCAAGTTAATGAGCCTAAAGTGTGTAGTATAACAACTAACAAGGTGATTTTAACCAACATTGGTTCGAAAGAGATAACTCAAGTTATCAAGCATGAAGATCATATGAGCATGCGAGTATGACAAGTAGATTTGCATATATACGAACACATAAGCATACAAATATGGCATATAGATGTTGCATACATACTTATACAAGCAATGAACACATATATGGCACATACAAGAGATGCAGTTTACACCTAGTGTATAATGAGCGGAAGCCTAGAGTTAAGCCTAGAGTGTAAAGCATACCATAAAGCATTGCAAGTATATTTCAAACTTATCATCCATGAGTTCAAAGAACTTGTCACAAGAAAAATGGTTGATTGGATCAATAACCAAGTCATTAACATTTTATTCTCATGCTTCTTAGCAAATATTGTATTGCAAACTTTTACCATTTCACACACATGATCAAGCAAGTATGTCCTAAGTCTATCAAGATTTTCAAGATGCAAATATATAACCTTTTCATGTATCTTCGATTAATCCTTAAAGCTACTCGGACGTCTATTTAGACCTAGTTAGGTTTTGCTTTCTAAAGAGTATCCCAGAGACGTACCTACCTTTAGAGTCACACCTACATCTTTGAGTGAAAATCTAGAATTCATTTCCATAGGTGTGTCTAATACCTTAACACTTATCATACCAAAACTTTAAGTGTATTCATTAGGTTAATTTATAAGAATGCTATTTTAGAGTTACTTTGATTCATGAGTTGAGTAAGGCTTTCAGAACACTCAGTATTCTTTCATTAATCTCATTGCGTGTAAGTTTAAGACTTAAGACAATAGTTTAAATAAACATTTGTGTGGGGTAAGATTATCTAACTCTTTGACGTATAAAAGGTTGGAGAAACTTTTCATTTAACTCGTTTGTTCTAGGTGTTCATTTGACACAAACCTAATTCTAGTTTAGAATTTAAGAGCACGAATTATTCTTAAAGTTTTCTAACCTCATTCATCCTAATATGTCTAAGTGTGTTTTAAATACTTTAACAACTCAACAAAAGCTTATGCGTTTAGCTTACAATTTTTATCAATGACTACTACTCTAGCAATTTATACAAGAATAATATCTTATAAGTGTTAGCCTAGAATGAGTTCTATCATCAAAAAAGTTTCTCATTAAGCATAGATGATAGAAATCATATACAACCCATTTAGTAAGACTACAAAGTTTAACTTTGGAAATCTATACTATACCTAGAAAACGGAGAAATTAGACTACATACTTAAAATCTAATTTGACTCCTCTCGATGTCTCCTAAGATTTGTTTGTTATGATTCATTTTATGATCTTGTTGTAGCGACCCGACCAAATCGTCATTGACGGCGCCGTCTACTTAGGTCCCGTTACGTGGTCATAAGTCTTTAAAACAACGTTTGACCAAAAGATATGTCGCATTCATTTCAAATGTAAAGGTTGTTCAAGTTTTACAAGAATAGTTCCACCACAAGTTACGATACCAAGTTTTAAGTACAAATGAAACTTATGCGACACAATTTAAAAGTATCCAAAAGACGCTCCATGTATGCATGTATACTCGACATCCAATGCAAGTATCAAAATAATGAGCGGAAGCATGTATCATGTATCGTTCAAGGACCTGAGAAAGACATAGAAATCTGTCAACGAAAACGTTGGTGAAATCATAGGTTTAAGTAAGTAAGTACAAGTGAACCACAAGATTTGCATCAATGAAATAATAGTAATACATTCCAAAAGTTTGTTTCACGAGCACCCAATTATCAATGCTTAACATTCCTTCCATTGAACCCCATCACTTAGTGCTAGAACATACACTGTTTCTCGAAAATATATTTCATTCGTAAACGGTAGCGAACCGTTTGAATGAGGGTTTGTCAAACCCATATGGATCCATACAACATAAGTTCTCGCTTACACCCGGCAAGTGTAACTAATGATAATCGAATTGAGGATTTTGTTCTAAACTCGTATGTAGAATGTTTGTTTTCCTGTACTTGTGTTCACTTAGTAAAGAAATGTTTATGTTTTCTCATCCCAAATGTAAGTTCAAAAAGAGTAAAAGTGGGACTATGATCTCACCTTGAGTGCACGAGTAGTAAGGTACTTCGACAAGTAAACGTGTGCAAAGAACAATGCTAGTCTTGACCTAAACAATAGGTTTGTATCAATAACGGTAAACACAATAGGTCAAAGATGTTCAATTAGTCCTATGGCTCGTTAAGACTCGATCATAATAGCATGTGAATCAAATTGTCATGTTTCATGCAAGGTACAAGTATAAAAACATGTTAGAACGATTGCACAATTATTTGGTTAAGTTTGATTAAAAGTCAACTTGGTCGGGTCAAAGTCAACAGAAAAGTCAACGGGGTCGGGTTGGGTATCCGACAATTTTTCTAAGTTATATAATCATATATGAGCATGTTGGCCAAATTTCATGTTAATCGGAGGTCCGTAGCATAGCAAACATTTTTATGTCAAATGACCAAAGTAACAGCCAGTTTTAGCACAATGGGACGGCGTCCCAAATTGCTAGACGGCGTCCCGATTTTAAGGTTGGGACGGCGTCCCGAGAATCTAGACGGCGTCCCGATTTTAAGGTTGGGACGGCGTCCTGAGTTTCTGGACGGCGTCCTGGTTGGTTTCCAGGCCCTGTTTGCTGCAACTCTAAGTGCACGAACCAACAATCAAACCAACCCAAATTACAAACCGCAAACAATTAGAACATGTATTTTATATCACCGGAAAGGTAATTTGACGAGGAAAACACCTAGACACATTTCATCAAGCAATTCAACACTTACACACCCCAAAACTGCATTTAAACGTCCATAATCAGGGTTCAAGTTCCAAATATGCATTTCATGATTCGGGCAACCAATTTACATGTATGATATGCCGTTTCGAAGGTAATCATACACACATTGCAACAAAATTCTCATCTACAATATTTCATAGCATTTGGTGCATCAAAAGTTCATCTAAAGCTTATCAAACCCTAATCCAAGTTCACAAAATCACTAATCATGTTCTTGGAGTTTCCTTAATCAACCTATACATCAAAACGAAGCTAATGATACTAGGAACACAATTAGAACATGAACTTTTAACATCTAACCACATATGATCATCCAAAATTCAAGAACAACACACCAAAATTCAAGTTCATGCTAGTTACACTAAAACAACGAGATCGAGCATACAAATTACATACACGACATCACAATGAGCCATAGACACTAACTAACACCATTTCAAGTCAAAAACACGAATTTAGAGAAATCTAGAGTTTTAGAAATGTTACCCAAACGAGATGAAGTTGGTACCAAAATGAAGAGGATGAAGAGAGGATCACGAATATGTAATTTATTTTGTTGTAAGCCTCCTAGATCGGATTTAGATGATGATTGAATGAATTTTGTAAATGGGTGTGTGTTCTTGCTAGAGAGAAAGAGAGAGATGGAGATGATAATGAATGGGTGAAAGGGGTTTGACCCTTTGACCTAGTCAAGGGTTTGATCCCTTGTCAAGTTTAGTCCCTCAACTTTCGTTCGGGTGCGGGAATTACCTAAACGAGATAATTTAAAACGCGTATCAACGGGAGATGTTATAAACATATAACGGACTTTATATTAGTATAACGGAAAAGTAAATGGAAAAAGGCGGGATGTTACATTACCTACTCCTTAAAAGAAATTTCGTCCCAAAATTTATGTAGGCGTAGTAGTCGTTGTTTCTTCCTCGAGATCTTGCGTTTCCGAATTCACGAATAGATGAGGATACTTCCTTTGCATTTGATCTTGTCTTTCCCAAGTAAACTCGGGTCCTCTTTTGGCATCCCAACGAACCTTGACAATCGGGATTCGGCTTTGTTTCAATGTCTTGACGGAGGTGTCCACAATTTCAACCGGTTCCTCCACAAAATGAAGTTTGTCATCCATAGTAAGCTCTTCGAGAGGGATGACGATATCGGGTTCGGCAAGACACTTTTTCAAGTTAGATACATAGAAGGTAGGATGAACGGAGTTCAATTGAGGCGGAAGATCTAAACGATAAGCAACGGTTCCAATACGCTCCAAGATTTCGAAAGGACCAATATACCGCGGATTTAGCTTCCCGCGTTTCCCAAAACGGATTACACCCTTCCAAGGTGCGACTTTTAACATTACTCGGTCACCGACTTGAAATTCAAGATCGTTGCGTCGTTTGTCGGTATAGCTCTTTTGACGACTTCGGGCCGTCCTAAGCCTATCTCGGATTTGAACGATTTTCTCGGTGGTTTCGTGAATGAGTTCGGGTCCGGTGATTTGCACGTCGCCTACCTCGGCCCAACAAAGAGGTGAACGACATTTGCGGCCATATAGCGCTTCAAAGGGTGCGGCATTAATACTCGCGTGATAACTATTGTTGTAAGAGAACTCGGCGAGAGGTAAGTGCTTGTCCCAAGCTTTTCCGAAATCAACCACGCAAGCTCGTAACATGTCCTCTAAGGTTTGAATTGCACGTTCGCTTTGTCCATCGGTTTGAGGATGATATGCGGTGCTCATGTCTAAACGTGTTCCCAACGCTTCTTGCAATGTACGCCAAAATCTAGAAACGAAACGGCCATCTCGGTCAGAGATAATCGATAAAGGTACACCGTGTCGGGCTACGATCTCCTTAATGTAAAGTTGTGCAAGTTTCTCCATTTTGTCCGTTTCTTTCATGGCCAGAAAGTGTGCGGATTTGGTGAGACGGTCAACAATAACCCAAATGGTATCATAACCGCCCGTCGTTTTTGGTAGTTTGGTGATAAAATCCATCGTTATCCTTTCCCACTTCCATTGCGGGATCTCGGGTTGTCGAAGTAGTCCGGACGGTCTTTGGTGTTCGGCTTTGACTTTGGAACATGTCAAACACTTGGAAACATAAGTAGCTACGTCCCTTTTGATGTTCGGCCACCAATATAGCTGTTTAAGGTCGTGGTACATCTTATTGGCACCGGGGTGAATCGAGTATCGTGACTTATGGGCTTCATCTAAAATAAGGCTTCGTAGATCCCCATAACTAGGCACCCAAATTCTTCCGGCGAAATATCGGAGTCCGGTTTCTTTAACTTCGAATCGAGAGGTGAGGACGTTCAAGTGTTCGAGAGAGATGTTTTCATCCTTGAGAGCCTCATCTTGGGCTACCCGAATTTGGCTATTAAGGTTGGTGTGAATGGTGATGTTTAAAGCTCGGACACGAAGAGGCACCGCTCTTTCTTTTCGACTTAAGGCATCGGCTACTACGTTTGCCTTCCCGGGATGGTAACGAAGCTCGCAATCGTAATCGTTCAAAGTTTCAATCCACCGTCGTTGTCTCATGTTTAGTTGCTTTTGATCGAAAATGTGTTGAAGACTTTTGTGGTCGGTAAAGATAGTACTCTTGGTTCCATAAAGATAGTGTCTCCACATTTTAAGTGCAAAGACAACGGCTCCGAGTTCGAGATCATGTGTCGTATAGTTTCGTTCATGAATTTTGAGTTGTCGAGAAGCATAAGCAATGACTTTCGTTCGTTGCATCAATACACACCCAAAACCATGTTTTGAGGCATCGCAATATACAACAAAGTCATCATTGCCTTCGGGAAGTGACAAGATAGGAGCGGTGGTTAGCTTCGTTTTCAAGATTTGGAATGCGGATTCATGTTCGGTCGCCCAAATGAATTTCTTTCCCTTGTGAGTCAATGCGGTTAGAGGACGTGCAACCAAAGAGAAATTTTCGATGAATCTACGATAGTACCCGGCGAGACCCAAAAATTGACGAATGTGAGTAGGAGTAGTAGGAGTCTCCCATTTGCTAATGGCTTCGATTTTCGTTGGATCGACTTTAATACCTTGGTCACTTACAACATGACCAAGAAATTGAACTTCCTTTAACCAAAATTCACACTTGGAGAATTTGGCATAGAGTTGTTCTTGTCTTAAAAGTTCAAGCACAAGTCGGAGATGCTGTTCGTGCTCTTCTTCATTTTTAGAATAGATCAATATGTCATCGATGAACACAATAACGAATTTATCGAGATACGGTTTGCACACGCGGTTCATAAGATTCATGAACACCGCCGGTGCGTTAGTGAGACCAAATGGCATGACAAGGAATTCATAACTACCATAACGAGTTCGGAAAGCGGTTTTGGAGACATCTTCCCCCTTAACCCTCAATTGATGATAACCCGAGCGGAGATCAATTTTCGAATATACACAAGACCCTTGTAGTTGATCAAAGAGGTCATCGATGCGAGGAAGAGGATATCGGTTCTTAACCGTCAATTTATTTAGTTCACGATAATCAATGCACATTCGTAGGGATCCGTCTTTCTTTTTAACAAACAAAATCGGAGCGCCCCAAGGTGAATGGCTAGGTTGGATAAAACCACGATCAAGTAGTTCTTGGATTTGACTTTGCAATTCTTGCATTTCAGATGGAGCGAGTCTATATGGTGCACGTGCTACGGGTGCGGCTCCCGGAATAAGATCGATTTGGAATTCAACCGGTCGATGAGGCGGAAGACCCGGCAATTCGTCGGGAAATACATCGGAATAGTCACTAACAATTGGCACATCATCGATGTGCTTCTCATCGGACTCGACTTTCTTAACGTGGGCAAGGATCGCAAAACAACCCTTACGGAGTAGTTTTCTAACTTTAAGGCACGAAACGAGGTTGAGTCTGGTGCAACTCTTATCGCCATAAACAATCAAAGGTTCACCATTCTCGATAGGAATTCGGATTGCGTTAAGATCACAAAGAATGTGAGATTTCGTTTTGACTAACCAATTCATACCGATTATTACATCAAAGCTTCCTAGTTCCATGGGTATCAAGTCAATTTCAAATTCCTTACCCAAAATGTTTAACGTACACCCCCGGTAATATGTGTTGGCACTTAATAGTTTCTCGTTAGCCACTTCAATGGTATAAGTGGTATCTAATGGAAGAGGTGGAGTGCTAAAAGAATGAGTCAAAGTCTTGGATACAAAGCATTTATCGGCACCCGAATCGAATAAGCAAGAGACATAAGAATTGTTGAGAAGAAACGTACCCGTGACTAGTTCAGTGTCATCCCGGGCTTCCTCGGTGTTGATGTTGAAAGCTCGGCCGCGCGTGTTGGGGTTATCTTTCCTCTTCGGGCATGCATTTCTATAATGGCCCGTTTGGCCACATTCGTAACAAGTGCCCGTCTTTGGTGCATTGGGCCACTTTCGAGCGACGGGAGTGGCACTTTTACAATCGTTGGCCTTATGACCAACTCCTTGGCACCGGTGGCAAATTAACTTGCCACATTCACCAAAGTGATGTTTGTTGCATTTGTTGCAAAGAGGTAGGTTCCCGGCATAACCTTTCTTGCCGTCGGAGGTGTAAGGCTTCTTAGCAAAGTTGTTGTTGCTTGATTGGGAGGGTTCCCACTTTCTTTTGTTGCCGCCCGATTTATCCTCGGCCTTAGGTGCCGGAACTACGATTTCGTCAACCGTTTCAATTAGTTGGCGAGCCATGTTCATAGCGGCTTGATGAGTAGTGGGTTTGGATGACATCACCCCTTGTTTGATGCTTTTTGGAAGACCGAGCATGTAGAGCTCAATCCTTTGAGATTCGGGGTTAACAAGATTAGGACACATCAAGGATAGTTCGGCGAAGCGTTGATTATAAGCTTTAAGATCGTTTCCGACCGCTTTCAAAGCTCTTAGTTCTTCCTCAAGCTTTCGGGTTTCTTCGCGCGGAAAATACTCAACAATCATCTTTTCCTTTAGATCGGCCCAAGAGAGGGCATGAGCTTCATCGGTACCCACCGATTGAACATAGGTGTTCCACCATGTTAGAGCAATTCCGGAGAAAGTGTGAGTGGAGTATTTGACCTTGTCTTGGTCCCGACAACCGCTTATGCTGAAGACGGCTTCCGTTTGCTCAAACCATCGGGTGAGCACGACCGGTCCCCCGGTTCCATCAAAAGTGTGAGGTTTGCACCCCATGAAAGCTTTATAGGAGCATCCCTCGTTTGAGTTTCCGGCTCCATTGTTGTTGTTGTTGTTGTTGTTGTTGTGGTTGTTATTATTATTGTTGTTGGATGAGTGACCGGCCATGGCCGCATCTACGGCAGTAGCTATCATCCGTTCGAGAGCTTGTTCGGGAGTTTCATTGCGGCGTACACGACGAGGAGCCATTGTTCCTTCAAGACACAAGAATATCATTGATTAGTATTCTCAATAATACTAACCGTGATATAGAATAAAGATAAAGAGAAGTTTTTTTTTTTTTTTTTTTTTTTTTTTTTTTTCCTCGACTCGCCTTAAATTCTTTATGTCATAATGCCGGAACGTTCATATGAGTCACCGTAATATAATCCCGGAAATTATATTACCCTGATTCATATGTGCATTCGACATCATTTCATATAGTCAAGGTGGCGCGTCAATCAAATTAAACAACGTGAGATTAAGATGAACTAAGAGTAGATATGAGTAGAAGCGTTCGAGTATAAATGCACAAGTAGTCAAGTAATTCCTACTTCAAGTCTATATGCCGGTTGTAGTCTAGACTCACCAATGTACCCTATGACTCGAGGTTGACACTAATGAACTCTAAATCCCTACAACCAACGCTCTGATACCATCTGTAGCGACCCGACCAAATCGTCATTGACGGCGCCGTCTACTTAGGTCCCGTTACGTGGTCATAAGTCTTTAAAACAACGTTTGACCAAAAGATATGTCGCATTCATTTCAAATGTAAAGGTTGTTCAAGTTTTACAAGAATAGTTCCACCACAAGTTACGATACCAAGTTTTAAGTACAAATGAAACTTATGCGACACAATTTAAAAGTATCCAAAAGACGCTCCATGTATGCATGTATACTCGACATCCAATGCAAGTATCAAAATAATGAGCGGAAGCATGTATCATGTATCGTTCAAGGACCTGAGAAAGACATAGAAATCTGTCAACGAAAACGTTGGTGAAATCATAGGTTTAAGTAAGTAAGTACAAGTGAACCACAAGATTTGCATCAATGAAATAATAGTAATACATTCCAAAAGTTTGTTTCACGAGCACCCAATTATCAATGCTTAACATTCCTTCCATTGAACCCCATCACTTAGTGCTAGAACATACACTGTTTCTCGAAAATATATTTCATTCGTAAACGGTAGCGAACCGTTTGAATGAGGGTTTGTCAAACCCATATGGATCCATACAACATAAGTTCTCGCTTACACCCGGCAAGTGTAACTAATGATAATCGAATTGAGGATTTTGTTCTAAACTCGTATGTAGAATGTTTGTTTTCCTGTACTTGTGTTCACTTAGTAAAGAAATGTTTATGTTTTCTCATCCCAAATGTAAGTTCAAAAAGAGTAAAAGTGGGACTATGATCTCACCTTGAGTGCACGAGTAGTAAGGTACTTCGACAAGTAAACGTGTGCAAAGAACAATGCTAGTCTTGACCTAAACAATAGGTTTGTATCAATAACGGTAAACACAATAGGTCAAAGATGTTCAATTAGTCCTATGGCTCGTTAAGACTCGATCATAATAGCATGTGAATCAAATTGTCATGTTTCATGCAAGGTACAAGTATAAAAACATGTTAGAACGATTGCACAATTATTTGGTTAAGTTTGATTAAAAGTCAACTTGGTCGGGTCAAAGTCAACAGAAAAGTCAACGGGGTCGGGTTGGGTATCCGACAATTTTTCTAAGTTATATAATCATATATGAGCATGTTGGCCAAATTTCATGTTAATCGGAGGTCCGTAGCATAGCAAACATTTTTATGTCAAATGACCAAAGTAACAGCCAGTTTTAGCACAATGGGACGGCGTCCCAAATTGCTAGACGGCGTCCCGGTTTTAAGGTTGGGACGGCGTCCCGAGAATCTCGACGGCGTCCCTGTTTTAAGGTTGGGACGGCGTCCTGAGTTTCTGGACGGCGTCCTGGTTGGTTTCCAGGCCCTGTTTGCTGCAACTCTAAGTGCACGAACCAACAATCAAACCAACCCAAATTACAAACCGCAAACAATTAGAACATGTATTTTATATCACCGGAAAGGTAATTTGACGAGGAAAACACCTAGACACATTTCATCAAGCAATTCAACACTTACACACCCCAAAACCGCATTTAAACGTCCATAATCAGGGTTCAAGTTCCAAATATGCATTTCATGATTCGGGCAACCAATTTACATGTATGATATGCCGTTTCGAAGGTAATCATACACACATTGCAACAAAATTCTCATCTACAATATTTCATAGCATTTGGTGCATCAAAAGTTCATCTAAAGCTTATCAAACCCTAATCCAAGTTCACAAAATCACTAATCATGTTCTTGGAGTTTCCTTAATCAACCTATACATCAAAACGAAGCTAATGATACTAGGAACACAATTAGAACATGAACTTTTAACATCTAACCACATATGATCATCCAAAATTCAAGAACAACACACCAAAATTCAAGTTCATGATAGTTACACTAAAACAACGAGATCGAGCATACAAATTACATACACGACATCACAATGAGCCATAGACACTAACTAACACCATTTCAAGTCAAAAACACGAATTTAGAGAAATCTAGAGTTTTAGAAATGTTACCCAAACGAGATGAAGTTGGTACCAAAATGAAGAGGATGAAGAGAGGATCACGAATATGTAATTTATTTTGTTGTAAGCCTCCTAGATCGGATTTAGATGATGATTGAATGAATTTTGTAAATGGGTGTGTGTTCTTGCTAGAGAGAAAGAGAGAGATGGAGATGATAATGAATGGGTGAAAGGGGTTTGACCCTTTGACCTAGTCAAGGGTTTGATCCCTTGTCAAGTTTAGTCCCTCAACTTTCGTTCGGGTGCGGGAATTACCTAAACGAGATAATTTAAAACGCGTATCAACGGGAGATGTTATAAACATATAACGGACTTTATATTAGTATAACGGAAAAGTAAATGGAAAAAGGCGGGATGTTACACTTGTCATTTATCCTTTTTTAATTATCATCGTTTCTCAAATATTTACTTTGTTAAGGATGATCTTTTTAATACGTTGGCTCACTTAGTGATCATCATATATTACTTTTAGGTAGATCTCTAATGATTAGTTTCATGGTCGTGTGATCTAATCTTTTATGCCATCAAATTGAAAATCATATGTTGACATATTTTTATCTTTTCACTAATTTCACTTGTAAGCATATAAGACATTCTACCTAATTGTAACATGTTTTCTTAAATGGAATATGACTTTAACTAGCATGTTAAGATATTTGCATATTAAACACTTATAGAGATCAAATAGTACACTTTTAAGACTATCTCATTTGTAAGTAAAGTTACCTCCACCGATGATTATTCCTCAAATATGTCCATCCAATATTACGTCACCATCATCATGGTCTTTGTGCTTGGTGTGACATATTTATCATGGACATGTGTTTTGAGTGCTTTTGATAACATCATATTCCACCAAACCTAGAACTTGTTAGAGACACAAAACATGGTACCCAATGTTTGTTGGGTCCGAGATTGTTAGCATCAAATATTCTCACGATAACTCATCTTTATACCTTTCTCAAAGAGTAGACTATTGTTCTTTTAGACATGTTTATATTTTAAATTTTGACAAACCAATTTCATGTCTTGATTGAGAATAATTGATCTTGTACGCTTATAGTTGTTTAAAAGTCACTAACACTTACGGGTTGAAAACTTAACCTTTTAAATGAGTGTCGTTTAATGACGATAGTTAGCTTCACATTAGAAAATGTTTTAATCTTACCAATAAACAATGTAAAACTAATATTGTAATCTTTTTAAAATGATTCAACATCTAAAAGTATTAAACCACGGCCGATCTTAAAATTGCAAAAGCACATTTTGATCAGAGCCTATGCGGTTGATCTCACGATCGACCGTAGGTTCAACCGACTATAGGTTTGGCATTATGTTGAGTTTTATCAAGTGTGTTTTCGAAAATCTTGTGATAGGTTCACTCAAGGTGTCTTTCATTTGATATCTTTAAAAATCACTTCTACTATATCACCACTTTTTGTCATTTTTGAAAAAAAGATAATTGTTTTTCTTGTTCAAAATAGTCATAAGCTAGTGATTCTAGTTTCAAATTATTATTACCCCTAAGTAACCTTTTGTTTGATTATATGGGTTTCGAGAATGCTTATTAAGATACTTAGAGTCTAATCTTAGATATTATGTTTATCACTTAAGGCTCCAAGATGTGTGACAACCTACATATTCTAGCATGTAAGATTCATTAATCAAGCATACATCAAGTAATCACCCATGTCATTTTTTTCATGCAAGGATTCAAAGCACAAGTAATTTCAATTATCACACACATTGCATTGACCTAAGTTTCATGACAAGTTTCAAGGCGCTTCTATTGTGTATACTATAATTGTGATTTTGACCCAACCCCACATTTTTCTTTACATACTTTATTTTTCAAAAATTAACTTGTTTTTTTTTAAATGTTTCTTTGTTCAAGCTTTTCTTTTCAATCATAGTTTTGTTAATTATCACAACATTTAGAGGACACAAATATTAAATAGACTAAAAACAAGTAAGCTTACCACACCACGTGAATGGTGGTATTTTTCTCAATGTAATGGATGTAAGTTTGAGCATTCGAGTTCGATCCTTGACTTCACATACCGCAAGTGTCTTGAAGTTTCTTCTCATATATAAATTTTTATCGTGATTCAAGACTAACTCATCCAAGATCTCTTTTGCGTTCTCCAAACAAGTAGAGTTTAGTTCCAAGATCTTTGACTCGGGTTTTTGAACAAAATGATTTTTTTTTTACTCAAGAAAAAACGTTTTTAGAGCAAAGATTCGAGCAACCTCTCTGATACCAATTATAAGTAACTAGAGGGGGGGTGAATAGTTACTTAGTGATTTCTTAAAACTTTTTTGAAATCTTTAACAATCAAAACATAAGTTTTAAGTATACAAGCGTTTGGGTTTGTTAATGCAAGTATGTAAAGATTGTAAGTGCACAAACACAAGGATTTATAGTGGTTCGGGTGGATGTTAACTAATCCACCTTAATCCACTCCCCAATTCTATGAATTGAGACTTTTCTTCACTATGATACCCCAAACCCGGTGAAGTGTCCGGATACAACACTAGCTCCTCGATAAGCCGCTACTCATGAACCCTTACGTCCCTTTGAAGAATTCACAAACACCAAATGCTCTTACCACAAGATCCTAATGCTCTAACCTAGTGAAATCATTCATAACTAGCTTCTAGATCTCTTTAAGAAGATAGCTTACAAGTAAACTTATAGCTAAGCTTACAATCACTCATAGTTCTTCAATAGGTCACATCAACTTAATTTCCAATAGAATTGATCAACTTCCTAGATCTCTTTAAGGAAGTTGAATCATTAAGCAAGATGGTGTTTCCTATCATAAGAATTATCTAGCTTCCTTGACCCCCTAAGGAAGTGTCTTACAAAGTAAACTTAAAGATACAAATGATAAGTACAAAGTTTACATTTCAATTCTACTTAGTGTAAGTAGAATCTCTCTTTCTCTCTTATAATCTCCCCATTGATATGTACTTGAGGCTTGGGAGATCAGTAGATATGACTTTGAAAGAATGTTGGAAAGAGGTGGTCTTCTAGTTTCGCAAAGTGGTGTATTTATATTCCAAGAAAATATTGACAGAAAAAACTGCGGTCGAAGCACGGTCGTCCGTGTACTCAGCCTTACAACTTCTGTCAGCATTTTAACATATCCGTTGGAGCTCCTTTTTCTTTGAATTTTTGGATTTTTTACCCAATATAGAGCCTTCAAAATATGCTTAATACACCTAGAAGTTAACTCCATTACCCCTTTGATCTTGGACATATGCATGGAGGTTGACATGTGCTAGCTAAAGAGGAAAGTCCAATGTCCTTTACCATTGTCATTGATTTCCTAATAAGGTAAATGCAGATTTTTGTCCCTTGACAAACCACTAGCATCAAAACTTCATTACCCACATCTTTATACCGTTGTCTTCATATTTGATGGAAGTATCTTGCCCATTGGAACCTTGTTACAACTCCATTAAACTAGTTTGAGAATACTTTTACTAGTTGCACTAATCACAAAGATACATCACTACATTCCAAACCTCATACCCATGTCTTCACCAACTTGTCTTTTCTTTGATGGGATTATCTTGCTCTTTGGAACATTGTTACATCTCAAATGAACTAGTTTGAATCTAGTTGGAACTTAATGATCCTTGTTACAACCTTGACTAGCTTGAACTAATTACATTTACATACATACAATGGTACTTAAAACTAATGGGAGAGCACCTCTTTAATTAGAACTTTAATGACCATTATTAGTATGTTTAAATGACATTATGTAATAGTATAAAAAGATATAACACTTGTGTGTTTAATCTTATTTCAAGTTAAATCATCATTAAGGTGTCATTAGGTGTGATTAATCAAGATTAACATCTTTTGGTTCAAAACTCTTTTGAAATCAAAGAAGGCAACTATTATAAGTACGTTTCAATAGGTTTTGTAAATTATAGATGCCTCAACGTGGTCTAGCTTAAAGTGGATGAATTTGGTTACAGAGAAAACTGCGGTCTTTCCACGGTCATCCGTGAAGTTGACCGTAGATCAACAGTTTTTGTAAAATGGTGCAGTCGTTGGAACAGGACATCTACGGGCAGACCCACGACCGAACGTGGTGCAGCCGCATATCAGTTTTTACCAAATTAATCTTTTATATATTGGTCTTTTGCTAGAGATAGTGTAGGATTATGAACTTATGTTGTTCAATACATGGTTTAAGCACACAAGACTTGGTGTCTTCATCAAAACAAAGTGGTTAACATTTGAATATTAATATTGGATCACTAACCAATAGAGGACTCAAAACACCGTAAGAGAAAAGGGAAAGAAATCTCGAAATCCACCAAGAAGAAACAAAAAAAAACATCCTCGCATCAGGATGAAAATGGTTTGTATTATTATATGTTTTTTATTTATTTATTTTATTATAAATTTTTTTATATTAATCCTGTTTTTTATGCTTGCAGTGTTGAGAGATGAATCTACGTCGTCTGATGTTCAAGAAATTCATTCAACCTGCTCTCTGATTCCTACTCATCATGATCCTATTGATGATGGTACTCCAGCGACGCCCTTCCTTCTTCAAAATGAGCGATTACTTTTCGCAACTCCTGGTTCTTCTGGCTTCGTTCCTGATTTTAATATCAAGGCTATGGAAGCTTTTCTTCGTGCCCCAATGGAGCTTCAACCAGACTGCCACAAATATTTGAAAACTTTTGCCAACCCCCTTTGATGAATGTGTTTGATGTTTTATCTGTTGAGGAAGAATGCCAAGCCTGTGAGCGAATCACGATTCTGAACATGCATGCCATGTATAACACTCTTCAAGCAGGCAGGGCTGCGGACCACTTGTTAAAGCAATCCGTGAACATGAAGGAGAAGTTGTCGGATTCTAAGAAGCTTGTGAAAGAATTAGAAGAAAAACTGAAAAAGGCTGTGGATGAGAAAACAAAGGCGGAGGAAGTTGTTGCGGAGGCTGAATCCAAATGCAGCTGTATGTCTAATCGTATGATGGATTTGGAGGGAAAACTTGCTGATTCGAATCGATCATGCGTTCAGATGGCCTCCGAGCTTGATACATCCAAGGCGGATTTATTTTTTTTTGAAATACAATGTACCGATATTAACTTAAAGGTTCTCGCATCAAGGACTTTATCTGATCCCTTTCTTCGCTATCTTCAAACCATTTAAACTTTAGAGAAATCCAATATTGTGGCGATGTTGAAGGAGGATATTCCCAACCTCCCAGAGAGATTAGAGAATTTGATTGATGGTGATGCGCTTAGAAAGGCACACACGTTGGCGGAGGTGATGAAGATGATAGAGTTTGAGGAGTTGTATGCAGTTTGTACGAATGCGGAGTCAAGTGTGCAAGATGTTATGAATTCTTCTGTTTGAAGCTTATGTTTGTAATAGATCTGTTGAAATAATTATATTTGATGTATTCAGAATAATAACTTTAAAATTTTTGTAACTAGTCTTGTTATTTTAATTTTGTCATGACTTGCATAGTTTCTAGACTATGAATTTGGTCGGCAATGTGCGGTTTGTGAACCGCTGCCTTATGCTTCTGGTTTTTCCCCATATATATGCTTTTATTCAGGTATTGGGAGAACCTCTACCATGAGGAGCTAGAAAACATCCTTTATGTGGGCAGGTTTAAATTGTTCACATAGATAATGCTTATTACAATATGTTCTTCAAAATGAAAAAAACTTTATTCAAATGCAGTCAATATTCGTAAACAAAAGCAATCCAAAATAGAGTGATCAGTTCTATTCGGAGCTTCAACACTTTACAATATTTTGGCTACCTTGTTCATAGCGACATGTCCTATTTTGTTGGAGGATATCCCATGATATATTCCTCCATCCTTTGTTGTGCTTCTTCATGTTTCATCTTTTCAAAAAATATCAACTTCTTTGATGCTGTGCTTGCTCGCTCTTCAAATTCCTCTTGGAAATGGTTATGCTCCTTACTCCCTTGTGAAAATCCCTGCCTTGCTTCCTCCATGTTATTGTCTCTTGGTATCGCTGACTGCATCCTTCTTGGATTAACATGCTCTGTCTTGATAGTGGCCACCCCTTTAGGTGTTGGAAACTTCATTTTGCCATGACTGGTTGAGGTGACTACTCCAAATTTGCATATCGCTCGTTGCCCCAAAAGAGCATCATACCTTGAATTTCCTCTTATAACAACAAAATCTGTCATTTTTGTTCGTACCATCCAACGTTCTTCCAATGTTACCTCTAGTCGTATATGTCCCAACGGCGTAATACGCTCTCCAGTAATTCCCGCAATCATGACATCAGTTGGTCTAATCCGTTCCCTTACATTCCTTGGCATCCTCTGATAACATGCTTCATATAAGGTGTCCGCTTTGCTTCCTATATCATTGTAAATTTTATTAACAAAACAATTCGCAAATGTTCCTTTTACAACTACTACCTCCTCTGCTGGTATTCCTGACTTGATCGGATAGAAGATTATGGGTGCATTCTGCCATGCTCCTTGATCTTCATATTGCCATTATTCTTCATCACTTGCCTCATATTTTTCTTCAATCATGTGGATCCTCAATTCTGGTGTTCGCTCTTTTTGATCTCTTCGATCCCCTCATCTTGAATTGTAATCTTTTCGTTTTCCCTTTTGTCTTCTTTCTTTGTCATAGTCTTTCCATGCATACCTCTTATTTGGATCTGGCTTTTCGAAACCTCTCCCTTGAGCAAATGATTTAATGCGCCTGCTTTGATTTGTGCTATTATTTCTCTCATCAGTGACTTGCACTCATCTGAAACATGTCCGTAATCCTCGTGAATTTCACACCATAAAGTGTACTTTGGTCCTTCCCTTTTGTCCGTGGGTACTGGCGGATTGAACTTTTGTTTGATTGGTTCAGTTAACAATATCTCTAGCAGAGTTTTTGTTAAAGACCCGATTAGTGAATGTCTTTCATATGGTCTTCCGCGATAATATTGGCCATCATTTCTTTGTTGATCATTTCTATTTCTGTGATCATTCCTTCTAGAGTTATAGCCTCGTGATCCATTATCATCTCGTGATCGATATTGTTCTTCTTGGTGACTTTTTGTACCATCTCCTGATCGCAAATATGCCCTTACAATTTACATAGCTTGCGAATACGTCTTTGGAATTGTCCATCGTAACTGTCTTACAAGTGACATGTGTCTTCGCTGGTCCAAACATAAAATGAAACCGGAAATTTGTTGAGTTTCTGGTAAGTCTGGAATCTTTTGACACTCCAAGGAGTAATGATTCATAAAATCTTTGAGTGGTTCTGTTGGATGTTATTTGATTTCATGCACATCCAAATGAGTCAGTGTATATCTCCTTAAGTTTTGATGTTGCAACAAGAATTTTTCTCTTAGATCTTGAAAACTTGTGATGCTCCTTGGCTGTAAACTTGTAAACCATTCTCGTGCCATTTTTTGCAGCACCATAGGAAACATATGACATGAGACTTCATCTTCCCAGTGTTGAGTTCGAATGGCTCCTTCAAATAACTGCAAAAAAATCTTTTAGATCCGATGTCTCGTCATATGTTCCTAGTGTTAATGGGATGTTTAGATTTTTTGCAACTGGTAATTCGCTATTCGATCACAAAATCTTTGTGTTGTAGTAGACATGGCCATTGGTTTTTTTGCCTCCTCTCCTGTGATTAGTGCGAACAAATTGTCGACGGTTGTTTCTCTTGTTTCTGGTTGTGCTAAAGAATGTGTATATATTTCTAGTGCGGCTCGTGAAAGAATATTGGCTAAGAATTTATTAGCTGACTCTTCAGTTATTTCCCCTTCATTGCCAAGAAATTCTGCTATCGCTTTTCCTTTCAATCCACCACCTGCTTCTCCTGATTTCCTTGGCCTTTCTTCATCTTGCTCCTTTCTTATTTTATCCAAGATTACTTCCAATAATTGCATTGCCCGATTCTTCAAGATTTCTTGCTCATCATTTTTTGCTATTTCGTCAAATGTTTCACTTTGCTCTTTTCTTTGCGAACTGCCAAATAGTTGCAAGGGTTGTACTGGTGAAAATTTTACTAGTTGTATACTTCTATTTACCCCTCTTGTAGATTCGTTGCTATTTTCTTCTTGTATTCTCTTTGAAAATTCTTGAGTTATTGTCTTGCCTTGATCTCCTCCCATCTTTGTATTCTTTTTTGTAGAAGAAAGCTCAGAACTAAACACGGATGGCGCCAAATGATCGTACCAAATCCGAATAGTGGATAAAATACGAGTGCAAATCTCAATCACGTTAACGGTGAGCGGTTTAAGTCTTTGAAACCTCTTCGAATTAACAATGATTACCGGATCCAAAGTCATGCTGCGAATCCAGTCAGGGTCAAACTCGGTCAAATACTTAGAGAGAGAAAGTTCTTATGTAGAGAGAGAAAGTTCTGCTCTGACAAAGTGATTTCAACTACCTATCAATGCAATCCAGGTGGCCTATTTATAGTCAAAAAAGGTCAAAGGTTCTCTGACGTGTCATGTTCTGATTGGTGGGTCAAACCTTATTCTTCGGAGCTTTGACCAGTCAACCCAAATTTTTCGGCATATAGATTTCATATTTATTCGCTGTCCGTTACTTCTGTTATTCGCAATCCGCTGATGTATTTATACTTGGTAAATTTTTATGCTTTTATTCACGTTTATGGTGTTCGGTTTATCTTTAAAAATACGTTTTTATATGCTAACCGAATAACGTATCATTAGTAATGTGTTGCTTAAAGGGTTATTATATGAACGGGAGTTGACTAGTGCAACATGGAGGAGATATGGTATTTTTGAGGTATTCCGAAAGTAGGATTGGGAAGCGGCTCTTAAACTAGTGATATGTGGATGAGATGAAGATCAAATACTGTGTAAGTATACTATAAGCTACTCGAATCAAGTGTTAAAGTGGATGTCGACCTTGAAATGAGAAAAAGATGATGATTTTCTGACTACACTTAGGTTGGTTGGAAAGTTTAATGGTAAAGAAATTACATTGACAATGAAAACGTTTAATCAATTTGGGAATTCAAATTTTCAATATGATACGGCCATCGATGTTCACAACTGAATCGAGCATGACTATCTGTTAGCCCCAATTCTTGCTTAGGTCGATCGGTTTTGTTGTTGTAAGTGGGTTTAGATGTTAAGAACAAGTATTATGATGATAAGGTTGAGAGAGATACTTGCAAAGTGGTGAAATGTGTTACAACTCAACTAATTACAAATGGGTGTGGGAGGTTGCTTTTATACTAGCAACCTCCAAGTGGTAACTTGACATGGTAAGTTACATTTACCATGGTATAACAACCCAACCCGTAATACAAACGATCACGCGGAAATATCAATTAAAATTATTATTTTTTTGCTGGAACAGCATATGGCGCGGCGCGCCATATGGCCGCGCGGCGTGCCAAACTGGCCTGTCCAAAAAGTCATGAAATGCGAAAATGTTTGACCACTTCCCGACGTATTTAGACAAAACGCTTTTCACAACCTATTCATATATGAAAAACTAACACGTTCCATTCATAAAATAAGTTTTACGAGGCCGGGCCCACATCGGCCGTTTTACGACTTTCATACGAAAATACAAGTTTTCAATCACATGATTTGTAATACAAAATAAAGACCGAGCATGGCGATTGGGGATACGCTACCCAATCCTAATCAATCCAAAAGCAAGCCTTCTAAAGCAACTACGCGAGCCACTAGTTCCCACGTTTACCCGAGCCACCTCATCCAAGCAAATCTATAAAAATGTAAACAACGAGAGGGTAAGCTAACGCTTAGTGAGTGAAAATATACTACATACATATATATGCATAAAATGGACACGCCACACCAATAATCAAATACCGCATACCGGAGCATCCAAGCATAAAGGCAAGCTAAGCTAAGAATACCATATAATCACTAAGCAACAAGCTAGTAACAACAACCATAAAGTAAGTCACCAACGACGATGTGAACAACGCCAATAAGCTACACCTGGAGGGTTAGCTACATCACAACAATACATTAATATATATATATATATATATATATATATATATATATATATATATATATATATATATATATATATAACAGAGCGTAAAACCGCCCAAGGTTAACCAATCGTACAAAGGAATGGTACTCGAATTTCCCATCGGTGTTCGTAACAACCGTTAGTGCACAACACATATATCACTAACCCTTGGACAACACATATCATTTTATAAAATCGTTAGTGTACAACACATATAACACTAAATCGGACAACACATATCCATTCATAAATCATTAGTGTACAACACATATAACACTAAATTGGACAACATATATCCGTTCTTAAAACCGTTAGCGTACAACACATATATCACTAACTTGGACAACACATATCCATTCATAAAACCGTTAGCATACAACACATATATCGCTAACTCAGACCACATACATCCGTTCATAAAGGCCGTTAGTGTACAATGACATATATCACTAACTTGGACAACACACATCCGTTCCTACAAATAAATACATTATATACATACATGTATACTTATTCCACTCACAACCACGTGTGATAACGTACACCCAAAGTGTGTACTTCGCCAAAGGTGGTCAACCAAAACGCACAACCGTGCCAATTGGACCCATACACAAGTCCATCAAATCCACCTATATGTGAAGTGAGCTCTATAGCCGAGAATCACTTCACCCGACCCGCACCCATCATACACATACATATGCACATAGGATATTAACACTCACCTTGTTGCCTTGATGAATGCAACCGAACAATCCGCAACTCGCCAATGGAATGTACCTATTCCATTATCACATAACAAATAACACAATTAGGGTGGATTTACAAACCAACCCAAATCGACAACTAGTGCAATTTCGACCCAATTGCACTTTCAAGCTCAAACCGCGCCCAAGCTAACCAATAATCGCTAACACTAGTGACAATGGTCCTAATAAGCCAATTAAACCCGAACACAAGCGTTAAACACTTTTCTTTCCCAATTTGACACCAAAACCCTAATTTTGACCCATTTCAAAATTAGTCAACCAAACACACCCAAAAGAGTTCCAACACTTCCATAATCACTAACACTAGTGATTATATACCATTTACTAGTCTTACAAGCTTACACTTGCTCATCAAACCCAAAACCCGCCAATATCAACAATAATCCGAATCTTGGTGTTAATCTTCAATTAACAACTAAATGGGTTCCATTTATGAACATACAATCAAAAACCCTAAGTTTGGATGAAGAACACGAAAATGAAATTCGGAGTTAAGGCTTACCGTTAGTATCACCTTGTAGCTAAGAACGAGGAGAATAAAGTTGCCTCTTACGCCTTCGATCAAAACCCGAATCTTCCTTTCCAAAATCCCACTTGAGTGATTTGAAGTATTTATGTTTTGAGAGGAAAGTGAGAAAGAAAATGGAAAAGAAAAAGATAAATGAAATGAATGGATGGGATTTAAGATCCCAAATCTGGCACATACGCGAAATGACCAAAATGCCCTTGAATCTCCTTTAAAATTGCAAATCTGGTACCAGCTCGCCCAGAATACCGTCGCGAGAATACGCGTGTTTTTAATGCTTGTTTGTCGAGCTTCCTGAAATTGAAACCAGTGAAATACCGCGCCGCGACGTGCCTTGTCGCGCCGCGACCCAAGGCGTGGTCTGGTGCCTTCCTTACCATGCCTCCTGATCTTGATTTGTTTGTAATGTCGCGCCGCGACCCACTCCTCCGCGCCGCAACCTTTAACTTGGTCTGATCACTTTTCGCATACAAGAATTTAATGCACGAACAATTCTCAATTCCTTCATACACCTATCGTACATACGCGATACACCTGTAAATCATGTACGGGGAAAGACGGGGTGTTACAACTCTCCCCCACTTAGATTCGATCACGTCCTCGTGATTCTAATCACTTAACCAAATCGAACCTACACTCGATGGTTCCCAAATAATCGTTCCAATCCGACTTCCAACACATCCCTCATTAACCCGAAGATTAATTCATTAACTAATTACACACTTGCACGCATTCCGAGCCGTGCAATACACGCGACATCCGAAGTCTATAACGATCACTTAGAATATGCGAATCCACCACGTATCCTTCCAACTCCTCTAGACAATTCTTCTCATAGAGTCACCCTTAACAACTAAATCGTCATTCTCGATTTATCAAGTCCATAAATCCGAGCACTAAAACTTGCTCAATCCCTCATATCGGGAAAAACTCCACCAATCTCGTACCGAGATATCAACCCTTTAGAGTACCATACCAAGTACAATGCTAAAAGTAAACACGTCCCAAACTAAAGTCAACCATCCAACCGATGAAGACCAAATAAAAGTGAAATCTAACGGATAACACTTACCACTTAACATCCCTTGTAGTGCGCAAACACATCTAATACGCAACTACCGCAAACACGTGAGCAAAATACAACTATTGCATCACTAATCCCACAACATGGTCCTTACGACCCCACCATCGGTGTATAAAACAACCGATAGATCACACAACCAATAACATGAAGGCTGACCGAAAACTACATGCGCCTTAGTGAATCCGCAACCATACGCGTCACTTGTAAATCCGAACTACGCGAGACTCACTTCTCAATATAATGACTGAAACTACACGCGTCATCGTGAATCCGCGAATACACGCGATCCACTTCCAAATCTCAACACCGGATGAAGTCAGCGGACCCCGTCAACGGTCATGCTTCACCGATATACACCACTCCCATGATGAAGTCAGCGGACCCCGAAGGTCATGCTCCACCAATATAACACTACCATGATGAAGTCAGCGGACCCCAAAGGTCATGCTTCATCAATCACATACGCACTTTTGGCCTCAAACAACGAGTAGTGCAACATCGCGCTCTGCTACTCTATAGTGAACCCTAACGGATATCACTAACCATCCACACAATCGAGCAAGAACCACCTATATCGAACATAGGCACTAAACAATAATTCTCTATAAGAGTATCCACCACGCACATCCCTTAGCCGAGGGATTTCACCTTGCTCGTCAAACACGTCCATTATCTCTCAACGAGATTACCACATTATCACCTCGGTGATAATTTACATCCAAAACCATAAGTACAATTTAACCGAAATTGTACTCTTCTACAAATCGACCAAAACTAGGTCCCAACGCAAACTTCCGGATCTACCAAAAGCATCATTCGAAGTCTCAAACTAAAACCTCCTCGTGCGGGAGTGCAACTCCCCCACTTGGAACTACGTTCCATAACCGCATCTCGTACAACCGTACAATGCTACCAAAGGTAGACTTTACCAACAATTGGGTTCACATGACCCATCATTACATCTTGCTCCAACCTTGAGCATACGAAGGATTTTAACCAATCCCTAAATAGTTCGAACGAAGAGCTCATCACAAACTACATTAACTTTACTCTCGCAATCATCCAATTGCTTTAGTTTGTCAAATTTTACCCGATCACTTATGTACCTAAGGGTTTCACTTCGGTACCCTAAGTACAATGTAACCGTAACACAAAATCGGAGTCGAACACCACGCTAGTAGGTATAAAAGAGGCACCTAATGTCGCGTCACGTAGACTCCTTTACCAACATACATCGAGATCCAAAACACTCGATCTCAAGGGTTTCAATCCTCCCGACGAACCTCATGGTTCATCACTTCAACAAGAGAGCGAACACGCTCTAACATCCGAACACCAAAGCCCATACCCATGGCTTGATATAAACACTCTACAAATATCAAGGAATGCTTGGTTGCACCAAGTCTTACGCCCTTCGCCCGGCAATCAAAACGTCACCCTAGGGTACTTCCATTAGGAACGTCACCCATAACCATAACATGCACAACACAATGCATTTAACAAACCCGAATTCAAACGGCACATAATAAATAATCAAAGGACGTATTTATTAAAATGAAACGTACCTTAACGTCTCCTTTCCGCACCCGTCCCCGCTAACTCGGGACATTCCGACTTACGATGTCCTTCCTCTTGGTAATTGAAGCACACCGTGCCATCACTCTTTGGTACTGAACATTCCCAAGACTTATGACCCCTCACGCCACAATTGTAACACCTAGACGCACTAGAATCCGATATATCCATCCGTGTACCACCTGTGCTCACTCTCGGACCCTTAGTCCTCTTACTTGGAGCACCATAAGAAACAACCCTTCTCTCACTTGAAGGTTCACACCTCTTCGATCGTAAATACGACTCGAAACCTCTAGCCAAGTCAAATAATTCTGCAAACGATTTCGCTTGACCCCGGCTAATTTTACTCTTCAAGTCGTCATTCAAGGTCCGATAAAAATCCCCCATCAACAAACGATCATTCCCCAAATACTCCGGACAAAAATGAGCCTTCGCCATAAAGGTCATCTTGAGAGTATTCAAATCCATAGAACCCTGTTGCAATTTTCGCAACTCATTACGCATTTCCGACAAATCGGTTGAAGTTCAGAACTCCTCGAAGAATTCCTTCTTAAACTCGTCCCATGATAACGCCATAAACGGTTCACCACCGACAAGATCAATCTTACCATCGAACCAATCCTTCGCCCTACCCCGCAACAAACTAGTAGCGAGTCTTGTCCTCTTCTTGGGAGGGCATTCAATAGTATGAAAACACCCTTCGACATCCGAGATCCAAGTTGTGCTTATCAAAGGATCCGGTTTCCCGTCATACATTGGGGGTTTAGTCCTCATGAAGTTCTTAAGACAACGCTCCATTCCACTACTACCTTGAAGTTCAGAATACTTCCTATCCATTTCTGCTCGAAACGCACTCATTTGCTCCGCAACGGCGGCCGCAACTCCAGCGTTAAACTCCACGTCGTTCGTCTCAATCCCATTTCTCGTTGCCATTCAAAGGAATGCAAAGCGATTAGACCACGAACGTATAAAGTACACACACAATACCGCCCCCATCTTGCTAAACACTCGTCGTACATCACTTGCTAGACACGATTTGCACCCGTAATAAGGTTTGCAAGTCCTTATTACGCACACACGCCGTATCGACTTTTTAGTACAACGACCGTCTCGCTCGATGCTATAAACAAACACAAACGAAATTCTACGCGATATAAACACACGCGAGAATTATCATCACAACACAATCATATATTAATCATATCCGCATTACTAATATAAACGTTAGTCAACCTATAAACAAGGCACTAACTAAACCCATTTCGACCCGTAATCCTACAAGTCCTGCAACAAATTAAGCACACACAAAAGTCTAAGTCTAGGCACCTATCTCAAGTCACCTAAATCCCTTAGACCATGCTCTGATACCACTTGTAACAACCCAACCCGTAATACAAACGATCACGCGGAAATATCAATTAAAAAAATTTTTTTTGCTGGAACAGCATATGGCGCGGTGCGCCATATGGCCGATAGCGGCGCGCCATATGGCCGCGCGGCGCGCCAAACTGGCCTGTCCAAAAAGTCATGAAATGCGAAAATGTTTGACCACTTCCCGACGTATTTAGACAAAATGCTTTTCACAACCTATTCATATATGAAAAACTAACACGTTCCATTCATAAAATAAGTTTTACGAGGTCGGGCCCACATCGGCCGTTTTACGACTTTCATACGAAAATACAAGTTTTCAATCACATGATTTGTAATACAAAATAAAGACCGAGCATGGTGATTGGGGATACGCTACCCAATCCTAATCAATCCAAAAGCAAGCCTTCTAAAGCAACTACGCGAGCCACTAGTTCCCACGCTTACCCGAGCCACCTCATCCAAGCAAATCTATAAAAATGTAAACAACGAGAGGGTAAGCTAACGCTTAGTGAGTGAAAATATACTACATACATATATATGCATAAAATGGACACGCCACACCAATAATCAAATACCGCATACCGGAGCATCCAAGAATAAAGGCAAGCTAAGCTAAGCATACCATATAATCACTAAGCAACAAGCTAGTAACAACAACCATAAAGTAAGTCACCAACGACGATGTGAACAACGCCAATAAGCTACACCCGGAGGGTTAGCTACATTACAACAATACATTAATATATATATAACAGAGCGTAAAACAGCCCAAGGTTAACCAATCGTACAAAGGAATGGTACTCGAATTTCCCATCGGTGTTCGTAACAACCGTTAGTGCACAACACATATATCACTAACCCTTGGACAACACATATCCGTTTATAAAATCGTTAGTGTACAACACATATAACACTAAATCGGACAACACATATCCATTCATAATACAACACATGTAACACTAAATTGGACAACATATATCCGTTCTTAAAACCGTTAGAGTACAACACATATATCACTAACTTGGACAACACATATCCATTCATAAAACCGTTAGCATACAACACATATATCGCTAACTCGGACCACATACATCCGTTCATAAAGGCCGTTAGTGTACAACGACATATATCACTAACTTGGACAACACATATCCGTTCCTACAAATAAATACATTATATACATACATGTATACTTATTCCACTCATAACTACGTGTGATAACGTACACCCAAAGTGTGTACTTCGCCAAAGGTGGTCAACCAAAACGCACAACCGTGCCAATTGGACCCATACACAAGTCCATCAAATCCACCTATATGTGAAGTGAGCTCTATAGCCGAGAATCACTTCACCCGACCCGCACCCATCATACACATACATATGCACATAGGATATTCACACTCACCTAGTTGCCTTGATGAATGCAACCGAACAATCCGCAACTCGCCAATGGAATGTACCTATTCCATTATCACATAACAAATAACACAATTAGGGTGGATTTACAAACCAACCCAAATCGACAACTAGTGCAATTTTGACCCAATTGCACTTTCAAGCTCAAACCGCGCCCAAACTAACCAATAATCGCTAACACTAGTGACAATGGTCCTAATAAGCCAATTAAACCCGAACACAAGCGTTAAACACTTGTCTTGCCCAATTTGACACCAAAACTCTAATTTTGACCCATTTCAAAATTAGTCAACCAAACACACCCAAAAGAGTTCCAACACTTCCATAATCACTAACACTAGTGATTATACACCATTTACTAGTCTTACAAGCTTACACTTGCTCATCAAACCTAAAACCCGCCAATATCAACAATAATCCGAATCTTAGTGTTAATCTTCAATTAACAACTAAATGGGTTCCATTTATGAACATACAATCAAAAACCCTAAGTTTGGATGAAGAACACGAAAACGAAATTCGGAGTAAGGGCTTACCGTTAGTATCACCTTGTAGCTAAGAACGAGGAGAACAAAGTTGCCTCTTACGCCTTCGATCAAAACCCGAATCTTCCTTTCCAAAATCCCACTTGAGTGATTTGAAGTATTTAAGTTTTGAGAGGAAAGTGAGAAAGAAAATGGAAAAGAAAAAGATAAATGAAATGAATGGATGGGATTTAAGATCCCAAATCTAGCACATACGCAAAATGACCAAAATGCCCTCGAATCTCCTTTAAAATTGCAAATCTGGTACCAGCTCGCCCAGAATGCCGCGCCGCGGCCCTCTTCGTCGCGCCGCGAGAATACGCGTGTTTTTAATGCTTGTTTGTTGAGCTTCCTGAAATTGAAACCAGTGAAATACTGCGCCGTGACGTGCCTTGTCGCGCCGCGACCCAAGGCGTGGTCTGGTGCCTTCCTTACCATGCCTCCTGATCTTGATTTGTTTGTAATGTCGCGCCGCGACCCACTCCTCCGCGCCGCGACCTTTAACTTGGTCTGATCACTTTTCGCATACAAGAACTTTAACGCACGAACAAGTCTCAATTCCTTCATACACCTATCGTACATACGCGATACACCTGTAAATCATGTACGGGGAAAGACAGGGTGTTACACATGGTAAACTAGCCAAAATACATTAATAAGTAAGCTAACTATTACATCAACACTAACTAAAACCGCATGCCACATATAATAGACAATATTTATTGTCAACAATCTCCCCCTTGGCATGGGGTTTTCAAAACAGTGTTGATTGTCAACAATTTTTCCTTTTTTGATAATCTTCCTCTTGATTGTCAACCATTTATCCTTTGCATGGGGTTTTCAACAGATGTAATTCTCCCTTGATCATTCTCTTGCAGTTTCTTGTGCAGCCTTCTTTTGGACATTGATTTCGGTTTGAAGCTATGACGCTTTTGATGCTGTCAGCTTTGAACACGAACTTGCACATAGGATGAACTGATCTGGGAGTGTTATGGTTGATTTATTTTGTCTTCTTCTTTAGTTCGGGCGGGCGATGAGGTCTTGATTTTTGACTTTCGATATGATCTTGTGTAAACCTCTTTTGCTCCCCCTCAAATGTTGAGTCGTCTTTTTCATGATCGTGATTGGTTTGTTTTTGACTCATGTTTCATTCTCTCCGCATGATGAATATGGTGTACCGAGTTCAGCACATGTAGCATGAATATGGCATCCCATGTTCATCGCAAAATAGCAGAGAGACATATATGATTATCGTTAGAGAGGGAATGTGTACCTGCTAAGAAGAGATAAAGTGGTTAAGGTAAAAGTTTGATCCTTAGGGAAAACAGGATCTTCAGAAACCGTTTTTGGTTTTGTAAAAATCAAGCTAGTTGTTATAGTAGACAGGTTTAAATCAGACATGCTAGTTGTTACACTAGACAAGATTTCTGAAACCAAAACTGTTTCTGAATTTAGGGACCTTACCGGTATTGGTAGGTCCAAGTTTAACCTCGGTGAATGTTGAGGATGACTGGTCACCGAAGTTTCAGTCGGCGTTAGCAAGCTATCCACCTCCATGATTAAAGTATCATGGGACTTTTGTGCGACTACGCTGCTCTTGGTTATACCAAGTCTTCCAACTGTACCTAACACCGCATTGGTGTCGGTAGAAATCAATGTAATGTAGGAAGATGTTGCATCGCGTCCTGAGTTCATTGATATGTCATGAGGTGACACATCTCTTTCAGTTGTTGCACTCTCTAACGAGTGTGTGTGGTCAGGCTTAAATGCTGACTGGTCGTTAAGGAGATCATCCTTCCGGAGGTCTATTAAATCTACCAAGGTAAGCCTAGGCATTGTCATATTGCCTCTCCATTGAACTAGACAGATCTCCCTCATCAAGATAAGTCTGACCTCTGGACCCTGTATGAGGTCCCACCTTCTAAAATAAGGTGTTGATAGAGGATTTTCGGCCAATACGCAGGGTTCCTATTCATGGTTTTTCGAAACCCCTTCAGCAATTCGAGACTCCAAACACTTAATTTGCATCAAGTTGTTGGGTCATTCCACAGTTGAGGCAGTCATCTAGACACATCCTCCTGAGGCAGTCACTGGGACACATCCTCCGTCATTTGATGACTATTTTGTTTGAGGCAGTCATCTAGATACATCCTCTTGAGGCAGTCACTAGGACACATCCTCCGTCATTACTGACATTTGAATCTTTAAACTCCCCTTTGATAGTTGCACGTTTTAGCTTTGGTTTCTTGGGAGAGTTATGTGTGAAAATATAGGTTTTACACTGTTATTTGTGCAAAATCCATTTTGATGTTTATCACCACTTTGAGATGCGGGTTCTACACAGAAGTATGTAGAAGGTATTTTGGATGGAACTCATGTTAGTTTTAATCCTTTTACCCTCCCCCTCAATATATGACGTGTCATGTTTTGATAAAACCTTTATTTTTTTGGTCTTTTTATCCCCCTCAAAATATGATTTATTTGGAATTAAAACATATTTTGCCAATTTGCTACACATAAAATATAGGTTTTGATGAGAAAGGATGTAAGGCAGTTGAGACGCGGGCCATATAGGGTTTTGGTGAAAACCTTCTTTGCATATCCATTTAAGGTTTTGGATAGAACCTTCTTTGAAGTGCGGTTCCCATACAGATCTATTATGGGAACCATCATGATCTATATGGGAACCATCATTCCCTCCTTCTCCCCCTAAAATTTTTTTGACATTCCCACTGAAATGTTTTGATGAGAAAAAGTGAAAGACAATTGAGGCGCGGGGCATACATGGATATATGTGCATACACCATATAAGGTTTTGGATAAAACCTTCTTTGGTTTGCGGGTCCTATAGAGATCTATTATGGGAACCATCATGATCTCTATGGGAGCCATCATTCCCTCCTTCTCCCCCTAAAAAAATTTTTGACGTTTCTCCATTGAAATGTTTTAAGAGAAATAAAGGGAGACATTTGAGATGCGGGGCATACACTGAAATGTGTGCGTACACCATTTAAGGTTTGGGTGAAAACCTTCTTTGAAGTGCGGGTCCCATACAGATCTATTATGGGAACCATCATGATCTGTATGGGAACCAACATTCCCTCCTTCTCCCCCTAAAAAAATTTTGATGTTTCAGATTTTGATAACCGTCATTTCATTGCGGGTCTCATTGCTCTCCCTAGGCATATGCATTGCACCCCCTAGACACATGCAGTTACCAAGTTCATCCAGGAGAAGAAACTCAGATGAGTCTTTTTCAACGGATGGTGATTCGCCTATGACTACTGAGGTAGATGTGCCAAAGGTTATGGATTCGGTCGAAATTGGTTTTGGAGAGACCGTGGGATTGGGCGAGGTTGGAGGAAAGAAAGGTTTAAACAACACATCAGGTCATCTGAGGTTACGAGTGGGACATGCCTGAGTGGACAGTCAGGTGTTAGCGGGTTAAGTCCGGGTCTTGAACCGATGTGTCCAAGAGCCATTTTGCAGTCAGATCAGTTTTTCAAAGTCACATTTGAATACCATTTATAGGCCTTGTCGATATGACTTATGGACGTTGAATTCCACTTAGGTTTGATACACGACGTATCCTTAAAAAGTTGATTTTTGGAATCATGGATGATTGAAAATCTTTTGACATAGCCAGAGAAATGGATATCAGCTTAAGTTTAAGTAACTCAGACGGAGAGTACTTAATTGGTTTTGAAGAAGAAGTGGATCTTGGTGTTGAAGATGTTTTGGATGTCCACTTCTTATTTGACACTTGTTTAGCAAGATTATTCTTTGTGTGTTTAGAAACAAGGTCAATTTTGGTGCGCGGGGGTATTTTTTGAACCTATGGATAGCTTCATGGGTTTGTGTGTAAGCCAACCATATTGATCGCGAAGTCCCGTAATCTCCCCATTTTTTCCATAAGTTGTTTCCAGGAATGGACGGTTAAAGTTGGTCTGGTAACCGGAGTAAATCTTTTTGCTTGGGAACTTGGATGCAACGAGTATGGCAACATTACATTCCTTTGGTTTGGGTTGGGTAACTTTAGGTTCGTTTGGTTTCGAGGATGTTTTTCTCGGAGTCACCGTTGACTTTTGAGAACCTCGTTCTTTTGGTTTGGGGTTAGAGAACCTTTTGGGTGGAGTATCCAGGTGAACTTTTGGTTTTATGGGGTTTCCTCGGTGTCTGTGAAGACTTAGGAGGACCGTTGTCTTTTGATTTTGGAGCCTCCAAGGTCATTGGTGTTTTACGTACAGCAGTCTTCGAGTACATTGAGGATTGGTACACTATGGGTTTGGGATTGGTCTTGGCAAAAGTCACCTGCTTTTTCTTAGTCTTAGGTGTAGACGTTGAAGCATTGGACAACTCAGACTTAGTACCTTGGGAACCAACTAAAACATTTGATTTTGGAGTATCAGTAGAGCTTAGTAAGTTCTCAATACCAGGACAAATCTTGTAAGATCCAGGTTTTGAATATATGGTCTTGGTCACGAAGTCCATACTTTCCAGTTAATCACATTGGTCATGCAAGGTCTCATTCTTCCTTAAGAAGATTCACATGAGCTTTTAACTCCTGAATTTCTAAGACAAGGTCATCAATAGAAACTACAACAGAGTCTTTAAAATCATAAGTGAGTTATACTTTGGGAACTATTGGCATTTTCTTAGTTGTTGCTAGAGTTTTCCTGTAGGTCTCACATTTAACCTGTAGATCTATGTTTTCTCGTTCTAGCTTGTCAACAAATTGAGTAAGGTCAGTCTCAACATCTTGAGCTCCTAAAGAGATAGGTTCTGTGACGACCCGGAAATTTTCGATCAAATTTAAACTTGATCTTTATATGATCGCGACACGATAAGCAAAGTCTGTAATGTTGAGTCTCGAAAATTTTGGAATTATATTCACGTAAACAATTACCCTTTGACTGTGCCCAATGATTCACGAACCATTATTTGTAAATAGATAGGTATATATAAATAAGTAAATATAAATAATTATATATATAAGAATTTTAGAAGTTAAATTATTGTATCAACCTGATTTCTATACATATATATAAATATATAATTTCTATACATAATTAATGATTACATGTTTAATTTTTCCTGGCTATGGCCGCAATCACCCTTCAATTAAAATGTATAGATATTGAGTATTCAATATATGTTATTATATAATTATTAGATATTACATGATTAATAAATGGTAATATTAAAATATGTAATGGCAAGTTAGAATATAATTATTATGTTATTATTACTTTCATTATCATTATTAAAATAAATATTAATATTAATATTAATATTAATATTAATATTAATATTAATATTAATATTAATATTAATATCAGTATTATGAATATATAGATATAAAATTTGATATATTTAATTTGTTATAATATTATTATTACTAATATTATTGTTATCCTTATTAATAACATTATTAATATAATTAGTAGTAAAAATTATGATTAATATTATTATTATTTTATAATTACCATTATCATTAAAATTATTATTATTATAAGTATCATTATAAATAATACAAATCATTATTATTATCATTAAAAATATTATTATTAACACTTTTATAATAATTATCATCATTATTACTTATTATCATTATTATTACTAATATAATTATTAATATTATTTGTATTATTATTATTTATTATTATTAATAGAATTATTTATTATTATTATTATTAATATATTACTAATATTAATTACATATATAAAATTATAAAATCAGATTCAATCATATGTAATCTGTTTCACATCGCTTTCCTATCTGTAGAAGATTGATTCAATTCGTACTAATCAGGATTTTCATCACAGGAATCAAACAAAATCAGTTAGCTATCAGTTTCTCCCTTTATTTTTTTTAATATTTCTGTACTGGAAGAATATTGCTTGTCGACCCTTAAATGCTATAAGACTCGATCACATTCAGTGTTAGGGAATCCAATTGACTTTACAATATCATTTATCAATCCCAAAAACCCTTTATATCTTTTATCTCAACGAATTTAAATCAGAAAAAATAAAGAACAGGTCGTGTACCCTGTTCTTGTGTCAATTTTTAAACAGCACGACTTTTTAATGAATTTCAAAAATGATAAATGCACTCTTGTTAGGATTATGATACTTAAACTATATGCAAAAGCTAAGCTTCCAATTCCTCCTATTGAGTGTGAATTTTGGAGTCAAAGTTATTTGTCAAAAGTCAAACGTCTTGTTCTTCACAAAAATCCGAATTCGTTTTTGAGTTTCAAGTCAAATTGATGGTTCAGAAAGTTTCTAGAAGATAAATGCAGCCTTTTTCATGTTGGGATCGTAGTCTAAAACACCCTAAAATTCGAAATTGAATATTGGGTTCATTCGTGGTCATCAGGAACTGATTCAGTTCTTCTTCTTTAAATTCTTTTTTTTTGTTTTAATTAACCTAATCACTTACTAGCCACTTCTGTATCAATTATAAATCATAAATTAACATATTGGATAGATATTAAACTGGATTCGATCCTTAGTGGATTTAGAGGGAGAAGCAGTGGAGGAAAAAGGGAAATAAAATAAAACGGGTTATATATAATTCTTGGTATAGAATTCCTGATAAATTGATACGGGGTAATGGTCTTGGTTGTTGTCGGGATAGCTAGAGGTCTCGGGTTCGAGTCTTGTATGTGATGACCCGGGAATTTCCGACCAAATTTAAGCTTAATCTTTATATGTTTGCGACACGATAAACAAAGTCTATAATATTGAGTCTCGAAAGTTTTGAAATCTATATTCATGTAATCAATTACCCTTTAACTATGTTCAACGATTCACGAACGACATAATTAGATATGTATATGTATATATATATATATATATATATACATATATATATATATATATATATATATATATATATATATATATATATATATTTATATATATATATATTTATATATATAAATTCTATACAAAATCATTTAAATTGTAATTATTAGATGTAAAGATTTATAATAATTCATTTTATGTAAATAATTGTGTATTAATATTCATTTGTCATAATAATTATTATTATTATATCATTTTTAACACTATTATTAATGATTATTATTATTAACATTATTATTAATAATTATTACTATCATGATAATTATTACTATTAATATTAACAATATTATTATTATTAATATATTTAAAAAATATTAATATTTAATATATTATATAAATAAATAATTAAGCGAATATAAGTTGTTATACATCACTTTCAGTTTGTTTCATGTCTCCAATTTTCATTCGTGATATTATACCAACAATATTGAATTTGAGCTGTAAAGTTGATCTCCATTATTTTGATTACTGTTTCTTCGCTCCTTTTCATTCAACTGAGTAAATTAGTATTATTATTATATTATTACGCAATCACTATTGTTGATTGATGAAAATATCTGCAACATATAATGCATATGGACGAATGTGATACATATAGATATACACACACACCAAGTCATTCACAACCTTCTTCATTTTCTTCAATCATTGAACAACCCATCTTAACCAAACATCGAATAATCATGATCACTAGTTTACTGCTGCCATTTGAAGAACAACCATCTGTCCATCTCGACTCCTAATTTCGATTACCAACATCACTATACTTCCACCATGGACAACCACAAACTCAATTTTCTTGTTCCTAGATTCGACAACACCATTGAAGCACTACCACCTTTTTTATTCGAACCATCTACACCCACTTCACCTCCAACACACCAAGCATCACCACATCATGAACTGTCACTACAACACCATAATCGACACCTTTCATCACCTCCCATCACTATCACCACCATCCGGAAACCACCACCACTAGCATCACCTATATATTTATTGTTCGGTTTCTGTTTCAGTCCGACAACCAAGACCTCCATCGACCATCTTAAGGTTGCTGTCACCGTCGCTGTTGCAGGAGGAAAACACCACATCCACCAACTATTACTGCTACGAAGCTTATGCAACAGCTTAAGTTTTAATCACAATTGAAACCCATTAAAAACCCCATCTGACCCGCCTCCAATTATTCATCACTTTCTAAACATCAAACCGTCACATTTTTTTCCTTACTACTATACGAACCAATGATGAAGAGTACTTGAAGAATTTAAAATCGTTATTTTATCATGATACAAAGAAGACAATATGAGTGCTCTATCTTTTCCAATGGTGGGCCGACACAACCATGAATTTGCTGTAAATTTGATGGTATTGAAACTCTATTAAATTGCACTATAATTTTGGACAAGTGGTGCATGTGGGACAACCATGAAAGTCATGGCCGACAAAAGGAACATACATGTAGACAAGGTGATATTGGCACACTAATCTACTACATGTATATATTTACTTGTGTTTTAATCGAGCATATAGTGGAACTAGAACAGGCCACCAATAATTTTAGTTGCTTTATTTGATTGCTAAATAGGTTCCATATATTTAACCTTGGGTCGTGAGTTTGGTTGATGGATCAATATGTTAACTTGCTGGGCCGTTATACTTACTATTGATTGGCTTTTGATTACTAAATGGACTAGCAGGCCATGTCGAAGCAAGGAAGATCAAGCCGTCATGTTCCAAGTTAATTTTAGTCTCAGCTAGATAATAAAAATGGGTACAAGAGTGGTGTAACGTGCCTCTCGATTTCATTAACTTCCATGCATGATTTCATTTAACCACTCATGTTTCTAGAGGGTGGAATAGGAGTTACTCATATTTTATTTAGTAACACTCAAATTCTCTAGTAGTTATATGCTAGGCGTATATTTGAATGAGGGAAGAAGAAAATTGGTTTAAGGTTATCTCTGTTTCTATTACAATAATGATAGTAGTTAGATGATGGTGACTAGTGTGATGAAATGAAATGATGATGATAATAATTAATAAAGAATGGATGATGACAGTCTAATGATAATAATATGATGATGTACATATGAAATAATATAAATGATAAAATGACTCAAACGATGATGATGAGTTGATAGAATGATGATCTATAAGATATGGTAATGATGAATATGAAATGGGTTAAAGTATTTACGGGACAAATTGTAACAAAAGTGACGAATAGAGAAATATTTTGATGGGTTGTGAGTTCACGAGAGGTCAATGATTCGAGCCCGGGGCTCGGGCATTTTTTTTATAGAAAGAGTTAGATAAAGCAGTGGTTAGGAGGTTATCGGTTATGCGAGAGGTCTCAAGTTCGAGACTTGACTTGGGCATTTTTTTTAAGGATTACTTCTTTGAGGTAGTTTTCTATCATTATTATTATTATTATTATTATTATTATTATTATTATTATTATTATTATTATTATTATTATTATTATTATTATTATTATTATTATTATTATTACTAACACAAGTACTATTAGATTATCATTATTATTATCATTATTATTAGAACACTTATTATTAGTATTATTATTTTCAGAATCATAATTATTATTATTATCATTATTAAGTAAAATTACTAATATTATTATTATAAAATAATACAACTTTTTATTTATTATTATTAATATTACTTTATCAAATGATTTTTTAGTTATATAACACTACAGTTAATACATATAACATATCTATATTAACGTTTTATAATAAATACTAACTATTTAGTTAAAGTACATAAAATAGAAATATTTAAATTACTGATGAAACATATAATTTATTAAAATAATAATTATATCACTAACAATATGTAAATTTAGTTGTTCGATTTCAAATATGTGTGTTAATATATAAACAAATGATATAGGTTCGTGAATCCGAGGCCAACCCTATACTTGTTCAATGTCGTTCTATGTATTTTTACTACAAAATACATTAGGTGAGTTTCATTAATCCCTTTTTAAATGCTTTTGCAATATATATTTTTGGGACTGAGAATACATGCGCTGTTTTTATAACTGTTTTACGAGATGGACACAAGTAATCGAAACTACATTCTATGGTTGGATTATCAAATCGAATATGCCCCTTTTTATTAAGTCTGGTAATCTAAGAATTAGGGAACAGACACCCTAATTGACGCGAACTCTAAAGATAGATCTATCGGGCCCAACAAGCCCCATCCAAAGTACCGGATGCTTTAGTACTTCGAAATTTATATCATGTCCGGAGGAGGATCCCGGAATGATGGGGATATTCTTATATGCATATTGTGAATGTCGGTTACCAGGTGTTCAATCCATATGAATGATATTTTTGTCTCTATGCATGGGATGTATGATTATGAGAAATGGAAGTATGAAATCTTGTGGTCTATTAAAATTATGAAAATTCTTTATGATAAACTAATGAACTCACCAACCTTTTGGTTGACACTTTAAAGCATGTTTATTCTCAGGTACGAAAGAAATCTTCCGCTGTGCATTTGCTCATATTAGAGATATTACTTGGAGTCATTCATGACATATTTCAAAAGATTTTGCATTCGAGTCGTTGAGTTCATCAAGATTATTATTAAGTCAATTATATTTGGATATATTATGAAATGCTTTACATGCCTGTCAACTGTCGATGTAACGAAAGTTTGTCTTTTAAAAATGAATGCAATGTTTGTAAAATTTATCATATAGAGGTCAATTACCTCGCGATGTAATCAACTGTAACGACCCGCACTTTTTCGATCATTCTATACTTGTAAGATTAATATTTACATAAATTAAACCTTACCAACATGATAAGCAATCCAAATTGTTGAGATTTATGTTTTTGAAAAGAGTTTTACACAACGTTTGACCGTCTAGTTTGACCGATGATATCACGAACTATATAACATATGATAATTATACGTTTGTGTATATATATGTATATATACATATTTAACATGATCTAAGAATGTTTTAATATCTCATTTTGTATTAATAACAATAAGTTATATGTATATTTTGAAACTACTAACTTAAGTTTTCAAAACGATAACCATACGCAATGTTATTTGACTTAAATACTTATGACCTATAATGTTTATACATATATCGTATAAGTAATGTATTTAATCACTTTTAAAGACTTAAATACATAAAACAATATAAGTATATTTACAAAAGATAGCTATATTTGAATCCTCGTTCCGTTTTCTCAAAGATTTCTATACGTATACCTAGGGTATATGTACCCGTATCATACGCAGCTTCTAGATGTATTTACTATTGGTATATACCAATAAAAATCTGCTCCTTAGCAGCCTTAAATGATTAAGAAACATGTGGAACCAACCATTTGTCAAGTAGCATGAATTATTTAGCAAGAAAACAAAGTTAGGTATCTTTTTTTTCCTTTATAACCTAAAAACGTTTTTATGCATGCACACCATTTCTTCACCCCATTTTCTCATACTTACACTTCCATTTCTCTCTCAAAATACTCTTAACTTCATACTTGATCATCTCCAAGCATTTTCCCCATAATTTAGCTTCAAAAACAACACTTAAACCTCATAAGAAAACCTTACAAAAACACTTCAAGAAATCCTTCCAAGAACACAAACTTACTTCCAATCTTTCATTCAATTCCATCACCCTTTTGGTTCTAGCTTTTTACTCCTCTTTTACAGCAACCTTGTCCAAGGAACTTGAGGTAGTAACTATGTTCATAACCTTATTCGATTCATATATATATAGCTATCTTATTTTGTGGTATAAAATTTTAACAACAAGAACATAGTTTGAATGTTTTCAAACTTGTTTGCAAACTAAATAGATCCTTATAACTTAACTTTTAAAATACTTCAAGACCTGTAATATAACTTAAAAATATGCTAATTTAACAAGGTATAACTTGGTTTTTCAAAGAACACCTTAAAAACTGTTTTTACGACGTCGGAGTGCAACCGGGGACTGTTTTGGGTTGGATAATTAAAAACCATCTTAAACATTGAATTGGAGGTTTATTTTCTGGAAAAATGATTTTTACTATGAATATGATAACACATAAAAATTTCATGATTTAATTCAAAGTATAAGTATTTTTAGAAAAATAATCATTTAAGGTTGCCTACATAAAGGAAAAGGTTTAACTTCATAAGTTTCACTAAAGTTTCACCTATGCCGTGTGATTTTGAATACAAACTAAGATATTTACAGTTCATAGTCTTAAAGAGGAACTCGATCCAAGGAGATGGCAAGTTGAATCAACGAAAACGGAGTTGTAACGAAGAAACTATGACCGAAACAAAATTGGCTATCCAAGACTAGTTTAACTTCGGGATTAATTGGAGAAAATTAAAATAAATCACATCTTTTTAAGTTAACATGATATTTTATATATATGTACTTATAATTCAATTTTATATGGTTCAGGATCACCCGTAAACAACACGAGAAGATTAATCATAAGATCCCATGATTGTACGCAACACGTCATTTGACAACACCGGTACTTTATGTACGCAACACGTCATTTGACAACACCGGTACCGTGGGTCAAGATTAATCTCGACCAATACATATACGTTGGGGTTTTATTTATTTCGTTGGGGGTTTATTAAACATCTAAATATGAACCATTAAAATTGAATTACTAACAACGAACTGCTAACTACGGACTAAGGAATTATAAAAAGTATTAAAAGTATAACAAGAATATATATGTGACGTTGTTTAAAAAGAAAAGGTATTGATATATTATATATGGATAGGTTCGTGATATCAACCGGGAGACCAAGTCAAAATATATATATCTTCAAGACGAAAGTGAGTATATAGTCCCACTTTTAAACTCTAAATATTTCGGGATGAGAATACATGTATTTTATGTTTTACGTTATGGACACAAGTAACTGAAAAATATATTCTACGTTGAGTTGTACCACTGGCATACTTCCCTGTAGCTTGGTAACTAATATTTACAGCGGTATTGTAAACGCGAATCCTATTGATAGATCTATCGGGCTTGACAACCCCAGCCGGACTGGACGACCAGTATTCAACGGTTGCACAGTACTTCGTTTCGTGACTACACTTGGTACAGTGTAGTAAGATTTCATATTAAAGGGAATATGCGACGTGATTAATTGTTAAGTATGGTTACCAAGTGCTCAACCACTTAGAATATTTTTATTAAACTGTTTATATACGAAATCTTGTGGTCTATATATATATTGCTGCCGGCACTAAACCTATATCTCACCAACTTTATGTTGACGTTTTAAACATGTTTATTCTCAGGTGATAATTAGAAGTTTCCGCTGCATTATGTTGAATTTGAGCAGGATCTTGCGTACGCATATTTGTGTCAAAAATAAGACTGCGTATCCAAGAACTTGTGTTGTAAAATATGCTAGAAATCGTGTTGTTATCATCATTTGTAAAGTTTGTAAGTCGAAGATTATCGCTAAACGATAATCATCTTTATTTCGTCCAAAGCTTGTATCAAAAATAAGAATCATGGTTTGTAATGTATAATATATGCAGTTTTTCTTTTAAAAATGTCGCATATAGAGGTCAATACCTCGCAATGAAATCATACGTTATCTAACACGTTCTTACGGTTAAGGACGGGTTATGACATGTGGTATCAGAGCGGTGGTCTTAGCGAACCAGGTTTGCATTAGTGTGTCTAACTGATAAGTCGTTAGGATACATTAGTAAGTCTGGACTTTGACCGGGTCTGATTTAAAAACCATTGCTTATCATTGTTGGTTAAAATTTATATGTAAATATTATGTAGTACTAATGGGTTAGTTGTTGTGTGATAGATGTCGGGCTCAAAACTTGTCATCACGTTCAGCGACTCCGAACCAGAATCTTCAGATGGTGTTCCAGTCATTAACCTATCTGATGACGAAAATAATATCTTTGGGGAAGACTCACAAATTCCGGATGAACCGACTATAGAGAACCCGGAAAGTGAACCCGAGGAGGAAAGTGAACCCGAGGAGGAAAGTGAACCCGAGGAGGAAAGTGAACCCGAGGAAGAAATACAGGAAATTACAAAAGACGAGTTCGAACTAGGAAAGAAACGAAAGGCTAATGAATTAGAAAATTCAAATCCCGAGTTTAGTAAGGATGATGTGGCACCAACTCCACTAGACACTACCACCCCTATTCCCGCTATTCCTATTCGTTCTATCCCAGCATCCAGTTCTTCAGTCCCACAGCCAAAATATAGGCAGACAGCCAGGATAAGCGTTAAGCGATTCTTTGAACCTAAACGTCCTAGAAAATAGACCAAACGATGCGCTGCCGTATTAAACCATGGGATCATATAATGTTTTGTATAATATTATTAGTGTGGTTTGCTTAATGTTCGATGTAAGATAAGCATATGTAAAATAGTGAAGTGTGAAATGCAATAATTTTCCATGGTTAAGTATTATTTAGATGGTAGTAATTGATTCTGTACTAAGCTATTAAGTATGGACATTAACGGGTAGGTACTACCCTAGATATAATTATAAAACGCTAATAAGAAGAAAAGGCTTTTATAATAATACCTGGTTCATATTATTAATAAGCTATAATGTACTGTAAATATACACTACATCTATAATATTCCATGTGAATAATTATTTTCTTTTCATTCTTATAGAAGAATATGGCGCGATTGAACCGAATGACGGAACAAGAAATCCAGGAACTCATCAATCAGTGAGTGAACGACAGAATGTTATGGGTCGAGGCTGCAAGAGGTGCTGCAGTTAACCCAAATCCTCGTATGGGGTGCACTTACAAAACTTTTCAAGCTTGCAAGCCCTCATCATTCAGTGGAACAGAAGGACCAATCGGTTTAACCCGGTGGATAGAAAAGATGGAGACTGTGTTTAAAATCAGTGGTTGTGTTGAAAAGGACATGACCAAGTATGCATCGTGCACTTTACAAGATAGTGCACTCACGTGGTGGAAAAATTATGTGAAGGCTATAGGAGGAGATGTAGCTTATGATACTCCGTGGGAAGAATTCAAAACAATGTTAATCAACGAATATTGTCCAAGGAACGAGGTTAGGAAGTTGGAAGATGAGTTACGAAGTCTGAAGGTTATTGGTACTGAAATCACCAACTACAATCAGCGATTCATGGAATTAGTTTTGCTTTGTCCTGAATTGGTTCCAACTGAAGAACGGAAGATTGAAATGTACAAAGATGGTTTGCCCAAAAAGGTCAAGGCAAATGTTACAGCATCGAAACCTAAGACAATTCATGAAGCTATAACCATGGCAAACGAGCTAATGGATCAGGTCATCATGGATAAGAAAGTATCCAATACTGATGTGAAGGTATCAGGTAACAAAAGAAAGTGGAATGGAAATTATGATCGAGGTAACCAACAACAATCTTTTAAGAAACAAGAAAACACGCAAGGTGCGGGTAGTGGTTTAAGCTTTGGTTATAAAGGACAAAATCCTTTATGCAACCGATGCCACAAACATCACTCTGGTTACTGTAATGTGGTATGCAACAAATGTAATCGAAAGGGTCATCTTGCTGAAGATTGTAGGGCTCTCATTACAAATACAAATGGTACCAAGACTCTTGCCACCAATGCAAATAGAACTGCTTTGGCTACCATTACTTGTTTTGGGTGTGGAAAACAAGGTCACTACAAGAGCCAGTGCCCGAATCCAGAGAAGAATATCGGACCTGCACGTGGGAGAGCATTTGTTATTAATGCTAGAGAGGCATGTGAAGACCCGGAGCTTGTTACGGGTACGTTTACCATTAATAACTTATCCGCATCTATTATATTTGATACTGGTGCTGATAGAAGTTACGTGTGTAGAGACTTTCACGCTAAATTGAATTGTTCATCATTACCTCTAGATGCTAAGTACATGATTGAGTTAGCTAATGGTAAACTAATTAAAGCCGATAAAATTTGCCGTGATTGTAAAATAAATTTAGCCGGAGAAACATTTAAGATTGATTTGATACCCGTAGAATTAGGAAGTTTTGATGTAATAGTCGGCATGGACTGGATGTCCAAAATAGGAGCTGAAGTTGTGTGCGCCAAGAAGGCAATTCGCATTCCTCGTAAGAATAAAACGCCAGTAATGATTTATGGAGAGAAGGGTAACTCAAAGCTAAAACTCATTAGTTATTTGAAAGCTCAAAAGTGCTTGAAGAAAGGGTGCTATGCTATCTTAGCACATGTTAATAAATTCGAAAAGAAAGAAAAAGAGAAGTGCATCAATGACGTGCCTGTGGCAAGAGATTTTCCTGAAGTATTTCCGGAAGAGTTGCCGGGATTACCTCCATTTAGATCTGTAGAATTTCAAATAGATCTTGTACCAGGAGCTGCACCGGTTGCCCGTGATCCATATAGACTTGCACCGTCCGAGTTAAAAGAACTTCAGAGTCAGTTAAAAGAATTACTGGATCGTGGATTCATACGACCAAGTACTTCACCGTGGGGAGCTCCAATTTTATTCGTCAAGAAGAAAGACGGATCTTTCCGAATGTGTATAGATTATCGTGAATTAAATAAGTTAACTATCAAGAATCGGTATCCACTACCGAGAATTGACGACTTATTTGATCAACTCCAAGGATCATGTGTGTACTCGAAAATTGACCTAAGATCGGGCTATCATCAATTACGTGTCAAAGAAGAAGATATTCCGAAAACTGCTTTTCGGACACGTTATGGTCATTACGAATTTTTGGTCATGCCGTTTGGGTTGACAAATGCGCCAGCTGTATTCATGGACCTCATGAATCGAGTTTGTAGTCCATATTTAGATAAGTTTGTTATCGTTTTCATTGATGATATTCTTATCTATTCCAAGAGTGAGCAAGAGCATGAGCAGCATTTAAGGTTGATATTAGAGTTGTTGAGAAAAGAACAGCTATATGCTAAATTTTCTAAATGTGCTTTATGGTTGAAAGAAGTGCAATTTCTTGGCCACGTTGTTAGTAGCAAAGGAATTCAGGTTGATCCAGCAAAAATTGAAGCCATTGAAAAATGGGAGACTCCTAAGACACCAACGCAGATACGTCAATTTTTGGGTTTAGCAGGTTATTATAGAAGGTTTATTCAAGATTTTTCCCGAATAGCTAAGCCGTTGACAGCGTTAACGCAAAAAGGGAAGAAATATGAATGGACTTCTGAGCAGGAGAGTGCATTTCAATTACTAAAGAAGAAGTTAACTACGGCGCCTATTTTATCGTTACCAGAAGGGAACGATGATTTTGAAATATATTGTGACGCTTCGCGACAAGGTTTTGGTTGCGTTCTTATGCAACGAAAGAAAGTTATTGCATACGCATCCCGACAATTGAAGATTCATGAGCGAAATTATACGACGCATGATCTAGAACTGGGAGCAGTTGTGTTTGCATTAAAGATATGGAGACACTACTTGTATGGGGTTAAATGCACTGTGTTTACTGATCATAAAAGCCTTCAACATATTTTTGATCAGAAACAGCTGAACATGAGACAACGTAGGTGGGTCGAGTTAATAAACGACTATGATTGTGAAATTCGTTATCATCCCGGGAAGGCGAACGTGGTGGCCGATGCTTTAAGCAGAAAGGAACGAGAACCAATTCGAGTACGAGCGATGAACATAAAAATTCGCATGAATCTCAACTCACAAATCAAAGAAGTTCAACGAGAAGCACTTACTAAAGAAAATATAGGAAATGAAATAATGAAGAAGTATGAGAAGCAACTCGTTATGCGGGAAGATGGAATTCGATATTTTGCAAATCGTATTTGGGTACCGAAGTTGGGTGGATTAAGGAAGTTGATATTAAATGAGGCACATAAGACAAGATACTCGATACATCCTGGAGTTGGAAAGATGTACCAAGATCTTAAGACACATTATTGGTGGCCTAATTTAAAGACAGACGTTGCAACATATGTTGGGGAATGTTTAACTTGTTCCAAAGTCAAAGCTGAACACCAGAAGCCGTCAGGGTTACTTCAACAACCAGAAATCCCAGAATGGAAATGGGATGGTATTACCATGGATTTCATCACGAAGTTACCAAAGACTGCCTGGGGATACGACACCATTTGGGTGATTGTTGATCGTCTCACCAAGTCTGCACACTTCTTGCCTATAAAGGAAACGGATAGAATAGAGAAACTATTACGATTGTATATAAAGGAAGTTGTTTCAAGGCATGGAATACCTATTTCCATTATATCCGATCGTGATAGTAGATTTACATCAAAGTTCTGGCAATCACTACAGGAGGCCCTAGGAACTCGTTTGGATATGAGTACCGCGTATCATCCGCAAACCGACGGGCAGAGTGAAAGAACGATTCAGACTCTTGAAGACATGCTCAGGGCATGTGTGATCGATTTTGGAAACGGATGGGATAAATATCTACCATTAGCAGAATTCTCGTATAATAATAGTTATCATGCGAGCATTAAAGCTGCGCCATTCGAAGCATTGTACGGAAGGAAGTGTAGATCTCCTATTTGTTGGAATGAAGTAGGAGATCGACAATTAACTGGTCCCGAGATCATACACGAAACGACTGAGAAGATAGTACAAATCAAGGAGAGATTGAAAACAGCCCGTAGTCGCCAAAAGAGCTACGCCGATGTTCGAAGGAAACCATTAGAGTTTCAGATCGGTGACATGGTTATGTTAAAGGTGTCACCTTGGAAAGGTGTAATACGTTTTGGAAAAAGGGGTAAACTAAACCCAAGGTATGTAGGCCCGTTCAAGATCATCGAACGCATTGGACCGGTAGCTTATCGACTCGAGTTACCGCAACAACTCGCCGGAGTACATAATACCTTTCACGTCTCGAACCTTAAGAAGTGTCTTGCAAAGGAAGACCTCACCATTCCTCTTGAAGAAATCCATGTCGACGAGAAACTACAATTCGTCGAAGAACCAATCGAAATCATGGACCGTGAAGTTAAACAGCTCAAGCAGAGCAACATACCGATCGTTAAGGTTCGTTGGAATACTCGAAGAGGTCCCGAGTTTACGTGGGAACGGGAGGATCAGATGAAACAAAAGTATCCACACTTGTTTCTCGATGACGCAAAATAGGTACAATTTTAAAATTTCGGGACGAAATTTATTTAACGGGGAGGTAATGTAACGACCCGCACTTTTTCGATCATTCTATACTTGTAAGATTAATATTTACATAAATTAAACCTTACCAACATGATAAGCAATCCAAATTGTTGAGATTTATGTTTTTGAAAAGAGTTTTACACAACGTTTGACCGTCTAGTTTGACCGATGATATCACGAACTATATAACATATGATAATTATACGTTTGTGTATATATATGTATATATACATATTTAACATGATCTAAGAATGTTTTAATATCTCATTTTGTATTAATAACAATAAGTTATATGTATATTTTGAAACTACTAACTTAAGTTTTCAAAACGATAACCATACGCAATGTTATTTGACTTAAATACTTATGACCTATAATGTTTATACATATATCGTATAAGTAATGTATTTAATCACTTTTAAAGACTTAAATACATAAAACAATATAAGTATATTTACAAAAGATAGCTATATTTGAATCCTCGTTCCGTTTTCTCAAAGATTTCTATACGTATACCTAGGGTATATGTACCCGTATCATACGCAGCTTCTAGATGTATTTACTATTGGTATATACCAATAAAAATCTGCTCCTTAGCAGCCTTAAATGATTAAGAAACATGTGGAACCAACCATTTGTCAAGTAGCATGAATTATTTAGCAAGAAAACAAAGTTAGGTATCTTTTTTTTCCTTTATAACCTAAAAATGTTTTTATGCATGCACACCATTTCTTCACCCCATTTTCTCATACTTACACTTCCATTTCTCTCTCAAAATACTCTTAACTTCATACTTGATCATCTCCAAGCATTTTCCCCATCATTTAGCTTCAAAAACAACACTTAAACCTCATAAGAAAACCTTACAAAAACACTTCAAGAAATCCTTCCAAGAACACAAACTTACTTCCAATCTTTCATTCAATTCCATCACCCTTTTGGTTCTAGCTTTTTACTCCTCTTTTACAGCAAACTTGTCCAAGGAACTTGAGGTAGTAACTATGTTCATAACCTTATTCGATTCATATATATATAGCTATCTTATTTTGTGGTATAAAATTTTAACAACAAGAACATAGTTTGAATGTTTTCAAACTTGTTTGCAAACTAAATAGATCCTTATAACTTAACTTTTAAAATACTTCAAGACCTGTAATATAACTTAAAAATATGCTAATTTAATAAGGTATAACTTGGTTTTTCAAAGAACACCTTAAAAACTGTTTTTACGACGTCGGAGTGCAACCGGGGGCTGTTTTGGGTTGGATAATTAAAAACCATCTTAAACATTGAATTGGAGGTTTATTTTCTGGAAAAATGATTTTTACTATGAATATGATAACACATAAAAATTTCATGATTTAATTCAAAGTATAAGTATTTTTAGAAAAATAATCATTTAAGGTTGCCTACATAAAGGAAAAGGTTTAACTTCATAAGTTTCACTAAAGTTTCACCTATGCCGTGTGATTTTGAATACAAACTAAGATATTTACAGTTCATAGTCTTAAAGAGGAACTCGATCCAAGGAGATGGCAAGTTGAATCAACGAAAACGGAGTTGTAACGAAGAAACTATGACCGAAACAAAATTGGCTATCCAAGACTAGTTTAACTTCGGGATTAATTGGAGAAAATTAAAATAAATCACATCTTTTTAAGTTAACATGATATTTTATATATATGTACTTATAATTCAATTTTATATGGTTCAGGATCACCCGTAAACAACACGAGAAGATTAATCATAAGATCCCATGATTGTACGCAACACGTCATTTGACAACACCGGTACTTTATGTACGCAACACGTCATTTGACAACACCGGTACCGTGGGTCAAGATTAATCTCGACCAATACATATACGTTGGGGGTTTTATTTATTTCGTTGGGGGTTTATTAAACATCTAAATATGAACCATTAAAATTGAATTACTAACAACGAACTGCTAACTACGGACTAAGGAATTATAAAAAGTATTAAAAGTATAACAAGAATATATATGTGACGTTGTTTAAAAAGAAAAGGTATTGATATATTATATATGGATAGGTTCGTGATATCAACCGAGAGACCAAGTCAAAATATATATATCTTCAAGACGAAAGTGAGTATATAGTCCCACTTTTAAACTCTAAATATTTCGGGATGAGAATACATGTATTTTATGTTTTACGTTATGGACACAAGTAACTGAAAAATATATTCTACGTTGAGTTGTACCACTGGCATACTTCCCTGTAGCTTGGTAACTAATATTTACAGCGGTATTGTAAACGCGAATCCTGTTGATAGATCTATCGGGCTTGACAACCCCAGCCGGACTGGACGACCAGTATTCAACGGTTGCACAGTACTTCGTTTCGTGACTACACTTGGTACAGTGTAGTAAGATTTCATATTAAAGGGAATATGCGACGTGATTAATTGTTAAGTATGGTTACCAAGTGCTCAACCACTTAGAATATTTTTATTAAACTGTTTATATACGAAATCTTGTGGTCTATATATATATTGCTGCCGGCACTAAACCTATATCTCACCAACTTTATGTTGACGTTTTAAACATGTTTATTCTCAGGTGATAATTAGAAGTTTCCGCTGCATTATGTTGAATTTGAGCAGGATCTTGCGTACGCATATTTGTGTCAAAAATAAGACTGCATATCCAAGAACTTGTGTTGTAAAATATGCTAGAAATCGTGTTGTTATCATCATTTGTAAAGTTTGTAAGTCGAAGATTATCGCTAAACGATAATCATCTTTATTTCGTCCAAAGCTTGTATCAAAAATAAGAATCATGGTTTGTAATGTATAATATATGCAGTTTTTCTTTTAAAAATGTCGCATATAGAGGTCAATACCTCGCAATGAAATCATACGTTATCTAACACGTTCTTACGGTTAAGGACGGGTTATGACATCAACTGTTGTGAATCGTTTGTAATCGATATGGACTTCGTCCGGATGGATTAGGACGGGTCTCTACATTGTAGCTGCCATTCTTTTTAGAAAAGGCTTATTGAGGTAGTTATTATCTCCTTATTTATTATTATTATTATTATTATTATTATTATTATTATTATTATTATTATTATTATTATTATTATTATTATTATTATTATTTATTATTATTATTATTATTATTATTATGATTGTTATTATTATTGCTAGTATTAATTTTTATTGTTATAATTGTTATTATTACTAATATTATTATCATTACTTAGTATTATTGTTACTACCATTACCAATATTAATATATGTATTATTATTATTATAATTATAATTATGATCATTATTATTATTATTATCATTATTATGAACATAATACAAATTATTATTATAAACATTATTATTAGTATCATTTTACAAATTGTTAGTATTATTATTGTATTATCAACAAAGGTATAAGTAATAATATCATTATTATTATTAATATGATTATTAGAATGGTTATAAATAAACTCATTACCATAATTAACATAATAGATATCATTATAATTATTATTATTATTAAGAATTAAGTATTAATATCAAAAATTAATATTTTCAGTATCATTATTATTAAATTATCCATTTCATTAAAAACTACTGATACAATCATTATTATGAGATTTGTTATATTCGTATTAATAAAGTTATAAATATTTCAAATATTATCTTAGTATTACTAAAGTACTGTTTTAACAAACAAATAATATATTTATATATAAAAATATATTTAATACATATATATTATTAATATAAAATGATATAACTAATAAATTTATATATATAATTGTTCGATTACAACTATGTATATTAATAAACATACAAATGATATAGGTTCGTGAATCTAAGGCCAATCCTGCATTGTTTAGTTTCATCATATGTATTTTTACTACAAAATACAATATTGTGAGTTTCATTTGCTCCCTTTTTAAATGCTTTTGCAATATATTTTTGGGACTGAGAATACATGCGCTGCTTTTATAAATGCTTTACGAAATAGACACAAGTAATCGAAACTACATTCTATGGTTGGATTATCGAATCGAATATCACCCCTTTTAGCTTGATAACCTAAGAATTAGGGAACAGACACCCTAATTGACGCGAATCCTAAAGGTAGATCTACGGGCACTAACTCCCCCCATACTGGAAAATGGTATGCTTTAGTACTTCGAGTTATTAATACAGATGGATTTCTGTTTTGAGGATATTCTATATACATTATGTTAATATCGATTACCAGGTGTTCAATCCATATGAATGATTTTTAAACACTTGCGAGTGTATGATTATTGAATAAAAGAAATCTTGTGGTCTATTTAAATTATGGAAATGATTGATTACGATAAACTAATTAACTCACCAACTTTTTGGTTGACACTTTAAAGCATGTTTATTCTCAGGTATGAAAGAAATCTTCCGCTGTGCATTTGCTCATTTTAGAGATACTACTTGGAGTCATTCATGACATATTTCAAAAGACGTTGCATTCGAGTCGTTGAGTTCATCAAGATTATTATTAAGTCAATTATAATTGGATATATTATGAAATGGCATGCGTGCTGTCAACTTTTGATGTAATGAAAGTTTGTCTTTCACAAACGAATGCAATGTTTGTAAAATGTATCATATAAAGGTCAAGTACCTCGCGATGTAACCAAATGTAATGTATTCGTCCAGATGGATTAGGACGGGTCATTAGTTATGGTATCAGAGTGGTGGTCTTAGTGAACCAGGTCTTGCATTAGTGTGTCTAACTGATAGTTGTTTAGATGCATTAGTGGGTCTGGACTTCGACCGTATCTGCATGTCAAAAGTTTTGCTTATCATTTCGTGTCAAAAATTATTTGCTTATCATCCTTAAAGTCTAGACACGTCTTACTGCCTCTACTGTATAGACAGTGTATAGATAAATTCATATCTTAGCGTATCTGTTATTGTTACCTTTGTCTAACAGCTTCCGTAGATTCCTCCGTAACTTATGGGATTTTAGTATTATATATGCATATGTAAATTATGTATTGCAGGGTACTAATCTACATCCTATAATCTATTTCTTATCGAAAATCCTTCATCTAGTCATACGAGATAAATCCCTCAACCAGTTCGAGTCCCTCAGATTCCGATAGCTATTCTGATAGTTATTCCGAAAGCTATTCCGACATGGATATTCACCTAAACTCCGAAAGCGGTGTAAACGAAATGGATCAACCAACTAGTCATCTTCAATTCTGGATGAATTGGGGATGGGTTCTTAGTCAACTTAACCGATGGAGACGAGAAGAAGGCGATCCCTTCCACCAACCAAATTCACCTCTTGGTGAAGAACCTGAAGCACTTACCGGCAAACATGTTCGAAACACCATTTTCTCTCTCATTTCCAGAGTATCTCGACACGATTATATTCTATCCACAATTCTAAACCTTATTCATCCCCTCGTTCCGACCGACAATCATCCCGGAATAATAGAAGAAGTCAACGAGCTTCGCGCCCGAGTTGTAGTCTTGGAAAATATGGTGCAAAACGTACCAGCTTCAGCAACACCACCAACACCAGTAGTACCACCAACAACAACATCCGCATCACATGTCTCGACGTCACAATCTATACCTCTAGCATAATCTTCATTCTACATGACGTCCTACATCATTTATTTTCGTTCAACATGGCGATTATGTAATCTCTAATGTTTTGGAGATTATATAATCTTGTTCTAACGGTAAATCAAATGAGAGTAATATCATATTAACTCATTAAATCTGTATTACATCTGAAGAAAATATATATGTAAGTATATTTTTATAAAGATTGTAATTAAAAATTCTTTCGTACAAACTGTTAATGGTAAAAAATTTTAACGGGTAGGTAATACCCGAGGAATATTTAGATTTAATATTAATGAATTACACTGTACATTCTTCGAATCTAATTCAACAGTCATTTACTATCCTACTTACATCCACAGATATACGAATCCATTCACCGAAGAGTAATCATTTTCATTCAATTTCATATTTGGATTTGGAATTACCAGAATCCAACAAGTGGAATAATGAAGAAAACATTGGACAAAAAAAATTTTGTTAGAAACAAACAAATTAACTATGAGAAATTTTGTTAAGAATCCACGCTAACAAAATCCTAGCTAACTGTTCCTAGCTAACTGTTAATTCCTTATTACATGTTATTTATCGCAATTTATATTCTCGCAATTTTATTTATCGTCATTTAATTTCTGTTATTTATTTTACGCACTTTAAATATCGGGACACGTATACAAGGTTTTGACATATCATATCGACGCATCTATATATATTATTTGGAATAACCATAGACACTCTATATGCAGTAATGATCGAGTTAGCTATACAGGGTTGAGGTTGATTCTCAAATAATATATATACTTTGAGTTATGATCGAGTCTGAGACATGTATACAATGGGTCACGATACGTATTAATTAATTCGAATATTATATATGAATTATTGAATTACTAACTGTGGACAATTAAAAATGAATTAGAATATTGATTATAACATATGAAACTAAACAATTCTTCAAGTTTGTCACTTGATTTCATCTTAAACCTCATTTGTATCCTGACGATTACAATCTGCGTTCAAACCTTTCATGATTTTTGAAAACACCTCAATCGAGAGGATGAACCAACCGCACTTCATCTATGGAAGGAAAGATTTATGCATATAGTTATGCACCTGAAAACACTCGGGACCTAAGTAGAAGTCTAACACAAACCCGTGATTCATTGGCGTTATTAATTACCGAAAATAACTTTACAATCCCTCTCCAAATTAGCCAATTATGTCACAGCTTCAGCAAATCAACTTCGAATTTTTATTCGGATTAGCCTTATTATAATCTTGAAATATAAGTTTGCCGATCGTCATCGTTACCGGGGAACCGTTTATATCCCAACACATTAGCAGTAAACTTATCAACAACTTCGTTGATCTTTGACTTTCCAAAAAATCATTATATTTATCGAAACCCTATCATATACTCATCCGCATCTTATAACGAGAATGACCATACCAACTACCCGAAATTAGCAACCAGTATTTTGAATCTAGCAGTGTTTCCACATCAACCGATATATGTATACATATAACCTTTATCTCATAGAATTATGATCTTCCATTCTGAAACTCTGAAAAGCACTCAGTCTACGAATCAATACTCTAAATGTTGAAAAAACTGAATGAAGCAGCAAAAACTGTAAACGACCTTAACAGCCAAAAGTTGATGATAAAGAATTTTATGTTGGCAAAGCTCATAAATGTTAGAACTGGAAAATGAATTGAGCAAACTATAAAGAAGGTTGTGAACAAATCACAAGGACTAAACTTGTACATAAAGAATCCTGATGATTCTGATTCTGATGAAATCTTTAGCGAATACCTTGCTCCTGACTCTAAACTTTTACGGACAAATATTCATCATCATCCATCGATATTAGAAATTCTAAGATATCATCGAATCTTTCAATATAAATATCCTCGATATTTCTGAAGATATCTTCATAACTATTCTTATCTGCAATCAATTATCTATTTGCGCTATCTGTATTACATCATAAAGGAAACTGTTTAGTTTCTATATTCTGAAAACCTTTGATTTCAAAATATGAATGATATTGAAGTAGTGTTGGGAACTGAAGCATGAGTTAGTATAATATAATGACACTTGATCAACGTGATTATATTACAGTAAGTCATGCTGAGTTTCTAATGAAACATGATGATTCACAGATCATAACGTCATCATGTACCATATTACACAACTCTTACATTCTATCTAATCTATGAACAAATCAAGAACATATTTTCTTGATAGTTCTATCTTTTCTCTTGGATTCTGGTAATTTGACAAATCAAATCGTGCTATTATATTCTTTCTTGTTTAGAACATTAAGTTCATTCGAAACTCCATACTTACGAATTCTGGACCAGTACTCGCTTTACTAGAGTTCGAGAAGAGAATAAAAAGGCAAAGAGCTCCAAAATATAAGAGAAAATATAAAGCCCAATAACAACACGGAGGTTACAAACCGTGGATATTAATACGAATAGCAATATAAAGACACAGTAGAATTAAGAATAGTATCACCCCAAGGTAATAGTAGAAGTAAATAGATTTTTCTGGTGAAAGATTGAAAAGAAGGATGACAGAAATGATAATTAGGAAAATATCAAGGATTAGAACGGGATTAAGCATTTTCACAATCTTTTAGATGTATGAACTAAGAAAGAAAGTATAGGAATGGTGAGAATAATAGAACGGAAGAGTTTAATTTGTAAAGGAAAAATCAGACGTAACAATCGAGACAGATGACCGCATTTGCTTAAAGAGATCCTAATTCCCTTAAATCCCGAAGAATCAGATCTTATAGATTTCGAAGATTTTCTTTAATTCCTTGAATCCTGGAAATCAACAGTGACTACATCGTCGGTTAAGACAAACCTGCATTACTCATTTCACTTTTTTGTGATAGCTTCACTTGTACTCTCCGAGTAATCGAATTATCCTATCCATATTACTCAACCATAATAAAATTCTATTTATCAACTCTTATTCGTCATGAAAACATACTTATTGTCAGCCATGACCATCCCAACCAAATTTCGGGACGAAATTTCTTTAACGGGTAGGTACTGTGACGACCCGAAAATTTCCGATCAAATTTAAACTTGATCTTTATATGATCGCGACACGATAAGCAATGTCTGTAATGTTGAGTCTCGAAAATTTTAGAATTATATTCACGTAAACAATTACCCTTTGACTGTGCCCAATGATTCACGAACCATTATTTGTAAATAGATAGGTATATATAAATAAGTAAATATAAATAATTATATATATAAGAATTTTAGAAGTTAAATTATTGTATCAACCTAATTTCTATACAAATATATAAATATATAATTTCTTTACATAATTAATGATTACATGTTTAATTTTTCCTGGCTATAGCCGCAATCACCCTTCAATTAAAATGTATAGATATTGAGTATTCAATATATGTTATTATATAATTATTAGATATTACATGATTAATAAATGGTAATATTAAAATATTTAATGGCAAGTTAGAATATAATTATTATGTTATTATTACTTTCATTATCATTATTAAAATAAATATTAATATTAATATTAATACTAATATCAGTATTATGAATATATAGATACAAAATTTGATATATTTAATTTGTTATAATATTATTATTACTAATATTATTGTTATCATTATTAATAACATTATTAATATAATTAGTAGTAAAAATTATGATTAATATTATTATTATTTTATAATTACCATTATCATTAAAATTATTATTATTATAAGTATCATTATAAATAATACAAATCATTATTATTATCATTAAAAATATTATTATTAACACTTTTATAATAATTATCATCATTATTACTTATTATCATTATTATTACTAATATAATTATTAATATTATTTGTATTATTATTATTTATTATTATTAATAGAATTATTATTATTATTAATATATTACTAATATTAATTACATATATAAAATTATAAAATCAGATTCAATCATATGTAATCTGTTTCACATCACTTTCCTATCTGTAGAAGATTGATTCAATTCGTACAAATCAGGATTTTCATCACAGGAATCAAACAAAATCAGTTAGCTATCGGTTTCTCCCTTTATATATTTTTTTAATATTTCTGTACTGGAAGAATATTTCTTGTCGACCCTTAAATGCTATAAGACTCGATCACATTCAGTGTTAGGGAATCCAATTGACTTTACAATATCATTTATCAATCCTAAAAACCCTTTACACCTTTTATCTCAACGAATTTAAATCAGAAAAAATAAAGAACAGGTCGTGTACCCTGTTCTTGTATCAATTTTCAAACAGCACGACTTTTTAACGAATTTCAAAAATGATAAATGCAGTCTTGTTAGGATTATGATACTCAAACTATATGCAAAAGCTAAGCTTCCAATTCCTCCTATTGAGTGTGAATTTTGGAGTCAATGTTATTTGTCAAAAGTCAAACGTCTTGTTCTTCAAAAAAATCCGAATTCGTTTTTGAGTTTCAAGTCAAATTGATGGTTCAGAAAGTTTCTAGAAGATAAATGCAACCTTTTTCATGTTGGGATCGTAGTCTAAAACACCCTAAAATTTGAAATTGAATATTGGGTTCATTCGTGGTCATCAGGAACTGATTTAGTTCTTCTTCTTTAATTTTTTTTTGTTTTAATTAACCTAATCACTTACTAGCCACTTCTGTATCAGTTATAAATCATAAATTAACATATTGGATAGATATTAAACTGGATTCGATCCTTAGTGGATTTAGAGGAAGAAGCAGTGGAGGAAAAAGGGAAATAAAATAAAACAGGTTATATATAATTCTTGGTATAGAATTCTAGATAAATTGATATGGGGTAATGGTCTTGGTTGTTGTCGGGATAGCTAGAGGTCTCAGGTTCGAGTCTTGTAGCTGCCATTCTTTTTTGAAAAGGCTTATTGAGGTAGTTATTATCTCCTTATTTATTATTATTATTATTATTATTATTATTATTATTATTATTATTATTATTATTATTATTATTATTATTATTATTATTATGATTGTTATTATTATTGCTAGTATTAATTATTATTGTTATAATTGTTATTATTAGTAATATTATTATCATTACTTAGTATTATTGTTACTACCATTACCAATATTAATATATGTATTATTATTATTATTATAATTATGATCATTATTATTATTATTATTATCATTATTATGAACATAATACAAATTATTATTATAAACATTATTATTAGTATCATTTTACAAATTGCTAGTATTATTATTGTATTATCAACAAAGGTATAAGTAATAATATCATTATTATTGTTAATATGATTATTAGAATGGTTATAAATAAACTCATTACCATAATTAACAAAATAGATATCATTATAATTATTATTATTTTTGAAAATTAAGTATTAATATCAAAAATTAATATTTTCAGTATCATTATTATTAAATTATCCATTTCATTAAAAACTACTGATACAATCATTATTATGAGATTTGTTATATTCGTATTAATAAAGTTATAAATATTTCAAATATTATCTTAGTATTACTAAAGTACTGTTTTAACAAATAAATAATATATTTATATATAAAAATATATTTAATACATATAACCTAACAAAATTTAATGTTTTTATATACAGAATAAATATATAAAATATATATTATTAATATAAAAATGATATAACTAATAGATTTATATATATAATTGTTCGATTACAACTATGTATATTAATAAACATACAAATGATATAGGTTCGTGAATCCAAGGCCAACCCTGCGTTGTTCAGTTTCGTCATATGTATTTTTACTACAAAATACAATATTGTGAGTTTCATTTGCTCCCCTTTTAAATACTTTTGCAATATATTTTTGGAACTGAGAATACATGCGCTGCTTTTATAAATGCTTTATGAAATAGACACAAGTAATCAAAATTACATTCTATGGTTGAATTATCGAATCGAATGTCACCCCTTTTAGCTTGGTAACCTAAGAATTAGGGAACAGACACCCTAATTGACGCGAATCCTAAAGGTAGATCTAAGCGCACTAACTCCCCCCATACTGAAAAATGGTATGCTTTAGTACTTCGAGTTATTAATACAGATGGATTTCTGTTTTGGGGATATTCTATATACATTATGTTAATGTCGGTTACCAGGTGTTCAATCCATATGAATGATTTTTAAACACTTGCGAGTGTATGATTATTGAATAAAGGAAATCTTGTGGTCTATTAAAATTATGGAAATGATTGATTACGATAAACTAATGAACTCACCAACCTTTTAGTTGACACTTTAAAGTATGTTTATTCTCAGGTATGAAAGAAATCTTCCGCTGTGAATTTGCTCATTTTAGAGATACTACTTGGAGTCATTCATGACAAATTTCAAAAGACGTTGCATTCGAGTCGTTGAGTTCATCAAAATTATTATTAAGTCAATTATAATTGGATATATTATGAATGGTATGCATGCTGTCAACTTTCGATGTAATGAAAGTTTGTCTTTCAAAAACGAATGCAATGTTTGTAAAATGTATTATATAGAGGTCAAGTACCTCGCGATGTAACCAAATGTAATGTATTCATCCAGATGGATTAGGACGGGTCATTAGAGGTTCTTTCTCGGGTTGTGGTTCTACCTTAACTTCTGGAATCTTAGGTTGAGATTCTAGGAAGTGATCTAGAGATTTGGACCTAGATGATTCTAACCTACGTTCAACAATGTCAAACTTGGACAAAAGAGAATCACTAAAGACTTTGAGTTCATGTGCCATACCTTCACAATTGATGGAGTCATTCATGGATCTTGGGTTTGAGCCCCGTGATTCAATGTTCTTTGAAATCAATTCACAAAAATTAACAAATTGATTTGCAATTTGAGTTTCAAGTTATGAGCATTAGAGACCAGTTTGTTATTTTGGGATTCAATGACAGAGATTTGGTGTTGTAAAGCCTTAATGATCATTTAAAATTTGAGTTCGTTGTCAAAATATTTGATTTTGTTTTTATCAAGTTCGTCCTCCAGACTGATGATGTATCTTTCTAAAACCAAGGTTGGTAAATAGATTATACGCTTTTTAGGACTATTTTGAGCATTCAAACTTTCAAAATCATTGAATAAATCGAGAGGGGTGTTACAATATGAGCCATCTTTTCTCATGTAAATTGCATTTAATTTGTCATAAATTAACAACACCTCACGTTTCATATTTGTTGATCGATTGGCTATTCTCTCCTCAATCTCACTTTCATTGGCAAAAGTGAGTCTCTCTAGCAAACCTATCTTAATGTATCTACCATCATATAAACTAGGTTCGGCTTTGGAGATCTTGGACTGTATTTGAGGATTTTCAAACCCTAACCCCTGGTGTTTTTGGTAGGAGTTTTTGGGTTGATTCATGAACAGAGCTTGTTTAGAAATGTGACCATCTAAGACTACTTTTGCTTGGTCAGTTTTGTAAAGTTTCTCTTCAAATAAACTTAGTTGGGTTTTTAAGTTTAAGTTTTCTGTAACTAACTTAGAGCAATCAGAAGTCTTCTCGGCCAGGTCATTCAAAGGCTTTCTAGTTTTCTGTTCTACAGTCTCTAGGAAAAGTATATTAGAATGATTGAGCTTCTTCAGGTTCTTTTTCAGCGTTGTTAACTTTTTCTGTGAGAACTGCATTCCTCAGTTTAAAATCTGTCATTTCTATCCGTAGGGGTTTCACACTACTTTCTAGCTCACTTAATTCAGTTACTTTGTCAGCTAGATCTTGTTTTACTTTCAAATAAGTATGATTTGACACTGTTATTTCCAATTCTGATTTCAACCTAGAGTTCTCATTTTTTAGTTCACTAATTTGACTAGCAAATGATTTGAGGTCTCTATTCACCTTGGCAAAGTTATCTAAATACATATCAGGTAGTATAAGAAACACACATTTGTCATTAAAAGGCACAGATTCAGATATGATGGGTAGTTTCATTTGGACAGGTGTGAGTGGGGTATGACAAGCAAAGCTACATGCAATTGTATCAGGACAAGTTCGCAATACATCAGATATAAGCACAGAATTATTATGCATAGAATTGTAATATTCATGACTAATATCAGTGTATAATTGTACCTCTTCCTCAATATTAGAGGACACGTGATCATCACGATTTGTCATGTTAACAGGACGGGTGTTCAACAAGGGGGTCAGGACAGACAAAGTTTACGAGCAAACCACAAAACGACAAATAAACTGAAGAAATATCACTTTTCTCCCCTTCAAAATATGATTCACATGAATCAAATTTTGAAAATGAGGTTTAATTGGTTTTTGTTAACTTTCCGTTAAGTGTCCGTTAAGTATTAGTTAAGTGCACGTTTTGGTTTTCCCTCCAAAATTTTCTGACAAAAATTTATGACGTAAACTTTTGAGATATGAGCTATTATGTGACCGAGGGGTTGAGGAAAAATTTTGAGTTTTTTCGAAATTTTCTGGTAGATTTCGTTCAAAATCGGGCGTTTTCGATGGTTTCTGAGGCTGAAAAATTTTTTGTCGTGAAAATTTAAATCTCGCGTAAAAATGATCTTTTAAATCTAAGGAAAAATTTAAATTTTACTCACGTTTTCCCGCCTTTTTTTTGTTGGTTTTACTAGATTTTCAGGCAGGTGGTTTTCGAGCGGAAGTTTTGCTGCAAAAGGTTTTTGAGCAAAATTTTTATTTTATTTTTTTCGAGCAAGTTTTTTTTTCGAGCAGAGTTTAACTACGTTTTCGAGCACTGTATAACTAGGTTTTCGAGCACTGGGTTTTTCATGCACTAAGATTTCGAGCACTAGTTTTCGAGCACTATGTTTTTGGCCAAGTTTTCGAGCAGGTTAAACACAGAAAGGTTCTAAGTCAAGGTTTTCGATCAGTAAGGTTTTGACCAAGTTTTCGAGAACTCGTCAGTCAACTTTTCGAGTAAGACTCTAATTATACTGACTTTTCGAGCAGAGTTATCAAATATTTCGAGCACCAATTACTGACCGAACCTTTTTTCAAAATATTTTAAGGATAAGTTTTGACTTTTGTTCACTTGCTTTATAACTTTTCTGACAAATCACATGCACCTTACACAATTCTTACACAACACTTTGTACTTTTGTACTTTTATGGATATCCAAAATATATTGTGTTTTTCGGTGGATTTTTTCTGATGGATAAAGTTTTGGAGCCAAAAACAAGTCAATCTTTAATTTTCGAGCAAGCAAAATTAGGCACAAGTCAAATTTTCGAGCATGAATATCACAGTTTTCTGGCACAAAGTTAAGTTTTCAGATACCAAATTGCACAAAAGCTATATTTCGAACATAACAGCAGAGGTTTTCGACAGGTTATTTTCGATGGAAACACACCTTTCGAGTCCAAAAATCTAATTTCAATGTATTCTACAGCAGTTTTATGCACTAGAACAAGAAATCCTAACAGTTTAACTTTTTCACAAGCTAAAATTCAAGTCAATTTCAGCATGTATATGAACAAAATGATCAAAATGTGAAATTTAACATGTAGCAGTTTAAGCTTAAGAGTGATACTATTTCAAACACACAAGTTCAACTTTACTTTTGTATACAACAAGATTAAGCAACAGTGAGCACATATGTGTATGTATTAATGAAATTTTCTAGTTTTAGAGGTTAGATAAACATACAACAAGTTATATAAATTTAAACGAACAAAAACTCGGAGTTGGATTATAAGGTACCTAAACCAAAATCAAACATAGACACTTCAAAAACGAGATGGAGACCTTCAAGCAACGGACCTTCTATGCAAGGAGCTTAGACCTGCTCTGATACCAATTATTAGCCCCAAGTCTTGCTTAGGTCAATCGGTTTTGTTAGTGTAAGTGGGTTAAGATGTTAAGAACAAGTATTATGATGATAAGGTTGAGAGAGATACTTGCAAAGTGGTGAAATGTGTTATAACTCAACTCGTTACAAATGGGTGTGGGAGGTTGCTTTTATACTAGCAACCTCCAAGTGGTAACTTGACATGGTAAGTTACATTTACCATGGTAAACTAGCTAAAATACATTAATAAGTAAGCTAACTATTACATCAACACTAACTAAAACCGCATGCCACATATAATAGATAATATTCATTGTCAACACTATCCGTCCAAACAACAATTGTTTGAACCACCGGCGGATATGTATGAAGTGATGATCCGACAGTTGTTTCATGTTCCGGATAATGCGCTAATTCATAGATTTACTTTAGAACGAAAAAGGTTGAAGATAGTGCCGAAGCTTTTGTTGCAAGTGATCACTAGTAATATTTTTCCACGGAGAAGTAATTTGACCGAGGTCAGAATTTATGAGATTTCGTTGTTATATGCAATGGTCACCAATTCCATTGTGCCATCTTTGAGGTTGTTAATGATGTATTGGATTTGGGAGTGTCGGGGTTTGGTAAAGACTAGATCTATTATTCCATATGCGCGACTTTTGTCGTACTTTTTGTTTAAAAAGGGAGGAGTTCCGGCTAATACAACTCCGTTTGAGGCAAAGTTATATGGGATAAAAGATAAGGTTAGTGGGTTGACTTTTAAACGTCAAGGTCAAGTGTATTCGATAGAGGATAGAGAGAATGAGGAAATACATGTGCATGGTTTAGAGGATAATTATGTTCTTGGTTCGGATGAAGAGGAAGCACGTTTGATGGATACGAATGAGTGTATTGAGGAAGGTATTAGAAGGGCAGAGGATTTTGGTGATGAGGATTATGATCCAAATGAAGAAGGTACGAGTAGGGGAAGGATGCGGTATGTTATGATAAAGGAGGAGAGATTGGATCGAGTGGAGGATAATAATGCTAAAGCTCTTGAGACCGCCCGGGCTCAACTTTACTTGACGGAGTATTATAGGCAACAATATTATATCCGGGATAACCGTCGACGACAATATGATGAAGTAATAAATAATCGCACAGTTACCCCGTATTATGAACCCGTTGATTATATGAACTATGCATCATCTCTTCCCAAAGATGAGGAATATGTTGAGCCACCCGCACCGTGTATCCCTCCACCATTGTTTTTCCAACAACCGAAACAATTACCCGAGCATATGGAGCGAGCTAGGGAGGAAGGAAGGAAGGAAGGAAGGAAGAATTGTAGTGACCCGAACTTTTCCATGCTTATATATATTAAATGAAATTATGACAACATGTTAAGCAATCAAACTTGTTAAGACTTGATTATTTGAAATGTGTTTCATGTAGACAATTGACCACCCAGGTTGACCGGCGATTCAAGAACATTAAAACTTGAAAAAAACTACATGATGATATATATATAGTTAACATGAAATTATGATAAGTAAGTATCTCATTAAGTATATTAACAATGAGATATATACATGAGAATGAAACTGTTGAATTAAGAAACTCGAAACGGTATATATAACGATTATCGTTATAACAACGTCTTACTAAATACATATGTATCATATTAAGATATTGTTACACTATATTTAATATGATAAAATGATAATTGTATATATCATTAAGTATGTTAACAATGAACTACATATGTAAAACAAGACTACTAACTTAAGAATTTCGAAACGAGTCATATATGTTATGATTATCGTTGTAACGACATTTTAATGTATATATCACATTAAGATATATTCATACATCATAATAGCATGATAATGTAATAATTTAACATCTCATTAGATATAATAAACATTGGGTTAACAACATTAAATGAGATCGTTAACTTAAAGGTTTCAAAACAACACTTACATGTAACGACTAACGATGACTTAACGATTCAGTTAAAATGTATATACATGTAGTATATTAAGATGTATTAGTACACTTTTTAAAGACTTCATGACACATATCAAAGTACTTCTACTTAACAAAAATCCTTACATTTACATTCTCATTCATTTTCATCAACAATTCTACTCGTGTGCACCCGTATTCTTACTCGTACAATACACAGCTCCTAGATGTACATACTATTGGCATATACACTTCAATGATCAGCTCTTAGCAGCCCTTAATGAGTCATCAAACATGTGGTAACCATTATTTGTAATCTAGAATGAATTATTTAGCAAGATTACAAAAATATTGTTAATCATTCATGACTTATTTACAAGAAAACAAACTTACACATCCTTTATATCTAATCCATATATCACGACATAAAACACATACAAACACCTTCATTCTTCAATTTTCTTCATATAATTGATCTCTCTCAAGTTCTATCTTCAAGTTCTAAGTGTTTTTCATAAATTCTATAAGTTCTAGTTTCATAAAATCAAGAATACTTTCAAGTTTGCAAGTCTACTTCCAAGCTTTCTAATCCATTCCAAGTAATCATCTAAGATCAAGAAACCTTTGTGTTATTTACAATAGGTTATCATTCTAATTCAAGGTAATACTCATATTCAAACTTTGATTCAATTTCTATAACTATAACTATCTTAATTCGAGTAGAAAATCTTACTTGAACTTGTTTTCGTGTCATGATTCTACTTCAAGAACTTCCAAGCCATCGAAGATCCTTTGAAGCTCAAGTTTATTTTTGATCATTTCCAGTAGGTTTACCTACTAAACTTAAGGTAGTAATGATGTTCATAACATCATTCGATTCATAAATATATAACTATCTTATTCGAAGATTTGAACATGTAATCACTAGAACATAGTTTAGTTAATTCTAAACTTGTTCGCAAACAAAGTTAATCCTTCTAACTTAACTTTTAAAATCAACTTAATACATGTTCTATATCTATATGATATGCTAACTTAATGATTTAAAACCTCGAAACACAATGAACACCGTAAAACCGGACATACGCCGTCGTAGTAAAATAGCGGGCTGTTTTGGGTTAGATAATTAAAAACTATGATAAACTTTGATTTAAAAGTTTTTCTTCTGGGAAAATGATTTTTCTTATGAACATTGAAACTATATCCAAAAATCATGGTTAAACTCAAAGTGGAATTATGTTTTTCAAAATGGTCATCAAGACGTCGTTCTTTCGACTGAAATGACTACCTCTTACAAAATTGACTTGTAACCTATATTTCTGAATATAAACTGATATTTTTTCTGTTTAGTTTCATAAATTTTAGTTCATTATGAAACCATAGCAACTTGAATCGCTCAAAACGGATTTAAAACGAAGAAGTTATGGGTAAAACAAGATCGGATAATTTTGCTTGTTGTAGCTACGTGAAATTTGTAAAAAATCTATACAAATCATAACTTAACTAACTTATATTGTATTATACATGTATTCTAACATATATTATGTAATCTTGGGATACCATAGACACGTATACAATGTTTTGACATATCATATCGACCCATCTATATATATATATATATATATATATATATATATATATATTTCGGAACAACCCTAGACACTCTATATGTAGTAATGCTTGAATTAGCTATACAGGGTTGAGGTTGATTCTAAAATAATATATATACTTAGAGTTGTGATCTAGCCTGAGACTTGTATACACTGGGTCGTGGATTGATTCGAGATAATATATATTGATTTATTTCTGTACATCTAACTGTGGAGAACTAGTTGTAGATTATTAACGTTGGACTGTTAACTTAACAAACTTAAATCATTAAAACGTAATAAAAAATATTGTGAATATATTTCGATCATACTTTGATATATATGTACATATTTGTTATAGGTTCGTGAATCGACCCGTGGTCAAGTGTTGTTTTTCCGACGAAGGAAACCTGTGAAAGTGAGTTATAGTCCCACTTTTAAAATCTATTATTTTGGGATGAGAATACATGCAGTTTTATAAATGTTTTACAAAATAGACACAAGTGATCGAAATTATATTCTATGTTGAATTATCGAACCGAATATGCCCCTTTTTAGCTTGGTAGCCTAAGAATTGGTGTTTATTATAATTGTCACCAATTGACGAGAATCCTAAAGATAGATCTATTGGGCCCAACAAGCCTCATCCGAGTTACGGATGCTTTAGTACTTCGATTTATCATGTCCGATGAGAGTCCCGGAATGATGAGGATATTCTATATGCATCCTGTTAAGGTCGATTACCAGGTGTTCATCATATGAATGATTTTTATACAGTTTGCATGTTATTAAGAAATGGAAATTGAAAATCTTGTGGTCTATTATTACGAATTGATAAATATATAGGTTAAACCTATAACTCACCAACATTTTTATTGACGTTTAAAGCATGTTTATTCTCAGGTGATTATTAAGAGCTTCCACTGTTGCATACTAAATAAAGACAAGATTGGAGTCTGCATGCTTGTATAATATTGTTTAAAACTGCATTTGAAGATTTATTTTGTTGTGCAATATTATTGTAAACCATTATGTAATGGTCATGTGAAAACGCTATGTTTTAGATTATCATTGTTTGATAAACGTCATAATATTTTAAACCTTTATCGATAAAATAAAGGTTATGGTTTGTTTTAAAAATCGAATGCAGTCTTTGAAAAACGTCTCATATAGAGGTCAATACCTCGCAAGGAAATCAGTTAATATGAAACGTTTATAATCGATATGAACGGGACATTTCAAGAATATGTTTGATATGTCGGCATTATCGAGGAGCATGTTTGAGAGTGTGCTTGGTCCTGATCATAGGATGAGATGAGCCTCGCTGATTAAATTCAGGTCCGGTGCTCCGTTTGTAATAAATCGTATGTACACTTTATCTTTTCTTTTCTTTATTTTCTTTTTCTTTCTATTTAAGTATTAGGGTAAATGTACTTTGTGGGTATGTTCGCTGCAAGCCCTCACGAGACAAAACTCATCCACCCGAGGGAATCTGGTGGTTTAAAGGCTTCTTGCACATGCTAAGTGCAATCGTGTTCCCTACGAAAGTGGGCTAGTTAGATTTTATGTTTTCTTGTTGTTTTTGTTTTGTAAGAATAAAGTTGGATGGAAGGAAACATGTTATGTGATGAAATGTTGGGAAGTTCGTGTGCTTATTAAGGTTGTTAAGGAAGTTGATTTTATCCCAGGGTAATATTGTTCTTTTTCTTCTTCTCTTTGTTTAATTTCCTCACTTGTGTCTAAAATTATTTTAACATGCATACGAGGACGTAGCATGACTTAAGTGTGGGGGGAGGAAGGATATTTGCACTTTTGGCTAGCTTGAAAATGATTGTTGTTGAAAGGTTTAATGAAATAAATGATTTTTAACTGCCTAGGTGGTCAAATGTTTAATTTTAAGGCTATAATTGAGATGTTGACCCATGAGATTACCCATAGAGATTAAGAATTAACTTGGAGTTTTTGGACTTGGCCGGTGAGGAATGATAGTGTTAGGTGATTTACTAGATGCATTTGACCTTATTGACCGCGACCGGAAAACTTTAAGAATATGTATGCTCATGGAGAAAAGAAATGATGAAAATGAGATCCCATTGTTGTTTCTAGGTAACATGAATGATAAAGAAACACATTAAGATTTTTAACCATTTTTATTTTACACCATTTTGAAAGCCAGTCCATCCAGGTCGTTATTACACAATTGTGTACTAGAATCAACTAGTTACCATTAGCAGCCTGAGCTTTTAGAATGAAAACCAAAGAAGAACCAATTTCCCATTCCTACCTTTTATTTTTGGTTATTAATGTCGAATTTAATCTTACTTTATCCTGTTTAGACTTAGTAACATCAGGTGACAACACAACTCATTTTTTCTCAGACATAATTGGTTTAAATTAGAATTTCAATTATAACTGGCTATCATGTTATAGTGTTTGTGGCTTTTTGACTAGTTCGACTCAGAGTGGTTTCCTAGGTTCCACTTTGGATTCCACAATTTACTCATTGGTACATAAGTGCATAACCATAATAATTGTCACTGGTGCAACCCTTGTAGAGTTTACTCTTTCCTAGGCAAAGGTCGAACGGAGGTCTTTATATTACAAGCTATGACAACGATATTTACCACACCTAACACCCATCACCTACATCTTATAAATACATAAATCATTGTCATAATCACCATACATTCACAGTTACATCATAAAAGTTCCAAAAATATCACATCTTGTGCGCTTCAGATAAAGAAAAGAGAAGGCAGTTGAAAGAGACGAATTCGGGAAAAAAAAAGTATGCCAAAAAATTGTGAAACGAGTGCCCTAAAAAGCATGGACCACTGAGGCATAGGAAAAATTGATGAAAAAAGAGAGTAGAAAAAGAGTATGCCAAAAATTGTGAAACGAGTGCCTTATAAAGCATGGACCACTGAGGCATAGAATTCGTTCTCATTGAAGTGTAAAGTCAAAATCAAAGTAAAGACTTCAAATTACCTCATAAATATGAACATACTTTGTATGTGATACCTTACATAAATGGGCACTGTTAACAATATCTGTTTCACCTGGCTTGTGGTATAAGGTATTTCTAACTAGACTTAGGAGGTTCATTGGTCTAATTGAAACTAATCGTTTTTAACGAACCTTTATGCACTTAATACTAATGTAGACAAGGATATGAGTTTATCTAGTTATGAAGTTAAGGAGGATAAAAACATAAACATTTGCATGATTCTAGTTATAATTGACATTCTGATTTAAATTGAATTTATCTTTGTACGAATGAGGATCACATTAAAATTTCTAAACTTTATAAAGTTTGATTGGTTTGAAGTTCGTAACTACTTTACGCCAATTTTTATCCGAATCATGACTAATCCGATAAACCTAACCGGATGTAATTTAACCCACTTTGTGTTTTTTTTGACATACTTCCTATGTACATTTGTATTCATTTTTTAAAAGATTAAGCATGGATCATGAGAAAGTTGTGAGGAATATATGCTTAAATTTGTTTTAAGTGTTGATCAATTTGTTGATTTGGGAAATGATTGAGGTTTATAATGTTATGCATAGCGTGGGAATTAGTAAGATAAGGACATATGCTATGAGAAAAAGCTTGTGGTTTTGATGTATTGTAGGTGGAAGATCATTTGAGGTACTGAGTGATTGAACCAAAATTGTTGTTGCATCTTAATTAATAGTTAAAACTGTTTTGCGAAAAGTTGTTGAATGGTAAAAAGAAGATCACCTAGGTGTTGTTGTCTTGTAGTTAAAAACGGATTTGCTTGAGGACAAGGAAAAGCCAAGTGTGGGGGGTTTGATCGCTCATTATTTGACACTATCGTTTATACTTAGATAGCGTAAAAGTGGTTACATTTAAGTGAAAAACAAAATACTTTGATAAGATTTCGTGTTTTACAGGTGAGAAAAGAAGTTGGTTCAAAAAGATGCGTAAAATGGCATTTAAAATCGAGTATGCGAAAAAATGGGGTTTAAACGAGAGAAAAAAAGAAAAAAAGAGGCCCAGCCGCAATTTGAGGTTGTCGGGGGCAAATTGTGGCTGGCTTGGGGTCGAGTTCTAGTCAGCACCAAAAGTGGCGCCTTTTTATGGTTTCTTTTTGGGGTTCGGCCGCAAATTGAGCCCGATTTTGGTGGAAATGTTACTTTGAGAGCAAGATACATGGTACCTATAAATACTAAACCCTAGGCTACGAATTATTTATCATTCCCATCAATTTTGAGAGCTAAAAACACCAAAAATATCATCACAATCATTCCAAGTTCAAGGATTCAAGCCAAGCTATTCAAGATTCTTCATCAAATCATCATGTTTATCATCACCAACATGAGTGGCTAGTCTCTTTTACTTTATTTGTTGCATGAACAATTATTGTATGCTTAGTTCTTCATGTATTTATGTGATTCTTGATTTTGTAATCCTTATGTCTTTTGGTTATGATTTCACTGAATCTTTTGAATTATCAATTAATGCAAGTTTAAGTTTATTGATTGTTGCAAGACAAGTGATTTTTATTTGACATATTGTGCTTAATCCAACCTAGTGATAATTTAGTATAGGAATAAAGACAACGTGTGTAGGTAACAATGTTTGTGCCCAAGATAATCATATATCGTAAAACTGAAGAAATCTTGTCTATGAGGTTTAGTTGATAATTTGATAGCATAAAGACTTGTTAGACTAGTGCATGCATAATTGGGATTGTAAAGGAATAAAGGCTTTAATCCAACTGTTTACAACCTTTTCATTTAGCTTATTGTTTATGCTCGAAGTCTTTGATCATTCAAAGTTTGCGTTTTGCTTAGTATTTGTTAAACTAGTCGTTATTTTAGTTAATCTTAGTTAATCACAACAAACCAACTCCTAAGAATTGCTTGCTTTTAACCACTATTTTCCGTGGAACGAATCCTGCTTGCCCTATCTAAAGTAGAGTAATTAGGTTCATTTTTGACCAGCCCTTCGACACCGATCATGAACCCTGCCCTTAGGAAGAACATGGAACTTTAGATTGAAAATGATGTTCATGTAGCTAAGTATATATAGTGGGAACCCCTCCGTCAAGCCGGTTTGTATAACGAGATGTCGAGGGCTTTTCAAGTTAATCACGGTAGTAAGGTCCTTTCCCCTTGGGAACCATTGTTCACGCTCAATGAGCTTATCTACCCGGTCTTGACTCGTGAATTCTTAGTGACCCTTAGGTTTAACCCGAGGATTACTGATGTTGAGAGTCCTGAATATCTTTGGTTTCAATTGGGGGGGGCACTTTCACCACTTAAGCGTTTGGAATTTTTGTAAGCCAGTAGCTATTTATGTGGAGTTTGAGGAAGCTAGTGAGCTTGAGGAATATTTGAATGGTTGTGAGCAATTTTTGCCAAATGAGGCTCAACTTCGATCCGCATGGCACCGCATGAGTGAGGTGGGAGATAGGCCGGGAAAGGAAGTTGATATAACCCTTAAGACCCACAAACTCTGGGTCATTGACCTTTTCATTGCGAATACGGTCAATTACCGAAAGAATAGCAATGAAAAAATGCCCGTCCTTGACATTTGGTTGGTCGATCGAATTGATCGACATAGACATGTGCATGTACCAAATATCGTTGCAAATTATCTTTATGATGATGATGGTACAAAGGCGGATAATCCAAGTGTAGGGGGTTTGTTACTCGGATAGCGAAATTTTTGAATATCAATTTTAGTGGCCTTGAGAAATTACCAATGAGCCAATTTTCCTATGTTGACTACAAGGGTGGTCACATTTTGTTGAGGGAAAATGAGTCATACGTTAAGTGGTATCGGCAAGAACAAAGGGCCGAGGTTAATGAGGAGGAGGAAATGGAGCGTATTTGGGGGGATAATGTGAATGTAGGCTATGGTCACTCTGCACCAACACATGGTGCAAGTTCTAGTAGGGCGAGTAGTTCCGGGCCTGATGGGTTGTCTGAAGAGTGGTTTGTAGAACAATTCGGTAATATGAACTTGCAAAGCCAAATACAACATGATGAAACACAATACTGTCTCGCGGGGATGGAGTTGCGTCAAGCATGACAATCCCATGTTATGCATTTGTCCCATGATGACCAAACGCCACTTGGCCACCCGAGCTCCATTACTAACCCTACAACCGTCGCCAACCATTCTCCCCACACCCACCCCTATTTGACCCAAAAGAAGCTTTGAGGCAAGCGATGGAAGTTCAAGAATTTGAAATAATGAGGCATGCTCAAGAGGAGCAAGAAAGGTCAAGGAGATAAAGCCAACAAAGCCAAGGATGAAGTTCGGGCGGTGGCCCATTTAGATGGTGGTAATTATGGCACTTCTTATTCCAAAACATTAATAATATTTGTGGTATGTTTGTGTTTAAACATTTTTATGGCATGTGGTTGTTTGTGTTTGGATTGTGAAACTTTGTTAAATATTTGTTGGTTTGTGGATGTTTGTTTGTGGAAATTAAATTTGTGAAGATGCAGTTTGTTGGCATCTTATTTGGTAATTTAGGCGATTTGAGACAATCTTAACTTTGGATGATTGTAATAATTCGACACTTATGTTTGTTGGTATGATATTTGCTTGTGGATATTATTGTGGTTATTTGTGGCATTTTGCCTTGTTTGTGGTTCTTAGTGGTAGGATATTGTTGATGATTGATCCAAGCCTGACATTAAGTTCAGGCATCAAGCTCATCAACTTGCAATAATTGGCGACACTTTTCGATGTATATGACAACGAAGACAATTGTTATGAAGAACCGGTCCCAATTCTATTCTCTTCTCATTTCTTCTATTTGTCCCTTCAAATTATTTCCATTTTTGATTAATACATGTATTAGGGACATTACATGGATTCAAGTGTTGGGGGGGGGAGGAAGAAAATATTTTTCGGGCCAAACGTCTAAAATTTGAAAAAGTCGCACACTCTAAAACTTAACTAATGCAAGTTGTTGAAAATTTTTGGAACAAGTTTTTACCATTACAATATCACAAATCATTAAATACTAAATGGTAATAAAACTTGAATTTTTGGGAAAGTCTTCCCTTTTGTTTTATACTTAAGGAAGTAAAGTCGTCCTTTGTTGTTGCAAGTTTAAATGGAAGTAAAGTCTTCCGCTTTTAAGAGATTCAAGTGCTTAATGTAAACAATTTTGAGGAGAATCAAGTTGTGCATGGAAGTAAAGTCTTCCATGGTGTTTCAAAAACCCAAGTGCATAAAGTTTCAAGCTTTAGCACTTTCGGATGAGTCAAGTCCATCCTCTAAGGAAGTAAAGTCTTCCGAATTTCGTTTTACTTGGTGTGAGAGACTTCCTAATCCACACCATTTCATATTGACATTGGTTGATACATTATTTCACGATGTGTCACACTAATGTATCATACCGTGGGAAGAGGATCCCCCGAGCTTCATAAAGTGCTATCTTCTTGATGAAGAGCAATGGCTTCGTGCTAGTGTTACTTAGACAACACACGCCATAGCCAAAAGCTATGGCACCAATTTCTTTCAATTAACGAAAAGGAAGTACCTACTTCCTACCTTTTCTTAAAATAAGCATAAAAGCTTGATGTGTTGGAAGTAGTCAAGTGGTCAAAGTTTCAAACTTTGAAACTTCCGGTTGAATCGAGTCCACCCATTATAGGAAGTCAAGACTTCTCGAGCGCGTTCTACATGGTATGGGACCTCTCTAATCCATGTCATTTCATACTTGAATCCTTTCATGATGTGATGGTACCATTGAGAGAGAAACAATGAAATTCATGAACTTTTGCCCCGATATGATTGGTAGGGTAAATCCAATCCCTTGTGGCCTTCTAATCTAGATCCTAAAACAGCGGAGACTAGTAAGGGTTGGTCATTTCCCCCGTGTCATTAACTACTACCAAGTTGACCGTGGATGGCACCCTAAACACTTACCCAAGGTAGATGCTTTCCCATCGCTATCGATAACAGATAGTTTGTCTACGGGGAGAGCAATTACCCGTGCGGTCGTCCCACCACCGGGATGGCTTGTATGCACATAGCCTTTTTGAACCCAAGATACTTATTGTTCCATCGCCTTGGAACCGGGAGGTAGTTCACTTATTTGATATACGGGTACAATAGCTATCCGTGCGGTTGTCCCAAAACCGGGATGGCTTAGGATGCAAAAAGCTTTAAAAACCATAAAATTACGAAAAACTCGTCTTATGTAAAAACTCGACTTGTTTTCCCGTTCTAAAAAGTAAAACGGTTTTCTAAAGGCCTTATTTTCCCTAAGGTCAAACCTTTTTTGTGGGTAACTCATGAAATTGGCGTTCGAAACACTGAAGTGAAGCAATTTGGGCGATCCTTGACTTGTTATTGAGGAGAGTTAGATGGTGGAGGTGAAGTTTGAAATTTTGTGGTTTGAAGAATGCTCCTAGAAAGGTTTGCACTAAAATTTTCAATTCTTGATTTGTTTAAATCTTAAATGTGAAATCTTGCGGATATTGTTGATTTAAAACCTTACTAGGGAGCAATTTTTATATTTAATTGATTTGTGGATTATTGAGATGTGGAGTTGGGTAGTTAGGATTGAATTAAGATGGTTTGTTGAGGATTTTTGTGAAGATTAAAGTTGTGTATTGCCATCATTCGTGAAGGCATCAAGTGGCTTAGCACACCACCTCTTGAGTTTCATCCGTCTAGCAACTTGGGGTATTTTGAGCTAAGTGTTTGGTTGTTTGTGTGTAGTTGTGAGTTTGAAGAAATGAAGTTTTGGTTAGGAGAAGTGGTGATTGCTTTTGAGGTTTAGATTGAAGAAATTGTCAAGGATTGCCACTATTGCCCATTGGAGTTGATGAATATTGTTGAAGATCATTGAGCTTGAGTTTTGGAAGTATTGAAAGAAGAAGAAGAGGTTGATGCTTGATTCTTGGGTGAGCACAAGTTTCTGGAGATCATCTGAGCCTTCAAAGTTGCATAATCATGGAGGTAACTCTTAATGTTCGATTCTTGCACTTTGTTTTTGATCTTGGCATGCTATTATTTTCTAGAGGCATACCTCCATTGCTTGTTTGTTTTTTGTTTGCTTGAGGACAAACAAGGCTTAAGTGTGGGGGTTTTGATATTGCTCGATTTACACATGTTTCACCTCACAATATCTCCCTCATTTCACTCGTTTTTGAGGTTTGATGAGTTCGAAAGATGGACATTTGTGCAATTGTGTTGGTTCAAGGCTAAAAACTCATGTTGGTGCAAAATTGACCAAAATCTAGCCAAATTAGTGAACCAAAGTGCAGGGCATGGTTGAAAGCGCAAGGCAATTGCAAATGTGCAATTTCAAGTGAGAAAATGAAAATTCGGAAAGTGCAGTTATAAGGTTCGGTGCACCAAACCCCGGTGCGGGCACCATATAAAAGGAATGTTAGGATTTCACATCAGAACATGAAGGAAGATTGACATGTTATAAGGTATGACGCACCACCTTCAAGTGCGGCCCACATGTCCCACGTTATATGGTGTGGCGCACCATTAAGTAGGTGTGGGGCACCTACGCTATTTTGGGTACTGAAAATTACAAGTATAAAAGGAAAAAGATATGGTTTTCATGAGAGAGCATCAGTTTTATCTAGGTTTTCACCCTAATTTCGTCATTTAGCAAGAGGTTAAGGTTCATTTGAAGGTTTAAGCTCAAGCACAATCAATTTTAGCTTAGTACTTCCGTCACCATAATAAACAAAAAAGAGGAAAGTGGATCTCCTTGCCTCAATCCCCTTTTCATTATCCCTTCTTCAGTTGGAGAGCCATTTAATAAAATCGAAAACTTAACCCCACTTATGCAAGTCATAATCCACTTGATATACTTAGGCCCGAAACCCATTTGTGCCATTACTTGGAGTAAGAATTCATGGGATACACTATCATAAGCTTTTAAAAAATCGATCTTCAAAAATAAAGCCGATTTTTTACTTTTATTAACTGCATGAATTAGTTCGTGGAGTACCATCACCCCATCCGTGAGGAGTCGAGACGGGACGAAACCGTGTTGATTTTTGCTAATAATGTAAGGAATCACCAACTTCAATCTATTGGCAAGCACTTTGGCAATGATCTTGTAAGGAGCATTTATAAGGCAAATTGGTCTTATTTCTTCAATTTTTTGTGAGGCATTCGACTTAGGGATTAAAACTATAAAAGAAGAATTAAAACCTCTTGGGAAAGTGGCATTAGCATGAAATTGAGAGAACATGAGCGTGATGTCTTCTTCGAGAAAAGACCAACATTTTTTGAAAAACGTAAGAGAAAAATCATCCGGACTCGGTGCTTTATCCCCGTCGAAGCTATCAATCACCTCCTTTATTTCTTGTACAGAGAAGAGCCCATCTAAATTTTGGACCCCGTTAAACCAGTAGCTTATTTAAGTTAAGTTCGGCCCAATTAATACTTGAAGGATTAGGCTCATGTTGATCGAATAATTGTTGGAATTTATCTAACACATGAGCTTTTACAACGGTTAGATTATCTTCCCATACATCGTTAATAAATAATCCCGTAATATTGGAAGAGTGAGCTCGGATCCTAGACACCATGTGGAAGAAACGAGTGTATTTGTCGCCATGTTTTAACTACTTAACCCTTAAATGGATCATGCGTTTAGCTTCTTCTTGTTTCATTAATTCTCTTCTTTTCAGTTTGAAATCAGCAAGCAAGTTAACTTCGATTGGAGATAAATCTCTAACAGTATATGATCCCGTTAGTCTTGTAATTACATTTTCGCACAATACAAGATCTTTTCTAGAATTTTTCTCCTCTTGCAAATGCTATTCCCTAAGATCTGCTTCTAAAGATCTTAACTTCTTGACAATAGTAAAAGCATCCCACCCATGAATCATGTACAACTCCCACTTAAGCTTGCATAATTCAACAAAACCTTTTTTCTCGAACCAAAAATTATAGAAACGAAAAGGCTTTGGACCCCATGAAATAAGTTGTTTCCCCCAAATAATGGGTTTATGGTTCGAAAACATAGGGTCCCCGGTTATTAAGTAAGAGTTTTACAAGAGATCAATCCATTCTAAATTGAGAAGAACTCGATCGATGCGGGATTTTTTACCTCGCGGACCCTCCTAAGTGAATTCGCCGTTGGATAAGTCTTGATCGAATAAACCGGAAGAGGAAATAAAATCCTTGAAATTACTCATATTGACTGGGTCGTTTATTTCCCTATATCTTTCTTCCGGAGAACATGTGGAGTTAAAATCGACCATGATACAAATAGGATCGGACCAAGCCACTACTACCTGTCTTAGAAGATTCCATAACGCTAATTTTTCATTCTCAAATTGAGGGGCGTACACGTTGACAATAAATATGAAAGATTTCAAGGGGTGGTACTCTAGCAAAGTAGTTATGTAACACCCGATAATTAGGCCTAGATGAAATGACCATTTTGCCTCGTGTGGATTTATATTGTTATTTAATTGGTTGAATATTTATAGTCATTTGACTGTTTGGTTGAGACCAGTTCGTGACAAAGGTCACAGAACAGGTTTGTTTATTTAATTTAGACTCCATTAGGTCCACCTAACGAGGTGCGTGAGATTCTAGATAACTGGTAAATACCCGTGTGATGTGGAGTATGAGATTATAACACATTAAGTGTATGTATTCAGCTTATTTCCTTCATTTTCTAGAAATATCCACACACACATCCCGTACCTAACTCCTTCACTCTTGAAACCCTAATTGATCTAAACTTGAAATTGGATTAAGAGACTTTAGAGACTGATTTCTAGCATCATTGTGAGCATCATCTCAGGTTTGTCTTGTTGAATCCATGCTTTGATTGTTAGAAATTGAGATTTTTATTTTCTTGAGTAAAAAGTATGATTTTGATTCTTAATCTTGATGAAAAGTGTTTGTATATGCTAATTGATGTTAAATTTATGTTCTACAGTTGTTATATGATGTTTTTGAAGTGGTTTCATGATCAGATTGAGCAAAAATCATGATTTGGGGTCAAAAAATGCGAAAACAGCGAGTTGGAATGTTCTAACAGCTCCCACACTTTTGACAGCTCAACCACGTGGTTGAGCACGCGGTTGAAGGCTCAACCGTACGGTAGAGGGCTCAACCACGCGGTTGAGCACTTGTCAGCTTTTGGCAAAATTGCAAAAGGGCATAACTTTCAAATCGTAACTCCGTTTTCAATGAATGAACTATCGTTGGAATTGTATTGAGGTCTACTTTCCAATGATAAGGTTTTAAGAAGCTAGATAAAACTTTATTTTAGTCAGAAGATGAGATTTTAACGTGTATGTCTTGTTTCGCACGCACCCGAATGTCGATATTGAATGAATTTCTATTGTAGACTTATAATATGATGAATATATGATAACATGATCTAGTTTATAGTATGAATCGATTATATTATTGATTAGAACACTATACTGACTTTGTTTATGATGTTTTCAGGTGATTAGGAGAAGTGAAGACTCAGAAATATAAGACCTCTGAGTTCTTCTCGTGGTGGTATTCGGTGAGTGGGTTAATCTAGCTGTTAAGGCATATAGTGACATGACCTAGACCGTTGGCCTAGTTTCTATGCTTCGAACCTATGTTGTTGTGTGTTGTTGACTATGGCCTCACGCGTTTATTGGACCGACCTTGCTTCTGATCAGGTCGGGAGAGATCAACCTTGCTTCTGATCAGGTTGGGCTCATTGATGTTGTATGATTAGTATAAGTCAGAATCACGCATTCGTCGCGTGTGGAAGACTTATGTAACGACCCTGCATTTTCCAACTTTTATTAATAATATTTATTATTAATACTTGCGTTTTAATAAATGTGTTTTTATACATTTATTTGTTACCGTATTTGACTTTACATGTCCCGACTTGTCTTTGTGACACACGTACTTTACACGAATAATATTTCGAGTATTATTTACGTTCATGATTAATTATTATTAATCATTTTTAATTAACTAGTGTAAGTAGTTAATTACTTGGGCTTTTTATTTATTTGTTGGTTACTTGGACTTGGGCTTTTATTATATGGACTTGGAAGCCCACCCTACACACTTAATGGACTAGTAAGCCCATCTTTTAAGCTAATGAATCATTAAGGAAAAGCAAGGTTAATTAAGCTAATTAGGAGACAAATCTTACAAGCATGCTAGAACTCTTTCCCATACATCTATCTTTAATACCATTCTAAGCTTACACCATTCCCCCATGCATGAAAGTTGAAGCTTGACTTACCCCTTTGAGCACCCTAAAACTGTCGGCCAAACTATGGGTGGGAGGGAGAGTTCAAACTTTTTTTGGTTACTTATTTGCAAGTATTATCTCACATTTACACATACATACTTACACACTTTCTTTTGCTCTCAAAACTTTGTAAGTAACAACCTTATTTCTTCATTCTTTTTCTTCCTTAAAACCACCACCATTCATCATCATTTTACTAGTTTGTAGTTATTGTTGTTTGTTGTTGTTAAAGATCAAGTTCTATAACTTGTATCTTCATGTAATCTTGGTTACTTCCATCTTTGTTTGATGAAGAACCAAGAACAAGAATCTAAACTTATTAGTTTATGTTTCTACACTTAAATGTTATAAGATTTAAAGTTCATAAACTTTATCATCATACTTGTGTTCATGATTTGTAGACTTAAATTCTTAAGTTACGGAGGAATCTACGGAAGTTTTCAGGCAAAGGTAACAGTAATAGATACGCTAAGATATGAATTTTGTCTATACACTATTCATGCAATCAATGCAATAAGATGTGTCTAGACTAAGAATGATAAGCAGGTAATTTTTGACACAAAATGATAAGCAAAACTTTTGACATGCAGACACGGTCGAAGTCAAGACTCACTAATGTATCTAAACAACTATCAGTTAGACACACTAATGCAAGACCCGGTTCGCTAAGACCACAGCTCTGATACCACCTGTAGCGACCCGTCCTAATCCATCTGGACGAATACATTACATTTGGTTACATCGCGAGGTACTTGACCTCTATATGATACATTTTACAAACATTGCATTCCTTTTTAAAAGACAAACTTTCATTTCATCGAAAGTTGACGACATACATACCATTTCATAATATATCCAACTATATTTGTCTTAATAATAATCTTGATGAACTCAACGACTCGAATGCAACGTCTTTTAAATATGTCATGAATGACTCCAAGTAATATCTCTAAAATGAGCAAATGCACAGCGGAAGATTTCTTTCATATCTGAGAATAAACATGCTTTAAAGTGTCAACCAAAAGGTTGGTGAGTTCATAAGTTTATCATAATCGATCATTTTCATCATTTTAATAGACCACAAGATTTCATTTATTTAATAAGCATACACTCGCAAGTCTTTAAAAATTCATTCGTATGGATTGAACACCTGGTAACCGACATTAACAAAATGCATCTAGAATATCCCCATATATAAATATCGAAGTACTAAAGCAGTTCAAATTCTCTGACTGGGGCATGTCAATGCCCATAGATCTATCTTTAGGATTCGCGTCAATTGGTGGCAATTATAATAAACACCAATTCTTAGGCTACCAAGTTCAACAAGGGCGATATCCTGTATAACAATTCAACCATAGAATGTAGTTTCAATTACTTGTGTCTATTTCGTAAAACAGTTATAAAACAGTGCATGTATTCCCAGTCCCAAAAATATATATTGCAAAAGCATTTAAAAGGGGGCAAATGAAACTCACTATACGATATTTTCTAGTAAAAATATTCATACGACGGAACTGAACAATGCAGAGTTGGCCTCGGATTCACGAACCTATATTATTTGTATATATATTAACACATATAACCGCAATCGAACCAATTTATATATTATTATAAATGATGTAATTGCTATATTTAATGTTTTATAGGTTTTATTATTGATTTCATATATATAAATATTAATATAGTTAAGTTATGCTTATTGAATATACTTATATACAAATATCATTTATTTGTTAAATTAATGATAATACCAAAATAGTAAATAATTAAATTTAATAATGATGCTGAAAATATTAATTTCTGATAATATCATTTATCACTTTATTTGTAGTAAAATACGATAGTGATAATGATAATACTCAAAGTAATAATAAAAATAAAAATGTAAATTTTAAGTAAAAATATAATCTTAATAATCATGATAAAAATAATACTTTTAATAATAATGATGATAAAATAATGTATATGAAAAATCGTGTCGATGATAATAATACTACTAGTACTAATAATAATATTAACTATAAAAATAAACATTTTACTCCAATCGATAATATGTTTAGTGATAACTATACTAATAATCATTTTAATGATAATAATAATATTAATTTTAATACTTATGTCATTAATAATAATGATAATGATAATAATAATAATACTCCTACACATAATAATAATAATAATAATAATAATAATAATAATAATAATAATAATAATAATAATAATAATAATCATAATACATATTAGTGATAATCATAATAATACTAATAATTATAATACTTGTAATATTTATAGTAAATGAATAATAATAATAACAATAATAATAACTTAACAATGAAAAAAAAAATACCTCAAAGTGATAGGATAAAAAAAATGCCACCAGCAGGTCTCGAACTTGAGACCTCACGTTTACACAGCAAACACCCAGACCACTAAAGCATTTCTGTTTTCTGAGTTATTGCTAACTTATAATGATTTAACCTGCAATCTTTCCTGACTCCTCCTTCCACTTCTCTACACTAACTGGTCAACCAGGATCAACTCAATCAACATACGAATTTGTTTTAGGGTTGCATAACAATACATAAACGTTTGTAATTGCTATTTTAAATTAATAAATGCTAGAATAAAAATATAAAATAAAATAAGGGAAAAAAAGACCACGAACAGCAACTGCTGTAGCGGTTTTGTTTTTAAAAAAAATATAATGATTTTCGAATTCTAAATCTTTTTGGACAATAGTTACAACATAAAATAGTTTGTATATCATTCATATAAACGTTATGTATCATCAATTTAAATTGATTCGTAACATATAACATGAATTTGATTGAAGAACGTTAGTTGACTTTTTTGAATTTAAAGTTTGACTCGAGAATTTGAAATCAAGAAAAGAAATTGGGATTTGAAAACTTACAGAAAGTATAAACAGATCATTCCTAATAATTCTGCGTTGATAGATTTTAAAATAAAGCTCGAATTCGAATTTTGACTAAAATACTCAAGAACGGTGTCGAGCTTATTTTCTCAGTTTCCTTTTTTTTTTTTTTTTTAATTTTCTCAATTTATGGAAGTTAAAAGGAATTGTAATTGATATTGGCAGTGAAAGGGAAGTCGAATGAATACATTACTACTTGAATCATATTGTAGTCGACAAAGGTTAGACAGGAACAAAATAATGAAAAAAAAATTAAATAAAAAAAATCGAACGGGATAGTGATTGATACAGATTCGTTCTATTGTGCCTTAATTTCTACAATCAAAGACAGGAAGTACAAATCAGACACAGTTGAAAATGAGTTGCAACTAATCCTGGAATTTAATTGTACGATTAATTATTTATAGATAATATTATTAATTAGTAATTATAAATATATAAATGATAATATTAATTATTATTGGGAATAATAAAAATAATAAATAAAAAAAATACTGTAAATCTTAATAAAAATAAGGATAGTAATATTACTAGTCAATATAACATTAATAATAATAATAGGAATAATAATAATGATCATAATATTAATGATAATAATAATAACATTGTTTTTAACTATAAAAATGATAATTATAATATTATTCATAATAATAATTTGTATTTTTTATAATGATAATGATGATTATCGTAATAATAATATAAGTAATTCATAACACTTTACTTGTATTAACCTTCATATCTATATAATACATATTGAAATAATAATTTAATAAGTAGTGATATAAATATTAATGTTAATAATAATAATGGAAGTATTAGTATAATAATTTTATTTTAAACTTGTAATTAAGTTGTTGTAGTATTTAATAGGTGTGTAATATATATGTTACATAATATATTTTATCTAATATGAATATTTATAATTTATATATCTATTTTATTATATATATATATATATATATATATATATATATATATATATATATATATATATATATATATACACCATTACTTATATATAGATTTCAAAAATATATAGATTCATAACAACTTAATTTTTCTGTTCATTAGTTTACATTTTAAATTTTTAATTGTTTAAGTTGTATTTTATTATTTCAAATTATTATTATATATACTTTTGTTTATATATATATATATATATATATATATATATATATATATATATATATATATATATATATATATATATATATATATATATATATATATATATATATATATATATACACTTATATACACTTATATATGTACACACTTATTTATGTATCTATATATATTTGTTTGCAACTAAGTGTTCGTGAATCGTCGGTAATGGTCGAAGGTCAATTGATTATATGAAACAGTTCAAACTTCTTGAGATTTAGTTTAATAGACTTTGCTTATCGTGTCGAAATCATATAAAGATTTAAGTTTAAATTTGGTCGGAAATTTCCGGGTCGTCACAGGAATCTCTTTAAGGGGGGTAGATTTGTAACACCCGATAATTGGGCCTAGATGAAATGATCATTTTGCCTCGTGTGCACTTATATTGTTATTTAATTGGATGAATATTTATAGTCATTTGACTGTTTGGTTGAGACCAGTTCGTGACAAAGGTCACAGAACATGTTTGTTTATTTAATTTAGACTCCGTTAGGTCCGCCTAACGAGGTGCGTGAGATTCTAGATAACTGGTAAATACCCGTGTGATGTGGAGTATGAGATTATAACACATTAAAGTGTATGTATTCAGCTTATTTCCTTCATTTTCTAGAAATATCCACACACACATCCCGTACCTAACTCCTTCACTCTTGAAACCCTAATTGATCTAAACTTGAAATTGGATTAAGAGACTTTAGAGACTGATTTCTAGCATCATTGTGAGCATCATCTCAGGTTTGTCTTGTTGAATCCATGCTTTGATTGTTAAAAATTGGGATTTTTATGTTCTTGAGTAAAAAGTATGATTTTGATGCTTAATCTTGATGAAAAGTGTTTGTATATGTTAATTGATGTTAGATTTATGTTCTATAGTTGTTATATAATGTTTTTGAAGTGGTTTCATGATCAGATTGAGCAAAAATCATGATTTGGGGTCAAAAAACGAGAAAACAGCGAGTTGGAATGTTCTAACATCTCCCACACTTTTGACAGCTCAACCACGCAGTTGATCACGCATTTGAGGGCTCAACCGTATGGTTGAGGGCTCAACCACGCGGTTGAGTACTTGTCAGATTTTGGCAAAATTGAAAAGGGCATAACTTTCAAACCGTAACTCCGTTTTAGATGAATAAACTATCGTTGGAATCGTCTTGAGGTCTACTTTCCAATGATAAGGTTTTAAGAAGCTAGATCAAACTTTTTTGGGGTCAGAAGATGAGGTTTTAACGTGTATATCTTGTTTCGCACGCACCCGAATGTATATGTTAATTGATGTTAGATCAAATTTTTTTTAGTTGATTGTTGGCTATTTTATGATATTGTATTTGTATTGCTTTTTATGTTGTATGCTAATGGTAGATTGCTCTGTTTCCGTATGTTTTAGTAGTTATTTGATTAACTGTCTGCCTAATTTGATGATGCATGTTCTAGTGATTGTACATATGTGCTTTAGCTGTTAGATTAGTCCATTCACTTAGCATTCGTGCTAACCCCTCCAACTTCCCCCTTGCAGGTTGTAGGTCTTTTGCTGTTGTGGACATGGGAGAAGATGTGCGTGTTGGGTTGTGTTCGACAAGTCTAGAACTCTGATGTTGTCTATATTAAATAGAATATGAACTTAACACTGGTTTTTGATAATAATGTATTTATGAATGAAGTTGTAATAAATATATTTATGTTTGTACGTAAGGGCATGTTTTGTAAATAAGACCTCCGCCATGTTATAAAAAAAAAGTACGGTGTTACATGTTAGCCAATTTGGATTCTTCCAATGATCGATAAGGGTAAAATATTCTTTTTTCCAAATAGAAAGTAAGCCCTGGATCTACCATTCGAGCTTACTTGTACGCTTTGAAAAATCGAATGTCTCCAAATTTCGTTCAAGATTGGTTGAGACACGACTTTAACTTATGTTTCTTGGATTGCTATGAATTGTAGTTTGGAAAAATTGGCCATTGTACCAATTTTGATTGCACGAGACTTGCTTTCGAGTCCTCGAGTGTTCCACGACGCCACCCTCATGCTTTCTTTTTAAAAGCTTTTAAACCTTCACCTTCAATCCCACTCATGAGCTCTCCAAATAAACGAAAGTCTATCTTATTTTGTTCTTTTTTGGACGCCACATATTTGTTGCCTTCTTTGTGAAGGTTTACATTAATGGAATCATTATCAACTTCTTCGGAATCTAATTCGCCCTCAATCTCGTACAAACCTGAAGAGTCAACGATTTCATCGTTTAAAGCTCTTTTCTTAGCTCTCGCTTTATTCAGTTTAACTGGGCTTTTTGGGAGTGAGGAAGCAGGAGTGTTTTTGTTTAACTCCTTGTCTTTTTGGATATTTTTACGAGTTATGGCACAAGAAGCTCTACAATCTATACCACTACAGTCCACATGATCTAAAGGAATTTGATCGTTAATGGAAAGATTAGCAGGAATGGTATTAACTTGAGCTTTAGGTGAGATAACAGGGAGGGTAGGAGGTGTTGGTGGGACCACTTTTTGGACAGGAGTGTGGCTTTTACTAATAGGTGTAGATGGTACAGGGGATTTGGTTGGTGTAATAATCTTGCCTGTGCACTTTGCAACATCTAGGTAGCTTAAATCTGATTGCAAAATCTCCTTGTCTATATTCAACACATTGCCCGTTGGTTCATTGTCAATGTTATCTCTAAAGTGGTGTAATTGTCCAATGATAGCGTTGTAAACATCATTGTGGTAAACTTTTTTTTTGAGTTGTTTCACCTAATGACACATACACCACCCCAGCTTCATTTTGTTTCTCTGCACAATTTTGACTTTCAACACGGGGTAATGGGTCATCTTGGTTAGTGGAATTTGAAATTATATTTTCCCCCTCAATTAAAATCTCTCCCTCCTCCAGATGAGTTTCCGGTGACGGGACCTGTTCAATTTCTTCACCAGAATCAAAGGATGGGCCTTATATATTTTTAACAATAGATTTGTTGTGTGACTCTAAAATCTGGTCATCTAAACACAATAAATCAATGGCAGGGTGTCTAGTATACACCTCCACCCAAACTTGACCTGAAATAGAATTTGCCAACTGCGTATTGACGTGCCTCGCAATAGGTTTAGGATCAGTGACTTCTAAAAACACAAATAAAGATTCGGATTGATAGAATGAATGCGATCTTGAGGGGTGAAAATAACCTCACCAATGATTTTAGCTACAATCGTTATATTATCCTTGCAACTACGATTAAAAGGGAGTCCTTTTATCTTTAAGCAAAGAAATCTTGAAAACTTATTTTTTTTTTGTTCCATAGGATGAACTATTAAAAACTTGTCGTCGTCCAGAGTGGGACCGTGATTAGCTTTCTGGAAACAACTCGAATCCTTACAATGAACAATGGCACCGTACGATCCCCCAGTGGCGGAGCCACACATGTAATACCGGTGGCACGGGCCACCAGTCAACTAGCCCGGGTAGTGTAAAATTTTCAGAATTTTGAGTAGTGCTACCATAAAATTTTGACTAGTGCCACCATAATTCAAGGTTTAATGGTGACAGTTTAGTGAGGAAGATGAACTGAAAAGAAATTTGATAGGTGGTGATTTTAATTTTTTGTCTCTTTCTACACAAACCCCTTAGAATTTGTTTCTCTTTCTACACAAACCCTTAGAATTTGTTTATTATTTTACATTAACCTTATTTTATTTCCATCATTACCCAAAAGTCCCTGCACTATATAATACTCTACGTACAACTTAAGAAAATTCTGTTTCAAAACAGATATATTTTATACAGTTTTCAACAAATCTTTATATAATTAGTTTAATTTTAAGAATAAAAATCTAGAATAATGAAAGTCACTAAATTTCCTGTGACATTAAGATTAAATAATATGTTATTCATACTCGACAAATAAAACTTGGCAATGTATATCGTATATGACTAATATATTGTTCATGCGTTCGTAGTTCTATCCTATAGCATGATATTGATATTGATTTTAAACACGCGAACATAAATAAAAACATAATTTATTCAAAATTTATCATTCTAACTCATTGTTAATTATAATTGTATGTCTCAAAGTCCTAAATATCATAAATACATTTGTGTTTATGTAGTTTCATATTTATTTTGTATTAAATTATACTCCATAGTTTGTTAGCTAAATTTTTATAACTTGATAAATTTCAGTATTATATTGTGCCACCAGTGATTCAGAATGCTGGCTTCGCCTCTGCGATCCCCATAAGGAGATAGAAGTCACATCTACTTCTCTTTTCCTCAACCAAGTCATCAATTTTTTTTTTGTTGCAAATGGGTACTTTGTCAACGATCATGACCGTGAGGAATTGATTAGGAGTAATATCATTGTAATCATGAAGCCAATTCACCTGGCTTCTTTTCGACTGAACCTATGAAGACAAATGTTGATTCGTCCCCCTAATTACAAGTTCGTTTTTAGCAAACACCACTATGATTTTTCTTCCTAGCATAATGCTCTCTTTCAATCTGTATATGGCTGCAGCTGCCTGCTTTCATACCGTACAAAGGCAAAGCTTATGTTCTGCCTCCATGAAATTCCTAATATATTACCATAACGACTGCAATTTTTGGAAATGATTGATTGGGTGGCGGAAATTGGAAGACGCCCGATATAAACGGTACTGATGTTGAATTTAGGGGTGAATGTTTGACGATGGATTGAGATGAAATTGGGAAAGGTTGGCCAGAAGGTGGGATGCGAAGTTGTTGGAGGGTTCATCGGGAGAGTTTTTTATTCTTCCCCCTGCATACTGATGTATGCTACAACTTTTCACAGTTTCCTGAAATGTTGATTTTAATTTAATTCACAGTTTTTTTTCCAAAAAAAAATAAAAAAAATTACTTGATTTTACTTTAATTTTTCATCAGTTAATCTCAAAAGACATGGTCATCACTAAAGCAGTTTAACTCTTGGTCCTCCAATACAAGTGACTGACACGGGAAGCTCAAAAGTAACTGACACGTGGCGACCAAAAGTTTATCAGCATTTCTAATTCACTCCTTTTTTTCCTCACTCCCCCAATTTACCGCCGGTTTTTGTAAAATTTCCCCAAAACTTTTTGTTACGGTGCGGCAGCTCCGATGGCCGGAGAATCCAATTCACCGATTCAAAACTCCGATGATCGTCTCATCCATCACGAACATACATCCAGTTCTCCAGAAGCCAATTTCACCATCTCTCAATTGGCTACACCCGAAACCCCTAACCCTAGCCCTAATTCTAACGGCGTATTATCTTCAGTGGTGATTATTTTCTTCTTTTTCGTATCTATACGTTCAATTGTTTCTAATTTTATGTCAATTTGGTTGTCGAATAATCGATTGATAAACTATGGTTTTGTAATTAGGGCAAACGCAGAAAATCGAGGCCGGTGAGATATGGCGGTTCTACATTTGTTGTTGAGAGGTCAAATTCACCTTCTAATTTTAACAGTTCTGTAAGTTTCGTCATTCAATTTTTAGTTAATTGCAAAAAGATTGAATTTTTATAAATTAGGGTTTTGTTTTGGGGACTGTATTTTGTACATGTATCAAGGAATTTATAGAGTGTAATTGTCGGATTAACAGGTTGTTGACGATTCTACAAGGGACTGTTCGAGGTCAGTTTTGGTAGTATTTTTTTTTTTTTTTTTTTTTATAGTTTTATTTTTATTTTTATAAAAGAGTGTTGAGATTGATGGTGTTAGTTAATATGCAGCTCAAAGAAACAGAATTCTGTTAATTTCTCGCCGGCGTTGATTCGAGCTACACAGGTTCAGTCTAGTTTAGGAACCGAAAAGCCTAGCTGTGTAAAGTTGATGCTAAGAGCACATGTTGACCCTGGTTATTGGATGGTATAAAGTTATTATCTTTTTAACAGTGTGGATTCAGTGATACGTTTTAATTATAGAAACTGTATTGAGTTGTTGGTGGTTTCTGGATGCAGGGCTTTCCACAGTGGTTTGGCAAGTCGTTTTTACCGAAAATAGAATGTGAGATGGTACTTGAAGATGAAAATGATAGTATTCATCTTCTTAGATACAATGCTGACAAAAGTGGACTTAGTGGCGGATGGAAAAAGTTTGCAGCTGGGCACAACTTGGCTGAAGGAGATGCTCTGGTTTTTCATTTAGTTGAATCGTACAAATTTAAGGTAAAGTTCTTTCTTTTTATGCTGTTTCGTTTGATTACGATGAACATGAAAATCAATAGTTTTAGTCAAAATTATGATTTTAGTGTCATCTAACGATCATTTTAGGTAATTGGGGTATTCTTGAAGCAAGAGTCTTCTAGTTATACTTTATAACGGGTTTGGAGAGAGCGGAGTACGCTCCCGTAAGATTTGACTAGGCACTGCTGCTAAAACAGCGGGGTCAAGGGGCCGTGCCCCCTTGTGGGGTCCAAGGGGTAGTGCCCTGCGCCTGAAAATTTTAGGCACTATATGTTATATTGGAAAGTTGTCTGCCAACAGTTATTCACGCAAAAAGTCATGTCTCTTAAGTTGACGTGTTTTCCCGCCAAAAACAAAGGGTTGTAACCTTTAAATACACTCTTTCATGTTTACCTGATTTTAACAGGTTTTCCATACTGTTAGTTTTGCTTTCATTCCAAGAATACACAGAAAAACAAAAAACACTCTGATATTGATACGATCTCTTCTTGCTTGGAAACGAATTGAAGTCTTGTCTTATCCCAGTTAGGATTTCCTGTAACCCGAGGCTTGATAGGGTGAAAATACTTAATTGCGAAAGTTTTTCACACGATTCAAGATATACCCTAATTGTAACAAATTATCGGCGACCACGAAAACTGATTTTTAGATGTGAGTTCATATATATTATCTGAAAGTTTGAATGACTTTAAAATTTTAAATGTGAAGTCCTGAATTGTCACTTTTCATATGAAACTGTGTGAACATCATTATTTGATTTAGCTTTATGGCTTACAGCATGATTGCATTAAATAATTTCACGATAAGCAAGTGAAAACATACTGTACAAATGCAAAGAGCAATAATCTTGATTGGCTGTGAAAAAGTTATTGAAAATTGGAAAGATTGTATACATCATCGAGTAGCATCAAATTGAAGTGGACAGTAATTAAAAATGCATACCCGAACTTCGAATCACCAAATACTAATAGTATTATCAGCCTGACCTGATCAATATGTTGATCATTGGTTTTGTGGTAGCATAGTTTGTCTTGTTCATACAATTTACAAACTGGTTATTTGGTTAAGTTGTGGTACGAGACTTCCAGCTATCCATATAATCTCCGTACTAGGGATAGAGTTTACAGTGTTTAATCTTCATGAAAAATAGTTTCTTTCCGTAACCAATCCAAATTTCTTTATAGTGAGGAGAAAGATAGATGCTACACATATGAAAAGGTTACAAAGAGTCGTATTAAAAAATAAGTGTGTTTTTTTCATTTTTAGGGCAAGTGTATGAATCATATGAAGAGAGAAATAAATTTGAAATGTGATTATTTCACCTTATTCTTTACGTTATCGTGTATGCACCTTCATGTAAACTTATTGTAAGTGTAGCGTTTCTTTGTGGAACTTTATCAGAGCTTGCACTCAATGTCGTTGATTCAATTTTTTCCCCACCGGTAGCAATAAATTCTAAGAAGTTTAACAAAGATATTCTAGTAATATTTCAGCAACTGAACGAGAAGTGGTTTAGGCCAACTCATAAAAGATCTATGCTTTCTCTTATTAGAAAGAATATCCTCACAAGAAGTCTTGTATGTTTATTGATACTAACCATCACAAGATGTCCTAGTGGTTGACGTCTTGATATTCTTGTGTGAGGTCTTAGGTTCAAACCTTTATACATCACATCTTCGTGTCCCAAGGAAAAGGGTCGAAAACGGTCATAGATCAAGGTTGTAAAATGTCGTCAGTCAGAGTCTAGTCGATCGGGAGGGACTAGTCGATCGGGATCCTGTAGGGACTAATCGGCTAAGTTAGAGACTAGTTGGACGTTGACTAACTTTGACTTTGAATGTATTTGACTTCCTTTGACCAAATAAATATGAATTTTAACTATCCAACTTTCACCGGTTATATTTGACTTTCGACAACTTTGACTGAATAAAGCGGCCAAGTCGGAGACTAGTTGGACTACTTCAAAATCCTGAAGGTCAGGTGGACTTTTACAACCATACATGTCCCTGCACGAGGATTAACCAGGAGGAAGTTAGATTGGCCCTACGAAAGATGGGGGAAACAAAGCAGTAGGACCAGACCAAATTCCGATTGAGGCGTGGAAGTGCCTAGGAGGCGATGGGGTTAGATGGTTGACAAACCTTTTCAACAAGACGTTTAGAAGCGCAAATATGCCTACGGAATGGAGACTCAGTGAGGTTATTCCCATTTACAAGAACAAGGGAGATGCGCAAATATGTAGTAACTATAGAGGCATAAAGTTACTTAGTCATACTATGAAGCTTTGGGAAAGAGTGATGGAGACGAGGCTCCGACGCGAGACAAAGGTTTCAGAGAACCAATTCGGTTTCATGCCAGGTCACTCGTCGACGGAAGCGATTCACATAGTTAGAAGCCTTATGGAGAAGTATAGGGAAAAACAAAAGAACCTACACATGGCGTTCTTAGACTTGGAAAAAGCTTATGATTGTGTCCCACGTGAGCTGATTTGGAAGACTCTTAATGTTAGGGGTGTCCCAAGTAGATATATAAGATCTATTAGAGATATGTACGAGGGGGCGAAGACTCGTGTACGTACGACGGTAGGAAACACAAGAGTTTTTCCCTGTAGAGGTAGGTTTACATCAGGGATCTGCACTTAGCCCTTATCTTTTCGCTTTGATCCTAGATGAGTTGACTCATAGGATACAAGACAACATCCCATGGTGCCTGATTTTCGCCGACGATATTGTATTAGTTTCGAATTCCCAGGATGAGCTTAACAGAAGGCTTGAGCAATGGAGGATCGCCTTAGAATCAAATGGCCTACGGATTAGCAGACTTAAATCTGAGTACCTTAGATGCGATTTCAAGACGAGTGAAGAGGAACACGACGATATAGTGGATATCCGAATTGGGGATCAGATTTTACCCCCGCAAGGGTCCTTTAGATATTTAGGCTCGATGCTTCACAATTCGGGAAGAATAGATGAGGACGTGACGCATCGTATACAAGTAGGATGGTTGAAGTGGAGGGCTGCGAAAGGGGTGTTGTGCGACAAGAAGGTCCCCTTTAAGCTAAAAGGGAAATTCTTCAAGGTGGCAATCAGACCAGCCATGTTGTACGGATCGGAGTGTTGGCCAATGACGAAGGCCCAAGAGAGGAGAATGGAGGTGGCAGAAATGAGAATGCTTAGATGGACGTGTGGTAAGACCATGCTAGATATGATACCAAATGGAGTTTTTAGGGAGAAATTGGAAGTTGGGAACATCATCAACAAACTTAGGGAAGGACGACTTAGATGGTTTGGGCATGTTAGGAGGCGCCCACTTTTAGCCCCGGTTAGGAGAGTCGAGACCCTCGCCGTTGGCGGTGTAAGGAGAAGGGGTAGACCTAGACGTAGGATGGAGGATAGATTGAAGCTGGACATGAAAGAGCTTCTACTGACGGAGGACATGACTTCTGATAGGAGCCTGTGGAGGAGTAGAATTGGAATAATTGGGTAAGGTTTTTTTTTTTTTTTTTTTTTTTTTTTTTCAATGTGTATTATACATTTATTATACAACTACATATATAACTATAACTAGTTATTCTATAGCTACACTATATATAACCCTCCACATAGTATATATGCACCTGTATCTATTTATATGTATTTAGACTATATATATGTACCGCTGCATATGTTGGTTACCTATATATGTACCTATGTATCTATGTAACATGTATTGGTGTATGTATGTTTGTCTGTCTTGTTTCTGTACCTAAGTATATAATCTACGAATGTATCTATATGTATATATGTTTAAGCATGAGTTTTTTTTTTATCCATGCTCATGTGTGGTGCGTGTGTATATATACATATGTATTTATTTTGTTTGTCTGTATGTTTACTTGATTTTTAATGGTTTTGTGCTCTGTATGATCCATGCTATTTGCCCTACTGTTGTGCATTACTGCTTTATGTGTTCTCTTTTTTGGTTACTGTGTATGGTTGCTTCTTGCTAGGAGCACATAACTCTTACAGGTACGTATCTTTTGCCCTATCTTTTCGTTTTTATGAGCACTTCTGGCCGGAGGTCCGTTTGAAAGCAATCTCTTTTGCTCTAGAGTAGAGGGAGGGACGACCTTATTTAGGCGCGGGTTCTATACCCGCGCTGGAGTAGTGACTTCCTTCTAATCTAGGGTACGAGGAATGATTGCCTACACCCACCTCTCCCATACCCCACTTTTGTGGGATTAGGTATTGTTGTTGTTGTTGTTGTTGATTATAATGTAATTCGATACCCCTTTTGTACCGGTAATGGTAACTGGTAATTATGATAATATTATAAAAGATCTAGACCAGTGGTTTAGTTCACTCAGGTTCGATCAAGTTCTTGGTTTAATTGCAATATTTTATGGATTATCTTTCCAAACTTATTGATCTACCCCAACAAACTAAGCTCTTTAAATTTCTAATGTGTAGGTTTATATAATTAGAGCGAATGATTTGAACCTAGTAGACGGTGCTCTTGATCTTTTGAATTTGGAGGCGCCCCCACAACAAAAGAACACACCATCTTCTACAAAAAAGAAAACCAAGCGTCGTAAGTCGGATCCGTTAAATGCCGCTCAAAAGAAGCACAAAACAACTACACCGTCACACATTTCCATCCACCCTAGGGAGCAATCAAACGACAGTGAAGAAGTTGGTTCAGAAGTTCTAGAAGGTTCTAGACCTAATAAACCAGAAGCTTCATTTCAAGAACTTGAAAACTTTAAAGACTTCCATGTCATGGTCAATGGGGTGTGCATTGACTCCGAGCTTACAGATGATGTCAGACTGGACTACTACAAACTATGCGTATACAAAAAGGAGCTTCTTCACGATTCTGTTTCTAAAAACAGGAATCACAAATTGGTAGCAGGAATGATTGGTGAAACTGTAAACATTGCTAACAAGATTAAGAATTGCAAGTTCACCACATCTAAGGAAGAATTCGATGCGTGGGATAATTCCCTTAAATCGTTCTTCCAGTTAGATATGAAAGTTGAATTTTTACGTGATATGATACTTGCACTATCGAGACTCGTCTTTGAATCAGAAGATAGGGTTGATATTGAAAAATATGTGGAATCTAAGAACAAATTGGAACAAATTGAAGATGAGATAAAAAGTGTGAAGGAAAAGCTCATTGAACTGAATGAGGCTTCTAGAAAGTTGAAAGGCGTTGTAGATGGCTTGAAACAGAAAAGTAGGATGCACGAGGCGAAGTTCCAAGAACTGCTTGATGTACCATGGTAATGATTGTAACACGACGTAAGTTTTTATGTATCTTTATCTGCTTAAATATGCTCTGAATGTTTTATTAGTTATGTGCTAGTGTGACTGATGAACTAGGAAAGTGTTTGTACATTTAACTTAAGTTGCTATGTGTATTAAGGTCGTTATCAGACTTCAGAGTATCCCTCATAATTCGATAATTAGTACAATTAATTAAGTATTTATGAAGTGTATTAGGGTTGACTGTATTGAGGGTTAAAACTAGTTAATACACAAAGGCGATAACTATACTAACTTTTTTTGTTTGGGAAAAAATATAGCAATATTAAACAGATGTGAAAATCAACAAGTTCAATGTAAGTCCGCCTGAAACTTGTTGCAAGAAGAAAAACGCAAAAGCTTCGGTCTTTAACGATGAAATTTATGATTCATCCTTCTTATATGAATCTTCGGAGTGTTTTAGTGACATAATTTCATGAGGGGGTTAAAAAGATTCACAACAAGAAGCAAGTAGGTTCAAATTATGTTAAGAAAACTCAGGAAGTTATGTTGGGTAAATTTGATAATGTGATGAACGCTTTGGTTGGTAATGACAAGCTAAAACGCAAGTAATTATCATGAGTTTTGCCTCATGAAATACCCGAAGCTTAGGGTGCAAACTGAGGGGCAAAATGGTTAGATTCATGGTCTCATGGTTTCAAATTAATGTTGTGGCGGCTCAAGAATCTTTGCCATGACTGTGTTTGAGATAGCAGACAAGTATAAAAGCTTATATTGCGACTCGCTCGGTTTTGTTGTCTGTCCGTTTTACTGCTCATATCAAGAATTCACGAGCATGTTTTCATTCTCAAGTGATGTGACCGACTTTTTGGAAATAAGAATTCAATGTTTATTACGATCTTTCGCATACATAGTCATGCGTCCCAAATAGCCGGTATGCAAATCAATAATTCTCGTGTACGTCCTACATCGTTCGAAGTATCAAGATTATTAAGATGAAGGTTTTTCAATGGGCTATCTTCTACAAGCTATGCTCTACTCATCATATTATGTATGTGATTGTAATCCTTAGGTGCTCATTAGTAAGGTTAATTTATATGTATGGCATTTTGGTCTTTTCTTGAAAGTTTAACTCTATGATTGTTGTGCTTAGCTTCAAGTTGTTTTCATCTTTTTGATGAAGTTTACTTGTTTAATGTTTTCCTTCCTTTCCGCCAAAAAAAAAGTTTGAACAGAAGGAATATCAAATCTAGTCAAACAAGCGGCCCGACTTTAACCAACGGTCCTACCAACATGGTAGAACACATAATTGACTAGCAGTAGCAAGATAGGATATGTACACACGCTAACAAGAAATTGCACTAAAGAAAACAAAAATAAACAAGCGAATCGGAAGAATCGGGAGAATATCGACTGTCACCGCAACAAAACAAACAAATCATTCCCGACAACCAACAAACAAGTATACTAACTATACCCATTACATTATACTATGGATCAGTAAAATCGACATTAGCTAATGGGTTCGTTAGCTAATGGGTTAGGGATAAAACTTATCAAGGCCCGTTTGTTTTTGACTAAAAATACTTTATTTGTTAGGTCATCGATTATGTCATTTATAAGTGTCGTTTTCTGTAGACCATTTCTTACGTTGTCAACGAAGGTAGTTGTTTTGTTACAACAATTACAACGGCCCATTATGGCACCGTTGTGCTCTACTTCGTTGTAATGTGGTGGGGCGATCCACTATGCATACAGCACAGAAGGAGAGATATGATTGGTCAGCAATTTATTTTTTTATTTACTTTTTAATCCAATACCAATTATATTTTATCACATCACTCACAACACTCAAAACACAACATTTACCAGAGCGTCCTCTCAATCCCACAACAAACCCACTTCAAAAATGCTTTCTACAACACCACAACAAAATCAATTTGCGTAGTGAATGATCTTACTATATATTTTACTTACTACTCCGTATATATTTAGACGTTTAACATTAAACAAACAATAATTACAATAATTAGGTATAAAGACTTGTTCATAAGAGACATTATAAATCCAAAAAGACGGTAAATCTATCTATTTAAACCTCAATATGAAGAAAAGAAGAAACAAGAAACAAACAAGCCTAATCTAATCTTAAAAAAAATGAAAATGAAAACACACCTAATACGAACAAAATATGTACACTTGCCAAACTTGTAAACAAGTTTCGGTTTACAAGATATGCCAAAAAATGAAGTGTTGATTGATCTATTTTCTGCCACATTCATGAATGGAAAGATGAAGTCTATATGATGCAATCAAAAGACGAATCCCTTGAATCGGTGTGAGAATATGCATCAACTCCTTCAATACAGTAACCCTGAGTTCATCAGCATCGACCACAATGCTACTGAGTTCGACCCCATGAGCAGCCAACGCTAATTCCAGCTCATGATTGGAGTTGTTGCTGGCTATCACAATTCGTGGCTCAATACAGCCGCCTTCCTGTAAGTTCTTAGTTATACATAGAATATTTGCTAATTGCTATACTTGGCATGGAGTAAAAAAAACAGTGTTATGTGCGGTATAAAACATGAACTAAAAACCTAGACTTAGTGGTGTCAAGTCACTAATTTTTTTTTTTTTTTTTTTATCTTTCTAGGAATAACTATTATATAGTGCTATTAAAATTTTATAAGACACTAGTAAATATAAATATAAATATAAATATAAATATAAATATAATTACATAACCTCATATATATATTTTTAGTACCTATGGTTTTATAGGCCATCTAATAAATTCGACTTAGCCAAAAGAGAATGAACTAAAAAGCTAGACTTTGTTTGACTCTTAATGGAATGCGTCAGTGCTGAATATTGAACCATTCAGCATTCAGTGCTTTTGTTTCTGACCTCTGAATGAGGTATGAGGCTGAATGATTCAGAATTCAGTGCTTTCATACCTTAAGGGTGAGAGAACTTATAGAACTCATAGATTGAACTCAATCTGCACACAGATTGAGCACAATCTGCACATAAATGAGTCAATCTACACACAAATTGAGCTCAATCTGCACACAGATTAAGTCAATCTACACATACATTGGACTCAATTCACAAATTGACTTCGGTCTGTGAGTTTCCTGAGTTCTGTCCAACCCTTAGTTCCCTCTAGTCCTCACCCATATAATATATAATACTAATAAACAATACCCTATAAATTTAATCAAAGTAACTATATAAGATAAGATAAATTGGTTATGTAAAAGCTAGGACAATATTTCTAACTATAGTCGTCATCGTTAGTTTCTAATTTGATAGAATTTGATAATCTATCACTTTAAATTTAAATTAAATAAGTAACCAATATCACTACAAAAAAGATTTTATTTTTGAACACTACATTATTTTAACGCCTTAAAATGTGAATAATTTCACATGTTTTTGACATGTACAAATGTCACAAAGTTTTTGACTTTTAAGATTTTACTAAAAATGAAAACTCATTTATAGTTAGAAGTGTAAAAAGTTAATAAATTTTTTTTAACACCATATTCTTTCACATATCATATTTTTGACACCGTATTTTTTTACATTTTCAATTTTTAACACCCATAGGTCTCATGTCAATTTATACATATGTTAAAGCATTAAAAATAATAGAATTGTCAAAAAAATGAACCTTTATTACTAATAAGTATATTAGACTGTTTCTAACCGTGACGGTGACGTCAAAGGCAAGTGATGTACTTTTTGATGATGTGGCAAGGTCAAAAGTTGAAGTTAAATAAAGGGGAGTGTCAAATTTGTAGGTTAAATTTGTGAATGGGTGATGTGGTAAAATAATATTGGTAGGTGGGTATAAAATATATTAATTAATAATGTAAAAAAAACTTAAAAAATCTGATTGGCTGAAAAAAAAGTGACACACCCGTGAAATTTCCGACTGACGCCCCGGGCGTCAAATTTTGATGCCGCGTTAGGGGAGTCAAGGGCGTCAAACAGCTTGCCATGTGGGATGACGAGGATAAAGTGACGCTGGGTTGGAAACAGCCTTTGACGTCACCGCCACGGTTAGAAACAGTCTTAGCCATAATTGAAGGAATCGTAACTGGGTTAACGTCAGGCGTCATTTATTTTGTCTTTTAGAAAAAAAAAAATTAATATTTTAAGATAAGAATTTCTATGTACTTAACGTAAAAACTATCGTCACAAAATAATAATAATAATAATAATAATAATAATAATAATAATAATAATAATAATAATTAATGATAATAATAATTTAAATTATATAGAAAAATAAAAACATGCCTGAAAATTAGTCATCCTGGAAGAAATTTGTGCTTCACGGGAAACAGTATTAGCATTAAGATCTTTCATCAATTTTAGTTGCGTACTACTATACTTCTCTGTATCCACCCCACACGCACTTGTCTCCCCATCAGCAACTTTCAACTTTTTCAATCCGACCAACATCTCCGGTTCCATTCCGGTAATCGAAGAAGCCAGTCGGATATAAATCGACGGCTTAAATCCACCAATCCAAAACAAAGAGTTCTCCAAAGATGTTCCCCAAACCGAAGAGTAGATGTCGCACCCGGATTTAATTTGCTGGTGGTCGATTAAGTGTTGGATGTTTTTGTCGGCGAGATGCCGGAATAGTTCGACGTCGCCGCCGTTAGCCACCGTGAGGGCGTGAAGAAGTTCTTTGAGGTTGTTGCGTTGTATTGATATCCAGTGATGGAAGCCTGATTGTAAACGCTCGTTTCTTGAGGTTGGGATCATTTTACGTTTGATTTAATTTGTGTTCAATAAGGTATAAATGAAATTAATGCAATGTGAAGACTACATGAAATTCTAATGTGTTGTATTTAAAGGAACATGTATGTTCAACAACTTGGCCTTTCTATATATATTTTATTTATATACTCGTATTTACTTATTTTTAATTTTTATACATATCGAATATGGATATATGTATTTAGAAATATCTAGATGAAACCAATACTCCTATGTTCCTTATACAGATAATATATACGGAGTAATATACTCCGTATAAAGGTGATAAAATTTTATATGTATTTTATCTGATTTTCGACTTACTTTGCGAGCTGACAAATCAAAAGATGACTACTCGCTTTACATATCGTTTGAAGTCATTACAGCCTTACAAATGAACTTCCATGGCCACGAGATATTTTTGTTGGTTACTATATTCGAACTGAAAACCTCCGTAAACTTTATTGTTATTTTAGAGCTCAAGTTCTAGCTTTTCCGCTACCTGTTCATGGTATTTTTGTTAAGTATTTAGTATTGTTCAGTCTACAGGTGTGCATGGTCCGGGTGGGACCGAAAATAATCGAGACCGAGGAGGAACTGAACCGAAACAGAAATAACTGAGAATATTTGGTCCGGTCCTTGGTCCATATATCTTCATTATTTCGGGTTTCGGTTCGATCCGGGCCAAACCCGAAAAGACCGTTAGTCTGGATCGAACCGAGAAAACATATATATTTGTGGCCCACATATATTACGAAACTGATATATCCTTGTTATTAATATAAATATTTATATTTGTAAGTAACTAGAAGAGAGGTGAATAGTTACTTAGTCGATTTTTCAAAATTTTCTTAGCGTTTTGTTGAACTTGAACTTGATATATTGTGACTTGAAATGTTTGTTCTCTAATAATACTAACAATATAAATATATGTAAAATTATAATCAAAAGATAAGAGAAGAGAGAACAAACACAACGATTTATAGTGGTTCGGGAAGATGTTAACTAATCTTCCTTAATCCACTCCTCAATTCTACGAATTGAAATTTTTCTTCACTATGATACTCCAAACTCGGTGGAGTGTCCGGATACAACACTAGTACTTCGATAAGCCGCAACTTGTGAACTCTTACGTCCCTTTGAAGACTTCACAAACACCTATAGCTCTTGCCACAAGATCCTAATGAACTATCCTAGTGAAAACACAACTATCCTCTAGATCCTTTAAGAAGATAGTCTACAAGTAAACTTACAACTTTAAGCTTACAAGTACTCTTGCTAGAATCACTCCAAAAGATTACAATTTAATTATAATTGTAACATCCCATTTTCGTCATACGTGTCTTAAGGTACTTATTTAATCGTTAGAACGTTTATATTTCGCTTGTTTATGTGATTAAACGATTTAAAGTGTTAACTTGATGTATACGAGATATATTTATATATATTACGTTTGAGATTGGATGCATGTATAAGTATATGCATGGGTTCTGATAGTGTTAAGTCATGTGAGACTTAAAGACGAAGTTCAAATGAATATAGGAAGCGTGAACGAGGTGTACAAGTCGAATAAATCAATGTTTATTTAAAATAGTCGAAATGGTCAGTTGCAGCACAACGCCGCGCCGCGATGGAGTGGGCCGCGCCGCGGTATCTCACGTAAATCAGAAGTCAGGAGGCGGGCTAAAGAGGATCCGATTTCCTTTAATTGTCGCGCCGCGACGATATGGGGCCGCGCCGCGGCAGACCGGCCAGTCTGACTCCGAATTCAGTTTTAAAAAGGGTTAATTTGAGGGTATTTTCATCTTTTCGCGTTTGGATCAGATTTGTGGCTCAAATGTCAACCACTTATCTCATTTAATTCATTTTCATTTCCCTTTTCTTTCTAATTTCTCTTCCAAAACACAGAACCCTTTTAGATTAAAAGTGAGATTCGAAGGTGAAGACTTGTGATTCGATCTTTAGAGCAAATAGAAAATTTGTTCTCCTCGTTCATAGCTACGACTTGATAGTGTTGGTAAGTCTTAACTCCATGTTTTAAGTTTTAGTTAATTTATGGCTAGGGTTTGGGTCATTTGAGGCTTGTAAGACCCATATGGGAATTTAATGGGTGAATTTGGATAATATTGATGTAAGAAAACCCTAATAGCTATAATCTAGGGTTTGGTCATGTAAATCGAGATTGTAAGTGTTAAATTGTGTTGGTAGTCACTAATGCACTTGTAAATTGATGAAAGACTTGCTAATGGGTTCGTGTTTGACCAACTTGCGAGTCTAAGTGTTAGATGGGTCATTTAATGCAAATGGGTCATTAAATGCTTAAGTGATAAATGTTGGTGTCAAGTCCAACTAGTTTGGTGTATTGAAATTGTACTTATTGTATTAGGTACTTCACTTTGAAGCTTGCGGAGTTGTTTATTCATCGCCTAGTCTATAAGGTGAGTGGAGTAATTATATGTATGTCTATATGACGTATTTATTTGTGAATGTTATGGTATGAACCATCGAGCCGGTAGTGCCATAACATGTATGTGACAAGTGTCAAAGTGTGAACCATCGAGCCGGTAGCACTATAAAATAAGGCATGAACCATCGAGCCGGTAGCGCCGAAGTGTGAACCAAAGAGCTAGTAGCACTATAAAATCATGATGTGAACCATCGAGCCGGTAGCATCAAGTGTGAACCATCGAGCCGGTAGCACTATAAAACAAAGTGTGAACCACGAGCCGGTAGCACTAAAAAAGAGTATGACTCAAATGCGTATGGTGTGAACCATCGAGCCGGTAGCACCATAGCGTTTATGGTTAACCATATGGGGGTTTGTTAATTGTTTAGCATATTATATATATAGATTGTGTTGAGTATATTGTAATGCGGGTTTGTGATATTGTACAACTTGTTAGTATTACGAATATGATGACATGCTATTTGAGTTACAAGTTTGTATACGATATTGTGTAAGTGGTTGCAAGTAAGTAGGTTATGTATGTATATGTATAACTATTGCACTCACTAAGCTTTAGCTTACCCTCTCGTTGTTTACATTTAAGGTGCGAACACGGAGAAAGGAAAAGGGGTTATTGGGCATTAGATCCCCATGATGCGTGATGCGTGCTAGTTAAAGCTTTTGAAAGATGACATAATGCTTTTGGGTAGTTTATCCCCAAACCATGCTCGGGTGTAGTTTGGATTAAAACTATCATTTCAAATGGGTCGAACTTGTATTACATTTGATTAATGGCCTTAGTGCCTTTTGTAAACATTAAACTTGTTGTACGTTTTAATGGGTTGTATAGAATGATTTATATCATTCCAATGGCACGTTAATGTTCGTTACTATAAAAAAAAATTTATCCGGTTGAATACGGGTTGGGTTGTTTCAATAATATAGCATTTTATATTATATACGTATAGATATATATCACATAAAGCATAAAATGTATTGTACACAAATAGATATAGAAGCGAGATTGTGAGGGTCGTTATATTTAACGTGTAACACATTATCAAGTGTAATATTTTGATTAGTAATGTTACCTTTACCGACGATTTTTCCTTTCACATCGCCACCAAAGATTACATCACCTCCATTGTGCTCCGTATACTTTGTAAAGAACTCTTTGTTGCCCGTCATGTGTGTTGTACATCCACTATCAATAATCCATTCTTCATTTTGTACAACACCATTGAGACAAACCTCATTGTCGGTTTGTCCAACTTGCGATTCCTTGTCGTCATCACTTGGAATGTCAATGGCCATGAGACACGTTTCCTTTCCTTCTTCTTGTGTGTCGTTTTCTTCATCATCCCATGCACCTCCAAGAAACGCCTTTTCATTCTTTCTCTTAGGACATTCACTTATCAAGTGGCTTGGATCACCGCACCCAAAGCATTTTCATACAAACTTTTTCTTGGAATCAAATGACGTTTTCTTTTGTTCCATTGGGGAACGAACATGATTACCCGGTCTTCGATAAAATTTCTTAAATGAACGAACAATGAATGCAAGTTGTTCATCATCATTTAGAATATCATCATCGTCATCATCGATGTCATATTCGTCATGAATCTTAGCCTTTAGAGCGATTGACTTGTTCTTCTCTCTTTTGGCTTTTTCTACCTCCTAATCTTTATCTAATATGACCTCATGTACTTTGAGATTTCCAATGAGTTCATCTAGAGTTACTTCTTCATATTCTTTGATTCGTCAATTGCCGTCACCTTTGGTCTCCATCTTGATGGTAGGGCTCTCAAGAATTTTCGAACATATTGCTTATCCGTGTAGATTGTACCTAGAGCTTTCAAACTTGAACAAATATTGTTAAATCTAGTATATGCACTATCTATTTTTTCATAATCCTCAATAACAAATTGTTCACATTTAGTTATAAGCAATTCTACTTTATTTTCTATGACTTGCGGGTTTCCATGATGAGTAACCATGATACTATCCCAAATTTCTTTAGCACTACCCATCATAAAAACTCTCTCATATTATTTCCTAGGCAAAGCATTAAAAATGGTCATTTTAGCCTCATAGTTTTTGCCTACATCAATTTTGTGTTTCTTAGTCCATTCTTCCTCGGGTATGTATATTTTAGTTTTCTTATCTCACCAAACTTAAATGGAACATAATCACCCTTAGTGATAATGTTCCAATAATCTATATCCTTGGAGCGGACATATGTTTCAAATCGATGCTTCCAATAACAAAATCCTTCACTTTCAAGAAGTGGAGGCCTTTGCATGGAGCATCCTTCACTATAGTTCAAGTTCTCAAATTTTTTTCCATGATCTTAAACTCTAAGATTTGCAAAAATTAGTTTTAATTCCAACTTAGTAATTTTTGACAAAACGTTTAGAGCAACCGCTCTGATACCAATTATGAGTAACTAGAGGGGGGTGAATAGTTACTTAGTAGATTTTTCAAAATTTTCTTAGCGTTTTGTTGAACTTGAATTTGATATAGTGTGACTTGAAATGTTTGTTCTCTAATAATACTAACAATATAAATATATGTAAAATTATAATCAAAAGATAAGAGAAGAGAGAACAAACACAACGATTTATAGTGGTTCGGGAAGATGTTAACTAATCTTCCTTAATCCACTCCTCAATTCTACGAATTGAGATTTTTCTTCACTATGATACTCCAAACTCGTTGGAGTGTCCGGATACAACACTAGTACTTCGATAAGCCGCAACTTGTGAACTCTTACGTCCCTTTGAAGACTTCACAAACACCTATAGCTCTTACCACAAGATCCTAATGAACTATCCTAGTGAAAACATAACTATCCTCTATATCTCTTTAAGAAGATAGTCTACAAGTAAACTTACAACTTTAAGCTTACAAGTACTCTTGCTAGAATCACTCCAAAAGATTACAATTTAATTATAAGAATGATATCAGTAAGTATGAGAAAATATGAGTGCAAGAGGTGGTCTTCAAATGCTTCAAGGCTTGACTTTTATAGGAAAGAGAAATCTTCCTGGAAGCTACACGGCTCGCTGCACGGTCGACCGTGGTTCAACCGTGTACCTCTGACATCTGATTCATATGGCCGTTTTTGTCCTTTGAAAATTGTCATTTTCCCTTATTGAATAGCTGCAACTAAAGGCCAATTATCTCTGAAATCATCCCTATTACCCCTTTTGTTTTAGACATAAGCATAGAGGTTGACATGTCCATAAAAGAAGAAAGTCTTCAAGCTTTGAACATTTGTCATTGATTACTTAAAGAGGTAATTGCAGAATTTTGTCTCTTGACAAACGATTATCTTCCAAAAACTTCATCAACCTTTCTTAATTGCTTGTCATCTTGCTAATGGAAGTATATTGCCCTTTGGAACATTGTTACAACTCTAATGAACTACTTTGAGTCTAGTTTTAACATAATGATTCTTGTTACAATTTGACTAGACGAACTAATTACATACAAATAATGATACATAGAACTAATGGGAGAGTGACTCTTTAATTGGGAATTTAAAGACCATTATTAATATGTTTAAATGACACTATGTATTAGGATAAAGAGATATAACACTTTGAGTTTTTTAGTCTAAATCAAGCTTAAAATGTCATTAGGTGTGATTAGTAAAAATTAACATCTTTTGGTTCAAAACTCTTTTGAGATCAAAAAGGACAACTATTATAAGTGTGTTTAAAAAGGTTTTATAAATTATAGATGCCTCAAAGTGGTCTATTTTAAAGTGGATGAATTTGGTAACAGAGAAAACTGCGGTCGGACTGCGGTCAACCGTGATGGTAGCCGTAGATTGACAGTTTTAAACAAACTTGAATTCGTTGGTACATGACACATACGGTCAGCTTCACGATCGATCGTGGTTCAACCGCATATCATTTTTACTTATGCATTGGTCTTGTACTAGAGATAGTTTAGGCTCATGGACTCATGTCGACTTATATATGATTAACCACTATGTCATCATCAAAATCGAGTGATTAACTTTTGAATATTATGATTGGAATCTTAACCAACATTCTCCCCCTTTTTGATGATGACAAACATGAGTAAGTGTTTTAACTATGTAAGTCGACATAAGTGTTAACATCACTTACCATACACTTTCTCCCCGTTTTGTCGAATCAAAAAGGTTAGTCCCACTTGGAACTAAGTGCGCCCTAGAGTAATGCTCCCCCTTAAATCGTACACACTTATTAATTGTTCCTGCTTATCAATAAAATGGCTCCCCCTCGAACCAATAGTAGATATAAGGAGTAACAAACATAATAAGCATAGTAAATGCATTACAATAATTAAGACATAACAAGTTTTAATCTTAGGACAAGTGTTGTATCTACCCGCCCTTAAAATTATTCTTAACCAACATTAATTGTTTTTAAGGATAAATGCCGTTTGTGCTAAACGCATCGGAGATTGTTGAACTTTCATTGTCAAAAGAGAGAATAATCACCGAATGAGCTTCCCAATAAGTTAGCATAATAGTGGATACGGGTTGAGGAATTTGAGAGGCATTAATGGCATCAACAAATCGGAAAAGTCGATTAAGATGGTTTGAATACGGAAGTGGGCGAGTTCCTAGTTCTCGAAGATAACCCATTCTTTGAGTAGTGAGATAAGCTAGATTTATGGGTTCATGAGTAAGAAGAGACCACATGACAACAACTTCGGTTCCGAAAATGTGAGTAGCGGTAGGTTCCCGACAATAGACATTGTTCCGAATGACATTTAGAATGAGTTGAAGATCATGGCGGATTTCGTCATCTCGGATGCGAAGCCGTCGGTTGAAGTTTCGTTGTACTCCCGGAGTGGTGATGAGATCTAAGATGGGTTGCAACGGAAATGTAGGGTTAAGTGATCTTAGATCGGTTGGAGGAGTATAGAAGGAACGTCCATTGAAAGGAATGGCCATAACGGTTGCGAATTGTTCAAAAGACCAAGTGTAAGGTGTATCGAAAAGTCGAAATGCAACTTGGTCGGGATTTGAAACATCAACATTAGCATAGAATTCCCTAATTAACGTTGGATAAATGGTTTCATCAAGATCAAGGAACGAGAAGCAATTGTTATGGGTGAAAAGTTGAGTTAGTTCGGAAAGTTCGGTATGATGAACAACACGCTCCTCATGAAGTGTTCTAGTCTCCATGTGTTGCCTATTGTTCATATTACGTTGATTTCTCGTGTTGGTCATTTCCTAGAAAAACCACAATTTTAGCAAAATAATCAAGTTTATAAGTTTGAAAAACTATATGCTAAACATGTGTAGATTAGTCCTTGTCTAGACTCATTTTGAAACTATGAATTTGAAATTAAATTGTACTATTTTTCTTTTGAAAATTTAGACAAGTTTCATCATTTTGCTTTATGTTTGTCAAGAGTAGATACTAGTCATAAGATTCACAAGTATCATAATGATTTGTTCAAACATATGTGTGTGTGTGTGTGCATGAGTGAGTTCAAAGATTTAAAACATATATGAGTTTTTTATGCAAGAAATCACTATTATGACTCATTTGATAAGAAAATCCTTCTAAAATAATTTTACTCATATATTTTAAGAAAATCATGCAAGAAACAAGTGTTCCTGTTAGTTTGGAAAGACTAAAATATAATCAATCTAGTAAAATTGAAAGTAAGATTTTGGATGCTTACCTTAAAGAGAATTGAAAGAATATGGACCACTTTTTGAAAAGTATTTGAAGGTAGGACAAAAGTAAATGTGAAAATCCAGTGGTTGGGGTTTAACGAAGGGATGTGGTTGGTGGAAAAGTTGTTTGGATATTAAAGAGAAGGCATAAAGGACAAAAAATTCGCCAGACATCAGGCGGCTCTCAACATGGTCGACCGTGATTCGACCGTGCGTGATCAGAATAGAATTTTACGGAGTATGTTCCATCATTCCCAACCTATTCCTAAGCAAGTTAAAGGTTTCCTTTTTAAGGGGCTTAGTGAATATGTCAGCTATGTTTTTCGCAGATTCTACCTTATCTATCACAATATTACCATTTTGGACGTGGTCACAAAGAAAATGGTGCCTAATGTCTATGTGTTTAGTCATAGAGTGTAACATTTGATTTTTCGATAAGTCTATAGCACTTTTGTTATCACAACATATGGGTATTTTGGATGAGATGATACCGTAATCGAGGAAGGTTTGCTTCATCCACAATACTTGTGCGCATGCTCTTCCCATAGCCACATACTCGGCTTCGGTGGTAGACAATGCAACAGACGTTTGCTTCTTTGAGAACCATGACGTTAAGCAAAGCCCCACGAACGCGCATACTCCACTTGTGCTCTTTCTATCAATCATTGATCCACCATGATCGGAATCCGCAAAGCACATAATATCAACCCCGGTAAACTTTGGATACCATAACCCAAGATGCATTGTTCCCTTTAAGTATATAAAGATCCTTTTAACGGCCTCTACGTGCGATGTCTTTGGATTTTCTTGAAATCTTGGACATAAGCACACGCTAAACATGATGTCGGGCCGACTTGCCGTTAAATATAGAAGGGATCCAATCATTCCCATATATTTAGTACTATCGAATGGTTCTCCTTCTCCTTCCAAAGTAAGTTTCACATTTGTTGCCATAGGAGTCGCCATTGGTTTTGAGTTTTCCATTCCGAATTTTTTGATCATTTCATGAGTGTACTTGTGTTGATTGATGAATGTTCCATCTTCTAGTTGCTTGATTTGTAGTCCGAGAAAGAACTTGAGTTCACCCATCATGCTCATTTCAAACTCATCATGCATTAACTTAGAAAACTCATTGCTAAGAGATTCGTTAGTAGATCCAAATACAATATCATCAACATATATTTGAACTATGACTAAATCCTTTTCATGCCTTTTGATAAAGAATGTATTATCTATTTTTCCCATTTCATATCCATTATTTATTAAGAAGGTTCTAAGTCTTTCATACCATGCTCTGGGAGCTTGTTTAAGTCCATAGAGAGCCTTTTTGAGTTTAAAAACATGATATGGTTTTTCAAAATCTTCAAACCCGGAGGTTGTGACACATATACTTCTTTATTTATGACACCATTTAGATATGCTCTTTTAACATTCATTTGATAAAGTTTGAAGTTATTGGCACATGCATATGCAAGAAGTATTCTTATTGATTCCAGCCTAGCGACGAGAGCAAATGTTTCATCATAATCAATTCCCTCTTGTTGGCTATATCCTTGTACTACTAGTCTAGCTTTGTTTCTAACTACATTGCCATCTTCATCTAGTTTGTTTCTATACACCCATTTGGTACCTATGATGTTGTTCTCACTAGGTAAACGAACCAAATCCCATACATCGCTCCTTTGGAATTGATTTAATTCCTCTTGCATTGCTTCCACCCAACTTTCGTCTAATAAGGCTTCCTTAATATTTTTGGGTTCTATTTGAGAGATGAAGGCGTAGTTGGTAATTAGGTTGAATGCTTGTGACCTAGTGGTTCTAGTATTGATATCTCCTATGACTTGATCTATGGGATGATCCTTAACATGTTTAAGATCAATCGAGGATGCTAAGTTATCTTTACTTGGTTTTAAATGAGATCCATTCTCATTTATGTCATTGGACTCAATTTGTGTTGGCATTATTTCTATAGCATCTTGTTCTATCACATCATCATCCTCTAAAGGTTTAGTCTTAGGTGGAGGAGGAGTTTCATTGAATGTGACGTCTAGGGATTCCTCTATAACATTGGTGTATTTATTTAGAACCCTATATACCTTACTTTCTAACGAATATCCTAAGAATAATCCCTCGTAAGCTTTAGGTTCAAGCTTTGTAAGATATTCCTTTTTGTTTAAGATAAAACATTTGCACCCGAAAACTCTAAGATGACTTAGGGTTGGTTTTCTACCATTCAAGACTTCATAAGGTATTTTATCCATTGATGGTCTAATTAAGACTCTATTTTGAATATAGGTGTAGGTAGCAACGGCTTCACTCCAAAACTTTTGAGGTATTGATTGTTCATTAAGCATTGTTCGACTCATTTCTTGAAGAGTTCGGTTTTTCCTTTCAACAACCCCATTAGATTGAGGTGTGCGAGGAGCCGAGAAATTATGGGAAATACCATTTAAATCACAAAAGAATCCAAATTGAGCATCATTATCAAATTCTCTACCATGATCCGTTCTTATTGTTACTATAGTACAACCAAGCAAATTTTGTATTTTAGTAGAAAAAATTATGAATCTTTCACACACTTCATTCTTATGCTTTATGAATAGTGTCCATGTATATCTAGAGAAATCATCTACTATTACTATAGTATAAAAATTTCCTCCATAACTTTGAACAGCCGATGGCCCAAATAAATCCATGTGCAAAAGTTCTAGACATCTTTTAGTAGAGATAAAATTTTTAGGTTTATGACTTGCATGTACTTGTTTTCCTACTTTGCCTGCATCACAAAAATGACTTTCATATTTTAATTTAGGCAAGTCTCTAACTATGTCTTTTGAAAATATGTTATGAATTAGTTTCATGTTAGCATGCCCTAGTCTCCTATGCCACAAGGTAGTAGTATCATGTATAGATGTGAGACAAATATCTACATGTTTGAAATCATCTAATTTACATGTATAAAGACCTTTCTTCCTAATTCCATTTATGACACTTTTACCATCTTTTATTATGTGTGAGAAATTTTTTAGTAAATGTCATGTTATATCCTTTATCACATATTCTTCCTACACTTAGCAAGTTAAAACTTAGATTTTTAATGTAACATCCCCTAAACAGGACCGGGGGTCATATGTGACTAACCAATATCATAACACAAGTGTAAAGCGAGAACGACTCTAATGAGACGTTTTTATTTAAAAACCAATGTATTTAAAGCAGGGGAATTAAATAGTCATTACAAATGTAAATCTTAATGTAAATGTAAACTTAAATGTTTTAATGCAATAATATGAATATAAAAATGCGGACTCCAAAAGCAGCAAAGTCCAAATAGCAAACAATCTCTAGCAAGCTTCACCTGAGACAAAACATGCTTAAAGTGTCAACCAAAAATGGTTGAGTGAACAACATAGGTTTATAATTGTTTTAGACCACAAGATTTAGTTATCAAAAGTAGTGCTGAAGTTATGATATCGAAGTAAACAAAGTTACCCCATGACACCTTGAACTGTCAGTGTCGTTTAATCATTATTATGTAATCAAAGACCAACGGTCAACTGGTTAAAGACGTTGCTCTCAATAGGACTACTCACAATAACTAAGTTTGCGTTTCAAAGTAGCAATTAACGATATCATGGCAGGGATTTAGCATGAAACAAAGCATGTCAGCACAGTTAAACAGTTTTCGGGTACTTTTGTCTAAGCGTAAAACAGTTTGAAAGCAAGCATGTGTCTCACCCCAAAAGTTCAAAATAAGTATATAAAGAAAGTTAAAAAGTGGGGCTATGAAGTTCACCTTAAAATAGCACGACAAAGATATTCCACAAAAGTAAAAGCAAGTAGATGAACGAGATCTCAACCTAGAGATATAAGTTTTGGTCAATAATTTGGTCATTCAAATAACTAAGTGTTCATAATAATATTATGAGTTAATTAAGTTTGTTTAATAAGTTGGTGTCCACTACAATCAAGTTTAGATATTGCACAACTTATGCAAACCTCGATGCTATCAAATAAGTCAGGAATGACCAGATGTAACCAGGGGCCAGGACTCTTGATCAGAAACTAAGTCATGACATTTGATATCCACAACCAAATTCCCATAATGGCAACCTAGACATCATTCCCTTACGACCGTAAGTAGCGGTGAGATTTGTATAAGCCATACGTTATCGGTATGATTATAGCTTCCACGGTTATATGTGTATATACAACACTTAAATTATTATTAGTTGTACCCATATAAGTTTAAGTCATAATAATAATATTATAAGTTTCTAAATTATATTGTACTTATAAGTATTATAAGTTTTAATTATATTATCCTTATAGTTTTAATTAAATAATTAGTATTATTATTATTAATAATTCATGAGGATATTACAGTATAATATTGACTTATGTATTATTAAGTATTTAATATTATATCTTATTATTTATTATTAATTATATATTAAATTGAAGTACTATATTTATTTATTTATAATTATCCTTATCTTATTATCTTAAATCATTTTTAATTTAGATAAATATCTAAATTACTTAAAAAATAATATAATTTATTTGTCTACTGATCAAAATAGATAAAATAATCATATAAAAATTTTAGTTAAAATTTTATCTCATTAATTATTTATTTATGTATTTATCTTCCGGTTTATATATAATAAGGATTTAATTATAAAAAAAATACTTTTTTGACCCAATTAAAATATATTTTTATTTTTTACAGGCTTCATTAAGTTTATAGAACTCAGAAAAATTATATATATATTTTTATTATTATTTTATATATTTATTAAGAATTTAGCCCTAATTCATGATTAATTAACTAAATATTCATATTTAATTATAAATAATATTCCAAAAATTCATTATAATTATTTTTATGTGATATTCTATTGTTATAAATAATTTCATAGTATATATTACTGATATAAATATTTTATACAATTTAAATTCGTTTTTTATATATTAAAACCGCATATTAAATCAATTAATTGTAGAATATATATAATGTTATAAAAATTAATTTTTCTCATCCAATAATTTTTATAAATATTAAAAACCTCTGTAAAATTTATCAAAGCCAATTTTACGTATTTAGAACAATAAAAATCAATTTATCCACACACACACACATATATATATATATATATATATATATATATATATATATATATATATATATATATATATATATATATATATATATATATATATATATATATATATATAATTAATACGAAAACAAAAAGTACGAACTAGGATGGATCTAGGGATACCTTTAGGGTGTAAAGATCAAGATAAAGAGATGTCTGATGATGAGGAACGAACAACAAAGTAGCAGCAGCAAAAACGAATCACCAAGGTGTCAAAACGGGTTGTTCTTGGTGGGTTTGGTTCACATATATAGTAGCAGCAGAGGAGGGTTAATTCGTGGTGGTTTTGCAGCAGATTAGAGGTGTTTGTGGTGGTGTAGGGCTGAGATCGGTGCAGCAAGTGGTGGTGATGTGGTTCGGTTGCTAAAAACCAAAAGTGGGAGGGGTGGTGGTGATGGGTTTCACCTAAAAAAAAGAGAGGGAGGGAGAGGATTTGATGTTTGATTTGTGAATGAAAGAATGAGCCTAGGGGGTTCTATTTATACTTGTATTTAGGAATCATTAACATATTAGGATTGCTAGATGATAGACTTGAAGATTAAGATTAACTTGGAGAAAAAGGGATTAACATGGAAGAGTTTGAAGTAGATTATAGTTAGGAGTTGAACTAGTCTTTGTAGTTAGCCATCCCATTTCTTTTTAATTGATGGGCTAATTGTAAAACCCTAATATTTATTGTACGGAAGTGTAATTATGCTACATAGAGTGCAGGAAGCATTGTGTAAATAAACGAAGGTCAGAATCTGCCCAGACATGGGTGCGTGCCGCGCACATGCCCAGCGACAGAATTCTGCCTTTTTTTCTATTTTAAGTTTAATGAAGGGCTTTTTGGTCTTTTCACTTGAAGCCGGATCTCAGGCCTTATCAGCTGGTTTGGATCCACTTTTGGATCATTTTCACATCCATTCATCACTCTCAAGTATCTTAGAGAGAGAGGGAGAATTCTAGTGAGAGAATTGGGGTTTTGGAGAGGAAGGAGCTTGAATTGATCAAAGTCTCGGGTTTTAAAGTTGTTCACCTCGTTTCTAGCTTCATTTTGGTTGTTGTGGTAAGTTCTAACTCCGAATTTCATTGTTTAATTTTGATATTCAAGTTAGGGTTTGAACTTAAATTGTTGATAAACCCATTTAAACTCATGAAGTGAGTTTAGTGTTGCTTGTAATCAGGTTTATTGTTATTGTTGGTGGATTTTGGGTTGTTGAACAAATTGGTTATGATTAGGACTTGTAATTGGGTTTAATCACTAGGTTTAGTGATTATGGAAGTATTAGAACCCTTTTTGTGTGTTTGAAAGACTAATTTTGGAATTGAGTCAAAATTAGGGTTTTTGGGTGATTTTGAGATTCATAAGTGTTTAACACTTAAGATTGGGTTCATTGGCATATTAGAACCATGTTCACTTGTGATTAAGTGATTATTGGTTAGTTTGGACGCGTTTTGTGTTTATGAGTGCAATTGGTCGAATTTGCACTAAGTGTCGAATTGAGTTGGTTGTAAATCCACTCTAATTATGTTGTTGTAATTGTGATAAAGGAATAGGTACTTTCCATTGACGAGTTGCGGATTACTTGGAAGCATTCATCAAGACGACAAGGTGAGTGTTAATATCCTATGTGCATATGTATGTGTAGGATGGGTGCGGGTCGAGTGAAGTGGTTCTCAGTTATAGAGCTCACTTCACATATAGGTAGATTCGATGGACTTGCGTTTAGGTCCAATTAGCACGGTTGTGCGTTTTGGTTGACCACCTTTGGCGAGGTACACGTTTTGTGTGTACGTTATCACACGTGTTTGTGATGTGGGGTATATAACCCCAATGGCGAAGGGTTGATATTGTTGTGATGTGGATAACCCCGATGTGGTAGATTTTATAATCCCGTGACCGTGGTTTTTGAATTGTGAAAGTGGATCGCGTGTAGTTCGGATTCACGATGACGCGTGTAGTTCGGTCATCTTATCGGAAGTGAGTCTCGTGTAGTTTGGATTCACGGTGACGCGTGTAGTTCGGTCATCTTATTGAGGTAGTGATCTCGTGTAGTTCGGATTACTAAGGCTCGTGTAGTTCGGCCAACCTCAATGTTGTCTTGTTGAAGATAGTAATCTCGTGTGGTTTCGGATTACTAAGGCTCGTGTAGTTCGGCCAATCTTCATCGTGGTGTTTGGTATTCGGTAATGGGTTAAGGGGTTAACCTTATTCGTTTATATATTGTTATATATATATTGTTATATTGTCGTGATGTAGCTAACCCTCCGGGTGTAGCTTCTTGGCGTTGTTCACATCGTCGTTGGTGAACTTATGTTTGTTGATGCATATTTAGCTTGTTGCTTAGTGATCGTACGGTATGCTTAGATTAGCTTGCCTTTATGCATGGATGCTCTGGTATGCGGTATTTTATTATTTGTGTGGCGTGTCCATTTTATGCATATATATGTATGTAGTATATTTTCACTCACTAAGCGTTAGCTTACCCTCTCGTTGTTTATATTTTTATAGATTTGCATGGATGCGGTGGCTCGGGTAAGCGTGGGACTAGTGGACTTGCGTAGTTTGCTTTAGAAGATCGTGCTTTTTGGATTGGATTAGGATTGGGTAGCGTATCCCCAATCGCCACGCTCGGTCTTATTTTGTGTTAAAAATCATGTGGTTGAAAACTTGTATTTTGTACGAAAGTCGTAAAACGGCCGATGTGGGCCCCGTCTCGTAAAACTCATTTTATTATTGGAACGTGTTAGTTTTAACTAATATAAAATGTTGTGAAAAGTGTTTGGTCTAAAAGTGTCGGGAAGCAAGAGATCTTTTTACGAAAATTGGAAAAAGTGGACTGCGAGCTGCCAGGCCCTGTGCGCGCCGCGCACCCCATCTGGACAGCTCAGTTTTAAATTTTTTTTTTATGCTGCGTTTTTTGGTCGGTCCACGGGTTGGGTTGTTACAAGTGGTATCAGAGCATGGTCTAAGGGATTTAGGTGACTTGAGATAGGTGCCTAGACTTAGACTTTTGTGTGTGCTTAATTTTGTGCGGGACTTGTAGGATTACGGGTCGAAATGGGTTAGAGTTAGTGCCTTGTTTGTAGGTGGACTAACATTTATATTAATATGTGGATATTATTAATATGGGATTGCGTTGTGTTTTGTTTATGTTTGCGGTTGCATATATCATCGAGCGAGGCGGTCGTTGTACTAACGAGCCGATACAGCGTGTATGCATAATAAGGACTTGCAAACCTTATTACGGGTGCAAATCATGTCTAGCAAGTGATGTACGGCGAGTGTTTAGCAAGATGGACGGAGTGTGTGTATGGTTTATACGTTCGTGATCTAATCGCTTTGCATTCGTTAGAATGACGACGTGAAACGATATCGAGACGAATAACGATGAGTTTAACGCTAGAGTTGCGGCTGCCGTTGCAGAGCAAATGGGTGCGTTTCGAGAAGAAATGGATAGGAAGTATTCCTAATCTCGGAGTAGTGGTGAAATAGAGCGTTGTCTTAAGAGCTTCATGAGGACTAAACCCCCGATGTACGACGGGAAACCGGATCCTTTGATAAGCACAACTTGGATCTCGGATGTCGAAGGGTGTTTTCGTACTATTGATTGCCCTCCCGAGAAGAGGACAAGACTCGCTACTAGTTTGTTGCGAGGTAGGGCGAAGGATTGGTTGGATGGTAAGATTGATCTTGTCGGTGGTGAAACGTTTATGGCTTTATCGTGGGACGAATTTAAGAAGGAATTCTTCGAGGAGTTCCGGACTTTAGCCGATTTGTGGGAGTTGTGTAATGAGTTGCGAAATTTGGGACAAGGATCTATGGATTTGAATACTCTCAAGACGACCTTTATGGCGAAGGCTCGTTTTTGCCCGGAGTATTTGGGGAATGACCGTTTGTTGATGGGGGATTTCTATCGGACCTTGAATGATGACTTGAAGAGTAAAATAGCCGGGGTCAAGCGAAATCGTTTGCGGAATTATTCACCTTGGCTAGACGTTTCGAGTCGTATTCACGATCCAAGAAGGGTGAACCTTCAAGTGAAAGAAGGGTTGTTTCTTATGGTGCTCCAAGTAAGAGGACTAAGGGTCCGAGTGTGAGCACGGGTGGTACACGGACGGGTATATTGGATTCTAGTGCGTCTAGATGTTACAATTGTGGCATGAGGGGTCACAAGTCTTGGGAATGTTCGGTACCAAAGGGTGATGGTATGGTGTGCTTCAACTGCCAAGAAGAAGGACATCGTAAGTCGGAATGTCCCAGGTTGGCGGGGACGGGTGCAGCAAGGAGACATTAAGGTACGTTTCATTTTAATAAATATGTCCTTTGATTATTCATTAAGTACCGTTTGAGTTTGAGTTGTAAAATGCCTTGTGTTGTGCATATTGTTGTTATGGGTGACGTTCCTAATGGAAGTACCCTATGGTGACATTTGATTGTCGGGCGAAGGGCGTAAGACTTGGTGCAACCAAGCATTCCTTAGTATTTGGGAAATGTTTCTACCAAGCCATGGAAATGGGTTTTGGTGTTCGATTGTTAAGCGCGTGTTCGCTTTCGTGTTGAAGTTGATGAACCATGAGGTTCGACGGGTGGAGTGAAACCTGAGAGATCGAGTGTTTAATCTCGACGTATGTTGGTAAAGGAGTCTACGTGACGCGACATTAGGTGCCTCTTTCATACCTACTAGCGTGGTGATTCGACTCCGATTATGTTGCGGTTACATTGTACTTAGGGTACCGAAGTGAAACCCTTAGGTACATGAGTGATCGGGTGAAATTTGACAAACTAAAGCAATTGGTTGATTGCGAGAGTATAGTTTGTGTAATTTTTGATACACTTTTTGTTCGAAGTGTTTAAGGATGGGTTAAGATCCTTGATATGCTCAAGGTTGGAGCAAGATATGGTGATGGGTCGTGTGAACCCAATTATTGGTAAAGTCTACCTTTGGTAGCATAGTACGGTTGTACAAGATGCGGTTATGGAACGTAGTTCCAAGTGGGGGAGTTACACTACCGCATGAGGAAGTTTTAGTGTGAGATTTCGGGTGATGCTTTTGGTAGATCTGGAACTTGTGACGGGACCTAGATTTGGTCGATTGTGGTAAAAGTACGGTTTGGAATAAATTGTACTTATGGTTTCGATTGAGTTATCACCACGGTGGTAATGTGGTAAATCTCGTTGAGAGATAATGGCGTGTTTGACGAGCAAGGTGAGATCCCTCGGCTAAGGGACGTGCGTGTCGGATCCTCTTCTAGAGAATTATTGTTTGTGCCTATGTGCGATATAGGTGGTTCTTGCTCAATTGTGTTGGCGTTGTGTAAGCGTACGTGTGTTGATGGTTAGTGTATTCCGTTAAGATGCACTATGGTGTAGCAGTGCGCGATGTTACACTACTCATTGATCGAGGCCAAAAGAGCGTGTGTTGATGGTTAGTGTATTCCGTTAGGATGCACTATGGTGTAGCAGTGCGCGATGTTACACTACTCGTCGTGATGGAGGCTAAAGAGCATGTGTGATGGGAGTAGTGTTATATAGGCATGGTATAACATTATCGGGAAATGCGAGTACCGGTGGGAAATGCGAGTACCATTCCTGTGTTGTATTGTGTAAGTGAGTCGCGTGTAGTTCGGATTCACAAATGACTCGTGTGGTTTCGGTCATTGTATTGAGGAGTGATTCGCGTGTAGTTCGGATTCACAAATGACTCGTGTGGTTGGGGTCATTCTTTTGGGATAGTGACTCTCGTGTAGTTTGGATTCACTAAGGCGCGTATAGTTCGGCCAATCCCGATTGTTGTGCGGTGGAGGTGGTGAGTCGCGTGTGGTTTCGGATTCACTAAGGCGTGTGTGTTTTCGGCCAGCCTTCATGTTGTGTGATATATCAGTTATTTTATACACCAATGGTGGGGTCGTAAGGACCGTGTTGTGTGATCTATTGGTTGTTTTATACACCAATGGTGGGGTCGTAAGGGCCATGTTGTGTTGTGATCTATTGGTTGTTTTATACACCAATGGTGGGGTCGTAAGGACCATGTTGTTTTGTGAACTAATGGTTGTTATACACCAATGGTGGGGTCGCGAAGACCATGCCGTGTGATCAGTGATGCGATAGCCGTGCTTCGCTCACATGTTGTTACGGGTGTGACGATTGTCGATTTTGGTACACCTTTGGATTAGCGTTGCCATAGTCGTTTTGGGCGCTATCGGTTTTAACCGTTTGTTATGATGTTACGGTAGTTGCGTATAGGTCGTATTGCGCACTACAAGGGATGTTTAGTGATTGGTGTTATCCGTAAGGATTCGTTTGGTTGGGTCTTCATCGTTTCGGGTTGTTGACCTTAGGTTGAGACTTGGTTACTTTTAGCATTGTACTCGGTAAGGGTACGCTAAGGGATTGATATTTCGGTAAGAGATTGGTTGAGTTTTTCCCATTGTGAGGGAATGAGCAAGTTTTAGTGCTCGGATTTGCGGATTTGATAAATCGCGGGTGACGATTTTAGTTGATAGAGGCGATTTATTGGGAAGAATTGCTTAGGAAAGTCGGTTTGGGACTTAAGTTGAGGACCGTGGAGTGTAGCTCCGTTTGGTTAAGTGACGAGGATCACGAGGACGTGATCGATTCTAAGTGGGGGAGAGTTGTAAGACCCTAGTATTTATTGTACAAAAGTGTAATTATGCTACATAGAGTGCAGGAAGCATTGTGTAAATAAACGAAGGTCAGAATCTGCACAGACATGGGTGCGCGCCGCGCACATGCCCAGCGACAGAATTCTGCCTTTTTTTCTATTTTAAGTTTAATGAAGGGCTTTTTAGTCTTTTCACTTGAGGCCGGATCTCAGGCCTTATCAGCTGGTTTGGATCCACTTTTGGATCATTTTCACATCCATTCATCACTCTCAAGTATCTTAGAGAGAGAGGGAGAATTCTAGTGAGAGAATTGGGGTTTTGGAGTGGAAGGAGCTTGAATTGATCAAAATCTCGGGTTTTAAAGTTGTTCACCTCGTTTCTAGCTTCGTTTTGGTTGTTGTGGTAAGTTCTAACTCCGAATTTCATTGTTTAATTTTGATATTCAAGTTAGGGTTTGAACTTAAATTGTTGATAAACCCATTTAAACTCATGAAGTGAGTTTAGTGTTGCTTGTAATCGGGTTTATTGTTATTGTTGGTGGATTTTGGGTTGGTGAACAAATTGGTTATGATTAGGACTTGTAATTGGGTTTAATCACTAGGTTTAGTGATTATGGAAGTATTATAACCCGTTTTGTGTGTTTGAAAGACTAATTTTGGAATTGAGTCAAAATTAGGGTTTTTGGGTGATTTTGAGATTGATAAGTGTTTAACACTTAAGATTGGGTTCATTGGCATATTAGAACCATGTTCACTTGTGATTAAGTGATTATTGGTTAGTTTGGACGCGTTTTGTGTTTATGAGTGCAATTGGTCGAATTTGCACTAAGTGTCGAATTGAGTTGGTTGTAAATCCACTCTAAGTGTGTTGTTGTAATTGTGATAAAGGAATAGGTACTTTCCATTGATGAGTTGCGGATTACTTGGAAGCATTCATCAAGACGACAAGGTGAGTGCTAATATCCTATGTGCATATGTATGTGTAGGATGGGTGCGGGTCGAGTGAAGTGGTTCTCGGTTATAGAGCTCACTTCACATATAGGTGGATTCGATGGACTTGCGTTTAGGTCCAATTAGCACGATTGTGCGTTTTGGTTGACCACCTTTGGCGAGGTACACGTTTTGTGTGTACGTTATCACACGTGTTTGTGATGTGGGGTATATAACCCCAATGGCGAAGGGTTGATATTGTTGTGATGTGGATAACCCCGATGTGGTGGATTTTATAATCCCGTGACCGTAGGTTTTGAATTGTGAAAGTGGATCGCGTGTAGTTCGGATTCACGATGACGCGTGTAGTTCGGTCATCTTATCGGAAGTGAGTCTCGTGTAGTTCGGATTCACGGTGACGCGTGTAGTTCGGTCATCTTATTGAGGTAGTGATCTCGTGTAGTTCGGATTACTAAGGCTGGTGTAGTTCGGCCAACCTCGATGTTGTCTTGTTGAAGATAGTAATCTCGTGTGGTTTCGGATTATTAAGGCTCGTGTAGTTCGGCCAATCTTCATCGTGGTGTTTGGTATTCGTTAATGGGTTAAGGGGTTAACCTTATTCGTTTATATATTGTTATATATATATTGTTATATTGTCGTGATGTAGCTAACCCTCCGGGTGTAGCTTCTTGGCGTTGTTCACATCGTCGTTGGTGAACTTATGTTTGTTGATGCATATTTAGCTTGTTGCTTAGTGATCGTACGGTATGCTTAGATTAGCTTGCCTTTATGCATGGATGCTCCGGTATGCGGCATTTGATTATTTGTGTGGCGTGTCCATTTTATGCATATATATGTATGTAGTATATTTTCACTCACTAAGCGTTAGCTTACCCTCTCGTTGTTTATATTTTTATAGATTTGCATGGATGCGGTGGCTCGGGTAAGTGTGGGACAGTGGACTTGCGTAGTTTGCTTTAGAAGATCGTGCTTTTTGGATTGGATTAGGATTGGGTAGCGTATCCCCAATCGCCATGCTCGGTCTTATTTTGTGTTAAAAATCATGTGGTTGAAAACTTGTATTTTGTACGAAAGTCGTAAAACGGCCAATGTGGGCCCGATCTCGTAAAACTCATTTTATTATTGGAACGTGTTAGTTTTAACTAATATAAAATATTGTGAAAAGTGTTTGGTCTAAAAGTGTTGGGAAGCAAGAGATCTTTTTACGAAAATTGGAAAAAGTGGACAGCGGGCTGCCAGGCCCTGTGCGCGCCGTGCACAGGTGTGGGTGCGCGCCGCGCACCCCATCTGGACAGCTCAGTTTTAAATTTTTTTATGCTGCGTTTTTGGTCGGTCCATGGGTTGGGTTGTTACACCAATTTTTATAAATTTATATATAAACATATATATATATATATATATATATATATATACATATATATATATATACTTATTTATTTATTTATTTTCACGGATTTAATATATATATTATTTATTTTATTAATTATAAAACATATACACATAATATAGCATTTTATATTATATACGTATATATATATATATATATATATATATATATATATATATATATATATATATATATATATCACATAAAGCATAAAATGTATTGTACACAAATAGATATAGAAGCGAGATTGTGAGGGTCGTTATATTTAACGTGTAACACATTATCAAGTGTAATCTTTTGATTAGTAATGTTACCTTTACCGACGATTTTTCCTTTCACATCGCCACCAAAGATTACATCACCTCCATTGTGCTCCGTATACTTTGTAAAGAACTCTTTGTTGCCCGTCATGTGTGTTGTACATCCACTATCAATAATCCATTCTTCATTTTGTACAACACCATTGAGACAAACCTCATTGTCAGTTTATCTGACTTGCGATTCCTTGTCGTCATCACTTGAAATGTCAATGGCCATGAGACACGTTTCCTTTCCTTCTTCTTGTATGTCGTTTTGCCTACATCAATTTTGTGTTCCTTAAATGGAACATAATCACCCTTAGTGATAATGTTCCAATAATCTATATCCTTGGAGCGGATATATGTTTAAAATCAATGCTTTCAATAACAAAATCCTTCACTTTCAAGAAGTGGAGGCCTTTGCATGGAGCATCCTTCAGTATAGTTCAAGTTCTTAAATTTTTGTTCCATGATCTTAAACTCTAAGATTTGCAAAAATTAGTTTTAATTCCAACTTAGTAATTTTTGACAAAATGTTTAGAGCAACCGCTCTGATACCAATTGTAAGTAACTAGAGGGAGGTGAATAGTTACTTAGTCGATTTTGCAAAATTTTCTTAGCGTTTTGTTGAACTTGAACTTGATATAGTGTGACTTGAAATGTTTGTTCTCTAATAATACTAACAATATAAATATATGTAAAATTATAATCAAAAGATAAGAGAAGAGAGAAAAAACACAACGATGTATAGTGGTTCGGAAAGATGTTAACTAATCTTCCTTAATTTACTCCTCAATTCTACGAATTGATATTTTTCTTCACTATGATACTCCAAACTCGGTGGAGTGTTCGGATACAACACTAGTACTTCGATAAGCCGCAACTTGTGAACTCTTACGTCTCTTTGAAGACTTCACAAACACCTATAGCTCTTACCACAAGATCTTAATGAACTATCCTAGTGAAAACACAACTATCCTCTAGATCCCTTTAAGAAGATAGTCTACAAGTAAACTTACAACTTTAAGCTTACAAGTACTCTTGCTAGAATCACTCCATAAGATTACAATTCAATTATAAGAATGATATCAGTAAGTATGAGAAAATATGAGTGCAAGAGGTGGTCTTCAAATGCTTCAAGGCTTGGCTTTTATAGGAAAGAGAAATCTGCCTGGAAGCTACACGGCTCGCTGCACGGTCGACCGTGGTTCGACCGTGTACATCTGACATCTGATTCATATGGCTGTTTTTGTCCTTTGAAAATTATCATTTACCCTTATTGAATAGCTGCAACTAAAGGCCAATTATCTCTGAAATCATCCCTATTACCCCTTTTGTTTTGGACACAAGGTTGACATGTCCATAAAAGAAGAAAGTCTTCAAGCTTTGACCATTTGTCATTGATTACTTAAAGAGGTAACTGCAGAATTTTGTCTCTTGACAAACCATTATCTTCCAAAAACTTCATCAACCTTTCTTAATTGCTTGTCATCTTGCTAATGGAAGTATATTGCCCTTTGGAACATTGTTACAACTCTAATGAACTAGTTTGAGTCTAGTTTTAACATAATGATTCTTGTTACAATTTGACTAGACTTGAACTAATTACATGCAAATAATGATACATAGAACTAATGGGAGAGCAACTGTGACGACCCGGAAATTTCCGACCAAATTTAAACTTAATCTTTATATGCTTCCGATGCGATACACAAATTTTGTAATATTGAGTCTTAGAAACTGTGAACTGTTTACATGAAATCATTTGACCTTTGACTACTCTTGACGATTCACGAACAATTGTGTGTAAATAAATATGTAAATTATATATATATATATATATATATATATATATATATATATATATATATATATATATATATAACAATTATGTGTAAATAAATATGTAAATTATATATATATATATATATATATATATATATATATATATATATATTCATACCAATATAAATATAAGTATATATGTAATATCTTAAATTAATAAAGTACACTTTAATCATTTGAACTAGAATGTAAAATAATATATAGAATAAGTAAGTTATTATTGAAATATATATATATATATATATATATATATATATAGATATGATTTTATATATATTGTAATGTTAAATATTAAATGTTCAATGTAAATTATTATGTATATACTACATAATTAGTAATATGTAATACTAATATCTAATATAATGAGTTTAATTATAAATTAAATTATAGTTGATATAGTAATATTATTATTACTTTCAATATTAACATCTATATTAGTAATTATTAATATGAAAATGAAAATATATATAAATCGTTATACTATTATTATTATTATTATTATTAGTATTATTATGATTAGTATTATTATTAGTATTAAATTAATAATAATATTATTATTATTATCATTTTTTTTCATTTTTTTTAGTATTAATAATATCATGTAGATGGAATTATTATTAATATTATCAATACTATATTTCCAATATTATTAGTTCCTATTTTTATTAAAACTATTAATAGATTGATATTATAAATTAATATTACAGAATTTAATAAAATAGATATATATATAAACGGATATACATATAAATACAATTATATAAGTGTAGCTATATAAATGGATATATAATCAGATATAAAAGAATTCAGTTATTATTATATATACAGAAATATATACGTATATAATATAAATAATTTTCCTACTAGCGTATTCAGTTCCTAATTGCTATCCTTCTGTTAAATTTGTCTCCTTAATTGGTAAATATATCGACATCAATAGATCACAGGTATAAATCAATATCGGTTTTTATCTTTTTCTTATTTGTTCATATCTAATGGAATAAAACTGTCGACTTTTTTTTTTGTATTTAAGAAACGAATTCTTCAGTATATGGTTTAAATCACTCAGTTCATTCATCATCAATATCCCATATCAATTACAAAACACTGTATGATGAAGAATTAATCAGAAATTTATTAAAACTGCACGTTCATCCTATGTTCTTTAACGTTTTTATCAAAAATTCGTTTTAGCATCAATCTTAAAAATCTAAAATTGCAGATAGGTTAGAAATCTTTTGTTGAATCTATCTGAAAAATCTCAACTCTTAATTCTTTATATCAAGTATGAATTTAGGAGTCAAATTATTTTTGTAAAAAAAGTCAAACAACGTTCTATGATCGAATTCGAGTTGTCTTTTATGTTTCAAGTCAAATTGATGTTTCAGAAAGTTTCTAGGAGAGATTTTAAACATAATTCATGTTATGATCGTAGTCTTAAACGTTCTACAAATTCGAATTGGATTTTAAGTTCATACGAGTTTTTTCTAAAACCATTACAGGTTTCTTTTATTTTATTTTTGTTTTAATTTAATTGATCACATTAGGGTCATTTTCTGTAATCATCAAGCCATAAATAAAAAGAATAAATTGTTAAGTTAAAAAGGGGTTGATCTCTGATCGATGGATTTCACGAAGAAGATGATGGTTAATACTACGGGTTATATTTAAACAAAAGAGATTTAAAACAGAAAAATCGAATTGGTTCAGTGGTTGTGTTGGTGGTTGTCTGATCGAGAGGTCACATGGTCGAGCCTGGTCACTGCCATATTTTTTTTTTGAAAAAATTAATTAAGGTAGTTTTCTTTTTATTTATCATCATTATTATTATTATTAATATTATTACTATTATGATTATTATTATTATTATTGATATTGTTATTATTATTATTATTATTATTATTATTATTGTTATTATTATGATTATTATTATTATTATTATTATTATTATCATTATGATTACTATTATTATTATTAATCTAAGAGTTATTATTAGTATCATTATTATTGTTATTAATATTATTATTATCCCTAATATCGTTATTAATAAAATTATTATTATTATAGTTACTAGTATTATTATTAACAACATATCACTAAAATTATTATTATCATTACTAATATTAATATTAATATCATTAGTAGAATTATCATTAATATTGATAGTAGTATTATTATTAACACGGTTATTATGAGTATTATCATTGATACTGATATTATTATTAAAGTTATCATTATTACTAAAATTATCATTAAGAATATTATTATTGTCAATATTATTATTATCATTAACATTATTATTAATATTTTCATATTAACAATATTATTATTACAATTAAATATTTTCTATATAAAAGTATATTTATTACAACTACTATAATATTACATATAATTATTATATATTAAAAATCATTTATATAAATATTTACATATAACGAATCATTGATTTTCAATATAATCATATATATATATAAAACTACAAAATTTTAATTATTAATTATATGAGATATAAAACTTAAGATATAATATATATAAATTTGTTCAATTACAAATATATGTGTTAATATATATATGAATGATATAGGTTCGTGAATCCGAGGCCAACCCTGCATTGTTCAGTATCGTCGTATGAATATTTTTACTACAAAATATCGTATAGTGAGTTCATTTGATCCCCTTTTACTCTTTACATTTTTGGGACTGAGAATACATGCGTTGTTTTTACAACTGCTTTATTAAATGCTTTTGAAATATATTTTTGAACTGCGAATGCATGAAATACTTTTATTAATGTTTGACGAGATAGACACAAGTAAAACATTCCTCGAATGAATTATTATGCAGACAGAAGTTCTGTGGATTATTATTGAATTATGTGGACATGATAATTGCCACCAATTGATGTGAATATTTTTCCCCTGATTATTATTGCTTGGTAACCTAAGAATTAGAAATGGGTATGGCCCTAATTCACGCGAATCCTAAAGGTAGCTACCGGGTTTAACACCCCCACCCAGAATGTTCACTAGACGGAAGAGCTAGTGGGCGTGGTGTTTAGTACTTTGAATTTTATATATTATACTGACGAGATGTTTTGTTTTGGGGATATTATTGATGCGCATTATATGTTAAGGTCGGTTACCATGTTGAGCAATGAAATCGAAATGAATGTTATGTATCGAGAAAATGATTTTTATACACAGGTTATGTGTATTAGTTTTGTGCACGAGATATGTGCACGATTATTTAAAAATCGCGAGGCAACCTACGGGGGAGAAAAGGATACGAACCTACTCTGCTAAGCATTATGAAAAATGGTTTCGTACACGAGATAGGTGTACTGTATTTGAATCTTGTGGTCTATCAAAATGATGAATTTTATTGTTTTATGATAAACTTATGAACTCACCAACCTTTTGGTTAACACTTTAATGCATGTTTATTCTCAGGTATTAAAGAAATCTTCCGCTGTGCATTTACTCATTTAGAGATATTACTTGGAGTCATTCATGACATATTTCAAAAGACATTGCATTTGAGTCGTTGAATTCATCAGGATTATTATTAAGTCAATTATAGTTGGATATATTACGAAATGGTATGTATGCCGTCAACTTTCGATGCAAAGAAACATTGTCTTTTAAAAAACAAATGCAATGTTTGTAAAATGTATCATATAGAGGTCAAATACCTTGCAATGAAATCAATTATTGTGAATCGTTTATAATGTATATGAACGGGTCCTTTCAGTTGGTATCAGAACGGTGGTCGTAGCGAACCAGATCTTGCATTAGTGTGTCTAACTAGTAGTTGTTAGGATGCATTAATGAATCTGGACTTCGACCTTGTAGTTGTTAGGATACATTGATAAGTCTGGACTTGAACCTGGTCTGCATGTTAAAATTTTTGCTTATCATTTCTAGTCGGAAATCATCTCCTTATCATCCTTAAGAAATTACCTGCTTATTATTCTTAGTCTAGACACATCTTACTGCATTGACTGCATGAATAGTATACAGACAAAATTCATATCATAGCGTATCTGCTAATTCATATCTTAGCGTATCCGTTACTATAAACTTTGTCTGACAGCTTCCGAAGAATCCTCCGTAACATATGGGATTTTGGTATTATAGATATATATATGAAAATGTGTATTTAAGAATTTCAATCTAAATCCTATAATCTATTTCATATTGAAAATCAATTCTCTGATAGTATGAGATAGATTCCTCAACCAGTTTGAGTCCCTTGGATTCCGATAGCTATTCTGATAGTTATTCCGACAGTTATTCCTATATGGATATTCATCTGAGCTCCGAAAGCAGTGTAACCGTAATAGATCAACCAATCAGCCATCATCTATTCTGGATGAAATGGGGATGGGTTCGTAGTCGACTTAATCAATGGAGATGAAATGTCCTGTTCTTATTGATTAAAAACATTCCATATTAATTGATTTCGTTGCGAGGTTTTGACCTCTATATGAGACGTTTTTCAAAGACTGCATTCATTTTTAAAACAAACCCTAACCTTTATTTCATAAATAAAGGTTTAAAAAGCTTTACGTAGATTATCAAATAATTATAATCTAAAATATCCTGTTTACACACGACCATTACATAATGGTTTACAATACAAATATGTTACATCGAAATCAGTTTCTTGAATGCAGTTTTTACACAATATCATACAAACATGGACTCCAAATCTTGTCCTTATTTTAGTATGTAATAGCGGAAGCTCTTAGTATTCACCTGAGAATAAACATGCTTTAAACGTCAACAAAAATGTTGGTGAGTTATAGGTTTAACCTATATATATCAAATCGTAACAATAGACCACAAGATTTCATATTTCAATACACATCCCATACATAGAGATAAAAATCATTCATATGGTGAACACCTGGTAACCGACATTAATAAGATGCATATATAAGAATATCCCCATCATTCCGGGACACCCTTCGGATATGATATAAATTTCGAAGTACTAAAGCATCCGGTACTTTGGATGGGGTTTGTTAGGCCCAATAGATCTATCTTTAGGATTCGCGCCAATTAGGGTGTCTGTTCCCTAATTTTTAGATTACCAGACTTAATAAAAAGGGGCATATTCGATTTCGATAATTCAACCATAGAATGTAGTTTCACGTACTTGTGTCTATTTTGTAAATCATTTATAAAACCTGCATGTATTCTCATCCCAAAAATATTAGATTTTAAAAGTGGGACTATAACTCACTTTCACAGATTTTTACTTCGTCGGGAAGTAAGACTTGGCCACTGGTTGATTCACGAACCTATAACAATATATACATATATATCAAAGTATGTTCAAAATATATTTGCAACATTTTTAATATATTTTGATGTTTTAAGTTTATTAAGTCAGCTGCCCTCGTTAGTAACCTACAACTAGTTGTCCACAGTTAGATGTACAGAAATAAATCGATAAATATTATCTTGAATCAATCCACGACCCAGTGTATACGTATCTCAGTATTGATCACAACTCAAACTATATATATTTTGGAATCAACCTCAACCCTGTATAGCTAACTCCAACATTCACATATAGAGTGTCTATGTTTGTTCCGAAATATATATAGATGTGTCGACATGATAGGTCGAAACATTGTATATGTGTCTATGGTATCTCAAGATTACATAATATACAATACAAGTTGATTAAGTTATGGTTGGAATAGATTTGTTACCAATTTTCACGTAGCTAAAATGAGAAAAATTATCCAATCTTGTTTTACCCATAACTTCTTCATTTTAAATCCGTTTTGAGTGAATCAAATTGCTATGGTTTCATATTGAACACTATTTTATGAATATAAAAAGAAAAAGTATAGGTTTATAGTCAGAAAAATAAGTTACAAGTTGTTTTGTAAAGGTAGTCATTTCAGTCGAAAGAACGACGTCTAGATGACCATTTTAGAAAACATACTTCCACTTTGAGTTTAACCATAATTTTTGGATATAGTTTCATGTTCATAATAAAAATAATTTTCCCAGAATAACAACTTTTAAATCAAAGTTTATCATAGTTTTTAATTAACTAACCCAAAACAGCCCGCGGTGTTACTACGACGGCGTAAATCTGGTTTTACGGTGTTTTTCGTGTTTCCAGGTTTTAAATCATTAAGTTAGAATATCATATAGATATAGAACATGTGTTTAGTTGATTTTAAAAGTCAAGTTAGAAGGATTAACTTTTATTTGTGAACAAGTTTAGAATTAACTAAACTATGTTCTAGTGATTACAAGTTTAAACCTTCGAATAAGATAGCTTTATATGTATGAATCGAATGATGTTATGAACATCATTACTACCTCAAGTTCCTTGGATAAACCTACTTGAAATGAGAAAAATAGATCTAGCTTCAAAGGATCCTTGGATGGCTTGAAAGTTCTTGAAGCAGAATCATGACACGAAAACAATTTCAAGTAAGATTTCCACTCGAAATAAGATTGTTATAGTTATAGAAATTGAATTAAATTTTGAATATGATTATTACCTTGTATTAGAAAGATAACCTACTGTAAGTAACAAAGTTTTCTTGATCTTGGATGATTACTTGGAATGAATTTAGAAAACTTGGAAGTAAACTTGCAATCTTGGAAGTATTCTTGATTTTATGAAACTAGAATTTTGGAATTTATGAAGAACACTTAGAACTTGAAGATAGAACTTGAGAGAGATCAATTAGATGAAGAAAATTGAAGAATGAAAGTGTTTGTAGGTGTTTTTGGTCGTTGGTGTATGGATTAGATATAAAGGATATGTAATTTTGTTTTCATGTAAATAAGTCATGAATGATTACTCATATTTTTGTAATTTTATGAGATATTTCATGCTAGTTGCCAAATGATGCTTCCCACATGTGTTAGGTGACTCACATGGGCTGCTAAGAGCTGATCATTGGAGTGTATATACCAATAGTACATACATCTAAAAGCTGTGTATTGTACGAGTACGAATACGGGTGCATACGAGTAGAATTGTTGATGAAACTGAACGAGGATGTAATTGTAAGCATTTTTGTTAAGTAGAAGTATTTTGATAAGTGTCTTGAAGTCTTTCAAAAGTGTATGAATACATATTAAAACACTACATGTATATACATTTTAACTGAGTCGTTAAGTCATCGTTAGTCGTTACATGTAAATATTGTTTTGAAACCTTTAGGTTAACGATCTTGTTGAATGTTGTTAACCCATTGTTTATTATAACAAATGAGATGTTAAATTGTTATATTATCATGATATTATGATATATAATATATCTTAGTATGATATATATACAGTTAAATGTCGTTACAACGATAATCGTTACATATATGTCTCGTTTCGAAATCATTAAGTTAGTAGTCTTATTTTTACATATGTATTTCATTGTTAATACACTTAATAATATATTTACTTATCATTTAACATAATTAACCAAGTGTATCAATATCTTAATATGATTCATATGTACCTAGTAAGGCGTTGTTATAACGATAATCGTTATATATATCGTTTTCGAGTTTCTTAAATTAATAGTCTCATTTTTATGTATATAACTCATTGTTAAAATACCTAATGAGATACATACTTATAATAAAATCATGTTAACTATATATATAACCATATATATGTCATCGTATAGTTTTTACAAGTTTTAACGTTCGTGAATCACCAGTCAACTTGGGTGGTCAATTGTCTATATGAAACCTATTTCAATTAATCAAGTCTTAACAAGTTTGATTGCTTAACATGTTGGAAACACTTAATCATGTAAATAACAATTTCATTTAATATATATATATATATATATATATATATATATATATATATATATATATATATATATATATATATATATATATATAACATGGAAAAGTTCGGGTCACTACAGTACCTACCCGTTAAATAAATTTCGTCCCGAAATTTTAAGCAGTTGGAGGTGTTGACGTATCTTCTGGAAATAAATGCGGGTATTTCTTCTTCCTCTGATCTTCATGCTCCCAGGTGAACTCAGGTCCTCTATGAGCATTCCATCGAACCTTAACAATCGGTATCTTATTTTGTTTAAGTCTCTTAACCTCACGATCCATTATTTCGACGGGTTCTTCAATGAATTGAAGTTTTTCATTAATTTAGATTTCGTCCAACGGAATAGTGAGATCTTCTTTAGCAAAACATTTCTTCAAATTTGAGACGTGGAAAGTGTTATGTACAGCCGCGAGTTGTTGAGGTAGCTCCAGTTGGTAAGCTACTGGTCCGACACTATCTATAATCTTGAATGGTCCAATGTACCTTGGATTTAGTTTTCCCCGTTTACCAAATCGAACAACGCCTTTCCAAGGTGAAACCTTAAGCATGACCATTTCTCCAATTTCAAACTCTATATCTTTTCTTTTACTGTCCGAGTAGCTCTTTTGTCGACTCTGGGCGGTTTTCAATCTTTGTTGAATTTGGATGATTTTCTCGGTAGTTTCTTGTATTATCTCCGGACCCGTAATCTATCTATCCCCCACTTCACTCCAACAAATCGGAGACCTGCACTTTCTACCATAAAGTGCTTCAAACGGCGCCATATCAATGTTTGAATGGTAGCTGTTGTTGTAGAAAAATTCTGCTAACGGTAGATGTCGATCCCAACTGTTTCCGAAATCAATAACACAAGCTCGTAGCATATCTTCAAGCGTTTGTATCGTCCTTTCGCTCTGTCCATCAGTTTGTGGATGATAGGCAGTACTCATGTCTAGACGAGTTCCCAATCAGAGATAATAGAGATTGCCATCCCTATCAGAGATAATAGAGATTGCCATCCCTATCAGAGATAATAGAGATTGGTATTCCATGTCTGGAGACGACTTCCTTCAAATACAGTCGTGCTAACTTCTCCATCTTGTCATTTTCTCTTATTGGCAGGAAGTGTGCTGACTTGGTGAGACGATCAACTATTACCCAAATAGTATCATAACCACTTGCAGTCCTTGGCAATTTAGTAATGAAATCCATGGTAATGTTTTCCCATTTCCATTCCGGGATTTCAGGTTGTTGTAGTAGACCTGATGGTTTCTGATGTTCAGCTTTGACCTTAGAACACGTCAAACATTCTCCTACATATTTAGCAATATTGGCTTTCATACCTGGCCACCAAAAATGTTTCTTAAGATCCTTGTACATCTTCCCCGTTCCAGGATGTATTGAGTATATGATTTTATGAGCTTCTCTAAGTACCATTTCTCTCATATCTCCAAATTTTGGTACTCAAATTCTTTCAGCCCTATACCGGGTTCCGTCTTCCCGAATATTAAGATGCTTCTCCGATCCTTTGGGTATTTCATCCTTTAAATTTCCCTCTTTTAAAACTCCTTGTTGCGCCTCCTTTATTTGAGTAGTAAGGTTAGTGTGAATCATTATATTCATAGATTTTACTCGAATGGGTTTTCTGTCCTTTCTGCTCAAGGCGTCGGCTACCACATTTGCCTTCCCCGGGTGGTAACGAATCTCAAAGTCGTAATCATTCAACAATTCAATCCACCTACGCTGCCTCATATTCAGTTGTTTCTGATTAAATATGTGTTGAAGACTTTTGTGGTCGGTATATATAATACTTTTGACCCCATATAAGTAGTGCCTCCAAGTCTTTAATGCAAAAACAACCGCGCCTAATTCCAAATCATGCGTCGTATAATTTTGCTCTTGAATCTTCAATTGTCGAGACGCATAAGCAATCACCTTCGTCCGTTGCATTAATACACAACCGAGACCTTGCTTTGATGCGTCACAATAAATCACAAAATCATCATTCCCTTCAGGCAATGACAATATAGGTGCCGTAGTTAGCTTTTTCTTCAATAATTGAAACGCCTTCTCTTGTTCATCCTTTCATTTAAATTTCTTCCCTTTATGCGTTAATGCAGTCAAGGGTTTTGCTATTTTGGAGAAATCTTGGATGAATCTTCTGTAGTAACCAGCCAATCCTAAAAATTGACGTATATGCTTCGGAGTTTTTGGGGTTTCCCACTTTTCAACGGTTTCGATCTTTGCCGGGTCCACCTGGATACCTTCTTTGTTCACTATGTGACCGAGGAATTGAACTTCTTCCAACCAAAATGCACACTTTGAAAACTTAGCGTACAGTTTTTCTTTCCTCAATACTTCTAGCACTTTTCTCAAATGTTCTTCGTGCTCTTGATCATTCTTTGAGTAAATAAGTATGTCATCGATGAAAACAATGACAAACTTGTCAAGATATGGCCCACACACTCGGTTCATAAGGTCCATGAACACAGCTGGTGCGTTAGTCAATCCAAACGGCATAACCATAAACTCGTAATGACCATAACGCATCCTAAAAGCAGTTTTTGGAATATCATCCTCCTTTACTCGCATTTGATGATATCCAGAACGTAAATCGATCTTCGAATAAACCGACGAGCCTTGTAGTTGATCAAATAAGTCGTCAATTCTCGGCAGTGGATAACGGTTTTTGATGGTAAGTTTGTTCAACTCTCTGTAGTCAATACACAACCTAAATGTACCATCCTTCTTCCTGACAAACAAAATAGGAGCTCCCCATGGTGATGTGCTTGGTCGAATGAAACCACGTTCTAATAGTTCTTGCAGTTGGCTTTGCAGTTCTTTCATCTCGCTGGGTGTGAGTCTATAAGGAGCACGAGCTATTGGTGCAGCTCCTGGTACAAGATCTATTTGAAATTAAACAGATCGATGTGGAGGTAGTCCCGGTAATTCTTTCGGAAATACATCGGGAAATTCTTTTGCGACGGGAACATCATTGATGCTCTTTTCTTCGGTTTGTACTTTCTCGACGTGTGCTAGAACAGCATAGCAACCTTTTCTTATTAGTTTTTGTGCCTTCAAATTACTAATAAGATGTAGCTTCATGTTGCCCTTTTTTCCGTACACCATTAAGGGTTCTCCTTCTTCTCGTACAATGCGAATTGCATTTTTATAACATACGATCTCTGCTTTCACCTTCTTCAGCCAGTCCATGCCAACTATTACATCAAAACTCCCTAACTCTACTGGTATCAAATCAATCTTAAATATTTCGTTACCCAGTTTAATTTCTCGATTCCGGCATATATTATCTGCTAAAATTAATTTACCGTTTGCTAATTTGAGTAAAAATTTACTATCCAACGACGTCAATGGACAACTTAATTTAGCACAAAAATCTCTACTCATATAGCTTCTATCCGCACCCGAATCAAATAAAACGTAAGCAGATTTATTGTCAATAAGAAACGTGCCCGTAACAAGCTCCGGGTCTTCCTGTGCCTCTGCCGCATTAATATTGAAAACTCTTCCGCGGCCTTGTCCATTCATGTTCTCCTGGTTCGGGCAATTTCTAATAATGTGGCCCGGTTTTCCACATTTATAACAGACTACATTGGCATAACTTGCTCCGACACTACTTGCTCCGCCATTACTCGTTCCGACACCATTTGTTCCTTTCGTTCTGTTAACCCCTGGTCCGTAGACCTCACACTTCGCCGTGCTATGACCATTTCTTTTACACTTGTTGCAAAATTTGGTGCAGAACCCCGAGTGATACTTTTCACACCTTTGGCATAGCTGCTTCTGATTGTTGTTGTTGTTGCGGTTGTTATTATTGTTGGGATGATTGTTGTAGTTGCTGTTGTTGTTGTTGTTGTTGGTGTTGTTGTTGTTGTTGTTGTTGGGCCGTTTGTTGTAGTTGCGATTGATGTTACGATTGTTGGGATAATTGTTGCGATTATTATTGTAATTGCTGTTGTTGTTGTATTGGTGATTCTTATCACCGTTTTCCTCCCACTTTCTTTTGACTTGCTTCACATTGGCCTCTTCAGCTGTCTGTTCTTTAATTCTTTCCTCAATCTGGTTCACTAGTTTGTGAGCCATTCTACATGCCTGTTGTATGGAGGCGAGCTCATGTGAACTTATATCTTCTTGGATTCTTTTCGGTAATCCTTTCACAAACGCGTCGATCTTCTCTTCCTTATCTTCGAACGCTCCCGGATACAATAGGCACAATTCTGTAAATCGTCTTTCGTACGTGGTAATATCAAATCCTTGGGTTCGTAACCCTCTAAGTTCTGTCTTGAGCTTATTGACCTCGGTTCTGGGACGGTACTTCTCGTTCATCAAGTGCTTGAATGCTGACCACGGTAGTGCGTACGCATCATCTTGTCCCACTTGCTCTAGATAGGTATTCCACCATGTTAACGCAGAACCTATGAAGGTATGCGTAGCGTACTTCACTTTGTCCTCTTCAGTGCACTTACTTATGGCAAACACCGATTCGACCTTCTCGGTCCACCGTTTCAATCCGATCGGTCCTTCGGTTCCATCAAATTCCAAAGGTTTGCAGGCAGTGAATTCTTTGTAGGTGCATCCTACACGATTTCCTGTACTGCTAGATCCAAGGTTATTGTTGGTATGTAGCGCAGCCTGTACTGCGGCTATGTTTGAAGCTAGAAAAGTACGGAATTCCTCTTCATTCATATTCACGGTGTGTCGAGTAGTTGGTGCCATTTCCTTCAAAATAGTCAAATGGAACAAGTTAATCATACAGAATATTAAGAGTAGTTAATAGTATTTCGTAGCATAATATGAACTCATTTATAAAAGCTTTTTCTTCATATTAGCATTTTATAAGTTTAAATTCGGGTAGTACCTACCCGTTAAGTTCATACTTAGTAGCTAATATACAATTCAACTACTACAATTCTATATGAAAAACTAATTATAATAATATTTCGCGTTCAAACTTTTATACAATATTTTACGAACTTACAATACCGCTTATTTTACATAAAGCATGAAATATAGCACACAATAACTTTGATACAAGATAGTTGTGAAGATAATTCTAGCTAGTACACAAGTCGTTCAGCAAAGGCAATAAAGACACGTAGTTCATACGTCCAGAAACAACTCATGCATTCTGGTTTTACTAGGACTACTTCCCATCCTTGGTCTTGTGGAACATAACCATTATGGTCGTTGATAAGACAGCGTGTTGTAACGTCGTCAAAGGGACGAGGGTTACGTAATAACCAACAGCGTGTTTAATAGTTGTAGCCCGATGTTCTTTTTCTCACTTTGGTGAGAAGCGAACATTACTAACCCGTAAGCATAGCATGCTTCTTTATGTTGCATGTTAGCCGCTTTTTCTAAATCATGAAGTCCTATATTCGGATACATTGAGTCAAAATAATTTCTTAAACCGTTGCGTAAAATAGCATTTGGGTTCCCTGCAATATATGCGTCAAAGTAAACACATCGTAACTTATGGGTTTCCCAATTTGATATCCCCCATCTTTCAAACGAAAGTCTCTTATAAATCAAGACATTCTTGGAACGTTCTTCGAATGTCTTACAAACTGATTTCGCCGTAAATAGTTGTGCCGAAGAATTCTGACCGACTCTAGACAAGATTTCATCAATCATGTCTCCGGGTAGGTCTCTTAAAATATTGGGTTGTCTATCCATTTTGTGTTTTTATACTGTAAAATAGACAAGAGTTAGATTTATAAAAAAAAAATACTTATTAATACAAGCAATTTTTACATATATCATAAAGCATAAGCACACTATATTACATATATTACACCACACGAATACAACTATCTTATTCCGACTCGCTCGTTTCTTCTTCTTCGGTTTTGGTTCGTTTTGCCAAGTTTCTAGGGATATATGATGTTCCCCTAATACGAGCTGTCGTTTTCCACAACGATTTAGAAAAACCTGGTGGTTTAGAGGTTCCCGGGTCATTGTTACAACTTAAGGGCTTCGGGGGTTGACGATACATATAAAGTTCATCGGGGTTGGAATTAGATTTCTCTATTTTTATGCCCTTTCCCTTATTATTTTCTTTTGCCTTTTTAAATTTAGTTGGGGTAATTTCTATAATATCATCGGAATTCTCGTCGGAATCAGATTCATCGGAGAATTGGTAATCCTCCCAATATTTTGCTTCCTTGGCGGAAACACCATTGACCATAATTAACCTTGGTCGGTTGGTTGAGGATTTTCTTTTACTTAACCGTTTTATTATTTCCCCCACCGGTCCTATTTCCTCCTCCGGTTCCTCCTCTTCCGGTTCTGATTCTTCTTCCGGTTCTGATTCTTCTTCCGGTTCTTCTTCGGGAACTTGTGAATCAGTCCAATATATATTCGACTCTTCGTTATTATTAGGTGAGTCAATGGGATTTGTGCTAGAGGTAGACATCTATCACACAATATCAAACATGTTAAGAGATTAATATATCACATAATATATGCATGTTAATAATATATAGTTTCCAACAAAAATGTTAAGCAATCATTTTTAAAGAAAACACGGTCGAAGTCCAGACTCACTAATGCATCCTAACAAACTCGATAAGATACACTAATGAAAATTTCTGGTTCTCTAAGACCAACGCTCGGATACCAACTGAAATGTCCCGTTCTTATTGATTAAAAACGTTCCATATTAATTGATTTCGTTGCGAGGTTTTGACCTCTATATGAGACGTTTTTCAAAGACTGCATTCATTTTTAAAACAAACCCTAACCTTTATTTCATAAATAAAGGTTTAAAAAGCTTTACGTAGATTATCAAATAATGATAATCTAAAATATCCTGTTTACACACGACCATTACATAATGGTTTACAATACAAATATGTTACATCGAAATCAGTTTCTTGAATGCAGTTTTTACACAATATCATACAAACATGGACTCCAAATCTTGTCCTTATTTTAGTATGCAATAGCGGAAGCTCTTAGTATCAACAAAAATGTTGGTGAGTTATAGGTTTAACCTATATATATCAAATCGTAACAATAGACCACAAGATTTCATATTTCAATACACATCCCATACATAGAGATAAAAATCATTCATATGGTGAACACCTGGTAACTGACATTAGCAAGATGCATATATAAGAATATCCCCATCATTCCGGGACACCCTTCGGATATGATATAAATTTCGAAGTACTAAAGCATCCGGTACTTTGGATGGGGTTTGTTAGGCCCAATAGATCTATCTTTAGGATTCGCGTCAATTAGGGTGTCTGTTCCCTAATTCTCAGATTACCAGACTTAATAAAAAGGGGCATATTCGATTTCGATAATTCAACCATAGAATGTAGTTTCACGTACTTGTGTCTATTTTGTAAATCATTTATAAAACCTGCATGTATTCTCATCCCAAAAATATTAGATTTTAAAAGTGGGACTATAACTCACTTTCACAGATTTTTACTTCGTCGGGAAGTAAGACTTGGCCACTGGTTGATTCACGAACCTATAACAATATATACATATATATCAAAGTATGTTCAAAATATATTTGCAACACTTTTAATATATTTTGATGTTTTAAGTTTATTAAGTCAGCTGCCCTCGTTAGTAACCTACAACTAGTTGTCCACAGTTAGATGTACAGAAATAAATCGATAAATATTATCTTGAATCAATCCATGACCCAGTGTATACATATCTCAGTATTGATCACAACTCAAACTATATATATTTTGGAATCAACCTCAACCCTGTATAGCTAACTCCAACATTCACATATAGAGTGTCTATGGTTGTTCCGAAATATATATAGATGTGTCGACATGATAGGTCGAAACATTGTATACGTGTCTATGGTATCTCAAGATTACATAATATACAATATAAGTTGATTAAGTTATGGTTGGAATAGATTTGTTACCAATTTTCACGTAGCTAAAATGAGAAAAATTATCCAATCTTGTTTTACCCATAACTTCTTCATTTTAAATCCGTTTTGAGTGAATCAAATTGCTATGGTTTCATATTGAACTCTATTTTATGAATCTAAACAGAAAAAGTATAGGTTTATAGTCGGAAAAATAAGTTACAAGTCATTTTTGTAAAGGTAGTCATTTCAGTCGAAAGAACGACGTATAGATGACCATTTTAGAAAACATACTTCCACTTTGAGTTTAACCATAATTTTTGGATATAGTTTCATGTTCATAATAAAAATCATTTTCCCAGAATAACAACTTTTAAATCAAAGTTTATCATAGTTTTTAATTAACTAACCCAAAACAGCCCGCGGTGTTACTACGACGGCGTAAATCTGATTTTACGGTGTTTTTCGTGTTTCCAGGTTTTAATTCATTAAGTTAGTATATCATATAGATATAGAACATGTGTTTAGTTGATTTTAAAAGTCAAGTTAGAAGGATTAACTTTTATTTGCGAACAAGTTTAGAATTAACTAAACTATGTTCTAGTGATTACAAGTTTAAACCTTTGAATAAGATAGCTTTATATGTATGAATCGAATGATGTTATGAACATCATTACTACCTCAAGTTCCTTGGATAAACCTACTGGAAATGAGAAAAATAGATCTAGCTTCAAAGAATCCTTGGATGGCTTGAAAGTTCTTGAAGCAGAATCATGACACGAAAACAATTTCAAGTAAGATTTCCACTTGAAATAAGATTGTTATAGTTATAGAAATTGAATTAAAGTTTGAATATGATTATTACCTTGTATTAGAAAGATAACCTACTGTAAGTAACAAAGGTTTCTTGATCTTGGATGATTACTTGGAATGGATTTAGAAAACTTGGAAGTAAACTTGCAATCTTGGAAGTATTCTTGATTTTATGAAACTAGAACTTTTGGAATTTATGAAGAACACTTAGAACTTGAAGATAGAACTTGAGAGAGATCAATTAGATGAAGAAAATTGAAGAATGAAAGTGTTTGTAGGTGTTTTTGGTCATTCGTGTATGGATTAGATATAAAGGATATGTAATTTTGTTTTCATGTAAATAAGTCATGAATGATTACTCATATTTTTGTAATTTTATGAGATATTTCATGCTAGTTGCCAAATGATGGTTCCCACATGTGTTAGGTGACTCACATGGGCTGCTAAGAGCTGATCATTGGAGTGTATATACCAATAGTACATACATCTAAAAGCTGTGTATTGTACGAGTACGAATACGGGTGCATACGAGTAGAATTGTTGATGAAACTGAACGAGGATGTAATTGTAAGCATTTTTGTTAAGTAGAAGTATTTTTATAAGTGTATTAAAGTCTTTCAAAAGTGTATGAATACATATTAAAACACTACATGTATATACATTTTAACTGAGTCGTTAAGTCATCGTTAGTCGTTACATGTAAATGTTGTTTTGAAACCTTTAGGTTAACGATCTTGTTGAATGTTGTTAACCCATTGTTTATTATAACAAATGAGATGTTAAATTGTTATATTATCATGATATTATGATATATAATATATCTTAGTATGATATATATACAGTTAAATGTCGTTACAACGATAATCGTTACATATATGTCTCGTTCCGAAATCATTAAGTTAGTAGTCTTATTTTTACATATGTATTTCATTATTAATACACTTAATAATATATTTACTTATCATTTAACATAATTAACCAAGTGTATCAATATCTTAATATGATTCATATGTACCTAGTAAGACGTTGTTATAACGATAATCGTTATATATATATCGTTTTCGAGTTTCTTAAATTAATAGTCTCATTTTTATGTATATAACTCATTGTTAAAATACCTAATGAGATACATACTTATAATAAAATCATGTTAACTATATATATAACCATATATATGTCATCGTATAGTTTTTACAAGTTTTAACGTTCGTGAATCACCGGTCAACTTGGGTGGTCAATTGTCTATATGAAACCTATTTCAATTAATCAAGTCTTAACAAGTTTGATTGCTTAACATGTTGGAAACACTTAATCATGTAAATAACAATTTCATTTAATATATATATAAACATGGAAAAGTTCGGGTCACTACAGGAGACGCGAAGAAGGCGATCATTTCCACCAACCAAATTGCCCTCTTGATGAAGAACCCGAAGCACTTACCGGTGAACCAGTCCGAAACACCATTTTCACCCTCATTTCCTGAATATCTCGCCACGATTATATTCTATCTAAAATTCTAAACCTTATTCATCCGCTCGTTTCGACCGACAATCATCCCGGAATAATAGAATAAGTCAGCGAACTTCGCGCTCGAGTAATCAATTTGTAGAATATGGTGCAAAATTTACCAGCTTTAACAACATCACCGGCACCAACAGTACCATCAGTAACAGCACCAGTACCATCAACAATCCATGCCTCAACATCTCATTCTGTACCTCGAGTATAATCGTCGTTCTACGTATCGTTCTACATCAATTATCTTCGTTCTTCATGGCGATTATGTAATCTCTAATGTTTTAGAGATTATGTATTCTAGTTTTGACGGTAAACCAAATGAGTTTAATACTATATTAACTCATTAAATCTATGATTACATCTGAAGAAAATATATATGTATATATATTTTCATAAAGATTGTAAGTTAAAATTCTTTTGTACAAACTGTTAATGCTGAAAATATTTTAACGGGTAGGTAATACCCGAGGAATATTTAGATTTCACATTAATAAGTTACACTGTACATTCTTCGAATCTGATTCAACAGTCATTTACTATCCTACTTACATCCACAGATATATGTATCCATTCACCACAGAATAACCATTTTCATTCAATTGCATATTTGGATTTTGACCTATCAGAAACCAACAAGTGTCATAATGAAGAAAACATTGGATAAAATAAAATTTGTTAGAAACAAACAAATTAACTATGAGAAATTTTGTTAAGAATCCACGCTAACAAAATCCTAGCCAACTATTCCTAGCTAACTGCTAATTCCTTATTACATTTTAATTATCGCAATTTATTTTATCGCAATTTAATTCTTGCAATTTTATTTATTGTCATTTAATTTCTGTTATTTATTTTACACACTATATTTATCGTCATTTAAATACTGTTAATTACGCATTTTAAATATCGGGACACGTATACAAGGTTTTGACATATCATATCGACGCATCTATATATATTATTTGGAATAACCATAGACACTCTATATGCAGTAATGATCGAGTTAGCTATACATGGTTGAGGTTGATTCTAAAATAATATATATACTTTGAGTTGTGATCGAGTCTGAGACATGTATACAATGGGTCATGATACGTATTAATTAATTCGAATATTATATATTAAACTATATATGAATTAATTGAATTACTAACTGTCGACTACTAACTGTGGACTACCAACATTGGACAATTAAAATGAATTAAAATATTGATTATAACATATGAAACTAAACATTTCTTCAAGTTTGCCACTTGATTTCATCTTAAACCTCATTTGTATCTTGACGATTACAATCTGCGTTCGAACCTTTCATGATTCTTGAAAACACCTCAATCGAGAGGATGAACCAACCACACTTTATTTACGGAAGAAAAGATTGATGCATATAGTTATGCACCTGAAAATACTCTAAACCTGGGTAAACGTTTAAAACGTATCTGTGCTAGCTCCTTTGGCGTTATTATTACCGAAAATAACTTTGCAATCCCTTTCCAAAGTAGTCAATTTTGTCACAGCTCCAGCAAATCAACTTCGACTTTCATTCGAATTAGCCTTATTATAACCTCGATGTATAAGTTTGCCCCTTCATCATCGTTACCGGAGAACCATTTATATTCCACCACATTAACAGTAAACTTACCAGTAACTTCATTACTCATTGACTTAAGTCTCTCCGAAAGACCATTATATTTGTTCATTAAAACCCTATCATATACTCATCCGTATTTTGTAACGAGAACTGCCATACCAAATACAGGGAATCAGCAATCAGTACTTTGGAAACTCGCAGCATGTCTACATCAACAGTTATATGTATAACATTTATCTCTTAGAATTATAATCTTTCATTCTGAAATTCTGAAAAGCATCCAGTCTACGAATCAATACTCCAAATTCTGAAAAAGCTGATGAAGCCTTAACAGTCAAAAGTTTGATAATAAAGAATGAAGTGTTGAAAAAGCTCAAAGATTTTGATACTGAAAAATGAATTGAGCAAACCATGAAGGAAACTCTGAACAAATTATAAGGACTAAACTTGTAGATAAAGAATCCAAATGATTCAGTGTCTGCTGAAGTCTTTAGCGAATACCTTGCTCCTTACTCTAAAACCTTTACGGACAAATCTTCTTCATCATCTTTCGATATTAGAAATTCTAAGATATCATCGTATCTTTCATTATAAATATCCTCGATATTTCTGAAGATATTTTCATAACTATTCTTATCTGAAACCATTTATCTCTTCGCGATATCAGTATTACATCAGAAAGGAAACTGTCTTAGTTTCTAAATTCTGAAAGATTCGAATTTAAAGTATGAATGTTATTGAAGTAGTGTTGCGAACTGAAGTATAAGTTAGTATAATATAATGAAACTTGATCAACGTGATTATATTACAGTAAGTCATGCCGAGTTTCTAATGAAATGTGATGATTCACAGATCATAACGTCATCATGTGCCATGTCACACGACTCTTACATTCTACTAAATCTCTAAACATATCAAGAATATATTTTCTTGATAATTCTATCTTTTTCAGTGACTTCTGATAATTTGGCAAAGGTTTTGGAAATATGAATAGAAAGTATAAGTTGTAGAGATAAAGAAACGAAGAGGGTGGATTTATAGTGAAATATCAGACAGAGCAATCAAGACAGATCATAGTATTTAACCAAAGAAGATCCTGATTCCCTTAATTACCGAAGAATCAAATCTTACTACGAAGATTTTCTCCAAATCCCTTGAACTCTAGAAATCAATTCATCTACGTCAAAAGATATGACGAATCTACATTTACTCATTCCACTCTTTTGCGATAGCTTCACTAGTACTCTTCACATAAACGAATTGTTTTATCCATATTACTCACTGACGATAAAACTCTAATTTCCAACATGTATGCGTCATGAAAACATACTTATTATCATTCATGACCATCTCAATCAAATTTCGGGATGAAATTTCTTTAACGGGTAGGTACTGTGACGACCCGGAAATTTCCGACCAAATTTAAACTTAATCTTTATATGCTTCCGATACGATACGCAAAGTTTGTAATATTGAGTCTCAGAAACTGTGAACTGTTTACATGAAATCATTTGACCTTTGACTACTCCTGACGATTCACGAACAATTGTGTGTAAATAAATATATAAATTATATATATATATATATATAAAATATAATATAATATCTTAAATTAATAAAGTACACTTTAATCATTTGAACTAGAATGTAAAATAATATATAGAACAAGTAAGTTATTATTGATATATATATATATATATATATATATATATATATATATATATATATATATATATATATAATGTTAAATATTAAATGTTCAATGTAAATTATTATGTATATACTACATAATTAATATTATGTAATATTAATATCTAATATAATGAGTTTAATTATAAATTAAATTATAGTTGATATAGTAATATTATTATTACTATCAATATTGACATCTATATTAGTAATTATTAATATGAAAATGAATATATATATAAATCGTTATACTATTATTATTATTAATATTAATATTATTATTATTATTAAATTAATAATAATATTATTATTATCATTTTTTTTCATTTTTTTAGTATTAATAATATCATGTAGATGGAATTATTATTAATATTATCAATACTATATTTCCATTATTATTAGTTCCTAATTTTATTAAAGCTATTAATAGATTGATATCATAAATTAATATTACAGAATTTAATAAAACCGATATATATAAACGGATATACATATAAATACAATTATATAAGTATATCTATATAAATGGATATATAATCAGATATAAAAGAATTCAGTTATTATTATATATACAGAAATATATAAGTATATAATATAAATAATTTGCCTACTTGCGTATTCAGTTCCTAATCGCTATCCTTCTGTTAAATTTGTCTCCTTAATTGGTAAATATATCGACATCAACAGATCACAGGTACAAATCAATATCGATTTTTATCTTTTTCTTATTTGTTCATATCTGATGGAATAAAACCTGTTGAAAGGACCCGTTCATATACATTATAAACGATTCACAATAGTTGATTACATCGCGAGGTATTTGACCTCTATATGATACGTTTTACAAACATTGCATTCGTTTTTTTTAAAAGACAAACTTTCTTTACATCAAAAATTGATGGCATGCATACCATTTCATATTACATCCAACTATAATTGACTTAATATTAATCTTGATGAACTCAACGACTCGAATGCAACGTCTTTCAAAGTATGTCATGAATGACTCCAGGTAATATCCTTAAAATGAGCTAATGCACAGCGGAAGATTTCTTTAATACCTGAGAATAAACATGCTTTAAGGTGTCAACCAAAAGGTTGGTGAGTTCATTAGTTTATCATAATCAATCATTTCCGTAATAGTAATAGACCACAAGATTTCAGTTTCCATAAATATCCGTACACTCGCAAGTGTTTAAAAGTATTCTATAAGTTGTAGCCACCCGGTAACAGGCCTTAACATTCATGTTTTACCCTCTGAAGTACACCAGATTAGGTGTATTTAAAATAACCTCGAAGTACTAAAGCATCCCATAGTCAGGATGGGGTTTGTCAGGCCCAATAGATCTATCTTTAGGATTCGCGCCTACCGTACATAGTCAAGTAGTTTAATGTTACCAAGCTAAGGGTATATTTCTGGTTTAAACCCACATAGAATTAGTTTTAGTACTTGTGCCTATTTCGTAAAACATTTATAAAACAACGCATGTATTCTCAGCCCAAAAATATATATTAAAAAGGGAGTAATGAAACTCACAATACTGTATTTCGTAGCAATTATGTATATGACGGCACTGAACAAGTGCAGGGTTTTTCTCGGATTCACGAACGTATCAATATTGTGATTCAATATTGCAGGAAAGTACGTAGACGCAGCGAAAATGATAAACGTTAGGTTGACCTCACGAGCAATACCCTCGATCAATACCCATAACCTCCATAGCTATAACCCATAATTTCCTTAGCTCTATCCCGTTTGAAAACTTATTTTGAAATCGTCTAGGTATAACTCCGTCGTAGTATTTTATGTATACTAATAATATCTTGAAATAATACAAAGAAAATATATATATGTAATTCGATTGAGAGAGTTTAGAGAAATATATTTTCAAGTTTCTATGAAATAATGAAACCTATTCAATTCTATTTATAATAGATTTTTGAATTATTAAACTAAATTATTAAAGTATGAATTATTAAAGTGAATTATTAAAGTATGAATTATTAAAGTGAATTATTAAAGTGAATTATTAAAGTATGAATTATTAAAGTGAATTATTAAAGTGAATTATTAAAGTATGAATTATTAAAGTGAATTATTAAAGTGAATTATTAAAGTATGAATTATTAAAGTGAATTATTAAAGTGAATTATTAAAGTATGAATTATTAAAGTGAATTATTAAAGTGAATTATTAAAGTATGAATTATTAAAGTGAATTATTAAAGTATGAATTATTAAAGTTAAAGTAAAGTAAAAGTAAAGTAAAGGTAAAGTTAAAGTATAGTAAAAGTATAAAACTATATACGTATAATACGCGTATAAATATATATAATATTAATTTAAATTGTTATATATATTTAATAAAATAAAATATAAATATCGTTATCTTTATCATACTGTTTAAGTAATGAGTTGTCAAAAGTGGTTCTAGATATTTATAAAAGATATATACATTTTAATAATAAAGTTCTTTTTAAACTGAAAACGTTTTTTGTACTTTTGAAACTAATTCAAATAAATATGATAATTTTGTTTTCCAAAACTAAATATATTTTAGAATCATTTTGTTAAAAGGTTAAAATAATGGAAATCGTTATATCATAAAACATTTTAGAAAAGTAGAATTATATATTCATAATAGGTTTCAAGTTTTTAAATTACAGTCTATTGGTGAAGCATGGGATAAAGTCCAAAGGTTAAATAAATGTATGAAATCATCTTAATGAAAAATGTCGAGTTACTTAACTTCTCGATATCCAACATCTAAGTTATTTACACTCCACGTTCTTATTTTCATATTAAATAAAATGAAAGTTAACATAGTTATCTTATCAAGGTTATGAGGAAAATATTATAAAACATGCCTTGGAAATTAAACAGGAATTTCCACTAACCCTTGTCTAGTTCCCGTTAATTGACACATTTGTTCTTATTTATAAATCACTTTACCATTTTTCGAATGTTTCAAAAAGAATAGATTTCTTAAATTACAGTGGACCTCATAACATAGGCCCGTAATCATATCATAATGTATCTGATAATTCAATCATTTGATATTATCTCTTAATTCTGTCGATAAATATATTGAAACAAATAAGTTCATGAAAAGTATCATATATCTAATACTTTGTTAATGTTTTCAGTTAATATTATATATTATATATACATATCTATATACTCATAATTGTTCGTGAATCGTCGAACACGGTCAAAGGGTAATTGATTACATGAATGTAGTTCCAAACTTTTTGAGATTCAACATTACAAATTCTGCTTATCGTGTCAGAAACATATAAAGGTTAAGTTTAAATTTGGTCGGAAATTTCCAGGTCGTCACAGTACCTACCCGTTAGAGAAATTTCGTCCCAAAATTTGATCGAGGTCATCATGGCTAACAATAAGAATGTTATTATGACGAATATAAGTTGATTCATAGGGTTTTATCATGATTGAGAAATATGGATAAAATAATTCGATTACTCAAAACGTAAGAGTGAAGCTATCGTAAAAGAGTGAAATGAGAAAATAGGGATTCATCTTATCTTTTGACGTCATCACGGTTGATCTCCGGATTAAAGAAAATCTTTGTAATCTATATAGGATTTGATTCTTCGAGAAATTATGATCCTCTTCGATTTAATGCGATGATTCATCTCAATTTTTCTGTCGGATATTTCACTGTAAATCCACCTCCTTTGTTTCCTTTTAATTCACACCTTCTATGCTTTCTCCCTCAATTCTTACTTTAAAATTATTCGTCAATATGCTTCATCCAGTGCTGATTCTCGCTATACTCCTCACTTTCATATCTGTCGTTCTTCTTTTACATCTACCTCCAGAAGAATCTATTTACTTCTACTATACTCTTGGTTTTATTGTATTTTTAGTTCTCCCGTGTCTTTATATTGCTATATGCATCGATATATACAGTTTATAGTTTCTGGGTTGTTGTTGGGTTTTATATCTTCCCTTATATTTCGATGTCCCTGCTTCTGTCTTCTATAATCAATGTCATCCCCAATTAATGCTCTCTTTTATTTGCTGCGATTTATACCCCAATTTCTATTTCAGAGTTTTGTCCTTTCGTTTCTTCTTCTTGCGATTAAGCACCGCTTGTAATGGTCCAGAATTCGCATATATGAATTTCAGAATGAACATTGTTAATTTCTAAGAAGGAAATTGTAATGGCACGATCTTGACTTGTCAAATTACTAGAATACCTCGGAAAAGGCAGAATCATCAAGAAATATTTTCTTGATATTTTAGAGGTTAAAGAGAATACAAGAGTCGTGTAACATAGCACATGATGACGTTATGATCTGTGAATCTTCACGTTCCATTTAGAAACTCAGCATGACTTACTGTAATATAATCACGTTGATCAAGTGTCATTATATTATACTAGTTCATGCTTCAGTTCCCAACACTACTTCAAAAATATTCCTATTTTAAATTCGAAAGTTTCAGAATTTAGAAACTAAAATAGTTTCTTTTATGATGTAATACAGAAAGCACGAAGATGTAAATGGTTTCAGATAAGAATAATTATAGAAATATCTTCAGAAATATGGAGGATATTTATAATAAAAGATACGATGATATCTTAAAATTTCTAATATCAGAGGATGATGAAGAATATTGTCCGTAAGGGTTTAGAGTCAGGAGTAAGGTATTCGATAATGACTTCAGCAGACACGGAATTATTTGGATTCTTTGAAGGTAGATTTCGTCCTTGTGATTTATCCACAGCCTTCTTCATGGTTTGCTCAATCCGTATTTTTCAGTACCAAATCTTCTCTTTTTCTGAGCTTTGCCAACACACTACTCTTTATCATCAAACTTTTTACTGTTAAGGTCGTTTATAGTTTTTGCTGCTTCATCAGTATTTCGAGAACTAGTTCGTAGTTTAGGGTGTTTTTCAGAAACTTCACATTCAAAGTATATTAGTCCAGAAGATAGGCACATATAATTGTTGGCGTAGACATGCTGCGAGATTTCAAAATACTGATTGCTAATTTCCGATGATTCGTATGGCAATTCTCGTTACAAGATGCAGATGAGTAAATGATGGGATTTTGATAAATATAAAGATTTTTCGGAAAGTCAAAGATCAATGAAGTTGTTAATAAGTTTACTGCTAATGTGGCGAGATATGAAAGGTTCCCCGGTAATAATGATGAAGGGGTAATCATTATAATAAGGCTTATTCGAATGAACTATTGAAGTTGGTTTGCTGGAGCTGTGACAAAATCGTCTATTTTTAGAAGGGATTGAAAAGTTATTTTAGCTAGTAAATGCCAAAAGGTCTGACATGGATACATGTTAAATTATGACTTTGGTTTCAAGAGTTTTTCAGGTACGTAACTGTGGATAACATGTGGTTGGATCATCATCTCGATTGTTCATTATTTGAAGTGTCTTCAGGTATTTCGAAGGGCTTGAACACAGATTATAATCGTTAATATACATACGATGTTCTAACACAGTTTTGAAGTTAAAGTATAGCTTTGAAAGATGTAAGAATCTAAGAGTGATGATGCCGGTGATAACTTGAATTGAATTCGGTGATTTCAAAATCAGAATATGTAATTAGATTTTTGAATGAGTATGGTTGTTTTGATTCCTATAAAAGAATGTATATTGTTGTGAAAGTAGGGAGTATAATGGATGATTTGCTGAATCAGATTCGAAGAATGTAACATATTAATTGTGAATTTATATATCTCTCGGGTATTACCTACCCGTTAAAAAAAAATGTCACAATTAATATTTTGTACAAAAGAATTTTATTACAGTCTTTATGGAAATATATGTGTATATTTCTTCAGATGTAATATAGATTTAATGAGTTAATATTAAATTAAACTCACTTGATTTATGGTTAAGGATAAGATAGATAATTTCTAAACTTTAGAAATTACATAATCGTCGTAGAATGTTTTCCCAATGAAGTTATGAATCAATACTTCATCGTTGTGGTATTCCTTAGTATCTACAGGGCGTATGACGTCGATGCTCATGGGACAGATTGTGAAGTTGAGATTTGCGATGCGGTTGTTTTTGGTGGTAGTAATGGTACTGTTGATGTTGTTGATGGTGGTACTGGTTATGTTGCTGGTGCTGCTGCTGGTGTTTGTAACCTTTGCACCATATTCTCCAAAGCCACTACCCGAGCGCGAAGCTCGTTGACTTCTTCTATTACACCGGGGTGATTGTCGGTTCGGACGAGAGGATAAATAAGATCTAGAATTTGGTGTAGTATATAATCATGACGAGATACTCTAAAAATGAGAGAGAAAATGGTGTTTCGGACAGGTTCGCCGGTAAGTGCTTCAGGTTCATTGCCAAGAGGGCAATGTGGTGGATGGAAAGGATCACCTTCTTCTTATCTCCAATGATTAAGGAGGCTATGAACCCATCCTCAATTCATCCAGAATAGATGATGGCTGATTGGTTGATCCATTCCAGTCACACTGCTTTCGGAGCTTGAGTGGGATTCCATTTCGAAATCCGAGGAACTTGAACTGATGACAAATTCCATTTCGTACGATTTGATAAAGGATTTTTCGATACGAAATGATTTTCCGGCTATCGGGTGATATTCTAACTACATAGAATATCTATATATATAGATCAAAAGACTCATAGATTACGGAGGAATTTACGGAATATGTCAGGCAAAGTTTATGGTAATAGATATGATTTAGCAGATACGGTAAGATATGAATTTTGTCTATACACTATTCATGCAATCAATGCAGCAAGACGTGTCTAGACTAAGAATGATAAGCAGGTAATTTCCTAAGGATGGTAAGTAGATGATTTCAGACTAAAAATGATAAACAAAACTTTTGACATCCAGACACGGTCGAAGTCCAGACTCACTAATGCATCTTAACAACTATCATTTAGACACACTAATGTAAGACCTGGTTCGCTAAGACCACCGCTCTGAAACCAACTGAAAGACCCATTCAAATACATTATAAACGATTCACAATAGTTGATTACATCGCGAGGTATTTGACCTCTATATGATACGTTTTACAAACATTGCATTCGTTTTTTTTAAAAGACAAACTTTCTTTACATCAAAAATTGACGGCATGCATACCATTTCATATTACATCCAACTATAATTGACTTAATATTAATCTTGATGAACTCAACGACTCGAATGCAACGTCTTTCAAAGTATGTCATGAATGACTCCAGGTAATATCCTTAAAATGAGCTAATGCACAGTGGAAGATTTCTTTAATACCTGAGAATAAACATGCTTTAAAGTGTCAACCAAAAGGTTGGTGAGTTCATTAGTTTATCATAATCAATCATTTCCGTAATAGTAATAGACCACAAGATTTCAGTTTCCATAAATATCCGTACACTCGCAAGTGTTTAAAAGTATTCTATAAGTTGTAGGCACCCGGTAACAAGCCTTAACATTCATGTTTTACCCTCTGAAGTACACCAGATTAGGTGTATTTAAAATAACCTCGAAGTACTAAAGCATCCCATAGTCAGGATGGGGTTTGTAAGGCCCAATAGATCTATCTTTAGGATTCGCGCCTACCGTACATAGACAAGTAGTTTAATGTTACCAAGCTAAGGGTATATTTCTGGTTTAAACCCACATAGAATTAGTTTTAGTACTTGTGCCTATTTCGTAAAACATTTATAAAACAACGCATGTATTCTCAGCCTAAAAATATATATTAAAAAGGGAGTAATGAAACTCACAATACTGTATTTCGTAGCAATTATGTATATGACGGCACTGAACAAGTGCAGGGTTTTTCTCGGATTCACGAACGTATCAATATTGTGATTCAATATTGCAGGAAAGTACGTAGACGCAACGAAAATGATAAACGTTAGGTTGACCTCACGAGCAATACCCTCGATCAATACCCATAACCTCCATAGCTATAACCCATAATTTCCTTAGCTCTATCCCGTTTGAAAACTTATTTTGAAATCGTCTGAGTATAACTCCGTCGTAGTATTTTATGTATACTAATAATATCTTGAAATAATACAAAGAAAATATATATATGTAATTCGATTGAGAGAGTTTAGAGAAATATATTTTCAAGTTTCTATGAAATAATGAAACCTATTCAATTCTATTTATAATAGATTTTTGAATTATTAAACTGAATTATTAAAGTATGAATTATTAAAGTGAATTATTAAAGTATGAATTATTAAAGTGAATTATTAAAGTGAATTATTAAAGTATGAATTATTAAAGTGAATTATTAAAGTGAATTATTAAAGTATGAATTATTAAAGTGAATTATTAATGTGAATTATTAAAGTATGAATTATTAAAGTGAATTATTAAAGTATGATATATTAAAGTGAATTATTAAAGTATGAATTATTAAAGTGAATTATTAAAGTGAATTATTAAAGTGAATTATTAAAGTATGAATTATTAAAGTGAATTATTAAAGTGAATTATTAAAGTATGAATTATTAAAGTGAATTATTAAAGTATGAATTATTAAAGTTAAAGTAAAGTAAAAGTAAAGTAAAGGTAAAGTTAAAGTATAGTAAAAGTATAAAACTATATACGTATAATACGCGTATAAATATATATAATATTAATTTAAATTGTTATATATATTTAATAAAATAAAATATAAATATCGTTATCTTTATCATACTGGTTAAGTAATGAGTTGTCAAAAGTGATTCTAGATATTTATAAAAGATATATACATTTTAATAATAAAGTTCTTTTTAAACTGAAAACGTTTTTTGTACTTTTGAAACTAAATCAAATAAATATGATAATTTTGTTTTCCAAAACTAAATATATTTAAGAATCATTTTGTTAAAAGGTTAAAATAATGGAAATCGTTATATCATAAAACATTTTAGAAAAGTAGAATTATATATTCATAATAGGTTTCAAGTTTTTAAATTACAGTCTATTGGTGAAGCATGGGATAAAGTCTAAAGGTTAAATAAACGTATGAAATCATCTTAATGAAAAATGTCGAGTTACTTAACTTGTCGATATCCAACATCTAAGTTATTTACACTCCACGTTCTTATTTTCATATCAAATAAAATGAAAGTTAACATAGTTATCTTATCAAGGTCACGAGAAAAATATTATAAAACATGCCTTGGAAATTAAACAGGAATTTCCACTAACCCTTGTCTAGTTCCCGTTAATTGACACATTTGTTCTTATTTATAAATCACTTTACCATTTTCCGAATGTTGTCAAAAAGAATAGATTTCTTAAATCACAGTGGACCTCATAACATAGGCCCGTAATCATATCATAATGTATCTGATAATTCAATCATTTGATATTATCTCTTAATTCTGTCGATAAATATATCGAAACAAATACGTTCATGTAAAGTATCATATATCTAATATTTTGTTAATGTTTTCAGTTAATATTATATATTATATATACATATCTATATACTCATAATTGTTCGTGAATCGTCGAACACGGTCAAAGGGTAATTGATTACATGAATGTAGTTCCAAACTTTTTGAGATTCAACATTACAAATTCTGCTTATCGTGTCAGAAACATATAAAGGTTAAGTTTAAATTTGGCCGGAAATTTCCGGGTCGTCACACCTGTCGACTTTTTTTTTGTATTTAAGAAACGAATTCTTCAGTATATGGTTTAAATCACTCAGTTCATTCATCATTAATATCACATATCAATTACAAAACACTGTATGATGAAGAATTAATCAGAAATTTATTAAAACTGCACGTTCATCCTCTGTTCTTCAACTTTTTATCAAAAATTCATTTTAGCATCAATGTTAAAAATCTAAAAGTGCAGATAGGTTAGAAACCTTTTGTTAAATCTATCTGAAAAATCTCAACTCTTAATTCTTTATATCAAGTACGAATTTAGGAGTCAAAGTATTTTTTCTATGATCTAATTCGAGTTGTCTTTTATGTTTCAAGTCAAATTGATGTTTCAGAAAGTTTCTAGGAGAGATTTTAAACATAATTCTTGTTGTGATCGTAGTCTTAAACTTTCTACAAATTCGAATTGGATTTTAAGTTCATACAAGTTTTTTCCAAAACTGTTACCGCTTTCTTTTCTTTTATTTCTGTCTTAATTTAATTGATCACATTAGGGTCGTTTTCTGTAATCATAAAGCCATAAATAAAAAGAATAAATTGTTGAGTTAAAAAGGGGTTGATCTCTGGTCGATGGAATTCATGAAGAAGATGATGGTTAATACTACGGGTTATATTTAAACAAAAGGGATTTAAAACAGAAAAATCGAATTAGTTCAGTGGTTGTGTTGGTGGTTGTCTGATCGAGAGGTCACATGGTCGAGCCTGGTCACTGCCACATTTTTTTTTGGAAAAAATTAATTAAGGTAGTTTTCTTTTTATTTATCATTATTATTATTATTACTATTATTATTATTATTATTATTATTATTATTATTATTATTATTAATATTATTACTATTATGATTATTATTATTATTGATATTGTTATTATTATTATTATTATTATTATTATTATTATTATTAATATTATTACTATTATGATTATTATTATTATTGATATTGTTATTATTATTATTGTTATTATTATTATTATTATTATTATCATTATGATTACTATTATTATTATTAATCTAAGAGTTATTATTAGTATCATTATTATTGTTATTAATATTATTATTATCCCTAATATCGTTATTAATAAAATTATTATTATTATAGTTACTAGTATTATTATTAACAACATATCACTAAAATTATTATTATCATTACTAATATTAATATTAATATCATTAGTAGAATTATCATTAATATTGATAGTAGTATTATTATTAACACGGTTATTATGAGTATTATCATTGATACTGATATTATTATTAAAGGTATCATTATTACTAAAATTATCATTAAGAATATTATTATTGTCAATATTATTATTATCATTAACATTACTATTATTAATATTTTCATATTAACAATATTATTATTTGTAACGATCACTCCAAATCCAGATGGACGAACACGTCATTCATCGATTTCATTGCGAGGTATTTGACCTCTATATGATACGTTTTGTAAACATTGCATTCTTTTGAAAAGGCACACCATAAATGAATATTTAAATCAAAGGTTTTCGACATCTGATGATATCTACATATAGACAATCACCGTAAATAATAGTTTACAATAGTACTTCCATTGACAATGCAGTCAAAATAAGATACATGGTGATGATTTGGTGAATGCAACGTTTCCTTGAAAAATATGCCATGTAAGACTCCATGCACATAGCTTGTCTAACATATAAGCAAACAACGGAAGACTTCTAGAAACCTGAGAATAAACATACTAACAAGTGTCTACACAAAGGTTGGTGAGTTCATAGTTTTAATGTTGCGCATAATCTGTATATAAAGGTGGATCACAAGATTTCAGTTGTTTCATCCAGAAACGTTTATCAAAATATTCTACAAGATTGAGCATCCTGGTAACTAAACTTTAACATATATATAATAAGTACCCCTGTTTTAACGTACATGCAACCAACATGTATAATACACGCCAACCAACGTGTACTAAACTCAAATAGCATACGTCTGTTTTATAGTTCAGACTAGGGTTTCTATACCTAGAACAGACGGGGATGTCAATCCCTATGGATCCATATACTACTACTCGCGCCCACCAGTTCTTATAACCGGCAGTTACTAGTTACCAAAGCTAAGGGATTTTCGATTCAAACTCAGTATAGAATTTAGTATGTACTTGTGTCCATTGTTTAAAATAAATTGCATGTATTCTCAGCCCAAAAATACATATTGCAAAAGCATTTAAAAAGGGAGCAAATGAAACTCACCTTAGCAGCACATAAAGTCGTTAACCGAAATGTGACCGAAACTTGGTATACCAAATAACCATAGATCTCAACCTAGAGAACATATGTTGGTCAATAAATGTTTATCAAGCTAGGTCAGGTCATAGTGTATCACAATCCTAATGCTCGAGATCGACATACAAAAGTTATCCAAAGTCGTTTCAAAAATTCAATTTTGACAATAGTTCACAAAACGTGATGTACCTTATATAAGGATTCATTTACTCGGTTGGTAATATTCAAAAATCCATTTTATCAATCTCGTAAACAAGTTGTTTAATTATTAATTGCAGATTCAAAAGCAATTCCAATTAACGTCAATCATAATTCAGTTGATCATATCTTTTAATCCGTTCATCGAAACTATTCGATATCTAAATGAAAAGTTATTGATTTTTCGTTAGCTTTCCAAAAACATGCATATCATATATCTTTTTCCAGTAATATATGTATTTAATTCGTGATTCATTATAAACTGTTTAACGACGAAATTTAGCTTACAAGCATGCATAAATATATATACTCGAGCACTAGACATGGATACATAATTAATATATAAAAGATAAGATATGAACGCTCACGTATCAATATTGAGATTCAATATTGCAGGAAAGTACGTAGACGCAACAGAGATGATAAACACTAGGTTTGACTTGCGAACAATACCCATGAATATTACCCATAACCTCCATAGCAATAACCCATAATTTCCTTAGCTCTATCCCGCTCGAAAAACTATTTTGAAAGTGACATGCTCATGACCTCGTCGTAGTATTTTATGTATAATATATTAATAATAATACTACTAATAATATTAAGATTAATAATAATATTAATTTTAATAATAATAATAATAATAATAATTATAATAATTATAATTATAAATATAATATAGAGATTGAGACGAGAGATATAAGTAAATAAAACTGGTACCAGACTTCGTGTTTTATAGCATCTGGCCTGAAAAAGTACCCCATGCGATCGCATGGGATTTGTGCTTCAAGGCCATGCGATCGCATGGCACCCTGGGACAGCTCACAATTGTTTAACTTCTAGTTTGTCGACATATTTTTATATTATATATAATATATTTAATTTATATAATTAATTATATATTATATTAAATTCACGTGCATAGTTGACTTGTAATTTTTGTTCCGATAAGTCATACGTCGTCACTCGACTTATGTTCCAGTTCCTGTTTTTTGAGTGTCCCTTCGTATGCTGAGAAAACTTATAATTTACATTTTGGGACACGTACCTTTGTCAAATTATAGCCTTAAATTATCCCTAAATTATATCACTCAAAGTGTATCTTAAACTTTCGAATGTTTTGGTCATTTACTTCTATAAATCATCGTCTCGCTATTTATTAATATATATATAATAATAATTCGTTTTATGACCAAGTTAATATTAAATTTTATCGTTTTGTTAAATATATATTTTCATTTTGAAATAGTGTTTTATTGTAGCAAAGTTAATGAAAATATATATTTTTTACTGTAGCAAATAGTGATTTTTGAAAACACTGTAGCTTTTCGGGTACTGTAGCAATTCGAAAATACTGTAGCAAATTAGTGTTTTACTGGTTCATCTTAAACGTTTTAGTTAACTTATCTAAATCTCAATCGAATCAATAATCGAATGTTACTATCGTTTACTAAATAACTTGAAATCTATATATATATATATATATATATATATATATATATATATATATATATATATATATATATATATATATATATATATATATATATATATATATATATATATATATATATGCACATTAAGTTATATATATATTGTTCGTGAATCTTCGAGAACAGTCAAAGAATAATTGATTACATGAATACAGTTCCAAAAATTTGAGACTCAATATTACAGACTTTGCTTATCGTGTCGAAAACATTAAATCATTTAAAGATAAAGTTTAAATTTGGTCAGAAATTTCCTGGTCGTCACATTATTACAATTAAATATTTTCTATATAAAAGTATATTTATTACAACTACTATAATATTACATATAATTATTATATATTAAAAATCATTTATATAAATATTTACATATAACAAATCATTGATTTTCAATATAATCATATAATATATCTCATATAATTAATAATTAATATTTTGTAGTTATATATATATATATATATATATATATATATATATATATATATATATATATAAAACTACAAAATATTAATTATTAATTATATGAGATATAAAACTTAAGATATAATATATATAAATTTGTTCAATTACAAATATATGTGTTAATATATATATGAATGATATAGGTTCGTGAATCCGAGGTTAACCCTGCATTGTTCAGTATCGTCGTATGAATATTTTTACTACAAAATATCGTATAGTGAGTTCATTTGATTCCCTTTTACTCTTTACATTTTTGAGACTGAGAATACACGCGCTGTTTTTACAACTGCTTTATTAAATGATTTTGAAATATATTTTTGAACTGCGAATGCATGAAATGCTTTTATAAATGTTTGACGAGATAGACACAAGCAAAACATTCCTCGAATGAATTATTATGCAGACAGAAGTTATGTGGATTATTATTGAATTATGTGGACATGATAATTGCCACCAATTGATGTGAATATTTTCCCCCTGATTATTATTGCTTGGTAACCTAAGAATTAGAAACGGGTATGCCCTAATTCACGCGTATCCTAAAGGTAGCTACCGGGTTTAACACCCCCACCCAGAATGTTCACTAGACGGAAGAGCTAGTGAGCGTGGTGTTTAGTACTTCGAAGTTTATATATTATACAGATGAGATGTTCTGTTTTGGGGATATTATTGATGCACATTATATGTTAAGGTCGGTTACCATGTTGAGCAATGAAATCGAAATGAATGTTATGAATCGAGAGAATGATTTTTATACACAGGTTATCTGTATTAGTTTTGTGCATGAGATATGTGCACGATTATTTAAAAATCGCGAGGCAACCTACGGGGGAGAAAAGGATACGAACCTACTCTGCTAAGCATTATGAAAAATGGTTTCGTACACGAGATAGGTGTACTGTATTTGAATCTTGTGGTCTATCAAAATGATGAATTTTATTGTTTTATGATAAACTTATGAAGTCACCAACCTTTTGGTTGACACTTTAAAGCATGTTTATTCTCAGGTATTAAAGAAATCTTCCGATGTGCATTAATCATTTAGAGATATTACTTCGAGTCATACGTGACATATTTCAAAAGACGTTGCATTCGAGTCATTGAATTCATCAGGATTATTATTATGTCAATTATAGTTGGATATATTACGAAATGGTATGCATTCCGTCAACTTTCGATGTAAGGAAAGATTGTTTTTTAAAAAATGAATGCAATGTTTGTAAAATGTATCATATAGAGGTCAAATACCTCGCACTAAAATCAACTATTGTGAATCATTTATAATGTATATGAACGGGTCCTTTCAGCAACTCTTTAATTGGGACTTTAATGACCATTATTAGTATGTTTAAATGACACTATGTATTAGGATAAAGAGATATAACACTTTGAGTGTTTTTGTCTAAATCAAGCTTAAAATGTCATTAAGATGTCATTAGGTGTGATTAGTAAAAATTAACATCTTTTGGTTCAAAACTCTTTTGAGATCAAAAAGGGCAACTATTATAAGTGTGTTTAAAAAGGTTTTATAAATTATAGATGCCTCAAAGTGGTCTATCTTAAAGTGGATGAATTTAGTAATAGAGAAAACTGCGGTCGGGCTGCAGTCAACCGTGATGGTAGCCGTAGATTGACAGTTTTAAACAAACTTGAATTCGTTGGTACAGGACACACACTGTCAGCTTCACGGTTGACCGTGGTTTAACTGCATATCATTTTTACTTATGTATTGGTCTTGTGCTAGAGATAGTTTAGGCTCATAAACTCATGTCGACTTACATATAATTAACTACTGTGTCATCATCAAAACCGAGTGATTAACTTTTGAATATTATGATTGGAATCTTAACCAACAATATTCATTATGGCAATGATTCTATAGATATTACGTTACATTACATATATACTAAAATACAATACATGATAAGTATGTATACAATATCATAATAACAATAGAAATTTTAGATATCGTACCATATCTTGGAGCCAAAGCAAATAATGGATAACAACTGATGTATAAATATTTATATTTATTATGGCAATGATTCTATAGATATTGTGTTACATTACATACATACTAAATTGGTATATGATAAACTCTAAAAGGTCATTTCTATGTATATACATATACTAGTTTTATGAGTTCATGCGTTGCACGGTATTTTTATAATTTATTAGTTAATAATGTTTGTATTGATACTTATCAAATGTATAATACAAATACAATAAAAAAATTCTTTAGACTGATAACATTTATATCAAAAATATTATTATTGAATAATAACACATAGATTATGAGCCCGTCCGTTGGAATCATTTTAACTTAATTGAAAAATAATCGATAAAACACCAAATATGAGCCCCTAAAAATTTGTTTAAAACCGGTTGTTAAAAATAATATTTTATTTACATCTTTAATTGTATATATTTTTTAGTAAAAACTCACTACACTACGATATTGATCATTGAGCTCCTGATTCATGAGGATATATATATATATATATATATATATATATATATATATATATATATATATATATATATATATATATATATATATATATATATATATTATCAATATTTATATTAAATCAATGTATCATTTAAATAATATTATTTATGACCATTTGAAACAATTTCATAATAATAATAATATAATATAGTATATAATATTATTAATATAATTATAACATCTATCAATTATTATTTATGAATAATAAATCACAATATAATATTTTAGGTAATGGAATCTGTATAATAAATTAAATTAATAAATTTGATAGTTCAATTAATATATGGAAATAACAGATAGACTAACATGTGACAGGTGTAAAGGAGGAGTTGACGCGTGACAAAAATTAACCAGAAGTTGACACGTAAGATAATCATCACGTGATTTATATAATGTATGTATATATATATATATATATATATATATATATATATATATATATATATATATATATATATATATATATATACACACACACTATCATAGTTCTACTTTTGGTTTATTTATATGATTAAGTTTTTTCATTTATATATGACATTTATTAAAAATTATATGAAGTGCGTCATAAATAATGGAAAGAAATAATATATATAACATTTTTTCAAAAGTATATATATATGGGTCAGGTTATTACCCGAACTGATTGGACCGAAGTTAGAATTGGACCGAACCGAACCGTATATTAATGGTCCGTTCCTCGGTTCCTATTTTCATAAAAAATTGGGTTTCGATCCAGTCCGGGTATTGTCTGGTGCGGTCCGGGTATGGACCATGCACAACCCTAGTTTAGTCCGTTTATTTGTCAGGATGGATTGGAAATTTTTTAGCAATACTGATCTTATGTACGGTGTAAAAAATTCCAACGGTAATTCGGGCGGGTTGCTTTCGGTTTGGGATTAGTGGCGGAAGATAGTAGGGACAGGGCGGGGCACCCGCCCCAGCTGGATTTCGGAAAAAAAAAATTACACTAATTTTTTTTTTTTTACTAAAAAATAAGGTTTTTCTTAGTGTTTGTCCCTGCTGTCAATGAAAAATTTAATAAGTTTTTCCGCCCACCCCGTCTGTGATTGGGTTCAAGTTCTGCCACTGTTTGGGATCCTAATCTTTTTAAAGTTAACCATGTTGTTGAGCGTGATTCCTTTATTACGGTAAAGGTACATTAGAAAGATGTATGTACAAATTGATTTTTGTGAACATTAATGGACCGCATAATGACACCGACAAAAAGAAGATGTGGCAGGATCTTAGTAAAATATTGGCATATGATAATGCAATGTGGTTTATCTTCGGAGATTTTAATGAAGTCAGATTTGCCACCGAAAGAAAAACACCTATTTTATAGAAAAAAGAGTTGTACTTTTCAATGATTACATTAAAGGGAATAATCTTCTGGACTTACCTTTAGGAGGTCGTATTTATACTCGAATTAGTGATAATGGTCATCAATTCAGTAAGCTAGATAGATTTTGGTTTTGAGAATTTAATCCAATAGTGGCCTAACATACATGTCATGGTTCTTGACAAAAAAACATACAAATCACTTCCTCAGAATCCTAAAAGGCGGCAACAACAATTTTGGGCCAAAGCCAATAAAAGTTTTTGATGAATGGATAAATCATAAAGATGCTCGTGATGTAATTAAAAAGATTTGGGAAAACAAAGTCAATAGTTGGAAACCGGACTGCATATTTCGTGACAAGCTGAAAAACACTAAGCTTAAACTTAGAAACTAGTTCTCGATATCCTAATGTAAGTTGAAAACCGAAATAGAAGAATTAACAAACATTGTAATCGATTGGGAATTGAAAGCTAAGATAAATGATCTATCCGAGGAACAACTTAAAAAATGGGCCCTTGACAAATAAAAACTTATTCTAAAGGGAAAAAATCAACCGAAATGCTTAAGCAAAAGGCTAGATACAAATGGGCTCTTGAAGGCGACGAATATAGCAAATTCTTCAGTTCCTTTATTCGAAGACAACAAGAAAAGAACAACATTCATGGTGTATATGTTAACGTATTGTGGTCTACAAGCCCAAGCGATATAAAAACTGAGGCCCATTCTTTCTTCAAGAACCTGTACACCAAAAAGAATTCGAATAGATTTGAACTAAACAGTTGAAATGGTTTCAAAATTGATCAGTCGATGGCTCAGAATCCTGAAGTAAATTTCAACGAACAGGAAGTGCTTGAAGCGGTTAAAAGTTGCGATAAAAACTGATGTGCGTAGGGGTGTATACGAAATAGCTTATATTTTACTAAGAAATACTATTAAATACGATACATTTTTACACAAGTTATTTATTTATGTATAGAGTGGATATACCTAAACCTTGCTACAACACTTATAGGCAGTGTACCTAATCGTACAGTAGTGTAGTTTTTAGTAAGTCCGGTTCGTTCCACAGGGATCTAGCCAAGTTTAACGCTATATTTTTAAAACTATATTTGTAAATATATAAATATATATAAAAGTAGTATTATTATTATAAAAGGGGGTTTTTACCTTTTAATGACCGGTTTGTCGATTTTAAAACTTTAGTCGCAGTTAAAACCTAATGTAAAATATTAAAAATAAATATAACTTAATTTAAAGCGTAAAGTAAATGAAAATAATTAAAGTGAGATAATTTAAAGTGCGATAAATAAAATGACAATAAAGAAAATTATAATAATTAAAGTACGATAATTAAAAGTGCAATTAAATAAAATAACAGTAAATAAAAGTGCGATGAAATATGAAATAAAGGAATTATGCTTATTTAAACTTTCGTAATCATGATGTTTGACGTGTTAATTTTAGTTTATTACCATGGGTTAATTGTCCTTTGTCCTGGATTATTCAATATGTCCGTCTGGTTTTTGTCCATAACAGTCCATCAGTCATAAATATAAAGTGCGAGTGTCCTCATCAAATTATCCTTATATCTGAATTCAAATATTCCAACTAATTGGGGACTTAAACTATAATTACACCAATTTTCCTTGTATATAATTCACCCCTGTTTTAATAAGTCCATTGACTATTAATCCATTCTCGTGTCCGGTTAAATGAATGATTATTAGTACTTATAAATATCGCGTCCATCGTGTCCGATCGAGTGTATATGGTTATTTATAATTACGTCCAATTGTAAATCTTTATATTAAATTAACGAACTATCATTCAATTAAACAAATATAAAGCCCATTAATAGCCCGTAGTCTAATTTTCACAAGTGTCGTTCTTTTGTCCAAACCCCAATTATGGTACAAAGCCCAATTACCCCGTCTTTAATATTTTAGCTCAACATCACGATTACTTCAATTTAAATAAGCATAATAATAACTTAGCTACGAGACATTAATTTAAAAAGGTTGAACATAACTTACAATGATTAATAATAGAGTAGTGTTACACGGACATAATTTTGACTTACACACTTACAACATTCGCTAACATACCCTTATTATTATTAAATTAAAATTAAAATTAAAATTATAATATATATATATATATATATATATATATATATATATATATATATATATATATATATATATATATATATATATATATATATATATTACGTGAGAGATAGAGAGTTGAGAAAGATGTGTACAAAATGTCCGAAAAATGCTGAATTTATAGATGTGGCCTGACTTTAGCCACCATGCGATCGCATGGGATATAGACTTTGTGGCCATGCGATTGCATGGCCTTCTGTGACAGCTCATAATGTACCAAAATGTGGGCGGCTTTGATTTTTATAATTTTTATAATATTTATAATATAATATAATTAATTATATATAATTAATTATAAATTATATTATATTCTTGTACTCCATTGACTTGTAATTTTCGGTCCATTGCGTCGAGCTTTGAGAGTTGAGTCTGGTCCCGGTTCCGAATTTTCGAACGTCCTTTCGTACTATTTAATATCTTGTACTTTGCGTTTTGCGGCTCGTACTCTTGTAATTTTTAGACGTTTCTTATCAATAAATTGAACCACTTTGATTGTAATTTGTACTTTTGAGCTTTTTGGTCATTTGCGTCTTCAAATCGTCGAATTTGTCTTTTGTCTTCACCTTTTATTATTTAAACGAATATCACTTGTAAATAGAACAATTGCAACTAAAAGCTTGTCTTTCTTGAGGAATAATGCTACGAAATATATGTTCGTTTTTAGCATTATCAAATATTCCCACACTTGAGTGTTGCTTGTCCTCAAGCAATATGGTCTTGAAATAAAAATACTAGAATCACTTCTTTATTCTTCACACTTTGTACATCAGTGATTTTGATTTGGCGGTATAAACAATGATAGTAACGTTGTGGTTTATAATCCCACATGACTATGAAAATTTAGATCCTTTAAGGAAATTGGATCTTTATGAAAACATTTGATCTTTTTGAAAATTCAATCTAGCTTTTACCCTAGATAAGTTTTCCGGAATAACCTTCACCGGTGTTTGCAAATTGATTTTGTAGGTTTGGTGGGTTTCAGATTTGAAAATTTTAGCTCAAAACTTATGGTTTTGTGTCACCCACTTGCTAACCTTGTATTGGGAAAGCAACACGTCCAGTATACTTGCTCCGTATATTACCTTTCGGTAAACTACCGTCCGGTTGTAAAGGAAAGCGTTGAACAAGCAACTATTAAGGCAATGTCCCGTGACATGCTTTTAATTATGGTCTATAACGTGTCGGATGCAATCACTATCCTTTGTAGGAGCAATAGTAAAGATCACCCTATAGTTTTTTGATCTGGAACAAGGTCCTGTCTTTGACCATGCTATGCAACCACCGTTCTTACGGTTGGCACCCGATTTGGTTCAGGTGACCTAATAAATTCCAGGTGAATTCCTAGGATTTTACGTTCAATGGTAATGAATGCA